>NC_137668.1:16825239-17425239 GCF_963422515.1 Blennius ocellaris
TGAAGGGTGATTTTAGAGAAAGGGAAAAAAAGGAACCCAATGTGACCTCATTACCGCAGATTTGTTCCGACTGTCATTAGGAATCACAAACGCCATCACTCAAGTCAGGAATATAAGCGAGTGGATGGAAGGCACAGGACAGAGAGAGCAGGCGGCGGGTGGAGGGGCTCTGATGGTAATCAAGTGGATTTGATCTGAGAACAAGATCTATCATCGAACAATCTATATACCACATCAACGCATGAAGTATGTTTATCCAGGCACATACCTTTGACCCAAGGGCACAGATTTGTAGAAGCAATAGAAGACATCCTCCACCAATACAACCATGACCCATTAAATCATATTGATATGCTTAAACCACAAGAACATGATCCCCAGCTGTTCAAATTCAAGAAAATGTTTTTTTTTTCTGCAAATGAAGTGTGATGTTCAGCTTCTTTACAAATGTTTTATACATAAAGCAGCAACACCAACCTTCACTAATACAATTTAACCGAATAAAATTAAGGACTCATCATAAGAAAAAAAAACAAAACATATCAGTCGACTCCGCATCAGCTGCAAATACAACAATCTGTTGACGAAGGAGGCTGGGTTCGATCGACATCTCAAGAAAAAGACCCAAAAGTCAAAGCTGAGCTCATCCAACTATGACCTGCTGTGCGTGACTGTTTCCTCAGCGAAACCAACTGGTTACAGTCAGCAGGGTGACAAGTCAGCGCTCCACAGCTCACTGTCACGCAGACTTGAGCTACTCTTCTCTCAAACTATGAAGGCAGACACTATTTGTACCCAGATTTCAGGTTTGCATTGTGGGTGGAATAACCACACATACTCCCAAGTGTATGTATATACACACACACACACATATATATATATATATAAAAACAGAAAAACATTGCCCCATAACTATTAGATGTGCACAATTTACCAACCGCTTTTCAGACAGAAACGCCCACGTCACTTCCCCCACAGTCCGCCCCCTTCTCCCAACCTTTAACCAATGGTGGGCGATATATTGTAGGCGTGTACGTCTGCTGCTACATACTGTAGATATAAATAGACAAATACCTGCCATGTAGGTGTAAATACAGACTGTACTGTTGATTGGACTGTAAGATGAGAAAATCTTGCTCAAGAGAGCAGCAACATATTTAGCTTGAAATTAACGACGACAAAAAAACCCCCTGAAAATTAACTCCAACTTATAATTGACCAATAATGTGATATTTTAAATTTTTGTAGAAATTGCTCTATTTTATCTTCAAGATGCAGCTGCACTGAAGAGATGCCACCATTTTACACCACAATCCAAAACAACTCTCCAAAATGGATCCTAAATGAGAGAGCAGAGTATGCTGAGTTTCTCCAGAAAGAAAGAGCACATATTTATCAAACAGATAATATAGCAATACAAACACACAGTTTTGTCCCTTTTCAATCAATTTCAAGCTCCCATATACAACTAATGCACTGTCTGTGCATCTAGATTTAGTCTCCGAAGCTTTTTTTTTCCCTCTCTCTGAACTGAGGTAGTTGAGATGCTTTCAGCTGGGGGAGGTTAATGTCAAAGTGAACACATTTGCTGCCTGCGGCCTTTAAGTAACCCCCCCCCCCCCCCCACCCCCCCACAAACAACCATGTCTACAGATGTTAGTGGACATCTTCCCCCAGAGAGTGGATAAAGCAACCGAGAGCTGCGTCTTATCTGTCCGCCTCGCTCCGTCTCTGTGAAGCATCCTGGCGTCTCCTCAGATCGCAGTGCTAATCTCGCCATGTTGCTTTCCTGTGTACAGCTGGAAGTGGTGGGTGCAAAATGAAAGTGTAACACAACAGCCTCACGCAGGTGTCAAAATGAGAAATATTACATTTCCCTTCCGAGATTTTATGAGTTCTGATATCACTTGCATTCAGGCCGCCTGATGTGTCACTGGGCTCTATTTTTTTTTTTTTTTTATTACTATTTTGCTTCAGGACAAAATGTGATCATCATTATTATAAGTCCAAAGCAGAGCAGCTGCATCCCGAAAAGAATGGGATGCAATTCCACAATCAAAATATACCGTTTGACGAGTGTGTTTGCATAATTGTATAATTCCCTCTCCTCTGAATCAATCCTCTTACTGCAGTTTCTCGAACAAATCCCTTTTAAAGTGAGACAGTGGTTCAGAGTCGCAGCATGATGATTAAATCTTCACTCCACAGAAGGACTGACACACAGTTTCGTTTTGATTATTTCTTAAATAATTGCAAAATCTCTCTGTATGTTGCGGAGTCTCCAGTGTCTGAACTCTCAAGTAGTTAGAGAGCGAGAGACAAGACTGTATAAGCACACCTCCCTGTCTTTTTAAGGACACCTGTTGGGCTGCATGGCTCATCTCCTCCTCATTTAGCCGTCTGTCTGGGCTCCGTGGGGCTGATTACCAGGAAGAGCTGATTCCAGTTGCACTGCTTATCAGTCTAATTAGAGCCCCTGGCAGGTGACTTGAAGGAAGTTGTGTGTCTTGCGGATGTTCACGCGCAGCAATTTGTACAGACACGGTGGCTGGTACATGACAAAACTGCAGTAGCAAAACAATAAAAAAAAAAAAAAGAATAAAAAAAAAATACAAAGACGGGTGTAAAATTGCGATTTGAGGATTGTGGTGACGGGTGACTGTTGCTAAAGGTGCTACAGTCAGGGGACATATTTCCAGGGCCTTTCTGGGGAGCTTGAGGCGATTTAATACAGGGTTTGCATAAGAATCATCTTTAAAGAAAATTTCAAGTGGTGACAACAACTCAAGAGACGGAGGCGACATCTTGACTAACATCCTCTGGTAAAAGTATCAAACTGTCAAGAAATGAAAGAGGAATTCAGACAGGCTATGGTTCAGTGGAGAGCGCTCTAATAGATACAGCAGGGAAAACGGAGGATAAGATACAACTGTGATTTAAGACAAGATAAACAAAGTATCAGACAAAGAAAGACATATAAAAGGGGGACAGAAGAATTGAAAGACAGGGGAGGAAATGAGAGGCGTTGAAGACAACGTAAGGATCGACAGGAGGCGAACAAGTTTCCCTGGTAGTGTATCAGTCTGCGGTAAAAGGTCAGTAGTCTGCTGTTCGCACATCCAGGTGCTAATGTAACACCTCTCACACCTTCCTCAGTTGCTTGAGTCTGGCTGCCTGCAGGTTGGTGGGCAGAGAGACTGTTGTTTGTGCTAGAATAATATGCTGTAATCCCCCGTCTCTGATGTGGCCTTAACACAGGTAATTGGACTTGGAGTGTGAGGGAGCCCGTGGCTACATACACACAAGCCACTGTGAAGCGCAGAGACAGCAGTCGGATCTGAATCATGAAGAGAATAGCTCATATTCTCCACAACGATAAGTCCTCTTTTATTCTGTTTGTTTGTGGAGTGCACTTGCTTTAGTTGTAACTGTACTGCTTCAGATTGAATTTTTTGTTTGGACTGTATGCAAGTATAAAGCAGTGAGTGTCTGAAATGTTTGAATGGGGATTTTCTTTCTTTTTTTTTTAAGCTTAGAAAAAACCATAAACCACTTATTCGCCAAAATCTGGGGAATACATTTTGTTCCCTTCTGTCTCACCTGCAAATTTGAGAACATCCAGCAATGTAGATCAATACAAGCAGCAGTCTTCACGAGATTATGTATGAGGTTATGTAAAATAAAAATCCCTGCTTTTGACAAGAGTATCTTCAGTCATTATTCATTGCTTGAACCTAACACTACCTAACTACCTAACTACCTAGCTACCTAACTAACTAACTAAGTCCAGGCAGCTAATTGGGGGGTCTTGCTCAGGGACCCACATTGGAGACACATTAGCCGTATGATTCAAACTTGCGAATTATCATCACTGAACACTCAACAAGTATTGTTTTTTTCATTAAATGTGGAAAAAAATTTGTAATTCTTGAAAGAAAACAAGAACCATTAGCCTCAACAATCCAACATATGTCTAATTAGATATGAAAGCAAAGCAGCCATACATTTATTGTTTTCTATATAAAGTTTAAATCACCTGGCTAGTATTGTATCAGCTCATATTTGCACCATGGTATAAAAGAATATGGCTATTCTCATGGGCTGATGGGGCTGATATATGCTCAGAGGGATTATATTTACCTCCTAAAAGGCTACCGAGCCTGTTATCAATAAACATTTCAGACTAATAACTGTGGAGTTTGTTCACAGTGAATTTTGCATTGCAGACAGATGCATGAATCAATCCATATTTTCTTCTATCGACAACTTTTTTGATGTAAAATGTAATAACATTAATTGCAGAAGAATAGTACAGGAGTTATATAAATACTTCTGAAATCCCAAAATGAGTTTTCTCCTAATTAAATAGCAAAAGCATGTTTTAAAGCTATTGTTTGGGTGGATTCAGAAGAAGTACAACAGGAACTAGCCAATCATAAGAGAGAGAGAAGACCTTTACAAACCATATGTCAGGACACGATGGCGCCGCTCACAAGAAAAAGTAGTCCCGATCAGGTGGTAGAGGATTATTTTAGCAGTGATTTGCTGGCTCAAATTATATCTGACTGATGACCAAATGTGGTCATCTAGCTCGGCTGACAATGCAACTTTGACATTTTTACTCATTTTAACTCATTTTAATACAAGTCCTCTTTAACAGCTGCAACAGTCGCCTCACATTTAAGCTGTACGACTGAAAAGATGCTAGCAGCACTTAATTGAACAAAATGAGCTGTTGCTGGTTAGAAATGAAAAGCTGGGCTTTAGTCAATCATTTTCAACATCCAGACCTCCTGGTGGTGTTCAAAATTACCAAGAATTTAAAGTGAGAAGCCTGTTGATGGCATAACGGTAATGGAGCAGTACTAGTACAAAAAGCTTGACAAGAAAGGCTTTAACTGAATAGGAAAGGACTGAGCTTCTGATTTTATGGAATGCTTTAAAACAACCAATGGAAAGATGTCATTTCATCATTAAAATCTATGCAGAAAATAAAGCATGCTCCCTCCCTGAAGAAAAGGTGATCTCCTATAGATATGACGTTTTTGTGTTAATTCAGGTTAATCTGAAGAGGATAGTGAAGTTAAATTGAAAGTGGGTGTCCCTTAAAGAGAGGTTTGAGATAGAAACAAGTCATCTCCTCCACTGAGAACTCTGGGAGACACAGTGCTCCTCTGTAGCAGTGCAGCCTGAATGCATACAGGCCACTGACCCATGACAGTCAGCTGTATCGATTTAAGAGGAGGCAGGGAACACAGCGGGAAAAGAGAGTTGGGGGGACGAGGGTGGAGGGGTGGGGGCAGTATCACTCTTAAAACTTATCCATTATTCATTGTCTTTCCTTTTTTCTCCTATCAAGATTTTTTTTTTTTCTCTCGAAGGTGAATGTTCATTTTTAAGGCAGATTAGTAATAACCTATTTTGAAACGCATCTCTCTCTCTCTCTCTGTCTGTCTGTCTGTCTCTCATACACACACACACACACACACACACACACACACACACACACACACACACACACACACACACACACACACACACACACACACACGTGCACACACACATGCACGCATTTGCACACACAGCATCACAAAGCCAGATTTCTATATTGAGAAAGAATATGGGTGCCAACAACAGCCATTTGGACAGAAAAGATTACACCCTGTCTATTGCAGCAAAATAAAACACTTTATTTGAGGTTTTATTGCACATGGCAATAACACGTTACTAATATTTTTAGATATAATGGGGGCCCATTGCACACCGATGTGAAATGTTAGGCTTTTAAATATAAAGCTATACCACTTTTATACAAATTTTCTAAGATGCTTCAACCATGATAATAAGAATCAGTAAGGGAATTTTGTTAGGAAAAGGATTTGATAAACCGATCAAACAAACAAACAAAAAAAACATATTCTGCATGATTTTCTATTTGATGGTGTTTTTCCCAATACCTCCTATTTTCATAGGTCAAATGCAATGAACTTGAGTACGCTCAGTATATTTAATAAACATCGTTTCACTTACTATCTACCTTAATCAGGAATGTTTTCCCTACAGTCTCATCCTGTAGACTTAAAAGCTTATGCACAAAGTAGTGTGTCCTTCATTAAACCCTAACCTGAAGTGTTTTTTATCTGCCAGATGAAAACCATGGTATTACATGCAATAAAACTCAAAACCTGGAAGAATATCTCATCAAATCTAGTCCCATTGAAACTGGTGATACGTATTAAAACAATGGGTGCCCTTTTCACCTCCATGATTTTGTATCTACAATAGGGCTGTTGAAATACACTGGCAGTGTCGTTAACCATTATATTAAAAATAAAGACATTTTAATATTGTGTGAAAAATGTGCATATGATGATATTGTGCAAATGATCTGATGCTAATTGAACACAATGGGCCTGATTTACTAAGATCCAACATAAAGGCTGCTAAATTGAACACTAACGCGAATAGATTGCACTTTCACTTTGCGGGTGATTTAATAAAAGTGACACTATGAGTTACATCATGCGCAAACAGGAGTATTGAAATGAGGGTATTGCATGCTGTAGGTTCTGTTTACACAAGAGCGATCTGCTGGAAACTGTATTATCTCAGTGTTCATTTGCTTGCAGTCACCACAGAGTGAATGAATGGAGCTCTGAGCCCCCGCACAGACATGTGGAGTTGGAGGTTTTTGGGGAGGATGTTATTGAATATACCAGATAATGCTCGGCAATGCTCGAACAACTAGGAGAAGGTTTTTCATTTCTTTATGTGGCGTGAAACTGTTTCAGTGTGGACCTCAAGAGATGTCCAAACATAATACAGTTCAACAGAAGATATAAAGGGATCATTTTTAAACAATATAAAGATGGAGTGTGAGGATGCCTACATGTGGGTGTATATGTGTACATATATTTATATGTATAGAAATTGTATATATGTATCATTTATGTATGTATAATTGGATATACCATCCAAGCCACAGCCACACACCCTAATGTGTGAGCAAACCTTATTAAGAATCTGCCACAAACCTGAGAGAGCGGACAGAGAGGACTTTACCACAGTGAGATAAACACTGAAAATGAGTGTTACGATAAGATCGTAGTTGTGTCTTTAAAGTTAAAGGACTATCTACTTCACTATCTGGCCAGATGATCTTCATTGTCACAGACCTGGGAACAGGTCACTCTGGCCAGCCACTTGGCCTATTTTGAGAGCCAGCCTTGATAGCGGAGGAAAGCCAGCGGTGGCTGAGTCCACTGTGGCAAAGGTTGTACTGAGGCGGTCAGCTGTTCTACTTTCAATCATATAACATCGTCTATAACACCTCTCGACATCTAAAATAGTCTTGATGAATATTCATTTCAGACAAACGTGCAAACAAGGCAGCCTGGGGTCGTTGCGAGGTTTGTTTTTGCACTTTTACCAGCAGACTGCGTCATTCAATTTGTATAAATACAGGTTAAGTTTTAGTTACTATCATAATATTGTGATATGTCATTGTGATCATGATAGTGAAGTGAAAATGCAATATTGTGACAGTCCTCCACTCTAAAGTTTAGAACACTTCACGTGCCCAAAGCTGATGTTCTAAAACGACCAAAACAATAGGCTGTGGAAAAAAAAACTAAACTGCTCGAAGCATTAATCAACCTGCCAGTGTGGCTACAATTTTAAATACACTATAGTTGTCCACATTAGTAAAGCCGCTTGAAATGACACGTTTTATGTGGAAGCATTTAATATTTTACTACCTTCATTACCTGTTTATATAATGGCATTCTCTCATCTCCAGCTGTAAGATCTGCTCCTGTGTACATTCACAGCTCGTTGTGGAACATTTGAAATGTTTAAATGTTAAACGGTTTGACAACTATAATCAGTGAATTCACTATATCTAATTTACAGTAATTCCACGGATGAGTCGACAATGAAACTTGGCTTTTTTTGTATTTAATAAGGTCTCTGCATGCAGATGGATCATTTGTACGCTTTCAATAGGCCGACTGTGTGGTGAAATGTGCTCTAAATAAACAATCTAAAACAATTTGTGCGGATTTAGATGTTATCCCCATATCTTTAAGCTGTAGTTCTAATCATGTGTTCAGTATACTACACATAAAAGTAATCAGCAAAATAGAAAGGAGGCAGCATAAGAATCTCTCTTTCTATAAATGCAAGGTAGAAATATTTTATCACGACAACATGCAGCATGTTCCAGGTAATGAGAGATACATTTGGTGCATTTATCTTCATAAAAGTCATTATCTTCAGATCAGATCTTTTCAGGCCACCACTGTGCAATATACTGTATATGTCACTTTGCAATATAGATATCCACCTGCAGAGTTCACTCGCTCCCGCGGCTTTGCAGTCAGTGAGGAGGGCTTCATGTGGTTTGTATGACAAGAAGCACAGAAGCTGCATGTAAATACAGCTGCGCTGTGGCTTCGTCTTGGCACGCATGTTCTTACATCCAACATCAAAAGTTTGACAAAAAACTAACAAAGAGCAGCAGCAAAATAGCTTATCATTATTTACACATTTTGAAATCTTTTCTGGGTAAATCCTCGTGTTGTTTATTATTCTGCACTCAACTGCAAGAACACTTCACTCTGACTATACGCAAACCAAAACATGCACATCCGTATGAAGCGGGAGCCAGTGGTTCGTCATGGCTGTGACTGGCTTTAATTTCTGCTTTATGCTGATCGACAGTGACACCACCAACTGCATTACAGGTAAGAGGGGGCAAAAATGGACCACATGCCCACAAACACATATAGAGAGATGCACAAAAGGAGCGAAAAATGAACATCTGCCTTTTTCTTTTCCCTTTCAAGCCCCTTGCCAAAGAAAGCTGGAGCTGCACCTGGACATGAATTATAGAGAGGCACTTGGATGAGGAGGGTGGAAGAATGAGCGAGGAGGAAGACAGGTGAATGAAAATGAGAGGACATGGTGGATTTCATGTCTCCCCTCCATCTGGGGGGTGTCAATGGGTCAATGATCAATTCATTGCCAATAGCTGCCTATAAGGGCTGAGACTGTGATATAGAGGATTATATGCAGCATAAAGGTTGCAGTAAATTATGTATAATAGCAAACAATAGTGAAATAAATATATTTTTTACACAATAATGCATAAACAGACAGCTCATTGTGTGTCCCTTGTTGGGAATGTTATGAAATGGCCCTCAAATTCTACTCTATATTTTCAGACAGCTGTAATCCTTTTGGAAAAAAAAAAATAATTATACTCAAAGAGGAACTACAAAAGCAAATAGTGCTTTGAAGATGGAAAGCTCGAAATGTCACCCACCCGCTTTGAAGCTCCCCGGCTCCCTTTGTTTCTCTACACTTGTAGCTCACAAAACCACAGGCAGAGCACACTGCATTCAGGGGCCAATTTAGCACGGATGTACCATTAAGAGAAAAGAGAAAAAAAACACACACAGATACACACTCATAAGCTCAGACCGAGATGTGCTGCATAAATACAGACACACACATGTGCGCGTGCCCACATGCACACACCAGGTAAGTCCACATCCTGCAGCAAATGTATAGACATCTCTCTTTGTTTTACACAAACCCCTTTGTGGTTTCAAGAACCAGAAGTGTCATCTGCTGCCTCTTTGATACGCATGTGGAGTTTTGTTCGTCCATTAACATCCTCATCCAACACAAACAATCCATAGTTCCTGAGTATACATATATTGAACTTCTATATAGAGCATTTCTGCATCAGTGTATTACTTATTCATGTCCTAGTTTTTTATGCGCTCGAGCTTGTTCAGGGTGCATTGATTGAGGATGAGAAGCAAACACGTTTAGACCTATATTCGATGCTTTTACATATAAATGAACATGCTTTATATTCAGACCGTAGCCAAACAAGTCTTCACTGCTCATTTAGAGAATCACCTCCTATTACCAATCTCCGTGTATTCTACATACAGAGTTTTCTTCATGTGGGGTCTGGTTGGAATAAATTACAGCCAGATTGTTGTGCACGCTACCGCCAGTGAAGTTAGCTGATTTTCATTTTATCTCCACACTAACTTGACAAAATAAACCAATAGCTGCAGTTAAATGGATATATGGAATCTTATATCAATCTGATTTTTGTTTGGATTGCCCATGTAAACAGAACATTGGATTTCTTCCCATTGTGAAAATGACATACGGTGTTCTGAAAAACAACATGGTGCCACAGCACAATGGGTCAATGCAAAGCAGTGATCCTCATGGCTCAGCGGGTTTAAAATAAACACAAAAAGAAACACAACCAGCCTGTTTAGTAAGAAATTCACATTCAAGATTGGCGGGTTCCTGGGTAATGCTGGATGTGATATCGTGCATTATGAGATTAATCCACTGACTAATTTTCGATGATATTTTTGGTGCATATAAATCCACACATCAATCTGACCACTTTATTCAGGGACTCATTAAGATTCTCCAAATCCGACCAAAGGAATCAGACCCCGATGGCCACATTAGGAGCAATAGACTAGACCATGATGGATCTGAGGGTGTAACCACACATCGACAAAGTCGTACTCAGAGAGGTAAGACTGAAGTTTTCAGATTTAAATCGGATGAAAAATGTCATGACAGGGAAATTATTTTAGCTTAGTGAAAGGAAAACATTCTTTAAGTGTTTTAATTATCCTTCCTGTTAGGTGTGTTGATTAATGTCAAATTGATTTGGAGTACAATTTTCAATGGTACTGCTGATAGTGACACTGATAGCAAAGAGAGGAAGGAAGAAGAGAGAGTTTACTCAGACATATAGGGCTGGGATCGGTTCATAAATTTTAGATGCCTCTATTGGTACCGATACCTTGCCCTTGACTTAATTGGATTCCAATTTCAAAGTCTCAAAAAACACATCCACACAAGTCTGGAGATATATCATAGTATTGACTTGTAGCACTACACATCCAATTATCAATATTGTTAGAGAGTAACCCCACTCTGCTGGAGACCCGTCTCACTTTGTTCTGTCCAGTCCGTCTCTATGTTGGTGGTAGCTGTATGCCTCAACTTGCATCATTACTCTGTTTCGTTATGTTTATCTGTTTTGTCTCTCTCTTTTGTGCTCCACGCTCTCACACATATTTGTTATTTTCCCAATAAAAAAAGCACCAAAAAAAAAAAACATTCTTGGTTGGTTGTGCTTGAGGTATAATTTGGCTGAGATGTGAAACTGACTTCTTTCTCATATCTGCCAAAAAAAAAAAAAAAAAAAAAAAAAATCATTATTATGAGACCTCAGTATGAGTATCTAGTTGTTGACTCGCCGACACAAACTTACTGGTATTAACATTTGATTTCAAATAAAAAAGACATTAGTCAATATTTGGCAGTTACAAGGGAAAAACACAGTGGTGGAGTGGTTAGCGCTCTCATTTCACAGCAAGAATATTCATGCTTTGGGTCGATTTCCCGTTTTCTTTGGGTGCTTTCATTCCACAGGCCAAACAAACATGTAGTTGAGGTTAATTTGTGACTCTGAATGGCCTGAAGGTGGGGAAAGAAGATGAATGGATGGTTGGACTAAAGCAATGTTATTGATGTCATGCTCAGTACAATAATTGAAATTCAATACCAGTGTAAATGCTGCACATGCACAAAAGTAAATTCGGGGACACTATTCTGTATGGTTTGCATGTTCTCCTTTTGTCTGTGTGGTTTCCACCTGCGTTCTTCTCCCACTATCCAAATATAAAGTTGTTGGGTCAATTTAGGACTTGTGTGTCTCTGAATGGATAATGGCCTGTCGAGTGAGGTGGGATCATTTCCAATGCCCGTCTGTGTGTGATGCTAGTCTAGACGAAGCTGCTCTGTATAGTGAATAGAATTCCTTTGTGTAGCAAAATTCAAATAGTTTGTTAATAATTAAAAAAAAGCCACATCTTTTATGTTCTTGATGTTGCGGTCCATTAACTTCCCATGTAGAAAACAGAAAGCATTTTGTCATCTTGACGATCAATTCAAATGGCTTCAGTGTTAAAAAACATCACTATTAATCTTGACAAACTGGAATATATTGCAGCAACGTCAGCCAAACTTCCCTGTGAGCCAAATTCCTGTATGATGGTAATGATTAAATCACTTATAATGCTTTCCTTATGGCTCCTAGCAGGAGATAGAAAGAAGCTCATTTACATGGCTGTTTGTATCTGCTGCTTCATAAAGTAGCACCCATCGAGTCTACAAACCACTGTGCATACAACAAACACGAGGCAGAAGTACCTGCTGTTCTTGACATGCTCACCATCGTGCACATGGGCTCTCACTTAGGAGGAGCGTTCACTGCGGGGGCAGGCATGGAAGATGAAGGGACACGGGGATATGGGGATTGGGAGTGGTGGGGTCAATCTGGATAAAACGCAAGCTGAGAGAGCGGGTGGCGGGCAGGGCTGAAGAGGACATTGAATGTTTTTGCTCGACATGATGTGGAAGCCTGCAGCTCTGAAAATGCATCCACCATCTCTGTGGTCAGCCTGCCTGTTTGTGTAGATTATGAAGCAGTGAGAAAACCTCCACTGGGTACAGGTGGGCTTTTTCAGGTCTTTGGCACCAACACTGATAGCAACAAACATAGCCACTTAAGTTGTTTTTGCTCCAGCACACTCCGTTTAGATGCAGCATGAAAATCAGGACGTGATAATCCCAAGGACAACAAATCATCTTTATGACTCGGTTGTGAAATGTGCTGCTTTGTGAGGCCATAAAACACAAAGCTAGTGAGCCATTTTGTTATTAAGTTCACCACCACTTGTGAGAAAATGTTTTGTTACCACTCGTTCTGCAAGAACCACATTGACATTATATCGTGGCAAAGATTAAAAATGGTATTTTAAACACTTAAAATCAAATTTTTTTTATACTGACAAAGTGGAATGCTTTCTGGGAAACACATAAAATGTATTAAATGAAACTGAAAGTATCAGAAAAACTAAAGAGTTGAGTATCATCATCATCATAAAACATTGCTTTCCACTGTAAAACTAAATATCCTAAAAAAATCTGCATCTGTTTTTTAACTAACTTGGTGAATTTATTACTATTCACATCCTGCCTGACATTAAATAATCAAAACATGTTTTGCAAGTATAATAAACCCAATGATCTCCATCTTTAAAGGTACCGTATGTTCTTAAATTAAAACCTTTCAAAATAAGATAATAAAAGAAAACACCAGTCATATAAGTCATATAACAGTCAAATCAGTACATGTTTAATACTACACTGAAGGGCAAACTGTAACATTGTTCCAAAGAAAATGTCATCTTAAATAACTCTCACAGAAATAGAAATGTAAAGTAACTCAGGTTATTGTGTTGCAGCAACTACATCGTCTAAAACAAGACCAACAAACTAAGAGCCTGACACGACAAAAGTATTTTTCCAAACCCATTCTTCCGAGAACTTACTTGCTATTAAAAAACTTGTAATTGAGAAGTTACTTCTTGTTTTCTTACCAGAACAAATATAAGCGGTTACAAATGCAAAGCTATATTATTGCTTTAGAGAGATTAACAGGTATAACAAAAAACTGTTCAAATGTTCGACAAACTTGTGGAAAAACAGAACTTCCACATGTGAACTCAGCTGAAACGGCTCAACACTGAAGACAGAGAAAGCACCTTAATACCGCAGAACCATGCTTTGCCACACTCCACATTTAAACCCAGTGATTGCATTTCTGTCGTGATACATGTCCGTTTCCCATCTTCAAAGCTCGTCTCTTCACCTCCACTGAAACAACGCGTGTTCAATTTCTGTTTACGAACTCGGGGGGGTCTCTCCAGGTACTCGGGAGAAACGGCTCCGTTGTTCCAATTTGCGTTGCATTTCACCCCCTACTCATTAATCTCCCTCTATTCACTGATAGCTTCGTTTCGTCCACTAGAAATCGCTTTCAATTATTCATGCCTATTTTCCACAAATACCTTGGAGATGGAATTAGCAAACAAACAATGCCAGGCGACACTAATCCCCGTCTACAGCAAAGATCCTTTAATGCACTAGAGATCAGGCCGGCTGTTGACAGGCACCTGTTACTGTCTTCAGCTGCTTCGCAACAGCCATGTTGACACAGTAAATATGTTTACAGGAGTAGTGCAGCCCTGACCCCGCAACTAAAGGTGCAGGACCGTACCAAAGCCTAAGAGAGAGGAATAACTAAGGGCAGAAGAGCATGGAGAAAGGGCAAGAACAGGAACCGCTATGACTGACAAGGATAAACAGGATAAAGGCAAGTGTGAGACACAGACCAATTCACACGCTTGTAACATCCTCAGGTCCTCGATGCAATCGGAAATGTTTCCACATGACAACTTTCTTCAAGGAGACGAGCACAAAGACTCAGTGGTGATGAAAGTTTCCTCTCACAGCCTGGAAAGGGGATAAAAACTAAATGTTCAGGAGCTATTTACAAACAGCAGAGCTCAAGCATATTTAATCAGCGTCTTTGACACCGTGAGATGTTTCTGTTCCTGGAGGCAGTCCAGGATGCATGAAGGGTTAAAAAAATAAATAAAGAAGAATTAGGATAAATGGTTGTGACCTTGGAATTAAAAAGATAGTTAACACCCTGGTAGAGAGAGAAAGTTTCCAGTAAAACAAAGGAACACATTTTGCAGTTTACTGTGATTCATACTACTGTGGTTATCTAGGAGCCTGCAGCAAGCAGAACCACACACATAAACCCAAACACACACACGAACACACACTAAAAAGCACACGAGTGGAGCGGATAAATTGTGGGTTACTTATTGCAACTGACAATAGATATTTTTGAGATCAACAATGTATAAAAGTTTAAACTGAAAAGTGATGCGTGTCACATCGGATAAGAATCAATGTAGATATATGTATGTGTGATTTGCGTGTGTGTGTGTGTGTGTGTGTGTGTGTGTGTGTGTGTGTGTGTGTGTGTGT
Source organism: Blennius ocellaris (assembly GCF_963422515.1). Taxonomy (NCBI): domain Eukaryota; kingdom Metazoa; phylum Chordata; class Actinopteri; order Blenniiformes; family Blenniidae; genus Blennius; species Blennius ocellaris. Next base: position 16,840,201 of record NC_137668.1, read on the forward strand.
GTGTGTGTGTGTCCTCTCGGAGGCAGGAAGATGTTGCAAGGAAACTGAAAAAAAAGACATCGGCGAGAGACGGTTTAGACGACTGAGAGCCGAGCTTGTAGCTGAATCACACACACGCACGCATAAACACACACACACACACACACACACACACACACACACACACACACACACACACACACACACACACACACACACACACACACACACACACACACACACACACACACACACACACACACACACACACACACACACACACACACACAGAGCCAGGGGCAATGGAGGAGAAGAGACTGAGGAAGACTTTGATCACCGAACTGAACACATTCAAGCACTCAACCAGAGAGGGCAGCCAGTGATGAGGAGGAGAGAGAGGAGAGTACTGGTGGGAGGAAAGGGGGAAAGGGGAGGAAGTGGGGGGGGGGCTGGATATGGGGGGAGGAATGGGGTTGTATTCTGACCTCTACGCTCATTGATACAGATGTTAAGGCATGAACACACAATCATACAGCCGACACAGAGGCCGCAGAGTTTTGTTGAACTGACCAAAAAAGAACAAAAAACAACTGGTTTTCTCAACATGTTTCTCGATGGTGCTTTCCCACCTTGACAAAACTAATTTCATTTCAGCCTCATGCGTCTGGACACGAGCATACTGAAACCTGTGGCAACATGCATAAAATTTAATTCACACTTATTTCTTTAGCCTCTGGCGGCTCGCCGAATTCTGAACAGTAAATATTACAATATCAAGCAGAAACCAGACGTACACATGTGCCACATGGGGTTCCCCCACAGACCACACTCCCTTTACTTGACGTGTATGTCCGTAAAGGGGCGGCTACAGCTCCACATATCCATCCTCCACGCCTGAGATGCAGGTGGATAAACCATTGTGTTGTTTGCGAAGAGAGAAGGTAATTATCGCTGGCATTTTGACAAGTGTTTGCCAGAGTGAAGGTCAACTCTGTCTGCGTGGGAGATCTATGCTAATCTGCTCAGCTGGAAAAGACTACCACTCACCATTCAAATGGTAGCTAGCACCATTATACAGCCGGGGTTACTGTGTTTTTCACTTTACACTCGCCTGCAAGCGTGTGTGTGCGTGCGTGCATGTGTGTAGGTGTGTGTGCGTACATGTGTGTAGGTGTATGTGTGTGTGTGTTAGGCTCCAAGCGCACTAGAAAGCATAGCAGGCCCTTCCCACAGAGAAATGAGGAAAGACAGACAAAATCAGGTAGACGGGTGGAGTGAGGTAAAAGAGGAAAAGCATTTATATATAGGCTGCTTCTCTTACCTTTTTAGAACAGAATAACACAAAGAGTTGTACATTTCATATCTGGTGAGAAAGTGTCACTGTTTCTGGCTCATTCTAGGATTTACATCCCAACAAAAAAAAAGCTTGTAAGCAGTGGATAGTTCTGTGATCCACTGATTCAAGGAGGTCGTAGTTAACAAGTTGATTCTCATGATATTTATTCAATTCAGGCCTTTGAAATCCAGATCCTCTGTTTTTAGTGACCTGCTGATATCAAGTCAGAATTACTTTGTTATTAAGGGACTTATTTGAGAATGTATTTACCAAGTTACATATACAATTCAACTGATCACTTTACAGCATGCAGAAGGCTCATCTTTGAGCCCTCGGGTCTGAAAAGTCTTAAACTACCCCACCAATAAGGAAAGGATGGCAAGATAATCAACAGGTGAGGCTTGTTTAATGAATTATCCTGCAGTTAATATATCTGAATTGGCCATTTATCAGAAATTGATATTTATTATTGATTTGATTCAATGCATTTCCTGGTAAATAGTTTGCACATGGTCATTCATTTGCCATTTTAAACAATTTCTGTCCTGAAAGACTTCCAACATTTTCAGGTTACATTGATGATCGTAAACACAACTAAAGGTAGATGATAATGTTGTTTTCTCAATGCTGTATGCTTAAGGGTTGGGGATGCAGTCAGACATTTTCCCAATTTTAAAAGGTGAGTCTTGAGATGTTTACAAAGCTTTTTGTCATTGGGTGTTTCTGCTCATTTCCAGGTGCAATTTGTAGCAGATAAAAAGCAAATAAAAACCAGACAGGTGACAGAATGACTTGCTTTTCCATCTTAATAACTCTTCTTGCCTTGCCATGAAAGTGTTTGTGGAGGGGGCGGCGGGGTGGGGGTACACAGGCGGACGCAGGAACGTGGGGGCAGACATTGTCTACGTCCACGTCTCTGCGTGTCTCCCTCGGGTGACAGCCGTGTGTCAGGGTCTCTGCACTCTGCTCCAGATGGCCCGGCATCTTGCTCCCAGGGTCCCCAGGCTCCCAATGCTCATTGACCAAGGCCGAGGTTCTCACGGCCTGGGGGCCTGCGGACTCATTGCTGTGGCCTGGCCTCTGGGGCCTTTGAGGCCTCTGAGGGGCTCCGAGGGGCTCCGGGGTCGCCCAGCCGTGACAGCCAAGACAATAGGAGTGTCCTAACCCAGCTCCCCACCCACCACCTACAGCCCCTCTTAACACACACATATCCACTCACACACTCTGGTGTTTGGCCTGGACATCCTTGATCCCCGTTGGAAGACAGTCGCCGAGTCATCAGGCGTCAATTTTCACATCAAACAGACCCTCAAGCTCACTGACCAATGAGCTGCATCTCAGCGTAGGTATACTAATGGCAGCCACGCACAAGAGAAGAGGCATTAAACCATGTCGAGTGCACATCATGAATCAGAAATAATAATGACAAGAAATAATTATAGACACTTTATGGCGCACAGTCAGCCTTCCTACACAGGAACCCACCTACTCGCTGTGAAGTGAACAAACATGGAAGTGGATCAAATCCATCATCAGCTACAAAACGTCACTTTACAGTGAGCAAAAACACTTCTGGCAGATCTATTTCCCTCCCAAACTGAAGGTGATTTACATGTTTAGAAATCGTTGAGAGGAAGCAAGAAGGCAAAAAAAAAAAAGTGCAGTTCTAAACAACACATTTCAACATTGGTTTTAACAGCTTGGCTGCCACTTCATCAAATATTGAATAAATCATTTTCTTGGCACAGTATGAACACAGCTGCAAAACACACACACACACACACACACACACACACACACACACACACACACACACACACACACACACACACACACACACACACACACACACACACACACCCACACACACACACACACACACACACACAGAATGCCTTGTAGTTTTGATAAAGCAGCAGCTTTCTCTTTTGTTTTGCAGCCGAGCAGGGATTAGGCAGTGCGGGTCTTTGTCCTGCGGTTTTCCAGTTGAGCAGAACACAAGAGCCTCTACCTCCACTAATACAGTCAGACCTCCCAGCAGGCCTTTCACCACACAGCCGCTAAGAACCTGCTGCCTAAAAGATGCTTTTCAATGAGTTATCAAATCTCCTCTATACTGTCCATGCCTTTCAACCGAGTCTCTTTGTCTATTCTTTTCAATGGAGCATTGAACACATCAAATAGAACTGATGGGCAGATAGATGGACAGCAGAATGTAGCAGAGCCATATTAACCTCGCTCAGACACCACGGAGTACAGTCAAGGTAACACCAGTGGAGGTTTAATGTCTAAAAAAAAAAAGAAAAGAAACCTTCGGACTACCAAGTCTTGTGGCATGCATGTCTTAGATTATTAGATGGAAAACACCAAACATCCCATGAGCACTCACTCAGTGTTAGTGTCACTGGAACACTCAATCACGTCTTTAAAGAGAAATGAATCAACGGCAGTTGTCTTGACTTTTGAGGTTGGATTGCTGTTTCAACAAATACTAATCAATAATAATTTTTTTACTTTTAAAACATGAAAACTACATGCATGCTTTGGTTCAAATGACATTTTACAGACAACAACTGCAAAATACCTGCAGCTCCAACAGCTGTACAGGTTTGCACTAATTATTGACCATGTAAAATACCTTTATTTAAGTTTATAGTTCCGAAACAAAATGCTTCTTGCAAGTTGCAGCAGCCATATTTTACTGTATGATTGGGTCAACAAAACAACGGGCAATGAAAACACACATTGATAATTTGTTGCTTTCTTAGCAACCGATCAAAAATGGGAATCAATTAACTGCTTCGATTAGCTTTTAAGTCATTTGAAGACATTGTTTAAACAGTTGAGTCAGTCTCTCAAAATTCTGTTTCACTGACTAATATTGCAAATTGTATAGTTTGGGAAGCAATTCACACAAAATGAAATGTTTGAATAACCCTTTTCTTCTTGTAGTCATACAAATGTGTGAAGCAGAGTTGGAATACATCAAACATCTTAGGTGGTGCACTCTTATGTTGGTGATGAATGGTGGCTCGTACCTGTTTTAATCAGCATCAATCAGCTGCAAAGAATATTGTGCTTGCTGCACATTTCTGCATCACTGGACAGTTTTTAGTTTAGTTTTGTTTTGGGGGGGGGGGGGGGGGGGTGTTGGCTTCCTTAGTTTCTGCAGAGCATAAAGACTCTCAGCAGCAGGTTGAGCACAGAGTATAGCAGGGGTTTTGATGAGTTCATTAGGAGGCCACGTCATTTATGCACAGTCACACATAAGGCAAAGGTCAGCCAGGATTACCCAGGTGGCCACTGCATGTGGGTGTCAGTTTGATTTTCAGACTTGCACTTTTAACCAAGCTGTTGCTCCACAACCTGGTAACCACTTTGGAATCAGCACGTCTTTGCCATATCGCATTGGATTCAATGTCATGCATGCTTATTTGCAGCTGGAAAAAGGGCAATTTTTGCATTCACTGTAGATTGTTTTTGATATCGGGCAAAAGTAGATGCAGCTCAGGAGACATTTTATCTGTGGTCTCGTGGAACCCCACAAAATCACCATATTAGGAAGAGCTGATATTTATATGTAGAACAAGGTGATCTACATGTTATCATGGCAAGGGCCACAAAAGTGATCATGATGATGATCTAGAAATGATATTGCATGCGATAGCCAATAATGTTGGCAAGTATTGCAATAACAATATGACTTACAATATGAACATGTGCATATGTGCAGGTTCCACTGCCAGTGTTTTGAGAAGCAGAGCGATTTGCAGCTTTTGGCTATTGATTTTGTAGTTCGGACTTCTGCAATTTGGCCACCAGGTAGGAAATAAGTCACAATGTCAATCAATTGAGATGGAGTAAATAATTAATTGCACACTTTTGGTGAATTAATTGCAATAAATCATACATTTGACACATACAACTGTCACTGTCAACACATACATACAACAACAGAAAGCTTCAGGATCCTCCAGGAAGCTGCTTCCTGTTTTGTCTGTTGCTTATTACCCATACAGCATATGTCACGTCGCACAGCGACATCATGGAATTAACAAGCTGATTCACTGCAGTGATCACAATATGATTCTCCAACGCATATGAGATATGATAGAGGTATTATTGTAAATGTCACAAGGTAATATGTCCTTACAAATGTCTCCAATTGCCTTTTTTGCATTTCTTTTATATATTACTGAGCTGCAGGTCACATTGATTTGGGATAAAAGAAAAGCTAACCCAGAGCATGAGTAGTTTGATAAGCTCCTTCTGTTCGCTTCTTGAAAATTGCTATTCAGGTGGGCTGTATTCATAATTCATCAACATGGGTCAGGCCGATGATCATGTTGACTTAACATTTGGTCTGACATTTCAGCCCTGCTCACGGCTGTCATTAGCTCTCGCCACACGCCACCTCATCAAAGTCAGTCACAAAAGTGAGGAGGGTAAAAAAAAAAAAAAAGGAAAAGGAAAACCTGTGGGAAAAAATACAAGATGTTATGATACTGTATAATCATTAAACCTCCTGCATACATTGCCCGCAATATTTGTTCATATGATGGTTTTGTTAGTCAAACATTGCAAAAGTGGGAGAATGTTGAGGGATAAATACAGACACAAACTGTAATCCACCAATCATACACACACATATCGAGCCAAGCCCTCAACCCTGCCTTTCTTATGGTGAATCCTCTCTCATTAGTTGTTACCCGCTCAATTTCTGGATGGAAACTAGAGCGAATCAAACAAAAACGTCATCATATAGAGAAAGAAAGAAAAAAAAAAAAACTGGAACAGCAACACATTTCTGCCAATAACAACACCACCATGTTGATTCCAGTGGAGTGATATCAGATGATATTGACTGTTGGGAGTATATGTGCTTCTCAAAGTCATTTCAGACCAAACCCAAGGACATCGACACACGCGCACACACACACACACACACACACACACACACACACACACACACACACACACACACACACACACACACACACACACACACACACACACACACACACACACACACACACACACACACACACACACACACACACACACACACACACACACACACACACACACACACACACACACACACACACAAACGCCAGCGTCAGTCCGATCGCAGGGCAGACAATAAACAGGGGAGCGGAGGCAGCGCATACTGACAGCCTCCTTTCTGTGGGTGACAGCTCTCCATCAGTCTACATCAAACAAGTGCATACATGCAGGCACACTCGCACACAGAAGTAGACACTCTGACTGATTGGCTGGTCCAAAACCTGTTTCAACCTGTCAGCCTCTTGGACGTAACAGGAGACCCAATATACTGTCCTGTGCACTGTGTATGGTGTGTGACGCGAGGCTCATCATCTCCGTAACTGCTGGTCATCTGTCATCACGCAGTGTTGATAATCTTAGAGACAGGGGCTCGTCTGAACACGGTGAACACCAGCAGATCTACTGTATCTGGAGAGACTAATCTGTGCTCTCATTTACTGATCCCAGACACCGACGGAGTGCTCTGGCAAGTGAAAATGAGAGGAATTGCAATGACAGCTGTCAATGAGAGGATTGTGTGAAGGTGATGTGAAAAAAAGATATAGACGGCTCTTACCTGCAATTTGAACTACGTCTGCAGTTGTTGTGTTCTTCGGGTTCGGGCCGACCCTGAATGTGAGTGCAGGACCAAGGATGCTGCAGACAAACAACAGAAGAGAAGCAAAATGAACAGCTGCTTTGAAGAGGTTCACCGTTTTACTACAAGCCACTACCGGCACTGGTAAATTAAAAAAGCATAATGAGGAGAGACAAAGAATCATTTATTGTGTGAGCTCAGCATAGAGACAAAACAAGGTGAATATACTAGCAGGAATTAGTAGGCAATAAACACATAATTAGATATTGAGATTGTGTGAAAGTTAGAAAATACAACTTCAGTATGTATGTATTTGGTAGAATACTTCAAACTGAACTGTGCATGACCCATCACAGTATTCCATTCACTAGCATATAGAATGATTTATTTTAGTTCACGTAAAGTCAAATGTTGAAGTAAACACTTTTCTTACCAGTGCTTTTTTTTAAGCTAACATAGCACACCTCATAATTCCATATCAAATTAAACTCACAAGTTTGAAATTAAAACCTCTGTTGATATTTGTATGTATGCTCAGTCTTACCAAGCTTTAGACTTAAGCTTAAATACAACAACCACTATTTAAAATACATACTAAGTGATTTAACACATGGTTAATGTGAACAGTGTTGTTGAAAAAACTTCATAAAATCCCATGTGAGCTGCTGCAAACACTCCCACATACATGTACGAGATATAGGTTTCCAAATAATAAGTATAATAGGGATATTATGCAAATTATAAATATGCATTGCGAAAATAGAGAAATTATGATTTTCGCTTTTTTTAGTTTGAATTTGAGCAAAGTACAGACCTCAGCTGAGCATCTTGTGTTTGTTTTCACCTACAGTAACCTGCCTGCTCCCTCTCTGCTCCATCTGGTCAGGAGTCAGCCACACACTTCTTTCCCTTGAGCAGAGTAAATGTTGAAGGTCTCTGAGGTTGGCAATGAAATAAAATTGAACAACCCCGGAAGATTCTCTAAGAACTCCCAGAAATCGTCTGGGAAAAGAAAAACAGTGTAATGAAAAAAAGAGAAGAATAAAAAAAAATAAATACACGTGTCTGGTGTAACCTCCTAACATCCCAAATGAAAACATGAGAAGCTGAAAAGAAGCCATTTTTAACAGCTACCACAAAGAAATAAACAGGGATCAACAAGGCAACGGAAAAGCTCGTCACCCACAACAAATGATTAAGACCTCGACTGTAAAAAGTCAGCGGGAAATATGGCAATGGTAAAACACAGAAATTAGATCACTTTCTTCAGATGTTAAAAAAGAAAATTACATTTAAAACAAAGACGCCTGAGATGCTGATGATAAACGCTTGACCTGAGTAAACAAACGATCAAATAAAATGATTAAAGAATTTAAATGTGGTTATGTTCCAGTATTTCCAGAGTTATATTCAGTGTAAATAAGATTTTTTACTTAAAGGGTGTAAATAATCTTTCAGTATGGTGAGGAAGTTCATTTAAACTTAAATAAAATCTGCTCATTTTAAAATGTATTTCTTCTTGGTTTTGTATTTTGAAGAACTTCAAGGTGTTCCTCCTCGAGTGAAAAGTCTATTTCTATTGTTACTCACTTGAACGTCCATCACAAATATATTCAGTGAAGATTGTTGCATATCATTCAAGTAACTTTACTGTTTAATTACAACAATACAGAATAAAAACACATTCTTCAAATGAGAGCTTCATAGGTTCCTTTATGGTAAAGATGGTTATAAATAGTCATATTCAGTACAAAGGTACAGACATGAGATGAATATCTCTGCCGAGACTAATGAACAGGAAATAACCCTGTTGGACCAACAGTGACTCCATCCAAGCTACAGTCTGCTATAATACTCTATAATAACAATGTTAACTCCCTTTAAACATGTGATTTTATTAAATTCCACAGAGTAAAGCTAGTCTTAAGCTAAACTAAGATTACTAATTGTTAATAGTGGTTTTGCAACTCAATTTGCCTTGAAAAGCTGTGAATCAAAGTATTCCCCAAAGGGTCAAAACATCCCTTCCTCCAACAGATTCACTACTGATGCAAGTTTTTTTATTTGTATTCTAATAGATTGGTGATAGAATACTACAGAATTTATTTTACATTTGTTAAAGCGAGCAGCTCTATCATTATATATATGTATCAGATATATCATTATTTAAATCTAGAAATTTTAAGGTTGTTTCTCCACCATTGATTGTAGAGATACTATTTTGTTTGTTTTGCTTGTTACCGCTAGTTCCCAGATATAGATAACAGACACAGTAACTAATCAATGAGTGGATGTAGGAATATTCAGTCGATAGTTTATTGACAGCTGATGATTAATAACTGTGAAAGCACATGGCGGCCTGAGACTCTGTTTTTTTTTCCTGCCAGTTTTAAGCCCTGACACACTCCAGTACGTCATCGTGGCTGAACTGTTATGTCCTGGAAAGAGCTGCTAGGATTTCAGCGCAATTCCCCGACAGACTGTACGCCAGCAAGGGAGATTCATGTGAGTCTCGGAGTGCCGTGACCCCGAGCCGCTCGTCATCAAGCAGCATGCCGCAGACGCAGCCACAGTCGCTCAGCCAGCAGCAATATATATGAGCCAATACTGCCAGACAGGCGGACCCAACCATGCACCGGTGCATTTGTAGACATGATCACACACACAGGTCTGACAGAAATGCGTCCTTCACCTGGACTGTGTTTGCTCTCGTAAATGTCAATGTTTCCACAATCTTTAGTACTCCTCGGCTGAAGGAGTCCAGCCCGGGATCTCGATGCATCTCAAATTGAACCGACATGATTTCCTCTTACTGAAGCCACACACACACACACACACACACACACACACACACACACACACACACACACACACACACACACACGCACACACACGCACGTGCACGTGCACACGTGCACACGTGCATGCACACACAGATGAAGTAAAGATAGATAAGTTATCTTGAGGACTTCACTCTGTCCTCCTGTGTTATCGGATGTGTGAGCTCGGACTTCATATTAGCTCTGCTGGTGGGACACGATGAGTGTGTATGTGTAGGCTGCTTGGCGGGATATTGGTGTGTGTGTGTGTGAGTGTGTGTGTGTGTGTGTGTGTGTGTGTGTGTGTGTGTGTGTGTGTGTGTGTGGGTGTGTGTGTGTGTGTGTGCGTGGGTGTGTGTGTGTGTGTGTGTGTGTGTGTGTGTGTGTGTGTGTGTGTGTGTGTGTGTGTGTGTGTGAGGAAGGATTTGTGAGTGTGTGTCCCACTCCCCCTAGTGTTTCTGATGAGCAGAACACTTACGTCATCTGGGGAAAGAAAAAAAAAAAAGGCACATTTTCTATACAGGCTGTCATCACCCACAACTACTATTTCAAATTTGGAGTGAAAAGGGAATATTTTGTGCTGATTACTGCAGCAGTCAACTCAATCATCATTGCACCGGCTGTCTGGAAATCTTAACGGCACCCAAAAAAAAAAAGAAAAACCTTCCCTCCTGTACTCGATGCTCTGCCTGAAAGTTTCCTCAGCCTGCCTGCTGTCATGTTGGAGTGTCTCTTGTGCTCGCCTCCTATCGACTCATCAGAGCGATCCCGGCGCCGGGCGGCGTGCTCTGACCCAGCTCTGCCTCTCACATTCTGGCGGCCGCTTCCAAACCCTCACCTGTCGAGGCCGCACAGCAAGAAGCACAATTGCTTGCGTCATGTCCTTCGCCTTGGCTATTTCTACATGAATGAGCTTTCATTACTTTGTAAGAACGGGACAAAAAAAAAAAAAAAACAGTGATAAACAAGTTTGACAAACAGTATATTTTTTGTGTTTGTCCTCTTCTCAGAATCACATCACTATCGGGTGTGACATTTATTTCAAGCATATGTATGATGATGTCACACTGCCTTATTAACCTTAAGATATAAGTGACTTAACTGAAACTAATCATTATCCAATTCCGATTAAAACAATATATAAAATTACTTTACATTTCAGGAAAAATGTAAGTCTTATTAATACCTTTCCAATGTCATCTTACGAGTCGAATTTGACCACTGCCTTACACCTTTACACACACTACAATTTTGAGAACATTTTCAAAAGAAAACGTCTATTCAGTTTCTTTGTCTTCGATTGCATGTAAACTGAAGAATCACAATGCATAGTTAGTTTTGGTGGTTCATAATAAGAATGGCGCTTAATTAACTCAGTGTTACTGAACAATAAGAAAAAAACTGATTGTTTCGGCACTGTAAGAATATTGATTAACCCGACAGCACCTGAGGCCACGTGTGTGTGTTTCTCTCCATGGTCACTGCTGATATGTGTGTGGTATTCCCTGTGGAACTGGATGCACAATATTTCACTTTTTTTCTGTGCATTTCTGCAGGTCACAATGCATTCAGTCTGCTTATTTAGAATATGACAACACACGAAACACATTTATGTCCCATGTGTCTCCAAAGGAAAATGTGTGTTTTGTGTATTTCTTTTTCTTATTATCACAAAGGCAAAATTCCAGATCTTACTGAATATATTTGTTTTGTTACTGGGTTCATCTGTCCTCTCGTTTTCAAAACATCTCATTATGTTTAACATAACAAGCCTCCGTGTAAAACTCTGCATGGAACAACAGTAATGCTTTCTGAACATGTCTCAAAACAAGTCACTGTGTGTTGCTGAAATCTTATTGGTGAAGGGACTGTGTTGTATAAGACTAATGGTGAAATGTTGACTTGAAACCTACGCAGTTGACATTTAGTAAAAAAAATTACTTTTTTGTTGTGCCTAGAGATCCATCCATTCATTTTTTATAGTGCTTTATCCAACTTAAGATGGCAGTGTACTGGAGCCGATTTCAGCTGAGGCTCCGGTTGTTCTGATTTACTTGAGTATTGCATGTAAAGTTGCATGCTCATTGGAATTGACAGCAATTTCAGATTGTTTTTCAGGTGATCAACTAAGGATGAAACCATTGAGTGAAATCAAGAGTATAAATAAGGTTCTGCATTCTTTTGACCTGGTTTCATGAGAACGATGTGTTGGAAACTGTTTTGTTAGTGTCTTTTACTATGTGGTGACTGAACAGAGTGAAAGAGACAAACATGTAAACTGCATATAAAAATCTAACAGCACAGAACTCATTCCTCCACAAATAACACTGGGAAATGTGTAGCACTCGCTGTTATTTCACAAAAATTTTATTTGAACATTGATAACGTGAATCATAATTCAGTAAAGCATTTTCCCCATGACTCCAGCTATTATGCAGAAATGATTAAAGTAGTGTATAAACAAGTCATATCGAGCAAGTCACATTCATGTCTTCTGTTAAATCTCTTGAAAACACAACTTTTGAAACGCACATTTCAAACTGTGCTCTTTCTAGCTACTGTTTTAGTCTCCCATTTAAAACCATGTCATGTTGTTTGAAATTACATATGATCTCTTGAAATCTGCTGGAACAAATGAACCTGCTCTTCTTTGATGTGAAACACTTAATGACTTTGTTTTAAAAATGTATTCCTATCTTTATGTAAAGAACATGCCTTCAAGTGTAAGAGCTATTTTTATTTGGATGGGTGAATGTTGACAGCTCATATGAAGCCTAGAAAGTCATGCTATTGCTGTTAATAAAATATATTTATATCACAGGTTTTTGCATTTGTTTTCTTACAATATTTTACAGGCGTTTTGATTATTTTGTGATTATAAGATGCAAAATATTTCAGATTCTTCTACATATGTCCTATAGGTATTAAATAATATGAACAATGAGATTATGTCACATTATATCCACCATCAGTGACCTTTACCAACCTTGGTGTAAGTTATCACATGTAATTATGAACATTTATTACCTGTTTTATGATGTATTATGGCAGCATTATGATACCTTACGAATGTTCTCATAATGCCTTATCCAACAGACACTGAAAGTATTACTCATGGTTTTTTTTCCATTTCTTCTCTATATGGGTGTGTATCAGGAGATTGCCTGTGACATGAAATAACAGGTGTAATAACAAGATTAACTAAGTCACTGCTGACATGATGAGGCATGTTGGTGTTCTGGCTCATCAAAAAACCCAATGTGGAGGCTCGATTTTTAGAGACAGAGATCAGACTGCCTCCTTGGTTGCATTTACTTCGAGGTCACTGTGTGCATTTCCACTGCTGAACAGTAGATACGGAACAGCCTGACAGTCTTCCCTCTGTGTGACTATTATCTGAGCCAGAACACTCTGTATCTACAGTTGCAGTGTTGCCGCACACTGCAGTGCGCCGGCTTTGGTGTGTTCGTATGCTGCGGGTGTAACTGAACCACCCAGACTTCACTTCTCCTGCAGGAGCGTCTTGAAAGACTTGTCAGATCTTAGGCGAACACATCTCCTCTGCCTCCTACATGGTCTGACACCAAATGTACAGCAGAACCATGGTACAAGCACAAAACAGCCTGGGTTCAAGGACAGTTCATCTGCTCATTAATAAAGTAACCGCCTCCTGCTGGACTACTTTCTCTATCTCCCGCTCTCGATCCACTGTTGTTTCCCTTTCTCTCTTTGCCTCCAACTAAAAATCGTTTGATGGCTTGACTGCTCTCTTTCTGACAAGGCGTGCAGTGACAAAAGTGGCGAGGCAGTGTTTTGAATACAATGGAGACATCAGTATGTGTCTGGAGGTAATTAGGCCTGATTTCTCTCCCTGTGAGAAGTCAAACCCTCTAAAAGGTCAGAAAAACAACAAACGCCTACATTCTCTGGCAGTGTGGCACAGCATTTTCACACAAACAATCCTTGCAGCGGCTGGACAACCTTCACTCTGTTCCCCCGAGCTCATAGGCGCAAAACAAAACCGTTTCAAATGAGGCCAATTATCCTCTATTGGATGTATAGCTTGTAAACTGAGGCACGGGCCATGATTGGTGACAACGTGCGGTGTTTGTGTCTGCACGTACGAGAGCTGGGTGAGGTCTGCGGCGTGGAGGTTCACTCTCTGGGTCAGATGCTCCATCAGGTCCGAGGCTTGGTTGCTGGTGAGGGAGCTGGGGGAGAATCACACACACAAACACAGCAAGGCGTCACATTCTGAGGTCCATACCAATGCAATGTACAGGCAACCGCTCAGCCGTTAAAATGCTATTTTTTAGGGAGATACTGCCACAATTCATACCCACAAATGGGTCATTGCACACAAGCAAAAGCTATGGCTGTCTGAATAGATGTACTGCACACATTTGCACACCCATAGACAGACACAAACACACACGCACGCACACGCACGTACCCATGCACGAACGCAAACAAACACACAGAGCACTGTGCCAAGGGAAAAGGGATCAGCTGCCTCTTCAGGCTTGGTAAATCACCTGCTTTTTTTTCCCCCAGCAATGAGACAAACAATAAGGTGCAAATGGAACCTGCATGAGGTGTAATGGCTGTATCATATGGACGCTCCTCTCTCTCCCTTTCCCCTTTCTCATCTTTCTTGTTCTGCTTCTTCTTCACCCACATTGGCTTTCTTTCTCCCGCGTGCACACACGCTCAAAGTAAAACATGATAACAGAGGGTACACAAATACACAGGCACGCACGCGCCCTCACGGCGAGATGAGAATAATAAGGTGCAAATGGAATGGAGGTGAAGTGTAATGGTGGTCTGATAAAGCCATGCCTCATCTCAGCTCAGTCCACGGCTGCTCTCTCACTCAGAGAGTAAATCGCCAAGGAAATAGACCAAACAAAGGCAATCTGCCGGCCAGCGCGTTGCATGGAGGAAATGAGAAGGGCATCCACACAAACACACTTGGAGAGCTACTTTATTGTTGACGGCTTAACCTGGAATCACTGAGACTGCCAAGTGACTGCAAGGTGACACACGCCAAAAAGTCATGGATCATAATGAGACATTGTTTAAATTTTGTTAGCACTGCCTCGCAGACAAATGTGGGATAAAGTGGGAAACAATTTCATGCAGCACTGGGTATTGGATGCATCATCGTTTACTGTATATGTGACTCTTTTTTTTTTTCTCATTTATTCAGCATTGTCGTGAATGGGTGTTTTGGAAATATTCAAGTCAGAATTATACTGAAATAGTTTGTTCAGCCTGCATGTGACACCACATTACAGCAGCTTCTCTCTAACAGAACACAGACTGGTGAGCCCTGCAAGCATGGATGATTCACTCCACCTTTGAGAGAGTGGGAGGTTCTTTTCTGTCTCTCTCTCTCTCGCTCTCTCTCTCTCTCTCCCTCCCCACTTTTTGAGGGGTTTTGAAAGTTAAAGATTCACCGAAGCAATTCCAGACACGTTTGCATCCCTCTGCGGTAATTCTAGCAACTGGAGAGCTACAGGAGTGACTTGGTTGTTGATGCTAGCACTTTTCCCCTTGGGTTTCTTCTCTTGTTTCTTTTTCCCTCCTATCCATACCTTTTCCACTTCCCCCTCTACACGTAGCCACCCCACCTTCTCCCTATTCCCCAAACCCCCCCACTACCAGCACCACAATGTCAGGAGCTGTCAGATAAGCAGGTTTGCGTAGCCTCACGGCAGGGTGCGAAGAAGCTCGGGATAACAACTGTGCAATCATGAGGTCTGCAGCTGATGCAGAGACCCCTCTGTAGGCCCACTATAGGTGTCCGCTCGGCGGGCTGAGAATAGACGGCGGGGACGGGGTGAAGATATTTCACTCAGAAGGTGACCTGCTTCTTCCCCCTGGCACATACTCACCTATATTGTCTGTTTACATCTTAATCTGCGAGTCCTATTTCTGTGGCAATAAGGTGACACAGATTGCACCCATCGGACCTTTATGAGCCTGCGTGTTGAACAGGTGAAGGACGACTCACTGACACCGGACTTGATAAGGCCATAAAGGGATTTGAGAAAGGGCCAGGGGCGAAGAGACAGTCGATAGGAACTTATCTTTGCAGAGCCCGAGCTGAGCGAGATGTAAGGGAGAAGGAGAGAGAGGGAGAACTTGGCTACCCTTACTGACAAAGTATCATCATTAAAGCTGTAATACAGCACAGTGATACCCACACGCTGAGGGATTTATCATCCCTGGTATTGTAATCAGGTGCAGCACACACGAAGGATTTCAAACTACTGTATCCTTTTACATAAAAACATGCATCTGTGGGTGGCTTCGGCACAAACGGCATCTCTTTAAGACAGTTTTAAGTAAGTGAGCAAAGCAGACATATGCTGAGTATTAAGGTGTGTAAAATGAGACAGCCTTGAAACAGGTCCAGCAGCGTGGCTGACAACTGGTGGGGGAGAAAAACAAACAAACAAACAAACAGTAATATGAAGCCTCTGCAGTTGGAGTGGCAAAGTTGGTTAACCATGTGTCTATTCAGGCCAAAAAAGATGATCTGAGTGTGAAAATAAAACATAAACTTAAATTTTATAGTATTAACTGCTATTTCTGTTTAGTTGTTTTTACTGTTTTACTCAGAGTACCAAACATAACCACTTCCTTCCTTATTGCAAGCGTAAGGAACTAACATTTTTAGTTTAAAACAGAATGTATTTTCAACATTTCATTTTATTTGGAAGAATTGGTATCACTTAAAATGATAGAAAATGGTAAAAGTGTCTTTATTATTCTTTGTAAATTTCAAGGTTTTTATAAAAAAAAATAAATATTGATTTAAATTTTCTGAACGTTCTCTTACTACTTTGCTTCATTCATAGATTAATATGCCGTTCCAACACACTTGAAATTAATATGCTGTTCCAACACACTTGAAATCAAATAATGATCACCTTGTTGAAGTAATAATGTTTTCCCCTGAGCCAGCTCTTAATGATCCTGGCTGAACAGATCATGTCATCAAAGCTTTGGCCAATATAGTAAAAAATATTTTTTTCATCAGGTTGTTATTTCTCCAAGACTTGAAAAATGACGAAGGTCATTATTTTAAGAGGTTAATAAAATTTGGCTGTATTTAGTCCCAGAACAAAAATGAGTTTGACACCTGTGATCTACAAACTGCTGAACCCTTTGTGTAGATGATGGCCACTGAACAGTGACAGAAACCTGTGCCAACTATTCCTTGACCCAGCTTATCAGCCCTTCTTCATTTACAATATCATTTTGTGAAATACGTTCATTGTAGTTCAGAACTTTTACTTGAAGAAGTTGAATTGGTATTTTTATTTTTTTTCAGAAGAACATCTAATAAAGAAAATATGTGATCGCCTTTCAAAACCTGTAGTTTAGACTTTATTCGAGTAAAAACACAGCCTCTGTATTTCCACTGAAGTCTTTCAATAACTGCAGTACTACTGAAATGGAGTACTTTTTTATTCTGCCTGCCTGTCATAGGAAGTCTTTTTGGGTTAGAAAGTACAACATGTTGTGGTGGAAGAACATATTTGTAATTATGTTAAGGCAGATGTGTAAATATATCATATATGTTATAAGTAGAGGTTTTTTTTGTTAGTAGCACTGAAATGTCAATAATGTCTAAAAACTTTCTTTATTTGAAGAACGTTTTAGTCCATCATTCCCGCTCTTTTGCCAACTTTCGCCAAGTCGTTCATGTTACACTTCATTTTGATCAAATGCATAAATCTAATTGTACATTTCTTTCTGATTTACTGTCCCCAACAATGCCCATCAGTTACTAACCAGGTACAGAGTATTAGAAATGATTACCAATATAATGGTGAACATTGCTGCAAATCATACAACCAGTATTAACTCTATAAATCAAGAATTCAATCACCATGTCTCGTACAAACAGATGATATTGCAGGTGTGTTGGGACAAGAGGTTAATATCACAAGTGTGTGCAGCTAACAAATGTATATCCTGTAAAATATTCATAAATATATCCATGTAGTATGTATTAGTATCTACTTTTACAAGCACACACAAGCCATTACAAAGAAAGAAGAAAAAAAAAGCAATTCGCTGACATTCAAGTGTAATTTACCAAGCCCTGCTGCCACAGCATGTCTCTTTCTTACTGAGACTTGATGTGATGCTTATTTCCTTCTACAACAGAGAAAACATGGAGCCACACAACGTCTCAAATCACAGCGTCTGTCTCTGAGATGGACTTGTAAATAAATATTCAACAGGAAGGGAGAACACAGATCAAACAACACAAACACAGAACAAGTAACAAAATATAATGACTTCAATCATTCATGTTTGGTGCCACCAATAATGTAACAATAACCGATAACACTACAATGTGGGGTATTTCATATGCAATAGAACCAATAACTTACCAAATAATGTCATGAAACAGCAAAGCGAAAACATATGACCATTACTGAGAGAGAAAGAGAACTGCATGATAAATAACTATGCCATCCAAATCACCTATTTTTGATAAGAAAACTGTAAAAAAATACAGTCAAATTTCCAATGCAGACATATTTATGTGTCATTGTCTGCAGTCATTCGGATTTCAAATGACTTTTACAGGCTATTGAAATAAATAAATAGATTTAAAGACTAGTAATTACATTATTAACCAAGTATTATTATATTACACACTCAAATAATTCATTACATCGTTGGCTTTGATGCATTTAAAATATCGTCAATCAACACAATATTGGCAGGGATAGTATTATTGGCCATTGATACATTATCGGATACTACAATTATGATCATCGCTCACTTTGTATGTACGATGGTAATATATAAAATGTGTAAAATTTGGACGGTGAGTCCATTTTACATACCATATAAAGACACAAAATGGTACGAAATGATCGGATCGTTGTGGCGTCTAAAGCTGTGTGTATGACTCATACTCACTCTGAGCCCGTGATGATGTAGCCAAAGTGTCTGTCCTTCCCTCTGCTGGAAAACTCCTTCACTCCCACATGAACCAGCTGCGTTTTGACTTTCATGTCCTTCTTCTGAGGCTCTTCCTGCTGCTTCCTGCCTGCTGGTCCCCGAGCCCCCTGCATCCACCTCTCAATCTCAGAGTCCACCTGTGCTTCGGGCCCCTCGGCCCCGCCGGTCAGCCGCAGGGTGGAGCCTTCCTTTGCAGGAGCGGCAGCCGCAGGCTTCTCCAACCAGCGGTGGGGGACGGGGACTCGGTCCTGTGTCGTCCGGCTCTGGACGTTCTCCAGTCCAACCATTTTCTGGGAGGAGGCCGGTGGTCCACCGTTGACCTCTGGAGCTTCGCCAAAGGGCTGCATGTCAAGGTAAGCCAGCAGCTTGGAGAAGAAGGCTGCGTGCTGTTTTGAATCAAGGAGGGTCTCTCTTTAGATTATGGACGTAAAGAGGTAACCTCAATATTACTTATAGAAGAGATTTTATTTACGCTCAGACGAGACCCTTCTTAAAACTCTTCATTATAGGAAAGGTATGAAAAAACACGATTTTCAATAACAGATGATCAAACATTGCATTGAGTAGCTTTATTATGATAATTCCCAATATTTTCACCAAAATGCACTGCACTGTGCAAAATAATTAATTCAAACTATTCTGTGACTACACCAGTTAGAAAGCATGTCAGGGAGTTTTCTATGATTCCCCAGTTATGACTTTTCTTTCAAGTCTCATAATTCAACATTAAATTGTAGTCTGTGCAACTTTCAAATCACCCCCATTTGAAGTAGCATTCAAAAGTGAATAAAGCCTAAGTTTGGACATGTCTGGCTCCCAGAGAAACCAATTTGTTGCTTGAGCAGAGTAATTTTAAATTCACCTTGTCAATGGGCTCTTTGTTTGCGTCGTCTCTTTGCTGGCCTGGAAACAAACACAATGTATGTGAGCAGATTGTGTGAAAACTGAAGTTTTCTTTTGTATTTAGCAAATGTAAAAAAAATAAAACTGTTATGACTCAAAATCATAGACTCCAAAAAACATTTGGCAGCACACTGCGTGAGAAATACATAAACGAGGCTTCATTAAAGCATTTCTAAACTTCCAGTTCTATATATTATCACATCTACGGCACATAAAATAAACACATGTAGCTGCCAATTTGAATTTCGTCTCGCAGTAGAAACACCTACCTTGCTGTTTCATTTCCAGTGTGTTTGGAATCTGCTCCTTATTTGATTTCAGGTCTTGGTCTTGATGCAGATGCATTTCTGCCAGTGGCTCCCTGTTGCCATTCACGCCGCCCCTGGAGTCGGTGGCTCCTGGTCCTGGACGGGCCCCAAGTGCAGGCCTCTCGTCATGCGCCTGATGCACAGCTCCTGTGATGACCCCGGCCAGCTGGTCCAGGTCTTTGCCCATCAAAGCCTCCATGTGGATGCGGTGCCTCCCTAGCTGATTCACCACATTCTGGATGAATCGTTCTGGACAGAAAGAGAGGGAACGAGAGCCCGAAAAACAGATTACATTGTACTGAAACTACAACAGAAATGGCACATTTCCAAAAGTGTAAAACAACAAATTACAAAAAAAAAAAAAAAAAGAAGGCTTCCATGGTGCATAAATATCACCACGAGCACGGAATGTTCATAACAAGTAATAAACACAGAGCTGGTCTTACCATCCATAACACTAAGAGGCTGTTTTGCAGCAGTGAGTCGGTTTGAGCCAGCTTTGAGCAGCAGTTTGTCCAGATCAGGCCTTTGGGGTTTGGATCCAAAGACAGCGTGGGTCTGCAGCTCTGCATGATCGCTCGGAGCCGGCCGCGTGTAGCTGAGGTAGTGGAGCTTTCCTTTGGGCCCCGCCGCCTCCCCACCCAGGGTGCCTTGCTGAGGGCCGGGCGCTGCAGCGAGAAGCTGTGCCAGATGGCTGGAGAGGAGCTTGCTCCGTCCTGGGTCCTGGCTGGAGGAGGTTGTAGTGAGCTTGGGGTGCCTGCCCTCTCCACTCTGAGTAAAGACTTTGGTGATTGGAGGCTGGCCAGCTCCCTTCTGAAGGCTGTAGACGGTGGTCTCTTTCCAGCCCGTCTGGGGTTTTGGCCGATTGGATTCTGAATGACCATCAGATTTGATGTCTTCATTCTGCTACAGAATAAACCCAGAAACCACATTTAGTGCTCTGTGAATGTGTCAGACCTTCCTTTTCCTCACCGGAGTGGTTTCTGTATAGTAAAAGGTAATCCAGAGGACTTTTAGTTCACAGTTATTAAAACTAAATCAAACGTTCAAGTCTATGTAACCTCATTAAATCTTTACACTTCTTGACCTCAAACCTCTTAACCTTGAATCTTTTCACAGCAGGATAGCAAAGTCAAGTCTCAGCAATGTATCTGACCCCCAAACAAGGACTTTGAGCTCCTATTCTCCCATCAGAGGTTAAACTTCCACAATGTAGAACAAAGCCATTTTTGAAACGGCTTTGTTCCAGCTGCTTGACTTAAACCAGTATTTTCCGCAAACTTGTTATCTTTGTGTGTTTATTCCAGACAAATAGGTGGGAGTGCAAGAAGAATCCACCTGCAGACACTCACATATGCTTTTTGGTAATGCATTTCTCTGCATCCTGTGTTGTATATATCCAATTGTATAGCAATGCTGGCTCACATGGATTTGTTGAATAATAACTGTTCATATATCCACAAGTGTTTGCCTGTCATAAAGTTCAATAGAAAGGTGTTTTTTTGTTTTGTTTTTTCTTTTAGTTTTGCTTTTTAAATGAAATTCACAGATTCTATCTTTTTAAATGTAACAAACACCATGGTCCTTTGAAATGTGTGCCCAGACATCACCCCACAACACAATTATTTCAATGACTTGAAATGTGGATGATTCAGATCTCACGACCTTTTCATTCATCAGTAAATGTCAGATGAGACTATTGTAATACAGCAGGAATCTCTCATATCAATCTGAACAATGCTTCCTCATCACCGTAATATTTGTACTACTTGGTGAATGACGCTGGCCTTCTCTTCACACGCAACCCCATAACAGTATTATTCTCAAATATTTTGTCCATGTTCATGATTCGAACTCGATTGACCTGATGTTGATCTGCTCATTGCCACTGTGATAAATGAAAGAGCTCAATTTATCTATTTTTTGAAAATGGTTCACTTAACTGTGTGCATGTGCGCGTGTGTGTGCGAGAAAACTTATTATGAACTGATGTCCATGTGTTTGGTGCTTGTAACTTGTTATTCTCAGCCATACATGTCCATGAAATCATAAAAAAAAAAAAAAAAAAACTAACAAAAAAATGCTGATTGGCTCAATATTCAGGGTTATGTCTGTATAAGTTGTTCATAGAATCTACATCAGCAACATCAGCGTGGTAGTTTAACTGGCTGCAATAATAAAGAGTTTGAGTGCAACTTTTGTTTTTCCCCTCTATTCAACATCAAAATCAGGGACATTTCCCAGGGGTGGCTTTACCTAGAGAACTGTCCCCGAAAATCAGAGACTGTCAGTGATAATGGATCACCCGAGTATGCGCATTGGTTTAACCCTCTGCAGCTGTTACCTTTGTTAGGGCTTCCTATGAGTGAAAATGTGCTCGTGGTAATATTGAAATACATGCACTATGTGCCATTGCTAACTTGTACTTATTGCATATTTTACTTTGCCTTGTTTTCCCTGCAAATTTGCTTGCAAATATTGGTAGTTGACATGCAGAAATGCTACCATTACCTGCAAGAATGTACTTCTTCATATTAAAATCTTAATCTGCAATTTGTGACTAGCAATCTGATCTATAAGACTCTGATCAGATTAATTTTACTTGTGCAAGACTCGTTTATTCATTTTTAAGTAAAAAGTAATAACATTCATATGATAAATCCTAATTCCATTCGGAAAGGTTTCTTTTTTTCACCCCCATGAGAACTTTACATGGGTTGTACTGGGTCAGCATTGTTGTGACAGGCTTTAGTATAAAAAGAGAAGCAACCTGGGCTCGATGAGATGGGGCAGGATATGAATAAGGATTCCAGATCAAAGACAACTGCCCTTGGAAATTGCATTATGGAAATCGAAGATGAGATAGTGTCACTCAAAGTGTAATTTCATGCATTTCCACAACACACAACAAACTTTAAAAGCATATCCCTTTCTGCCAGAGAAGTAGCAGCAATCCCTTATCTAAAAAGGAAAAAAAAAAGTGACTCATCTGATCTTAAAGTTAGTCATATGAGTTTTTATATTTGACACATGATGAATTATGCATTTACCTTTAGATGTGCTGGCAGGCAGGTATTTAGAAGCCTTTTAGCCACTTGCCATTGCATTAGATATTAATAATAGCACAAAAATGCGTAATTTGGGCATTTCCTCTCTGCTTGAGGAGGAGGAGGATTCATTCTTCTCATTTGAATCAAATGAGCCCACACTGCACTCCAACATACAGTGCATTCAATCCACTGAACAGCATTATTATCCATGTCTCTGCTGCACTCATGCTCGCTATCTCCCCCAGTGCCATTTTCTGTCCTTCAAATGTATATAGAGAAAATGTCAATCTTTCTGAGCCAGGCATACTGAGAGGCCATAATAGCATTAGCACAGCAAGACAGGGGTGCGCTGCCATTCAAGCTAACCATGTTTGCCTTTTTCCATCACACTACGCAACAAAGGGCTTCATTTCATCAATAAGGAAGGTCTTGAACTCTTCAACTTTGCATTATGGCTGCACTGACACAGCAGCAGGACGCTGCTTGCCAATGAAGGATGCTGAGCACATTTCGCACAAAGCTGGGGTTCCACCCGAAATATGAGGGCTGAATAATGTAAAGAGGTGATGGAGGATCTTTGTGTAAAAATGGTCTCTGCTCAGCAGGAGAGGAGGAGAAGACAGAAAGCGAGAAACAAAAGCGAAGCAGGGACGAGAGGGCGAGCCCAGTTATTGACTCCTCGTCAAAAGGAAAAGGAAGAGGCCCTTCCGTAATTTATTCAAAGAAAACACATTTTCTTGTTGACTTGGGTGATATAAGGCACTATTTCTGCCCAGAGAGCTCAACCCAAATGCTCCATCTAAGCTGTCAGGAGAAATTTTAATATTTAGTATTTCACTTCTATAAAAGTTCAGAAACCTCCTAAGACAGTTATTGAACACAAAGATCCAGACCTTCTTCTGTTTTCCACAACAGGATAGAATCATGAAACAAGGACTGTTAGTAATCAGACTAAACACAGCTCTAACCATGTAAACACTATGTGAACCTATTTGATTAAAATGATTATCCCATCGGAGGAGCTTTGTCAAAATTATCACTGTCCACATACATGGCTTTCTACTGTTGAAGCTTTGTGTGCATGTCTGTTACTTAATGTCCCCAGGCATCACTTGATTCATTGAGGAAAAAACAAACCAAACAAACTGGTAGATACAGGAGACAACACAGCTCATCCCTTTTCCTTCCTGATCATATTCTGATCAACTACAATGTTCCTTTGGTGTTGTATTTTCAGAAGAAACACAAAAAGCTTCAATAATCGACCTCCATCTAGAATACTGGCAGGCTTCAAGGTGAAGCTGAATGTGGAATCATTGTGCATGGGTCACAGCCAACCTCACACTGCAAAGCATCATGGGATTGACTGATTAAAATAACTGCTGCATATAAAACCACATATCAATCTAATCACTTCATTCAGCGGACAATATGGTGTCTCACTCAAAAGAATTCAATCAGGCAAATCAGTGACCATCCAATTGCGGCAATTGTCTTTTAAATGCCCTATTAGAATCACAATACATCACACATGCAGATTTTGTGTGTTTTTGCCACTTGTTGCGGTCAGTTTTCCAGTTCGTGAGTTCTCACCTCAACTTTGGCTCCCTCCCTCTGGAACCCC
Organism: Blennius ocellaris; assembly: GCF_963422515.1. Taxonomy (NCBI): domain Eukaryota; kingdom Metazoa; phylum Chordata; class Actinopteri; order Blenniiformes; family Blenniidae; genus Blennius; species Blennius ocellaris. Next base: position 16,864,858 of record NC_137668.1, read on the forward strand.
GGGTGTCCATCCTCCTCGGCGTGCGGCAGGAAGCCCAGCCCCGTCAGGTACTGCTGGAGGTTTCTGCTCAGCTCGCCGTGAACAGGCCTCGCTTGTCTGTCTCTGGAGCTGCCATAGGCAGTCAGCGGGCTCGGAGCCGTGGCCTGATATTTGAGGGGGGTGCTCCTCAATTTGGAGAGCTCTCGAAAGATGGCCTGCTGTGTGATGTCGTCCTGCCACGTTAGACCTGAAACAAAGAGGTCAGATTGACGAAACACAAAGTCAGCAAAAAGGACCGATGCAATGCAGGGATTTCTGCGAAATCATTTGGACTTGTTCTCTTCAACAAATTAAACACTACAAAACAATTCTTCAGTATCAAATTCATACCCCATAATGAGAAACGCTGCGGCCAAAAAATAAAACAAATGTGTAAGAACTGTATCAGACAGTATGCTACAAAGTATAAAACAACTGTTCACATCAAGCAGAAATCAGAGAAAATGAGCAAAGATGAGAAATGTAAATTGTTTTGATTGACACAAAAATTATGAAGCTGAAACAACTAATTGTTCATAATATAAAATGCCATAAAATTGTCCAAAATGCTCATAAGCTTGTGAAGTACTTCTTCATGTTCAGCATTTAGAAATTAAAAGCTGTAGACGGAGAGTATTTAACCATTTAAATTCATCAATTATTTATGTTGCTGTTGATGAACGTTCTGCTGAGTCAATACTTGTTTTTGTCCTGATTTCATCTCATAAAAAAAGCTTGAGATTTCTGGATCTGAAATCCGAGCGGATATAAGACAACACATAACACAATGGCAGTCGATTTACAGTGTGTGTGGTCAGTATGTGCTCATCTTGAAAGTTAAATAAATCAAGACAAAAGAGCAAAGAAAAATATCACGTCAAAGTCTCTAGTGGACAGTTAATAACAGCAGAAATGTTATATTATGAGTGTAAATGTAGTTTTCTCAGCAAAACCGAGAAAACCAAACAGGAAGTATGAGTGTAAAGAATGACAGTAAAGAGGAAGCCGGACACATGTGCGTGCGCGCACACACATACGTAAAGACAGATGTATACAAAAACCTGCGCACACACACACACACACGCCACAGCCAGTCAACAAGCCCGGGGAGAATGTCACACTGTGGCCTGACTCCGTGCCAACATCTCTGCTAATTGCCAACACATAGTTGGGATGCAGAACTCCTGGGCAGGGGCAAAGCACGGTGGTGCCAGGACCAGATGGAGCTACCCAAGCAAAAAAAAAAAAAAAAAAGTTACCCAAAACATGGCCCAGTTCCCAATGAGCCAAGAGGCTCAGGATTCCAACGGCAAAGAGCATAGAACTACCAACGATAGTATAGTTCTTTAAAAGAGCCAAGATCCTCGCTGATGAGGTTTTCATTCCAGTGCAGAATAATTTTTTAATGAGAAACATGTAATTAAGCTGTGGTTCAGATTCTTTGGGTTCAGATTCCAAACTGCTACACGCCCCAACCTTTCACCGGACTCATCTAAAGAAACAATGCAGATTTTAATGATGCGGACGGGTTTATTATCAATAAATCAACAGCCTGGGTAGAAATATGTGGAGAAATGAAAGTATCAATGCTGCAGAATGTCTTCATTAGCCTGATTTCTCACCCTTAGACACTAGATATTCTCATAGATATTCATAAGCACCAGATGAGGATCTGAGCAATGCAGAGCAGCTACAGATGCCTCCAGTCATTCTTGGCAGTGCTGAATGGAGCACAAAGCAGCGTATGTTGTCACTGTTCTGGAACGCAGCTCGGCCATCCATCCATACAACAATGACAGTTAACTACCCATGGCTTACCCAACGTTGTGTACGCATGCTATATATTACCATGGCGATGATCATTTACGCCATCATCAGCAGCAGCCAAGGGGGCGAGCAGGTCTGGCTCCAACCCTGAAGGATCCATATCGTGCCTGTGGCCTGCTGCAGCTGGTTTAAGTGGGTTCACAGTGAACGTGTGATGGTGCCACAACAGGATGAGGCCAGCTTCATTGACTGTGACACCTCTATCCCCCCTCTGTCTCCGGGGGGATGCGCTCATTTCCATACATACTACGTTCTGTGTGTCTGCGACAGGCACACTTGAGGGAAAGGCTACGCCGGCGCAAATTACAGAATCAAAATGAGCCATTTTGGGGAAAAGAAGAAGTCAGAGAGAAAAGTGGCGGGGCCTTTACGGTTGGATTCCTCTCAATCAACCTCTCAGCTGATTATCCTGGCACTGAGGAGCTAAATGTCATGCAAATTCATCTGCAAGTCCAGAGCAAGAGCAGGTTCCATCATCAAGTGCTGCCGCTTTTTGCCTGTTAAGGATAGCATCCCGTCTCAGGCAAATGCCTCAGTTAATTAGCGCCTCGCCATTAGTGCAACAGCTTTCAAACAAGCGAGATATTTCTGTTGGCCTCCTGTCTGTTTTCTATGTGACAGAGAGAGCAGCAGCGAGGGGGCCTCCTAAATATTCAAAGCCTATTAGATGGGATCCTGTCTACACGTCTTGTTGTTTCATCTGGTGTTTTTTGAAATGCAGATTTTCCCCTTTCCTTTACTTCTGTCCACCAACTGATTTTAAAGGCATTAATAGAAAAGAGCGTGAATAATTTAGCAGCAAGTTTCACCTAATTAGTCCAAATGAAATGTGTCACTCTAAATTTGACACATAAATTAAACCAACAGCACAATGGGTGAGGCAGGAGCCGGAATGCAAATACATTTATTAGAGCCATTTGTGATATGTATAATTCATCTCCTGTGAGTTTCATTTTGAGATTAAAAAAAAGTGATTTCTTCTGGGTTTTTTTAAACGATCCTATCAATCATCATCTTTTTTCACAACTTCACCTAAATTAGCCTCAAATATTCGGTATCTGTAGAACAGTGGGACACCTCAGGGGGGCCAAGGAGTATCAGTGGGGTACAGCAGCAGAAAATCTCTTGGGGTCCCAGGTTTGCCATTTTCCATTTAATTAATCAAAAATGAGAAATTTTAAACTTTTAATTCATTCATTAAAGAACACATTTGCTGAAGCGAATTGATCAAAATGATAAAAGCAACAAGTCAAATAAGTTTCAATGCATCTGCGTAACTAGCATGGAAAACTGTCAACAATAATATAACTACTTCTACTACTACTAATAATAATAATAATATTCTACTAATGTGAAAAAAAAACATTCAGTCGACCAGCGTTCAACTACAAATCCCTACTTGGATAATCATACACAATTTAAATCACTGGCCACACCCAGATTTAAAAACTATACTGACAGTTTAATGCTAATGTGTTTTACTCTGACAGTATGAAAACAAAGGACGTTTGTAGAATTACAATTTTATTCAAACCTGCTTAACTGTCATGCAGCAGCCCGCCACTAGTCGGAGCTACAGAGCCGGCAATTCTGCAGTGCTTGATCAGACTGAAGTTTTCAAGTTAGTCTACCAGAATCCACTCGGGAAAAATGAAAACATTAAGGACCCCATTTTAGTTGTTGTTGTTCATCTGTAATACGTTGTCAAGTGGACACCTTTCTGAAATAAATGTCAGTTACACTAAAACAAACATGTAATTCCACCATTTAAATTTTGTGCAACTTCCACCGGTTTGTTGACATCTTGAGCCCTTTTGTATACATGATCTGGCAAGATCACGATTCGCACGGAGATGATGTCAGTTAGAGAAACATAAACACAGTTTGATGGCTACAAATTTCAATTTGATTGTAAACATCGATTTTGGTGTGATCAATTTACGCAACTGCGGTTTAGACATTTGTGGAAATGAGTGGTAACGGTCTTGTTTTTGCATGTTGCTTTATTCTGTGCATAAGTGATACTTTTCATGGGAGTATATTTTAAAGATTTTTTTCTGTAAGAGTAACTTTAAAACGGCGAGGTGGGGAGTTGGAGGCATTTCCTCTCAAAAAAACCCATCACGAAACATCATGCAACATGTCGGCTATGTCAGAAATAAATGGCATTTGAGCACTTCGCTGGATCAATTAACTTGAAGCATTTGGATTTTATTCCTGCAGAGCGTGAGCCAGAGACACTGTGATGAAGCAAATGCAGTTATCACAATAACATCCCAAGATATACTTCCACCTCATTTTCTTGAAGGCAAAAGCTTCAGGATGTTAATAGATTAAGAGCCGGAATAAACAGAGCTAATATTTCTTTTCTAGTCGTTTTCCCCATTTTTTATCTAGTTAAAACCTCGACTTAGTTGACAGAGAAACAGCAGCAACCCTGAAACTATACAAGTTTGTATGCGGGGACAAGGGAGTAATTTTGCTCAGGGCAGAAATGATCTGGCCGGCACACAGACGTGGAGTCACACTGGATCGTTCTATAAAGCTCCCTCGTTTCCCTCAAACCAAGCCAAGCTTTCGCCCGTCATGTCAGCATGCGATCCGTCTTCTTGCAGCGCTCTCGAGTAAGGTTGTGAGGGAACAGACGGAGCAGGAAAACAACAATAGCTTTTGTTGCTCGCCTGTCAGAGACAACATGTTTGAAGCGGAGTAGGACCCTGAGTAACGTGTCGTTTCAGTAGCACCACAGGCGGAGGATGTCAGTTTATGGTCACTGACTCTCCCTGACTGACGACTCCTGTCAATGGAGCTAATGCAAATGTCAAAACGCATCATCGTACTTGACTTGACTGCACTATGAGAGTGTCTGCTGCTTCTCGCGGGGTCAGGAGGTCAATCAACTGCAGGTTACTGTAGCTTAACACGGTCCATCAATGACACGGCTGCTACATCCTGACATGATTCTTCCTGATGCTCAGAGTACGGATCCCGACCGCACGGATACTGAGCAGAAGATCAACACCATCAACGGAAATATTTGAAGATGCAGGATGTGTTTGTCCATCGTTTGTACTGGAGTCGAGCAATATTTGTGACAGCTTCGCATTTTCAAGTAGTTTGTTATGAGATTCCAAACACGAGTACAATAAACATTTTTTTTTTTAAAAACCCACAAATGACATGTTTTTATAAAGTACCATATCAAACATAACCTATACACCTTTTTAATTGGCATTCTGCACAAACCAATAAAACACATTTCATGGAGTGAAACAGTTCCAGAAGCAGGACCATTTGTGTGCACAAGTCTGCAATCGATCTACCAAAGCAGAGAACAATGATGGACCTGTTGATCGTTTCTGTCCCTGCTGCCACGGCTGAAGTAAAAACATCGTCACACCATTTTCCAAATGACCCCTGAACCTCCCAAAATATGTTGAAACCGGCCCTGAAAACAATCTCTCAGGATTTTACACATTTTAATTTTTGATTCGTCTAGAGTGTAATTGAAAAACGTAATCGATGTGTTGTTGTTGCTGCTGTCACTGAAACCAAAAGGTGATCAAATATGATCAAATATCAAGGTACTGCCGAGATCCATATATGTTGTTGATAAGATATGAACCTGCCAAATAGACCAAAGAGATGTTTTAAATCTTTGACAGTTTATCAGAACCTGATTACAAAAACCCCACAAAAATCTACTTCAGTAATTGAATTCTCTCTGAGTATTTGTATAAAAAGTTGACACTGGTGCAAGTACAGGTCATGAATACATTTGAATATGTTTTCTTTTTATTCTTTTTTCGTTTCAGACACTTTTTTTTATTTTAAAATGTACGTTGTTTTTATTGGTTTGATTTTAATGTGTTACTGAGCTTAAGCAACTATGGGCACTTCACTCAAATGCTATCCTCTCTGCATTGCCTATATGAAAGCTACATTATCAGATGTTTTTTCTACCTTATGACAATAACTGGCTGATTATAATCTGACGTGCCTCCAGAACTGCTTTGTGCTCTCGTGGTCCTGGACATTCCTGTGAGGAGTTTTCATGTTCGACATGTTGTACCTGTATCTCTCCACTTTCATCCCACAGTCCAAAAACATGTATTTGAAGCTAATTGGTGACCATAAATTGGACCCCACAGGAGAATGTGAATGTGTTTCTCTGTTTGCCCTGTGATGGAGTAGTGATCTGTACAGGCTGTAGTCATTCATTCAACTAAATAAATTGTACACATGGATTTGTCAAAACATTTAATCTTTAAAAAAATTATAAAAAAATTCTGATCTTTGAATCTCAAGGCATTACAACAACAAACCCAATTTGACTTAAAAGGCACTCAACAAAAATAAGCTGATAATATTATGATAGTATACCCTTACGTTAAAATATCTCAGTCAACTGCAAAATAATCAAAAAGTCACAAATTTGTGAGACTTTACACAACTTGAGTGTGAGGACCATACAAATAGATGTTTGGACTTTTGTAAATGACTAATTATGAAAAAAAGTTTATAGTACTTTTTCATCATTTATTTCCTTCATTCATTCATTCATTATTTTTGTTTGTATTTTAATGTTTTTTGATCAGTTTTTTTTCTAATTAAAGAATAGATTTTATGCCTATATAGATTTATAACAAAGTTGCAAACAGTAACAATAATGTTAAAATAAAAAGCAAATACACAATAAAGAAAAAAGCTAACTAAAAAATAGAAGAAAAAGAAGAAGACATAAAATAGAAAAAAATACAAGCTGACTACATGCGTGTGGATTTTGAATCATTTAGAAATGTATTTGGGGGAAAAAACAGCAAAAGCTTTTACTTTTGTAGACTTGATGAGAAATATATCTTTCATTTTTGAGATACAGTCTGTAAAAGCGAACGTTGAGTTCCTGATGTTGGTATTTTTCCCAGAAAAGATGACAGGTATTGATGCAAAAAAACTGAATCCTTCTGCTTCCTCCATTTCTGTTTTTACTACTTGCAAAGGACATAAAGAAAAAAACAGACAAAAACACAGTTTCATTGTCACTGTGTCCATAAAAGCAGTACTTCAGCATCCGCAGACTGACAGACGTCCTGTGCCTAGTTACCGTTGCTAAGCAATGATTGGACGGTTCCACTTTGGGAGGCGGAGCCTAGTAAAGGGCCAATTCAATACTCCATGATTTTCATATATGGTACGTCAAACTGAAATGACTGCAGTTACTGAATTAGCTGCTGTGTGCATGTTCACGCACACACACACACACACACACACACACACACACACACACACACACACACACACACACACACACACACACACACACACACACACACACACACACACACACACACACACACACACAGAGCCTTGTGACAGCAGCCTGGCTATGAACCGTGTAGACACAGACTGAATACTAAACTTGCTTGTGTAATATAAAAGTCATTTGCCGCTGCGTGACAGCGCCTTGCATTCAAAAGGTATTGTGGTGAAAATTTAATACCAGACAATGCGGTCTGCCATCGGGGACACATCCAGACAAGCCGAGCCCTTTTGTACAGGGGTCAATTTCTATTGATCTGAATGACATTGGTGTTGTGCAGTGAGCAGAGATTGTGTGATTTCTACCTGCTCTGATGCAAGATAAAGAGGATTGTGAATCGATTCCATTGATGTTCCTCCCTGCCGCCCCCAACTCGCCTTCGTCTCTTCAATTTTGGTTACAGTACAATGGTCTCTATAACACCGTCTGAGTTGGGGGGGGGGGGGTTCCCCTACATCTCAAAGATGACACTTCAATTGCTGTTGAGCTGATAAGAGTAACGTGCCACTGAGCATTAACAGTGCATTGTGGAGTCATCCAAAGATAATGCTCCGTGTCTCGGAGAGGATGTGATTCTCCGAGACAGAAAAAGGAGAGGAGATGTTTCAAAGTGATGATGTCATGTCTGTGGAGTCTGTGAAACGGGAGTCTTCAAACACAAGGTCAGACAATGAATCCTATTCAAAAGAAAGTACCTAAATAAAAATTTTTTTAAATGACACTGTGGCTCTCCTCTCATCCTCTTCTCTCTCATTTATTTATTTCTCAGCAGTAATTAGAATAAATGTGTGGTCTCTCCTGGCTAAATATTCATCACTGCTTTTTCCTCCTCTTTTTTTTTTTTTTTTTGATTTCCTCTGGTCTGCTGCTTACTGCTTAATGATTTTCAACACTGGTTCACGCCTGTTAAAAGATATTAAGCTCAGAGTGGCCTGCAAAGCCAATTAGGCTTGGAAGGCTGATGTTTGTGGTCACGGTTGGTGTTAAAGATATCTACTGCCCCCTGGTGGGCTATGGCTGAAATTACACGCTGCTAAAATGAAAATAAATGTATGATTCATACACCAGTGTGCAATGTTCTGTGCTTGCTTGTCCTGAAACTCACATCCATGGAGCCTCATGAGCCTCTTTTCAGACTGCAGTGGCTTTCTCAAAGTGTGTATACAATTTGTTTTCATTGCTTTGCGTAGCAGACACTTTATTTAAAAGTGAGACTGATCATGTCTAGTCGAGGTGACAAATGTGACTCATTATTGACAAATGACTAAAACACAAAACATATTGCCATATCATCTGCCCAGAGCTTTTCACTGCAGGCTGCGAGTGTTGTGTTCTGATCAAAACATGAACCAAAGAAAGGAAACGTTTATAATTAAGTTACTGCTCATGATGGTGTCTCACATATATGTTTTTGTTAAGGAAATAGGAAGAGAGTGATAAATAAAGAGCTAAACATCAATAAAATAAAATCATTGAATGCTGTTAATCATTAGCTGTTTTAGATTGTTGCTCTATAATTACAGGAATGCAACATAAACTACCATCATGGTAGAAACAGCTAAACTACATATAGGGTGTGACGGGTGTGTTTTTCCCAAGGGTTTCCATATTTCTCTTTCAAAACATTTCCGAACACAAATTGAACATAATATGACCATACATCTACATTTCAGATGTAAGTGGCCTTTAACTAATACTTATAATTTTTTTCTTTATGAAAAGACAAAACTGATTGTAAAATAAATGGAAAGGAGGCACATCAAAATAATATAACATAAGCTTTAGAGTGAACATCCAGAACTCTAACAGGTATGACTGTTGCAGGCTGTATAAAAGGACCTACCTACCAAACTTCCATTTGCCAAGTGAATACCTCTAAATGACACACCGTATGTCCATGATCAGATCAAAACACTCCATTTTCACATTAAATATGTCATGAATGATGTCTTCAGAAAGAGTTTGCTCGGTTGCAGGAGGAGGAGGCAATTATTTTAGCATAAAAAAATTCAGACCTGTGTTCAATATAGTAATTTGAACTGCAGAAAGCATTTCACATGTTCAGCTGACCTGATGTGCACAAAAGCTCTTAATTGGATGTGATTAAATAAAAATGTACCAACAGAACACTGTGTGTCTCCGTTTCTAAAAATATAATTAACACAAAAATAAAAATTTGCTTTCAGAAAACACTCAGTAATTATCAAAGTATTAATAACTAACAAAATCATCAGATGATAGGTTACTGTTTTAATATTTTCCTTCATAGAAACAAAAAATGGACTTGCTTTTTTCTTGCGCTTTTGGAGTGGCGACATCTTACAGCAGACAGACTGGAAGCCCCAGTCTTTGCTGTCTGTTGTTAACACTGTAACAACTATCAGCAAGAGAAGACTCTGTTCCTCACGACCAGTACAAGACATGAATACCAAATGTGTCGTATTTAATTCAGCGAGCTGATGAGACGCGCTGATGAGACTCTGAAAATACCCAAAGGAAACCCAGCATGACTCCAGGTAGGGAAATGAGAAACATTAAATCTTGAATTCCGACTGTAACCTTTTCCCTAATGAGCTTCGTGGTTGTTCCTGTTATGAACATACAGTTTCATAGATGTGCTGTATCGGCCTGGAGAGGTGACCTGTTAGAATGAACACATTAGCCGCTGCCATTGATTGAGCGGGAGAGACTGTCCAATGTGATTACACCGCACACCTCACACCTACTCATCCATAAAATTAGCTCTAAATGTTCCACCAACACTCAAGCCAGTGAGATTGGCTGTTGGGAGTTAGGCAATAATGGCAAAACAATGGCCCGATATGAGTCGAACGACCCGTTCTCGCTCTGCTGTGGCACGCTACCGCTAGCCAAGGAGACAGCTTGGCTTATTTGGCTTGCTTCACGCGATAGTAGTTGACAAGCGTTCGCTGTAAGCCCCGTACGTGACTGGTGCCGAACAGAGGGGGAGGAACAAAGAAAGAAAAGAAACTCAAGACAAAGATGGGAGAACAGTTTGTACCTCGGTGAGCCAATTTCTGGAGAAGGATCCTGAGGCGTTGGAGAGCAGAGGAAGAGATATCATAGGAGTGCAGGTCTGCGCCGGCCAGCTCCTGGCACTGTCCAAACACTCCGTCTACACAGGAAGAAATACAGGGAAGTGGTGAGAACAAGTTCATGAAGGAGGTGTGTTTTTACTCGCTCAGCGTGAGGAACACGTTCACAGCTCTCAGGAACATTTATTGTGTAAAATGGCATTGGCTGGAGTGTGATGGTGTGAGGCACCTGCGGATTTTCCCGACCTCCGATTTCCTATTTTGGGGGAGCTAATAGCTGCCATTTTTCCTGTGACAGCACTACGATAAGCAGCCATTCGTGGCAGGAAGGACTTTATCAGGAACCCTGGTAATCTCCCATCTGCAGGCCTCCCGCTTCACTCAATACAGGTTGCTAGGCAATGCACGCCACTGAGACCCTATCAGCCGCACGATTCAATGGCTGGTCTAGACCTCTGAAGGATGCTGAGGCTCGGGGGTCAGGAAGCAGCGTTCAGAGGCTGAGCCTGGAATACAAATGATCTGTCACCGTCTCTCTCAGCACGGGGAGATAAATTCATGCATGTTGTTGGTTAAACTCCCCAAATGAAAGTTCACCTGAAAGATGGCGGAGATGAAGCCAGCAGATTCAATCAGAGCCGCTTCCTCTGTGAGTGTGGGCGTGCTATCGCGCACGTGGCCACGTGAGGGTATGTGCGAGGGATGCCACTGAGATTAGTAAGAGGTGTAATGATGTGAATCAACATTTGGTCACACACCACAGCTTCTCATTAATTAGCCCCAAGATGTTGGACAACGATAGCAAACCGTGGTGGCACAGCTCAACACTCAAACACATCATACATACACACAATCTGAAGTACATCACATGCCAGGGTTTTGTGTTTGCCCCTCGATTGTTTCTCTCTGGGGTTGGATTGATGACCAACTACATTTATCTGTCATACATCATGTAGCATTAATGGTAAAGTCTTATCATCGCATTACAAGTAAACAGTAGACATTTTGTAAATTAATTCGTTTCTCAGCCTGGATCTAGTGATAAAATATGAAATGATAAAATAACATGTAATGTTGTGTGAAACTAAGTGAAAGTCTTGCAGTCATACTTGAAATTCTGACGACATATATTAGTCGCATAATTGATCACATATCGGGAATTATTAATAATAGTCTGTTGGTCTTCAAAGCTGTTAGCAATTCTATCTTCTATTATGAAATACCGTACATCAGAATATGTAAGAATATTCAGCATTCAAATAAAGATGACAGCTTGGACTGAGACAACAACAACAACACACACACACACACACACACACACACACACACACACACACACACACACACACACACACACACACAAATAATTAATACATTACATTTTTTTTCACTTAATTTTTATTCTACCTATATAGAATATAAACATTAGATTTCTTCATTTGCATGCATTATCCTCACCCTCTTTACTGGTAGTCCCATAATAAAAAAATTTTTTTAATTTAGTTTTATTAATGTATTCCCTTTGATGACTGCTAAATGAAGCCACCGCTGCCTACAGTATATCAGGTGAAATGTGATTAAGTCACAGCTCAACCTCTCAATCAATCTGCTGTCTGCCAATCACTGGCACCTCTGAAGAGTTGCCAGCTGTGATGAATGAAGGTTGAGAGGGAAGCGAGCAGAGCCACAGGAGCCGACCTGAGAATATCTTTATTCTAGTAACGGCACAAATCAAAGGACAATGACCAAAGTCGTCCTTTTTGCTGCAATTTTTGTTAACGTCAAACATGATCTTTGGTGGGACTCGAAACAACATGGCACCTATAGCTGAAGCTCAGAATGTATTTTTTATTCTAAAGGAAAAGCAGGTGTTTTCCTGATTCAGTTTTTTTTATTCTTCTTCTTTTAAATGGCAGCTCTGTACAGGAGGAAGCATGTGGGAGATGGTGCATTAGGAGAGACGGCACGCAGGAGTTATTTAGAGACCTGAGAACGGCGCAGCGGAAAACTTCCCACCTACAGACACACAGAGCATCACAGACGTGTGCGCACCACAAGACGTCAACTGTCTCGTTACTGTCTGCCAGCTATCCTGCGTTCCTGCTTGACATTATCCGTCAGCACCAGGTTAACGCAGTCGTTCATTTTCTTTAGCCCTATACAGTAACAACACATATTACGTAAGTATTAAACGAGAACCGGTGACATATCAAATGATGGGAAGCTTAATGAAGGATACGCTGCATCCCTCCTTAGGTTTCCATGGCGATGGCACATGTTACTTCCTCTTCTGTTGTCAGGGACATTCCCGATAGCAACCACAGTCACACCGGGTTTTAGGGCTCTAAATTTATAAGTCAGAGGTATTTTACAACAAAGAAATCCCGGTTTGGAAAACAGAGCAGGTGATTGATTTGTGGCGGTGACGCCGATGTTCAGTCACATGCACGATGGATCACAAAGCACTGCTGCGTCACTTTGTGTACATTCACATTACTGAGAGAAATCAACACAAGCTATGGTGGTTCATTGTAGTTGACAGCTCACAGGGAAACTGGCGTGCTTAACCTATTTTTGACTGCTGAAAAAACAAACATACACGCACACGCACACGCACACACACACACACACACACACACACACACACACACACACACACACACACACACACAAACGCGCACACACACACACACACACACACACACACACACACACACACACACACACACACACACACACACACACACACACACACACACACACACACACACACACACACACACACACAACAAACCATTTTAATTCTAGACTTGGAAGAAAGCAGCATGTGTGGAGGATTCAATTAATCAATCAATCACACTTTACCCTTCACACAGGATACTACAACTATGAGTGCCAACTGAGGAAAATAAAACAGTAAATATTAGATAATAATGAAAATGGAAGCCTTAAAAGATATACTTAAAGCATTTTTTTTTAATTATGGGATTAAGCTGGATCAAACAATACTTTCATGAAGACGAGATACATAAGGTTAACTATTAAAATGGCAAAGATAAAACTAAATAGAATAGAATAGAATAGAATAGAATAGAATAGAATGTGTTAAGACAAATAACACCCTGAAACAGCAAGTCAAATCATGTAAATTGAAGACTGCCAAGTAGAGAGTTCATCTTTAAGGTTTTGCCTCTTCAGAACAGGAGACACAGCTGGAGGATGTGAGACCGAGTTGATCCTGCCAGCAGCAAACTATGCAGAGAAAGTCCAACAACAGACAGCCGGTAAAGTAAAACCACTAGATGACTCACTGAATCAGTTATGTCCAAAGCTGAAAATAACACATGGGGATACAGGCCAGTATGACTGAGCCTGTTTTCTTTCCAAAAACATCCCAGCAAGAGATCTATATACATCCAACAGATTTAAAGTTCTCCGAAAATGATCACCTGTCAGGTTTCCGAACTATTACGCAGACAATAGATCAATTCTCCTGCATGTAGAACAAGTTGAAAGCTGGCAATGAGATGAGCAAAAGCACAACGTTACCTCTGTCAGTACAATCTATAATGTATACAGCAGACCTCAGATTCGATTAATGATTCCTTTCAATCCTGTAAATCAGTGGCATTCTGGCTGAGGTAAAGCTACCTCTGGATAAGCACTGTGTTTAGAGGAATAAAGGAGCTTTTCAAAAAAAATGAAAAACCAAAAAGGCGAAAAGCTCTAAATCCCAACGCCGTCCCTCCTCCCACTGTGACAGACAGAGCGAAACCCGGCTGCTGCTAAAGCTATTTAAACTGTGAAAGCTAATGCTCCGGGATAACAGGAGCAAACACTAAAGCTGACAGCCAGCAGAGCATTTCGAAAAGAGCGTACGTAGGAAACGAGAGGCAGGCGGACCCGCGAGACAAATTAAGACGTATCTGAACAGGTGTACTCGCTGTGCAACTCATGTCATGAAAATGAATGGGCTCAAATCAATGCAGCGAGACCGGCCAGATGTAGCCTGCTAATAAAGAACTGTGTGCCAACAAAAGCTAAAGTGATCAGGGTTTGATTAATGGAGTGGTTACAGGTTATTCTGAGCTCCTCTTTATGCACTGTAGCTTTCAAATAATAATTAAATTACACAGGAAGTGCAATGCACATGTAAATAAATGAATAAAGACAGACTGACTCTGAGCAACATTAAACCATACAGCTTACTGAATCTGGCTGTGGAACAGCAATCAGGTGTAATATTACAGATTTAATTTATTTTAACATGTGGGCGGTTGTTGATCGGTTGGTGGTTTTCCTATCTCTCTAAAAGGTTGCAAGTTCGATTCCCAGATTGCTCCCAATGGCTGGATTGACCATTTTGCATATCTATCATTGTGATGAGACTAACAACGTAAAATGCTGCTGAAGTAGTGGAAAGCTGCTATATAAGTGGAACCCATTTACCAACATGTCCTTTTTCTTCCTCTTTTGTTAAACATTTAGTCTTTTAGCCTTTAATATTAATATGTTACTCTCTACATATTTGATGATTTGTGCTTTCAGTTTCAGACTCCTTTCTCTACCCAGACAGATGCTTGACTTCTGTAGTATTTACACTTCAAGTGTTTATGCTGCTCCCGAGATCGTCGCGAGTGCTGATGGACTGGAGCATCACCAAAATCGTTTCCATTTAAAAGACAGTGCAGACGTTTCAGACAATGGTAGCCCAAGTGGAGGCAAGATAACCGCCGATCGATAGCACACTGTTGGTTAAGTGTTTAATAGGAGGCGACCGGCGCCCCGAGGGAAACGTGTAGCACTTATCTGCTGTACTTTAGCTTAGCTGCTCGTGCCAGTAAGCCACATACTCCGGAGGGCTGCATCAAATTAAAATGCATTTCCAAAGTAATTGCATATCCTTTAGGAAGGACCTCCGGAAAAGTATTCCCCTGAAGATAGGAGTAAAGACTTGCTATAATGAGACATGACATGTAAGGATTGCATTATGGAGTATATGGATCTACTGACTGTAGCATCTCTTTGGAGTAGAGTTTGGACTTTACCACCAGGGAAAGCCACTGTACTGACAGTTTCGACGCTTCATAAAGTGGTTAGAAAGGTAAGATGAGTCAATGTAACTACAAGAAGACCAGTTGTCAGGACTGTAGTAGAATGAGGTCAAGACAATATTGTCTGATTCAGGAGCTCCAATAACCTTATAATGTTCTGAATCGGTTTAACTCAAATCACACAACAAAATGCATTGTGTGTAATTATCTCATACTATGCGTGTTATTATGGAACGCGTTACCTGGTAGATTTTTTTTTAACATATATTTCTCAGTGCCATTTTTTTTTTCTGGCAAGTTGAACCTTTGAACATATTAAAGGAAGTAATTAATCGGCGAGTTTTCCTTTCTTATACGCTTCAAGTAATAAATTGAAGGAGAGTACAGAGAAATCCTATAAAGGAATAATTAGAATTGCACAAAATACAACGGAAAAACTACAAACAAAACAAAAAAGGGAGCGATGAAAGAAAACAATTAAATAAATTCAGGAAAAAAAATCAACATGTTTTTAAATGGTGCATAATAAGAAGGAGGACAACAGAGGTTCTTATGTGGTTTTTACCAAATCTAATTTGAGTGTGTAAAGGTCTACTTTCTCCTCTGCAGCCTAATGACCACTCTGATGGGACCAGGAGCTGACCAGGGGGCCGTCAGACGCCCTCCATTCACATAATTAGTCAGTGTCTCAAAATGAGCACAGTCTGAATTCATTCTGCGTCTGAGAGACAAAGATCTCTAAGAGGTGAACGGTCCCTCAAAGAAACAGATGAAGAGAAATCGGTAACAAAGCTCCTATTTCTATAAATGACTTTTCAAATTCAGACTCTTTGTGTGAGTTTTTTTTTTTTCTTCTTTCAGACATGCCTTGCTCTTTCAATTTCTAAAGGCTATCTAGTAAACTTGCCTGAAATAAAACAGCAAATTGTAATGAAAATTGTGGGTGGATTCACAGGCTCTAACATATTTCAAACTACAGCAGAACAAGCATGGTTTTTAAAAACAACTATAATTGTGAGGGTTTTAATGGCTTTCCTGTTCTTTATTTGATCTATTCATTTTCTTTTCCAATCTTTTTTTTAAAATCTTCTATCCCCAGTTCAGATTTTAACATTGCCGTTTTCAAAACACAGGGCAATGAGCCCCTCAAAAGTCCCCAAGTCTAGAGAACATGCTTTGTTTTTCATTGGATAAAAGACTAAAAATATAAGATGGTGTTGTTTCAGGTGGTGGGATACATTGACTATAAACTTAAACTAATTGGCTTTATATTTAGTCTGCAACTGTCACACTTGTGGTTTTGACGGCAATGAAGTCCATTTTATCACTTGAATTCATTTCAGTGACACAATAAATTCAGTTCTAAAAATGTGTATTTTAATAAAATGATCAACAGCTTTTGCTCTCGACTTGTGTCATCATAATTTCTTCTCAATTCTTCTCAAAAATCAAAATGAATCCTGCTTCTGCAGACCCTGAAGCTCTCTGGTACCCCCGAGAGAAGAAACACGACGACCAAAACACTGAATATGTTGGCAAACTTTTCTTGTGCAAGTAAAATGCTTCTTTTGTCTGCACTTATTGGGCTTTTTTTTCACATACTACAAAATAATCCCCCAAAAATGTGTTTTCAATGTTTTCCACTCCACTTAATTTTTTTCACACAAATCTCAGGTGGCAGACGGGAAAGAGTGAAAGCTATACTATAAAAGTAGCTGAAGGATTTAGTAAAATAGCTACTTGTGATGGCACATGTCCCATTAAAACGCCTGAATTCTTTTTGCGAGCTCGTGGTACATTCATTGTCTACCTTTCCAACACATTTGTCATGACTGATCAGTGGTTTGAATGCGACCTCATTAAATGTGCTCAGATTCACTGTTGTTGGATAAAAAAAAAAAAAAAAAGAGTGAACAATCTTCAAACCGCAGCAGTAAATGATAGTCAAGCGTGCGGTGTAGGAACCGAGGAGGGGGGCTACTCCTCGGAGACCTGCCCTCTGCCACCCCGCATAGCAACAGCCCGGGTGGGAAACAGCTGGCCTGGCCCAGAATAAACCAGGTTACTCCTTCAGGGACCCGGAGGAGAGTCGAAGTGGCAGACCTAGTTACGCCCACTCATCATCTGTCTGCGCGGTGGCTGCTGCTCATCAGGAGTCCGATGGAGAGTGACAGACTGTGGACCAAGTACACGAGGAAGGCTGTGAGGCGACTGAATAACGTCTCATTACTTGCATATTAGGTGCAACATTAATCCAACATTAGTCCGTGTTGCCTGAGTATAGTGTAATTAAATGTTAGTGTGGGATGGATTGTGTGAGCGTGGTGAACAAAAAAGAGATAATAACCTGAAGATTAGGGGGGGGGGGGGGGGGAACTATAGTCTTCATAGATATAACCTTCCTCATCACGTCTTTGCATGCTATTCTTATATCTCAACTGCGACTCTGTCCTCTTGTCTGCCTCTGGGTGTTTTTTTTTTTCTGCTGAGGTGTCAGCAGTTTCCTCCTATTAGGCTCCCCTATGTACCAAAACAGCCTGTGTAATTAAAGTCATTTTTTTTATATATATATTTCTCCTCTGCACCACCTCCTGTTTTCCTGGGACGACCAGAACTGGGTTAACACTGAAATGAAGGAGGGCGTCTCTAAATTTGCTTCCATAATTTCCTGAAAATCGAGAAGAGTGGCCTCATAAAAAGGTCCAACAATTCTGGGCAAAATACCACTTACATTCTCTTTGCGTTTATTGATTTTTGTGTGGTGGGGAGTTCTGTATATATTTATTATTGTAATAGAGCATGTGAACTTATTGTTGTTTTTAATTTATTGTTTTTAACTTGGCTTATAAACTCGAAGAAATCAAAATAGTTAAATTGTGTGTAGCCTGTTAACCACAAAACACAAACCAAATATTTTGAAGGTTTAATAAAAGCAGCTTGTGGTTCAGGAAAACTATGTGGGGGGATATTTAATCAATCAATCAATAGTTATGTTGATGACGAGTCGCAGGTCTCGTGAATTGAGAAGTGTTTAGTGTTGGTTTACCCGCTTTGAACGAGCAGTCTCATAACCCGCTTCATGATGAAAGCAAGGAGACTTTCATCATTCATTTCATGTATTCAACGTTCTCTCAATAAATGTGTTTTCATGAAGCTCTGCAGAAAACCATAACGTGCCCTTCATCACAAGGAGGTGTGTTAAAGCAGAAACACATGGAGACAACTCTGTAGTCTTCTAGGACCAGGAGCCCCCGCCTCAGGGGTGTAGGGCGCCACTGAGGCAACAAACAGCTGGATGAACAACACTGCATCTTTAAAGAAAAATGTACACATGACATATTACCAAACAGTATAAAATACAAAAGTTGTCCTCGATCTGAATATGCCATAACAATAACAGTATTTAATATTATATATGTGTTAAGATTAGTAAGTATTTAGCGTTGAGGAGTAGGACTAGACTCCTTCCAGAAGATAGAAAACAAATATCTTTTTTTTCTTTTTCCTTTATGGGCCTGTGTTTTGTGATTCACACAGAAAAAAAAAAAATGAAAACAGAAGATGTGTAAAAACATAACTTTCCAACTGGATTGTTATTGTCACCATGGAAACAAGTAAGCTCTATTTCAAACTGATATTTTTCTAAAATCAGTTGAGTTGGTGTCTAAATACAATGAGATTTAAAAAAATAATAAGAATTAAAAAAAATACTTTTCAGGTGAGGGTAATTTTGATTGTTCCCCTTTTATTATTTTATTTCAAACTGCAAATCTCTTATATATGTAATATTATTACACATGAAGTATACTTTTTTAACTTAATTATAGCTTCTACATCATGAAAATAAAATAAAAAAATCTGAAAATATTCAGATATTTCACATCTTTTCTTCTTTAAAAAAAGAGAGAAGGTCCAAAACAAACAGTAAATGTTTTGATACTATCCCATCCAAGAAGCCTGATGACATGAAGCCAATCAACATGCTCCTATCAGCAGTAATCTGTCATCACAGATGTTGAACATCTGCACATGTGCACAGCTGCACAGCTGCACCCTGAAACTCTGCCGCTGTGCTGAAATACATTAACCTTTGGTGGTGGCTCCGTTCTGAAGATGATCCTCAATATCGACACGCTATCAATCCCTTTCAAATTTACAGCCCGCTGCGTGATCTGCCTGAATGACATGCTGTGAAAAGGCCCGACATTTTCCCTCCATTCATCAGGTGACACGTTGTCATGACGACCACTGGGAACAGATGCATCTGTCTTTCTGTAACAAGATGGTTTTCAGCAGAGGTGGTGATCAGGTGTTTGTTTAGGGGAAACCTTGGCATTTTGAATGGGGAAACATGCTGCCGGTATTGATTATCAATCCTAAGAATATTTGGATTTATGAGACAGGACGACTGCTGCGTGTTTATATGGCGAATTGTTACTGGTACAACTCAGCTCCACTGTATTTTAACAAGATTTATCTACATGACTCATTATTTTAAATGGACATTGTTCAATCATACATACATACATAAATAGATCCACTGTAAGAAAAAAAACAATCCATATCCTTTTATAAAGAAATCTTTTGATGATCACATAAAGCAGGAGACTTCATCTTAATGGATGTTACACTTGTTGTTTTAAGCACATTTCATATCAAATTTAGATTTTACCAAAAGCTTTAATGGAGAGCATGAAAGATGATTCTGCATTTTTAGTAACCTCAAACTTCAAACATCTTAAAAATGATGTTCACCACAATTATCTTCTTTATTGTTTTTTTGTAAAGCAAACTTCCAAGTCAGCCTGCAAAGCAATGTCCACTCTGCAGTACTATAGAGGTCAAAAAGCATGTTCATTTCTCATCAAAACAACATTTAGCTATCAGGAAAAGTTGAGAAAAAAACATTGTTCATGTCTATAAAATGAAAAAAACCAGTGTGTATGTATTGGAACATTTCTCAAGATGTCAAAACACAAATTTGGTGTGGTAATAGCCAATTATAAAATATAGGCAGAGAAATTCGGACAGTTTGAAACTTCCTAAGAGTTTTTATTTCTTAAATGGACTTACCATTGACGCAAAACTCGTACAAAGTGCAGAGCTCATCTTCAAACAGGCAACCTGCAGTTTCAGGAAAGGTGAAGGAGAGAAGAGAGAAAACATTGAGATCAACATGTTACTTTGGTGTCACACCAATCGCAGAAAAAACAGAAAGGCAGAAAAATTTGCCAAATGTCACAATTTCAAAATATTTCCCCGCCCTGTAAGAGTGCAGCTTAGTACTACATTAACTTTAGCCGTGGGCCTTGCTGCTAATGGCAGCGCCATCAATCATAAATTAGTGTGACTTCTCCTCTCCTGTTTCTGACACTAATACCCAGCTCCATGGGCAATGTTTCCCTATATGCATGCTGTATGAATATTAATGAACTCTAATGCTTGGACTAAGAATGGGTGTTCCAGACTAATAAATGAACAGATGGCGAGAGCGTTTCCAGTGGCTGCTCTCGGTGTTCGTATCTCACACGTGGGAGTCGCGGAGAACAGAAGAGGAGGACTGATTGTTCTGCCCACTGATCTGCACAGGTGATCCTCCACAATCACACGTGTCCGGAAATAAACTTGAAAAAAAAAAAAAAAAGATTAAAAATAAATAAATAAATAGATAAATAAACCCTGCTTCTGAAGTGTTACGTCCAGTCTCATGGGTTCAATGAGATCACATGATCAAAGACCTTCCGCGATATAAGACATGAGGTTTAGGTTTGTTCAATGGGGCTCCCGGGTTTAATGGCATCTACAGCTTTGGCAAAACAACGGCAGTCTGCTAACAACTCGACTGAGCCTCGGCCGCCTTCCCTCAAGTCTTTTATCTTTGTTATTTGCCTCCTCTGCTCATCAGGCGGAGTGACAGAATTGGATGCAGTCTCTTGGCCCCGTGGCCTCGATGGACAGTGATGAGCAGCTTGTGACCGTGAATGAAGAACAGGCTGAGTAGGAGGAGCGGACTCTGTCGGGCTTTCTTTAATAATGAGAAGAGATAGGAGCAGGAAGTCTGTTAATCATTTGGAGGAAGGACAGACAATCAGAACAGGTGTGGACACGACAGGAACTTTTCAGGCTTTTTAACTTGTTCAAAGTTTCTCAGAGTGTCATCACTCCTGGTTCGACATTAGTGTCATTATTCTGCTCTGTTATTCTCCTGAAGCTAATCTGTGTGGGGACATAATAACACAGGCACAATGTGCAGCCATTTTGTTTTGGAGTTGGGGGCACATTTTGTGAAATTACGCCTTTTGGAGGTAATGGCTTCAATATGTCAAGCAAAATGGCTATTTAATGATGTAGAGTGAGGCATCATCACAGAGCTGTGAGGTCGCTCAGCTCTTAGAACAACACTAAAAGTCAGAGTGTCCTGAACTGAAGAGAAGCAGCACACTGCTCCCAAACCTGCAGCAACAATGACTCTTTTTTTTAAGGTATTCCTTAAATCCTTCATCCTAATAGACCTAATAGGCCAAGGGGCTTCGTTTCCTGCCACTACTAGATTGTAGCTGCGTCTTTTCAGAAGTACATTTGCAAGTGGTGACAACGAAAACTTTGAATGCAAATCAAAAATACCTAAAATTATGAGCTGAATGAAACAAAACAACAGTCGCATCATCTCAAAGTAAATTTAGCGTTATGCTACTTGTGTACCCAACTGGCCCCAGCCTGTTCAGGCTGACTGTACCAGTCTGCACCACAAGAGGGTGTATCGAGTCACTCGAAGAAGCAACAGGGGGAATAGTTAACATGACTTGCCACTACAGGTCACAACACATTGATTTACTCTACAAGATATCCAGAATTTACCAACTAAAAGAGTCCAAACTGTAAAAGCCAGGCGAAGGACTGCTTGAACCTAAAGTGACTCAACGCCACCACCTAATGGACAACAGAAACATAACTTGAATTTTGGAAAATAAATTGGCTTGGGTGGGCTTTCTGTCAAGATTTACTCGGTCTGAAAACACAATCATTAGGTGATATGGTGTCTTTAAATTGACCATGTGTGGTTGTGTTTGCCCTGTGATGAACTGCTGATTGGTCCAGGATGCACCCTGCCATCACCCAGTGTGAGTCGGCGCCCCCAGTAACCCTAAGTAGTAAACAAGATGGAGCTTGGAAGAACATCCACACTAACAACACATTAATGGCCACTATTCAAACCATTAGATTTCCCGCTGCCGACGTGTTTGCTTGCTCTGCACGAGAATGCTTGTTTTTCTTTATTGCTTGTGTGTTTTTCGATGTAGCCCACGAATGTCGTGCATTGTTTTTTACACATCGTACATATTTTCTCAAAATTTCCACAGCTGTTTTATTCTTTCCACATATTATGTTTTTCATTCAAAATTTCAATGTTGGCATTTTGGGTAGACAGCAGAGAAAGAACGTCTTGTACAGAGAAACACGTACACATGCCAATAAGATTTGATGTCATCACCCAAACTTCACAGTAATTATTCAGTCCTTGTTATTGGACAGAACAAAGCAACAATAGTCCCAATGGTTATGAAAAAAAAAAAAAACTTTCTCACTATTCCCAAAACATCAATATTCCATTTCGGTGACAGCCCCGATTATCTTGTTACTCTTTCTTATTTGGCAAAACTTTGAAGATGAAAACAAAACATTTGACATAAATATATATAATGCAGTCACTTAGAATCAAAAAGAGTCCCCCAATCCCTCTTGACCATACATCTCAGCACTCTGCAATTAGTGTCAGTCCATTCAACTTTACCTTCTCGTCACTTCCCTGCTTAATTCATTGGGTTCTCTGGGAGGCCTTGTCAGCTCTCAATATTAATTATGACTTTCAACTAATGACGCATGCAGCCAAGCATAGTCAGTGAGACATTCAGAGTGTGTGTGTGTGTGCGTGCGTGTGACAGTGCACTTGTGTGATAGGCAGGGACATAGGATTGATAACGGCACATCCCCTTTCTACGACACCATGCCAGAGATGATTAGAATGGCGCCTTTTAATTAAAATGCAATCACAGTGGATGCTGCTGATTACCTCAGGCGAGGGGTAAAAAAAAAAAAGAAGAAAAAAGCGAGCGAGAGCGGCCTGTGTCTGAGGAAGCTCGTAAGAAGGAGGGAAAATGTCCAGGCTATATCTTAATGAAGTCTTCTGAGGAAGAATAGCCACATTGTCTTATTTAATTCAAGGCGTACAGGATAATCTTACAAGCAGAATGACCTTTCCAGGAAAGTGCTACACACACTATTGAGTGCTGAGGCTCGGTTGTCATGTCAACCTCGTCTCAGATCAATCACAGCCGCTCATCAACGAGCGTTAGTTTTATAAGTGCGGCTATAGAGAGTTTCGAAGGGACAACAGAGGTGACTCTCCATTGTGCTTCTGCTATTGATTCAAACATTTCATATATGCAATGTGAATGGAGGTTTGTTTAATGTGGTATATATGCACATCATCCTGTGAAACTACTCAGAACACCATTTATTCACAATATTTCTTCCAAATGATTCTTAAAACATAGGATTTTTCTTGTTGAAGAGGTCAAGACCCCCATTTCCTGGCAAAAATAAATGACCGACGTATTAAACCAAATTCACTGAACTGGACTAGCGGTGCTGTTCTTCTGGGCTGAGTGGTTTCAATGCAGAAGCACTATACATTTTAAGACACAATGATTTTAATATATTTTTAGTTCATAGTTCATATTTTTACTGTAATGGTTGTAAATATGGTTGTTTTATATAATAGGGAATTTTATCATATCATATAATATTGCACTGTACTGTAGATCATAGCATGTCATATAACATCAAATCTTGTAATAAAAAATCCAATCTATTGTATAATATCATATTGTACCATATGTCATATCATATCATATTGTATCATTTCACATTGTATCATATCCTGCTGCACGACTGTATTGTAGAATTTCTTATTATTGGTAACATACTATCAACTCTACCATATCACACCTTTGGCATCTCATTGGTGTCTCATTGTACCACATTGTATTATATTCAGAATCGAATCATATCACAAAGTATTTTATCATCTTTTCATGTTGTATAGTATGATTTTATAATAAGGATAGGAATAAAAAGGAATGAAAAATAGAGATTATATATAGACTTCATCGTTATTCTATGAAGTCAAATGTTTAAAACCCTTTTAAAAACTTTAATATGGCTTATAATTCCCAAGATTTTTTAAATGTACTGTTATATAAACAATCTGCAAAGAAGTTATTTGTGTGTCCCACAAAGCTTACAAGAGTAGCAAACACTCCAAGATGTTAAATCTGTGCCCATTTATTTTATAAATATTTATAAGAAAATAATGTTAACCGGGTCATCAATCAACCAACTGTCGCAGCTCCAGATATATAATTGGTTATTTGAGGCAATTATCTCGTGAGAATGACGAATGTTGCACAAAATGTGGGGACCGGTACTTTTTTCTGTGTTTTTTTTTAAAGTCAATATTTAATTTACTTTTAGATAACAGAGACACAGACAGTAAACTGAGATTATTTCTAAGTTGTGATAACACACTGCACCGAGCATCACAAAGGTGACTTGGGAGTGAATGATAATGAAATCAAATGATGAATGCTAACCACAGGTGCTCTGGATGTGGAGCCCGGTCCCTCCCAGCACAGAAGCTGTGTGACCTCATTTATTTAAAAAAAAAATTAAATAAATGTGTGCGGGGAGAATCCAGAAGGTCAACAGATGCATTGAGTCAGTTCACGTTTTTTTTTTAACGATAAACGCTCAGTTAATGGCCTGCATTCCCAGGAGAGGGTGAAATGAGAGACAAAGCAGACAGAGCCTCACACATCTGCCCGTTTTTGTCTCAATCTGTATTTTGCAAGCACACAAATACTTTAGAAGGTCCTGAATAAAAATTCTTGGGAAAATTTATACAAAAATGGAAACCTGGGTCATTTACCTGTGACGTGGACCTCTGAGGCCTCGACACACAGCAGCATAATGCCTCCAGCCTGTTATTGAGGGCAGCGAGTGCACCGGCTGTGTAAGTAAGAGGCGAGAAGCACGCACACGCACGTAGACACACGAGTCCAAAAAACAATTAACCTTACGCTAAAATCTCACAGCATGTCAGAGACGTAACAGCATCGGTGTCTGCCCTCCGAGGAAATCAGGGAGGAGGGAAAAGCTCACTTAAGGTCATTCGGAGAGATGCAATTACATAACAATGACTAAGAGCTTCTCATTGGGAAAAAAACGCAGCCATATTAATCTCTGCGATAATCTGCGCCTGTGCATTATCAAGATGCTCATTGCACATCTCCAGGCATAAATACTGGCTGTGATTGGCTGACCTTGCCTGGAACATTAAATCTGTTCTGAAGATGCAAAACCCCGAGGCTGGACAAGAAGTCAGAGACTCCATCGTTCACTTTCCCTCACAGGTGGTTGGCTGGTGCCGACATGCCATCTGTGATGTCTGAAGGGCCAAGGAGGATGCTGGGAGCCTGGCAGCGAGGACAGCTTCTCCTGGAGCCGGCTGCAGTTAAGGACATATTTCATTCACCCGACGGGGCCGCAAATGCATCTTTTATTATAAATATATGCCGAGACCCAAGGACACACGACTCATTTTTTAATCACACACACCTGTACTGTCGGCCAAAAGAGCCATTTCGGAACAGCGCGGCGGGCGACAGCGGCCATAAAAGAGTGAGTGAATTGAAAAGGGAGCGCGGCTGGAGCGGGGACAGCAGAGAGGAACATCACCTGCAAGCAAATTAGCATCAGCTTGACACCATGTCCGCAGATTTAAACAGCTTGTGTCGTTAAGGCGCTCCTCTGCTAAAATTAAAGATGGCTGCGAGCTTTTCTCTGCTCCAGAAGGCCTGGTCCTGTCAGGAGCTGCACGTCACGTCACGTCAGCGGCCGGGCAACGAACAGCTCATCATCCCCCCCCGACATTTTCAAACAGCCCCTGTGCACTGTTCACATGAACATGGGGGGTTGCAGCTCCAACAGTTGTTTCAAATGACATGGTGGCTTTTTGTGTCCTTTAATTCAATGAAGAGACTGTTTCAGTTGAAATAATGTCAGTGCCAAATGTCAACTATTCACCTGCATGACAAGACCAGCAAGATGTTCAAGTATGAAAATCTTTCACAAACATGTTGGAAAAATAATTAAAATTGCTCTGTCTCTTCTTTTTTCTTCTTCTTTACACACCATCTGGCCATCATTTCTTCCCGTGGAGTTACCAACAACTATTAACTACTAAATTGTTGAAAGATGAAGATCAAACATTGTGAATAATAAATTGTCCTCACCATATCTAATGCACTCTGAAAACTTTTTTTTTTTTTTTTCCCATAATTTTCAACATAACAATATTAAAGCATTTGGACTTTCTACCTTATTTCCCAATAAGTTGGGAGACCATGTAACAATGAACAGAATATGGATTCCACAATGATAGAAAACAATCAGCTGCGATTTGTTTTCAAACATTTTTTTTTACAGGGGTCAGCACAGCAAGATACAATTGTATTTGAAACATAAAGGCTTATTGTTAAACTGAAGACCGCAACACGTGTGAAAAAACTTGCAACAGAAGGATTATTGGATCAGCTCATTCTTTTCCATATGTCAAAATGTGCCAAACATTTTGAATGTCTATTTTCAAGATGTCAAACTATTGACAAACTTTTGGCAAGACAGTAAAGTGTGAAGCATCAGAGGCTAAATCTGACTTTCCTTAACCTGATTAATTAGTCGGGGGGGCTCTGAGGTCTCTTTGACAGATGAGAGGACCTAATGTGAAATCACCTGACGTCCAGACGAGTGCGACCAAACACAATTCCCAGAGAATTCCCAGCCAGTCAGGTCACTCTCAGTCACTCAGCTGCCAGCTCCCGGCGACAGCTTAGACCGCCGCCATGAATTAAAGATGGAAGCGTCACTGCAGCAGCAGAGAACCCAGAAATAGGACAGCTTGACCTACTCCCTGACCTGCACTGAGTGATTCAGACATTTCATTTTCTCCCCTCCTCGGAGGTGTGATTGAGCGTTGGAAGTGCAGAACCCGAGCGCAAATGTCCTCTTTTCTGAAGCACAGAGCCACTCGACGGGAACCGGCACAACGTAGCCCAGAGACAAGATAACAACACCTGTTCAACTCGTACGGATGCCAGCTGAACCTCTATTTAATGTGAAGGTCATCACATCTTGAACACTGACCAGGACCTATTTTCCTGCAGGGATAAAGTCAATTGGTTTGGAAATCCAAGTGATTTTTAGGACATTAATACTTTTTTAAGCAGAATGCACACTTGTACTTCTATGTTAATGTCAACTAATCGCTAAAGAGAACAAAAAATGAAGTGAATTCTAATCAACTGAACAAAAGTAACACCATCATAACCTTTTTTAAATTTGTGCTTGTCCATTTGACTCCGGGTCATGTAGTTCTGGAGCTGGTCCTGCTAACTATGGGCAAAGGCAGAGCACAATCTGGACAACTCACCACAGGAGCGATGATCTACAGTCACAAACAGACATGCATGTTTTCAGACTGTGGAAGGAAACTGGACCACGACACAAACAGCATTTCCTGAAACTATCTAAAAATTGAACTTCCAATGCAAAGATTTATGAGCGTTATGACAGCTAATGTGATGAAATGGACCGATAAAATGTCTCTGATGCATTTATGCCATGGGACCAATTGAACATGTCTGATATGCAGCGCCTGGTTAAAACACTTTTATATGTTTTGGCTCTCCTCTGGTTTTAAGCTTTCTGACAAATGCTCCACTTAGTTCACCTCAATTGTGACTACGGATGTAAACGCGAGTCGAAAGCAGACAAACACAGGAAGTTCAAACCAAACCGTTGATGAAAAGACACTTGAAGAAGCTCTTCAGCGATGATGATTGTGGCTTGTGAGGGCTCGAAGTTCCTCAATAGCTCATTAGACTGCTGATATGGTGAAACTGCACTATTTAAATACGCAATTACGAGTTTCCTTACAATGTCCTAACCAGCAAAAAATGGGTTCATCTGTGCTACCAGAATTTACTGTGGTAGTTTTAAAATAACACAGTCATCTTGCTTACTTCATTGGAGCTGCAAACTAAATCCAGTAGCATCAAAAGTAGCATCAATTAGTTGTATAAATAGAAAAAACAGCTCCTCCTTTAGACGTTTAGCATCGTTCCACTGTCTCCCTGGAATAGTAATTTCCCTGGCGCATTAGAAAAATTATCCAGAGTATTAATCAGTATCAATCCCAGACAAAACAAGCATATTATTGCTTTAATCACAGCAAATGTGATATAGATTAATTCCTATGCTCCACTTGCAGCTTTCTGAATCCTCATTATCATGAGAAGTCTTAGCTAACGTATACAGCAGGTGACCTTGACTCTGACTGGTTTACCAACACCATTTAATTCAAACCTTGAAATCGGTTGTGAAAAGGAATAAAAGAAGCATTCAATCTTCCTTATAAAACTCGAGGACGTTCTCACCGTCCCGCTGTCACGTGGCGGCAGAGCTCGGGCTTAAGCAGAGGTGAGAAAGTGCAATGAGGAGCACATCCTTTTCACTGAGGCACACAGGGTGTGCAGCTGGAGGGTGAATGCATCTCGCAAGTGGCGCGTCTCCAAGGAAAAAAGTGTCTGCATTGAAATATAAATTAATTTTAATATGTTAAAGCAGAAGGCTGCACAGGGGGAAAGTGTTTAGCACTCCTGCCTCATAGCAAGGCGGTCCCTGCTTTGAGGTTCTATGAGGTGTTTGCATGTTCTTCTTGCGCTTGCATGAGATTTCTTCATGTACTCCTACCAAAAACATGCGTTTAGAATTAATTTGTGATCCTAAATTGCCAATATGCATCAGTGTATGCAAGGATTGTTTCTGTTTGCCCTGTGAAACACTTGCAACCTCTCCAGGATGAAGTCCACCTTCCCTCCTCGTGAGCTGGGATCGGCTCCAGAGCCGTACAACACTGAGTTAGGAGGCTAGAAGATGGATGGATATAAAAGAATTGCCTACTTCCTATTAAAAATGTAACATCCCCTTCCTTGTCCGTCTGGCAGCTCTGCTGCTCCTTGAACCAGAAAGTCTTCCACTTTTACCTCCAACTAAAGCAGTTAAAAGGCCAAAAGAGATGGATTGCCTCGACGTGTCTGTCTGACACAACTCTTACTTCCTCTGCTCTCAGGAGCTGCTGACACTTGTCGGGACAGACACAGAAACAGTCAGACGCTTTGCTACCAACACACTCCTCTGAGCGTCTGTTGAATTACAAAGAAACATCGCACTTCGCCCCGTGGCGGCTCCGGCTGTGGCAGCCTACCAAGCCAGTAATATACAACCTGCCTTGTGTTGTCGTGGGCTGGAAATCACTGCCTCCACTTTCAGCGCCGCAACTTTGAACTTAAAAAAGTCAAAAATTCAATTTCCAAGCAGCTACCTGGAGAACAGTGAGGTCTGAATAGCTTATCAGTCCACAATGCATGTCGCCCTCAGTTTCCACAAACAAGACTTCAGCTGCTGCGTGTGTTGCAGAGGAGGTCGCATCCAACATCTCATGCGGTTTATGAGTGAGAATCAAGGAGTATACATCACATTCAACCTCAGATGACACCAGAATGTCTTTATGCTAAAATGTGCTCCACTCACAGTGAATGCCACAGCTGCTAAGTCTATTAATTTTGCCCAAACACACTTTGCAAAGAACGCACCAAATGTTCGATTTCCCATCCTGCCATGTGCACAGAGTGAGGATGTATTAACATCCAATAAACTGTTTGCCATTTATTAGATGAGTCAATGCCTCCAGTGAATTCTTAAAAAGCTCCACATCCGACGTGTCAATGAAGTCTGAACCGAAGGCCGGTGATGGCTGCTTGGAGCTGACCCTCGACCAGATCAGTCCAGATGACTCAGACGTCCTGAGAGAGACGGGGAACACACTGCGACCTTTCCGAGGCGGTGAGAGACATCGCAGCTCAGTCACATTAGTTTTGCTGGCCTGCACACTTGGATCAGTATTCTTGCTGTCATTATGGCTTGGTCACAGAGGGAAAAAGTTGAGTAAAACTGAGTTTTTATGATTTAGAAATGTCTCAGTTTTTATAATATTCGATATGTGTCACTTGTGTTGGTGCTGAAGGCCAGTACTATGGTGCCTGTGGTGGGTGTCAGCTTGTCACAGTCTGAAATATCTCAACAGCTGTGGGTGGATTGCTGTCAAATCTGGTCAAAAAGGATGTCAACCTCAACAACTATACATTTCCAAATCGCATGCCTTCACATCAAACTTTTAACTTGGCCAGAACATTGTAGTACTGTAAACTGTATACAAGTCCAGTGTGAAAGCCAAAGAAATCAGAAGGCCTGATCCACGAAGATATTGCACGAAATGTGCTGAATTGCATGCTCACAAGAATGACACCATGAATGACACCACAAGCAGTAGAGTTTAGATGAAGGTTCTCTGTGTGTTCGACTGTTGACACAAGAACAATCTACCGGGAACTATTGTTTCCGTGTTTGTTTAACTGAGTTATCCGCGTCGAGACCGGATGAGGCGTCGAGTCACCACAAGCACAAAACGAAACGTTTACAGAAGATGAATTTCCATCTGGCCATTTCAGAATGGGACATAACTGGTTACAAGGTCAAAGCTGTGGGAATAAATACTGATTCAGTAAATTTAGTCTAATCGAACAAGGTGCACAAGACAGAAAACAAAAGCCAAGAGGAGCCAGCTGAGGAAACAGCAGCATCTCTGCTGAAGGCTGAGCTGGTTTGCGCCTTTTCTACAAACACTACAAAGACAGAGACAACCTTTCAGACCTTGTAAATCACACTGCATGTTATACATACTCAATTGGCATAAACTTCCCCCAATATTTTACATCAATTTCAACTTGACAACTGTTTTTATGCTTTTAGTGAATTACTTTCACTCGCTCAGGCCCAGTGTTTAGATTGATGCCTTAACAGTGCGAGCTGTTTGTTGACCAAGTTATTGACGTGTAAACTTCTCTATAATGTGAACTGGACAGGTCATATTGATGTCACGATGATGAAGACAATTGATAGTCCAAAACATAAAATCTATCGCACACCAATCAACCCTTGCATTTAGTTTCATACATTTGTGCATAATGTCTTCATATGTTAAGCAGGACAAAGCATTAAAAAACTAATTCTGCTTGCAAAGTAAGTGACACAAAATGCAATATTGTACGTAGAAGGAAAAGTCATGTAAATCAATTGTCTACATCATTGATATTGTATTCCTGTTATGTCCTTCTTATAATACCTGGATTTGAAGATGATCTGCTTCCATTACCCTGAAATGGATTAGCATTCGGTATCGATCACTGGGATAAACTGCTCAATGCAACAACATCACCTGTGCACTGCAGCATGCCTGCTCTCAGGATAAGGCTCAGTGAAGTAACTGGTCCTGTGAGACTACTGAGGATTGTTCTCGCAACACAAGTAATAATAATACAACATAAACTACAAAACCAATGGGATGAAAACAGACTTGAAGGGAAGCAAGACGTCTAAGTCACGTTGGATGTACACCATGTCCATAATCCACAGCGTAGTAAAACATCTATCCTCATATGGCAGCACATTTCAATCCCCCCTCACATGATTTATAACCACTATAAGATATTTGATATCTCCACTCAGTCCTGATATCTATTGGATGACAGAACCCTGCAGCAAAATAGATAGGGTTCAGCATCCAATGAATCAAATCTAACTTGTCTGGGTATATTAGGCGATGGCTGCTGATAGCCAGCTGTAATGAAATGGCCCGGCAGCGTTGCCCTGAAGCACAACGGCTACATGTACACACTGAAGATAAGAGACCGTGTCACATATGCTGTCAGTGTCAAAAAGAGGGATGCCTTTTTTTTTTTGAAAAGTGTGCTTAGGCGAATTGAGACAGAATCCTTTGACGCCTGTGGTGATCAACAATCAATACACAGCGACTGAAGAGTTTCACGTCGCTCCTCTCACAAAGATGTTTGTCTCCATTCTAACCAATGTAAGAATATTTTTTCCTCTTAATGAATCCCAGAAGCTTTCCATAATCCATTTTATGAGATTGACATTTCCCTGTGTGGGTAGGTCCGTTATTTCCTGCTCACAAAAGACGACCTTGGTCACCTGTCTGTTTGACAAACTGTGGGATTGTCAGTAACTGTTATTGGCATTCAGAGCGTTGCCAAACCTCTGCAAACAGAACAGAGATGCTGAACAGAATAACAACAACAAAAAAACAACCTGATAGCAATACTGATCGCCGTGTACTGGGGTGTTGATGTGCAGCAGAGTTCAGTTCTGCAGATTTCTTATTGGCCACAGACATCCAGAAATACATTATTCAGACTGTATATTTAGTGTAAACGAGGCCTTCACCTTCCTTCATTTTTCATATAATATCAAAGTGCACTGCAGCACAACATGCTCTCACAGGCTAATTAATGTGTAACAGTGTTTGCAAGTTTGGTAAATGCTTCTGCTGTAAATATTTCATCTTGTTTAAAAGCGTTAGACCCCAAAGCTGCTAAGTGAACATGTGAGGAACACGGTGACCCGTCAGTGACCTCTCCGGTCCTCTGCTGGAAATCTCCAGGAAGACGTCATAGAGTTAAGGAGACCAGATCTAAATCACATCAGACATGACTGGTCTGTAGAACGTCATAAAAGCTATTACTATGGAGGGTAATATCAATGCGTAGGCCGTTTTGAGAAAGTAAATAGCATAAAACACATATAAAGATCAAAACTATGTTTATTCACACCAAATATGTTATTCTAGTTTGTTCAATTACATATGAAATATTTGTCTTTCGCTTGCTCCTATCAAGAATTGCAGTTCATTAAATGTATACCAATGAATAGTTTCATAATAATCCATTTACGATTGAATTATATACCTGATATATATAAGCCTAAGAGCACCAACTGACAGGAATGAAAAGATAGACTGGCTTTACTAGCATCAGAAAGTATTTAGTTGTGTTGATTTACATCTATTTGCTCCTCTGAATACAATAGAGTTAATTTATTGAAAGGGCTGTTACAAAAAAAACATGTTGGCTTGAAATACATTATTTAACAAAAACACTGTAAACATCCATAGAATAAGTACTGTGGATTTAACAAATATATTTGTTTTGCTACTCTATTTTTTTTAGTGGAATACTTCAATTATGACAGAATTCTGCAATTACTGAGTCAAAGTGACAAAACAATGCAATAGCTGAATGACTACATATGGAAAGATAATAATTCATTATTGCTCTTTTTAGAAAATTTTGTTTTTTTATGCAACTTTTTTATCAACATATGTCAAATACCAAGTCAGAAAATAAGATATCAGGTTTGGATCCAATTTAGAGTCAATCTGTTGTCTATTTGCAGTGTTTTGATTTTCTAGAGCAGAACAGTTCGAAGCATCCCTGTCGTCTAATGGGTGCAGTCCCTTTTTTAGGCTCCATATATTGTTCTTCACTCATGAAGTCATTAGGTTTGGGCCATTGCTGAAGTACATTTAGGGGAGTAAAGAGTATCTACTTATAAGTCAGTGAGAACACTCCTAAAGCATACAGCTAAGTTCACATCTCTGTTTAATTACAGAGACTAATTGCATAATCAGTACGTGCAGCTGCAGACTTATTCCTCCCCGTCTGGCTTTCATGTGCTTTCAGACGAGCAGGAAGATGCTCACCCCCACACACAGCACCTTTCTGTCTCCCTCCCACACAAATACTATATATAAACGTGCGGTTTATTACTATTAAAAGGTAAGACGTATATATAGGCCGCCACATCCCACCAGCTCACTTTGATCCAACGGCACCGTGTAATCCGCAGTGGGACTCATTAAAAACAATAACCATCTCTAACTCTGACAATGGAAACTTCTTCTACACACTAGCTGAAAAACATACAGGAGAGAATTCAATGAGAGAGAAAAGCACCCGGGGAGAGAGCACTGACTCATTCACAAGAATCTTTAAGCTTAAATTGCCAAATTCGTAAAGAAGGAAAACCTCCTATGAAAGATTCAAACGGTTTGTGTGTGTGTCCTAACCTCACAGCCTCGCAGAAAATAAGAAAAGTACCTGCTGATTATAAAAGACAAAACACCTTCCTGTTCTAAATATACAGTATGTGATGCAGCTCAGTGTCTGTATGAATCATCAGAGCTCGAGTGCCAGCCGGAGACCTATATTTGCCTCTTACTCATAATAAAGTTTATGCTGTCAGGTGCTGAGGACCAGTAGGTGTGATTACAAGTGTAAATTGGCAGTACTGTAACTGGATAGGCTCCTCTTTTTCTCTTTCCTAAAACAGTGAAACAGTTCTGTAAATCTCTTATCCGTGGCAACAAAAGGACACAATTATCACAATGGTTGTTCTCATATATCATTTCTGGACATCTGCCAGTCTTTTTTGGAATCACAGCCTGCTGTGTGAGGCCAGATGAGCAAATCAAGGAGAGTGAAAATAAAGCCCAGCCAAGACCCACTATATCTAAAAAGACGCCCTTCTCCCAAGAAGGATGAGGCAAAGGATATAATGAAATATTTAACTGGATTTAAAATTGCATGCTCCTTCAGGATGTGTGTGAGTATTTTTTTTTCTTCTTTTCCAGGCAGTCAGGTCATATGAATTGTGATGGATTGTTACAGCCGATTGAAAGGAGACCTTGTTATTCACAGTTTGAATCACAGAAGTGAACAGAAGTCTTGCAAGGAAACATTTGGTCCATTAGGCCTGGCAGATTATGTAACTTCTACTGTTGGCTCCTCGGATTTCATCCAATCTGCTCCATCAGAGCTCAAAGTTACACAAAGATGGTGGATTGTACAGATACAGCACGTTTGGGGATTTTATAAACTTTTGTTTCAGTGATGATGACAGGTCGGGGGATTCACACAGCAGGAGCGATGGCGAGGTTTGCAAAAGAAAGGGAGGGAAATGCATGTGAGAAAATGGCATTATTAAAAAAAAAAACACAAAACGTGATTTGCTTACCATATTTTCTGTCGGCGTGTGCAGGTGAGGAGAAGAGGCTGACCGCCACTGCAGCGATGAGGACGGGACACCACAGCGGCTCCATGTCAATCCTGCTCCCGGATCACTGCTCCATCAACACGGCATGTTCACGGCCGCTCCCCGCGGTCACACTCCGCTACACGGGCATGTCGGAGGGGCTCTGGTGGAAGGGAGGGATGGTGGGGTGCAGCCGCGAGGAGACAGGGACAGAACAAGCAGGATGGAAACACGCGCAACACACAGGCGTCGTTTCAGCACCACAGACAGCAACCAGCCTCGCCGAGAGGAGCCCCTCCTCGCCGCCTGACGTCAAACAACACACGCGTGGACGGGCGACGGCGCGTGGAGGAGGGAGGGGCCGTGAACGCAACGCGACGACATAGGAAAACCGGGGTGGATTCACAGTGATCGATCCAGACTACTGATACCATGCAAGTCACAAGACTGCAGGATGGAGGGAGACCGCATGATGCAAGTCGCAACAAAACTGCAAGTTGCAACTAACAACAAGGCCACACATGCAAGTCATTACTAGACTATACACTGCAAGTCACAACAAGACCACACATGCAAGTCACAACTAGACTATACACTGCAAGTCACAACAAGACCACACATGCAAGTCACAACTAGACTACACACTGCAAGTCAAAACAAGACCACACACTGCAAGTCACAACAAGACTATACACTGCAAGTCACAACAAGACCACACATGCAAGTCACAACTAGACTACACACTGCAAGTCAAAACAAGACCACACATGCAAGTCACAACTAGACTATACACTGCAAGTCACAACAAGACCACACATGCAAGTCACAACTAGACTACACACTGCAAGTCTAAACAAGACCACACATGCAAGTCACAACAAGACTATACACTGCAAGTCACAACAAGACCACACATGCAAGTCACAACTAGACTACACACTGCAAGTCACAAGGACACACATGCAAGTCACAACTAGACTACACACTGCAAGTCACAACAAGGACACACATGCAAGTCACTACTAGACAATACACTGCAAGTCACAACAAGACCACACATGCAAGTCACAACTAGACTACACACTGCAATTCACAACTTGACTACACACTGCAAGTCACAACAAGGACACACATGCAAGTCACAACAACACAAGACCACGAGATACAGGTCACAACGGGAGCAGCAAATTACAACAAGACCACACCACGCAAGTCCCGACGAGACTGCACGATGCAGGTCACAATCTCAATTCATTCATACACAATCGGTGCCTTGAAAAAGTCAGATACGCCTGCATGTTTCATTAAAGTGGTCAGTTAGAATAAAATACAAGACTTGCTGAACATGTTGGTGTGAGAATAAAAGGCCACATTTGAGGGCAAAAGAGAACTTTGAATAAAAGCAAAGGAAAGTCATAAAGTTAAAGTTTCATCAGTCCTCGGGCAATTCTAAGACCTTAGAACTGTCCTCCTAACCTCTTCGGAAGAAAAAAACTCATTTTAAAAAATGGCCTCAGAATATCAAAGAGTGTTTGAGACTCGGACCCACTCCTTTAACGTCAAGAGTGAAAAGGATGGCTGTGAATTAATGTTATTAAATTAATTTTACACAGTATATTAAAGGAATAATAACACACAATTTTCATCTTATTCCTTGTATTAACACTTCAGAAACTATCATGGGCCATGAAGAAGGCTCGACAGTATGTACATGCAGGTTATATCACTAAACATGCCTAGTGGGATTGATGTGGAAAAGTGTAAAAAAATTAATAAATATATATATATATATATATATATATATATATATATATTACCGAATAGATTTCAACACAATTAGCTGGTCTTCCCAATGTGTTCTCTGGGGATTGCAATGTTTTATTAAGAGCAGCAGCCAGAACACAACAGAGATCCAGAACTGAATCACAAAAAGCAACGATGCCCTTGAGCGAGATTAGTGATGCAGCTATGGAAGCTAAATTATTGCTTCTGAAGTAGTAAAAAGGTCATTAAAGGTAGACTTTTTTTGTTTTTTCAGAAAGTACTTTTCTTGCACTAAAACAATGGAACACATTTAGAGTCCTCATTATCCACATAATGTCTACGTCTTTATCCAACACAGGGTCATGGAAGTGATCCCAGCTGACTGAGTGAAGGCAAGGCAGGCCACCTCTCACACTCATACCTACAATTAGTTCACTCATGAGCCTCAGATTTATGTTTTTGGGCTTTGCATATTCTTCTGTCTTCAGTTTTCTATGCATTTGATTAGAAAGCCACACTGACACAAGTCTGAAAAATACAGGTTTGTGACTTGATGTTAACTGTGGAATGAAATGTTATAAGGGTAAACAAACTGAAGTCCTTTGTAGGACTACAAGAAGCCTTATTGATTTTTTTTTTTGTGGTTTGTGTAATTCCCTGCATCTCTTCTACATCGTTGTCTCTTGTTATTGATGGAATTTACAGCGTAGAGAAAAACAGACTTTTAAGTATTGACGGTAAAAGTTTTCAGGGCATTCAAATACACATGAACACTCCAGGTACTATATTTTCATACTTTTAGTGGTAATTGATACGATGTTTAATTATAATAAAAACATGGAACTGTTCAGATAAATGAAAGATTGCATATTAAACAATTCAACGTTGTGGTGACTTAAATAAAATAATGTCATTTGATTGTCTGATGATGGGACAGATTTAAAAAGTTTCAGTTGACAAAAGAAATGTTAAAAATACATCACGTGCAGAACATCAGAAACATTTAAGTACAGGATGTCAACTCTGGGAATAAAAAGGAGCAGATTCTCTTTAAGCATGAAGAGGAAGATTTACCGCTCCTTCCTTCTGGTATTACTTCGCAAAGTGCTGCACGGGCAACAAAACACGAGGAGTAAATAAATATCAAGCCAAGGCTGATTGATATTCTCTTTTATTCTGATTAGGAGGAAACCACAGGCTGACAAACCGACACATATAGGAATATGAATAAAAATATGCATTTACTATCAAAACATTCAAGAAAAGCATAAATGAGAGCAGCAGAGAGCTTTAAAACAGAATGCCTCTTCATCCAAGAAAACATATTTCTGCCATCTGGAGGACTCGATCAATATTTGTTGACATTATCAGTGTAAAAAGCCTGAGAGACGAGACTTGAATAATGCGAGCCATTAGGGAATAAATAAACAGAAGTGGAGCCAATCTGGAAAATAAAGGGTACGCTCTGTGCGTTGGGTTTTAATCCAACCAGACATACGAGAGCTGAGTGCTGATAGTAAATCAAACATTCTCCTCAGTCAGATGAAATACAAAGTACAATCGCATCAGAAAATACATCACAAAGTGGATCCATGTTGTTTTTTTCCCCCCTTCTTAAAAAAGTATTACAAATGAAGAATGTCATTCAAAGTCGTCACAGAAGATTCATAAATAACCCTGTGATGAAAAGAAAGCAACAGATCAGCATCTCAAAACCGAAGGAATCCTTCACTGATGGGTCTGATGTCTGAACTTACCTCTGGATCGCCGAGCCGTCCGTCGATGTGACCGCGTGTCTGTGAATCTGCTGCTGGACCGACACAGCCGCGCTCTTCAGCCCAGACTTCCAATGGACAGCTAATAAATAATCAACACTTCTGTCAGCACAAGGAAAACGATTCACCCCGAAGTTTTATATGTTTTCGGTCATGACGGGGGGGGGGGGGGAAACTCACAGCGTTTGACCACCGCCAACACGTGCAGGACAGCAGCCAGTTCGGTCAGACCGCTGATAACCTCAGAGTCCAAAGACGAGCAGACTTCAGCCAGAAATGACCTGAAAGAAGCGCGCGGATTATTAAAATCATGCACTCCATACAAACACTGTAGGTTTTGATTACAACAGCAGCAACAGCCTGGAGGAACCAGTCTACCTGGTGACGGAGGCTGATTTAAGGATGACCGACAGCAGGATGCTGGACAGAGGAGGCATGTCCTCCACCGTCTCCGGAGTGCTCACTTCCTCAGGATGAGTTACCTTTAACAGCAGGAAAGCTAATAAGTCATCAATAAAATTGCCTTTTTAATAACAGGATTATATTGTAGAGGCAAATCAGAAATTAGCATCCGGACATGACGGCTGCTCACAAATAACAATGCTGTCATTCTATTTCTACAATGTCTCATTATCTCACTTTCTGCAGCAAATTCTTGTTTTCCACGATGA
Organism: Blennius ocellaris; assembly: GCF_963422515.1. NCBI lineage: Eukaryota > Metazoa > Chordata > Actinopteri > Blenniiformes > Blenniidae > Blennius > Blennius ocellaris. Next base: position 16,904,470 of record NC_137668.1, read on the forward strand.
TGACGGCGAACACAGTGGAGAAGACTCCGGTGAGCGGCGCCCGGTCCCACGTCTGAGCCACTTGGAGGAAATCCGCCAGACCGGAAGAGGCCGACAGACACAGCTGAGCCGCGGCGGCACAGAAGACATACCCATTTTAGACCGAGAGCAACTGGACGGCTAACGTGTTCAATCCAACAACGTTTAGTGAGTAGATCTACGTGCAAAATGTTTCCAATCTGTTATGAGAAGAAATAACATTGAGCTTCATAGTAAACTGTTAAAAGAAGCTAAAGGAAGTCAAAGCCTTTAACTTTCATCCTTTCTAAGGCAGACATCAGTTGTCTTGTTTTGGTCTTCTCAAGGTCATAACTAATCGAAAGTAATTTCAAAGCAAGGGGCTTTTGTTAATGGTTTTATTCTGACGAGCAAAAACTTTTGTGAGAAATAAATAATTTTGTGTTTAAAATTTTGTGTCTGCATATGTGGCATCACTGTTGAATGTTGAAATGACGATACGATTTATGATAATCACAGACATTTAACTAGACACTGTTAATGTCTTTGTGTTTGAAGATTTTCAAAATAACGGCGTGCTTCCTCTGTGTTTGATCTGTAGATTTTTCCCTCTTCTTAATCTCATTTCGATCTGCAGTTCAACCAGAAGGAGATGAGACGAACATTTTTGTGCTTCAAACTTCTGCCACCAGATATCAAGTAATCAGTTGTTACAAAGAGATAATAATAAAAAAAATAATAATAACCAATTGCAATTACTTGTACTTTCATTCATATTTAAAGTTCTGTCAAACTGAATTTGCAGAGCATGAATGCACAGTGCATAGACACATCATTGATTGCATTTTGGTCCTATATTTGAGGTACGTATATTGAACATGTTTATATTGTGATAATACATTTTCAATCTATTGTGCAGCTCTACATTTCTCTCAGATAAAGCATGAGTGGTGAACAAAAAACAAACACTGACCACTTTATCCAAGATTTACTAAATGTCAAATTAAGATAAAAGTAAAGAGGTTTCTGTAAAAATCAGTAAACAAAAGCTAGAAATGACAAACAGTATGTACCTCTCTTCCTTCCTCTGGTTCCTTCTTGAGGCGGTGAGCGAACAGCTCAATGATCTTCTGGAAAATATTGGCCACCACGCCCAGAATGACCAAGGTTGGATCCTCCTGATCCTGGCTGCTCTCCTCTGGTACGCAGACGTTTGCCACCTCCTTTAAGATTTGCAGCACCGCGGGGATACACAGGTAACCTGCCTCTGAAAGCACAATGAGAAATGATTCCTCTTAAGAATTTAATTTTGGGGTAAAGTGGCATGAAATTAATTCTGCCTCAAGTGGACATCTGAAGCTCTCACCTGAGAGGAGGACCAGCGAGCACAGATGGAGGATTTGACCCTTGAACGAGTCGTCGCCCAAACCCACCAGCACGACGTCTCGACACACCGTCAGAAAGCTCTGGTGTGACGCACAATAACAAGAAATAGGAATTAATGAAGTTCCCCGTTTTTCTCCTGGTAATTGGAGGCCTGCAGACACTCCTCGAACACACTCTCAATATCCGATGTGGTGACAGACTGAGAATAATGGCCCAAATGAGAAGTAAACCCATTTTAGCACGGCGGCGCAAGCATCAGGAGGCATGTACAGACAGAGTGTGACTGTGGACTGGAGCAGAACAATCTACGAGGGGTCTAAATATACCGAGCAGAACACGAAAAGCCCTGGAAGCGGGAGGTAAAAAGGCTCCACTAAAGCTAATGTCCTGAATAACAACATGGCTGTGTTTTCATCTGCGGCCGTGGCGCAGGAAGGGGAAATGAGCGAGATAAAAATCCAAAGTGGCAATTTATGAACAAGAAGAGATGATTTAATTTGCCTGCGGAGAAATCGCGTCGCTCGGATTGACTTGACAATTCACACAAACGATCTTACTGGCTGGGTGATTTAAAAAAAAATTTTTTTTAGGAGACACGAGTGACACGACCATCCGTCTGTGACATTTCTCATAAAAAAAGACCTCAGATCTGACCTCCCTGCAGCTGCACAATTAAATTCATAACAGCGACTGCAAACTGAGCTGAGTCACCCTGAGCTGATGGGCATTTCTACAAGACCACAAGTTGCTCTGATTATCAAAACACACTGTAATAAACAGCTGCGTGAGATTCTTTCATGAAAACGGCAGCCTGAATCACACATTTTGGCTTCAATCGCAAAATAATGTCTCATCTCTCCTTAATGGAGATGGCAAACATTTCCAGTGTTTGGCTAAATTACATACCCATGTAGCGTCACTTTAAGTTTCTCTACTCGGAGAAGTCAAGGTTAAAAAAAAAAAAAAAAACATTTCCTGGAGCTTGCTTTTCAAACCTGTGTGTTTACAGAAGAGACTGCAGAGTTCACCTCAGTTATCTGTGCGGCCAGCGGCGGCGTCTTCTCCGGGCCCCCGCTGTCATCGCGGCTACGTTTAACCAGAAAGGGCAGCACCCTGTCAGCCACCCAGGCCGCCACGTGCTCCAGAGAGAGCAGGTAGTCGCGGCCTTCCGACGACTGGAGAAAGCAGATAAAAGATTTCATTTTCTCGTTCTCGCTTAACTTCTTTGTGCAAGTTGAAATGAGGTGGAAGAGACTTCTGGCTCAGAGAGCAGCTGGCTCACACAAACGAGTCACGGAAGTGGAAAATAAAAAGGTTTATCAGCTCTCATTCAAGCCACAATTATTTTCATGACCAATTGATTTATAATTCAGTTGCAATTATTATTTTTTTTGGCACAATGAAACAATAAAAAGACAAAGGAAATACACACCAGACATAAAATAAATGTTTTTTTCCCCCCTGTTTAGTCTCATCACAATCGTCACTTATAGTTGGCGATAACAACATTTGTGATCAAGTATTTATCGTTTTATGTCACTATAACTGAATAATGTGCTGCAAATGTGACGAAGTGCCTCCTACAACTTCTCTGTAGCTCTTTGTCAAACAGCTTGAAACCAGCCAGTGCAGCCAGTGACCCTGAGCTGCTTGATGGAAAAATTAGAAAACGCTCATCAAACGCTCATTTATTACAAGTTATTCATCTCTGGATAAACAGCTGGAGGTGATAGTCCTCCAGCTTGTGACATTATTGGGCCACTAAAAGTTATAACAAATATACAATCATATCACACTAAAATTAATCAAATTGACATTCAGTTCTGATATCTCAGATCAGTGACGATGATTGTTAAAGTCTTCATATTCGTTAAATGTTCAGCTCACAAGCAAAAAGGAGAGAAACATGTTGCTACTTTAGCTCAGCTACAGTATGAGAGATTTTTTTCCTGTTTTATCATGTTGATCAATTAGGAAACAGTTCTGTTTTTTGTCAGTTTCTTCATTGTTTGGGACAAATCACAAGACATCTGCCACGTGAATGTAAACCTGCGATTAGTGGCGAAAAGATAGAAATGTGTGAAAAACACAAACGGGAGCGACTCAAATTGAATGTGGAGACTTACGTTAAATTGCAGATGTGCACCGAGTCGGCCGTGGAACACGAAGGCCTTCAGAGCCGTCTCCACACTGGGACTTTTAGGATCTGCAGTGGCGCCAAGGTGATCATACAGCACCACCTGTGGATATAAAAACATCAGAGAAACACATATTCAATAAACGAGTGTATTGAGAAAGGTAAGTGTACTCAAAAGATGACTTTGGTTATAGTTTCCACAAAAAGAGTGAGTAGAGGCGTCAAACGTATTTTTAGATCTGGCACAATAAAGAAATCAATTGTGAAAGACTTGAAATTTTTGTTTCAATCTGATCACAGGATATCTGCAGCCTCTACACTATGCTTTCATGAACCCATGGCTTTTTCTTCTGCTGATGTTAATATGGCTAGCAGTAAGGTAGTTGGCTACTGCTTCAAATACCTTCCAGTTTCCGAGAACTGTATGCAGCTGCTTCAGTGGAGTCCCACTGAGAGCCAGGACTTTCTCCCGAGTCACAGTGTGGCTGAACAGGTACTCCAGGTACACGAGAGCCAGGTCTGGTTTAGCCTCCACCGTCTCCTGGATGCGCACCTTTCGACCGGTCGCCTTCTCCTGAAGGAACGGAGAAGAACTTTTTCCACTGCAAAGCTGCTTCCCCATTCACAGAGTGATTGTTCAACACTGCACGTCCGAATCAAGGCTGTCCTATCAACCGACCCCTTGCTTGGGCAGCGGCTGGCTGAGCCAGTCTGTGATGAGTTCAAGGACATCTGCGACCTGGCCCCAGCTGCAGAGGCAGTCCAGCAGCTGGTCGTACTGGGCAGGAGCTGCTTCGGAGTCCATTCTCCGCAGCCTGGACAGGACTCCACAGCTGAGACAGTGCGGACAATATGATGAAGGTTAGATGGACCAAGTCGTCAGCAGAAAGACAGGAATAGGTGCACTGCTACTCACCTGAAGGTTGGAGCTGCACCGGGAGGCATGAATGAGGCCAGCTGGATGAGGGGCACAGTGGCTCGCTCGTCCTGAAAGATACAGAGGGTCTCACAACAATAACAACTATGAAGAAACAGACAAAATACTAAACATGATTTACCTCAAAGGTCCGGAAATATCTCGCCATGACATTTCCAAACTTTGCAAACGTATACTTCTGGGCCTCTTCGTTTTGTTGAAGGGCTTTCTGGACACTCTTCCACAGGATGACCAAGATCTCCAGCAAACTGGGAACCACGGTCATGTCGTTCAGCAGCCTGGCAGGTTCAGCCTGTGGAGATTAAAAAACACAATCTGATCTCATCCGTCACCGGTAGTGTAGCCAGGGTTCAGACGCAAACACAAGTGTTGTGGTTCTCAGGTGATACACATTTGGTTCAATCATAATTTTAGAAAAATTGGAAAAACTAACCACAGCGATTCTCTCTTACCAGGCTGTTCTCCTTGTTGCTGTCATTCATCTCAGTCGTGTCACAGTCGATCTGGATGCAGCTGTTCAGGACACGGCGAATAGCCAACATCAGCTTTACTGTAGAAAGAGACACAGCTCGTTAAGACACTCAAACAATGCAACATGCAAACCGTTTTCCATTTTTTGGGACACCGAGTACTCACTGATGTTAGCCGGAGCGGTGTGTTGGTGGGCGTACTGGTAGAACTTCCTGACGGCCACGGGGTTCATCTGGATGAGGGTGATGCACCGGGTGCACCACTCCCTCTCCGACTCGTTGACGGGGAAGAAGGACTTGAAGAGGAGGTTGACGATACGCTTGGAGACAGAGGGCGAGTCGACAGCCAGGCGGGCCAGCAGATGCTCCATGCTGCACACGTCCCAAAACTTAGAAATGAGGTGGACAAAAAAAAAAAAAGAGACATCTGCATGGTTTATCTGCTCTCAGCATGAAAGCATCTCAAAGTGGAGTCTGTTACCATTTCAAGTGGGTACAAATTACTTGGAACAACAGGTCTTCAAAATGTCTTTCAAAGTGCACAAACATCAACGTGGCAGAGGCTGATTACTAAAGGAAAGAGCTGAACTGAAACATACCTTGGCAGCCCGAACAGCTTTCACCTTGATGAGCATGTCGAGGAAAGCTGTGCGGACTTTCTCCGACTTGTCATGGAGGCTGTATTTCAGGGTGGGCAGGAGTTTTTCCAGCAGCGGATGGCTGAGCGGATTATCCAGGACCATCGGCAGACACTGGAGGAAAGAGTGACACAAACCACAAGGCGTTGAATCTAAAAGCCTATAACTAATCCGAAGGCCGCCGAGTTGATTTAATCCATTATGCAACTTGACAAGAGTAAATTGTGACACGATTTCCCACCTTGAAAACCGAACAGCGGACGTCAGGAGAGCTGCTGTCAGCTGCCAGCTCCAACAGCTTCTTCAGGAAGTCCGTGACGATGACGGGAGGAAGCAGCTCCCAGCACTTACAAAGGATCTTACAGACGCCCAGGGTGGCGTTGGAGCGCACGGTGGGGTGAGGGTCAGTCAGGAGCCCCTGAGGGGGAGAGGCAAGTGAAGACACTACCTTAGACTACACTTCTTTAATTCAAAAATGGACAGCGAATGTCAAATATGTAAAGAGTGTTGGTGAAGATAGTTTCCATCGTCAGTCAGAGGTCAACCACATAAAAAAATTTAAAAAAACCCACACACCAGAATACAACACCCAAGGAACTATTGTAGCTTTTAAAGCAGAAAAGTCCATCACATAATTTAATGATGTGCATTAATGAGATTACACAATGTGAACATGTGGTGTTCTTTAAAGTCGTCCTGTTTCACAGCACCTTCCTGACAGAATTGCACTTATCTGTTACAGCCAGATGTGTGTAAGTGCTAATCAGTTTGCACATACCGGACGCTAAAATTCAGCTGGAATGATTGACATGCACATTCACACAAACACATCCAGAGCATTAATGTTAAACAGTGAGACCAAGTCATGCAGGAAACTGTTAAATAAGCCAATAAAAGGTGGTGGAAGGATGAACAGCGTCGAAGAAAACAACTAAACTTGAAATCCATAAAAGGCGAAGTCATTCCATTTATAGTATCACGAGAAACTATACTAAAATAATAAACAGGAGAAACATATGTGACTATGTAAGAGGGAATAAGATACAAGACAATACAATCTTCTTTTTTTTTTTTATTCGGAGAGTAATACATAAAAGCAGACTGTAGAGCTGTAATAATAATAAAAAAAAAATCACCATCAGCCTCTAGAAGAATTACATTTTTTAGCTTGTCTAAATCCAAGAACACAGGATTGTGTAAATTAGACCATATTTGCACTTACATACACTCGGTTTCATTATATTTGTGGACCGGTGACTCCATAAAATCCAGCTGCAGTTTAAATGGTTGGCAAATTTAACTCAACACTACATGACGAGCTTCCTCACAAAGGGCAAAACGTTCATGTAAGTTTCTCACCATTGCAGTGTCCAGCTGGATCTGAATGTTTGCTTCCATATCCTCGCTGCTTTGCTCTGGATTGTGAACTGGAAAGGCATCAGTGAAAAGCAAAGTGGCATTTGCACGCACCTCAAAGTTAGGAGCCTGGGGGGAAAAAAAAAAAAAAAAAAGATAAGACACAAACCAAACAGAAAGACATTAAACTGGATTAAAATTCGAAAATAATGCTATGAAAGCAGGTAGTGAGTGCATACATTGAGAGCTTTCCAGAGAATGGGCCTGTACAGAGTGAAGAGCATCTTGTCCACACGTTGACAGCCTTTCCTTGCATGGTAATAACTTACAATCTGCACAGAGTGGAGAGACAAAAAAAAAAAAAGTCAGTAAAAAGTGAAATCTGTATTTTGAGATTGAAAAACACAAGGAGTAAATCTGTCAACAGACATCTAGAGTTCTGCGGGTTCCAGTCTACCTGTCGGACTTTGGCATGGACAGGAGACGTTCTGTGAAGGAAGATGGCGCACTGCATGAAATCCTGAATACATGAGCTCTCAATCTTCTCCAGGAAATCACCACAGGCCTTTTTCCATGCTCGGTAGTAGATCTCTGTTATATTAGCGTTCATGGTCCTGTACGACACAGTTCAGAAATAAAAATCAACAGCAACAAAAAACAGAAGTACAGTGTCAGTGAGGGGGAAGCGGGTTTCCTACTTGTTGTAAAAGGCCAGCTGGTTTTTGATGGTGCCATGAATAACCCAGATGAAGTCGATGTTCCAGCTGAAAAGGAACACCAGGAATCGCTTCCCCTGCGACAGCGAACACGTCATCAGGCTGACAAAGGCCAAAGGAGTGAAAATGTTGAATGATGGAAACGCGACACGTCGCTACACTCACGTCTTCATTTTTAATGTAGTTCGGACACTGAAAGCACCGAATCAACAGATCGACTATCTGCCTGTTGTCTTCGGATTTGTAGTCCAGACTCAAAAGCACGTCATGGAGACTCCACACTCTTTGGATCTCGGCGCCCTGACAAGACACACAGGGCGAGGAAAGGAGTATTGATAAAAACCCGTCAGCTACCAAATCCCCTGTTTTCAAAAGGTTATCGGCAGAGACGGAGAGACAAACAGGCCAGGGCTGCTGCTGCTGCTGCTGCTGCTGCCAACACTTCAATCTATCGGAGAAAACATCTCCATCATAATGGAAATCTATTGAGCCGGCTAAGCCGACACGTAACTGAAGGGAAATACTGACTGGTTTCTTCAAAACGAAGCTTCTCTGCAAAGAAAGAAGCAAAGCGGTGCGGCCAAACTCTTCTTTCTTCTGCAGACCATTCTTCCACCAGGCCTCGCACAGCGTGTGGATGTGCTGCAGCAGGGGAGTGTCGGAGGCAAGAAGAGACACAAGAACACCTAAAGAAAAAATAAAACAAAGATCGTTAAGGAGGCCGACACTTGCTCAAAAGGTGTGATTCTGAGTTTCTCGTTTATCTATGACCCGATATTGAAGGGTACACGGAGAATCTTTATGTTTTAATCAGAATGGAGTTTGGATATTTATACATCTCATTTTGTTTCTGTGAACCAGGTCTGTTTCTTTAAAGAGGAAAGAATTGTGAAGCCAGAAACTATTTCGATTGGTAGAACATAAACTGGAAATCAAATTCCCGCAACACTGACCGTGAAGCCTGTGGGCGACCTTTAAAAGTTCACTGTAGGTATCGCCTTCTTGTAAGACCCCCACAGACACTGTCGCCACGAGCGTCACTCCATCCACCACAGCCATGACGTGTTTCTGAAGATAAAAAAAAAATTACTGTATATAAATCATGAAATAATTACTAAAGAAGCATTGAGGCCAGGGGGTGGAACTCACCGGGTCTGCAGCGGAGTCTTCCCGCATGCCTTCCTCTTGGTCGTCCTGCCAGCGATCTGGAGGTAATGCCAGCAGAACGTCGTGGAGGAGCGACACCAGCCTCCCCCACAGAGCGCTCCTCTGGCCTCTGGGCATCTCCTGCACCACCTCCTCCACATCGAAGGGATCCGTTTTGTCGTTCTGCTCAGCCGCATAGACAGAGCATTACTTTGATAGCTTCACTTTTTCTTCTATTTTTACACCCGAGATGATAAATGTTTTGCAAATATTGACACACAATATTTTCATTCCATAACTGACATATTTGATCACTATCCCAGCTGTAAGCTGAACAAAGCCTGGTGACACATACAGTACTAATACCTTCCAAATCTTATAGTAGGTGACATGACTTCAGAAATCTGTTGAAGCCACTTGCATGAAAATCTATTTTTTTCTGATAGTCGAAATCACATTTTCAACCTTGTCTTTTCTTCCCTCTCTCTGGTGTTGATCAAAGGCGTATGGGTAAAACACAAGGTCTAAAGTTTACAAACAAGTACACGATGTTTAAATAACAAGCTCAACTTCAAGTCGCATGTGATTTTGCTCATATTATAAACCAAACCAATAATGTTAGACGCCTGCAACAGCGTACGATTGTTCCACAATTGAAAATTCAGACAGCAGCAACATTATGCGAGCTTTCAGAAAGGTTTGTGCATTTGACATGGGGTTTTGTATTAATTTGTAGATTTATAGAACCGTTTACAACAATGCTAAACATCGATGTTGAACTACAAAGTGTTACTCACCATGTATGAAACTAACAGGTCACAAAATCAATAAATTAGGGCTGGGAATGTGTAAAACAATGCAGAAACCAACTATCCAAAGCCATTATTCGTTTTGAAGCGGAGACGATATAAACTGAACAGTGATTTAGAACTCGGAGGGTCGTGAACTTCTCTACTTACGTGAAGCTGGATAAACCGAATAAAGTCCTCCACATTTTCTTTACATGCAGCTTCCAAAAACGCCTCCCGTTTGGACATGATCCCTGATTGTTTGGGGAGATACGATCTGCGATGGAAAATAATTTAAAAAAAACAACACACTGGCTACACAAGCGTCAGGACTCAAACATGGCAGATTCTGTTTGTTTTCAACCTTAAAAGTGTCAACAGAGAACTTAAATCCCCCCCTGTCCGCTGCCCAGAGCAGGCGCATGACTTAAAAACATGACCAGATAACATACGAACCACTGTTGCCTTTTTAATTGCCTTTTCTTGGTCTTGTTTGGGTGAGAAGCAACGGAGCGGCTGTCAACTGCGAACCCGCGCAAATTTGGATGAAGCAACGCGTTACGTCATGACGTCAAGAGCGTCTGTTGACGCTGACTGTCAGTCTATTCTTTGGCCACTTGATGGCGCCAAATGACCGCTCATTTATTTTGGGCCGACCGTTCACGAAGATCTGCGCAGCACGTGTGTTGATTGAATTGCAGTCGCCTGGTATATCAAAACAAACACTGTCGTGTTTAAAAACAAAACAAAACAAACAAAAACTAAAAAACACAACCCAATAACATTTGAAAACTTTGTCCGTTATATCTCCACCTACAAACATTGCATCATTTGCAATTTATTGCCATAATTGTGTAATTTGTTTAATGATATCTACGAACAAAATCCATCTATTCATCCATCAATCAATTTTCATGAATTAAGAATTACAAAGAATGCAACAAAAAGCGTTGAAACGTTTCAGTTCATTTGAACAGAAGTTTGAGCTATAAGAAAAACTCACATTATTAATACAATATAGTCTTTTTTTCTAAATGTGTTCACATATCAATTACGTGAAATATTGAGCTCACACCACACAGCAACAGAAAAGCCTGCGGCTGTGAGTCTGAGTCTGTATTTCCTCTCCAGTGTTGCACATGTTTGCTCATGTGGGGTTGTAGGGTTTTTCTGTGTTCCGTTCCGAGAATGTTAAAAAAAAACAACAAATGTATGACTTCAAATGTTGATATTTCAGACTTCCACATGTTGTGGTTGAGTTTATTTGTGCTGAAATTTAAATTCTGATATATCTATGAAGATACATAAAATGGTTGAATGAAGTTTTAATAAATTAATCTATCACAAAGAGATCCACATGACCAAGTTGTGAAATAGCTTTGCAGGAATGCAAACCAACCGAAAAACAAAAAAACTGATAACTACTCCTCAGAGATGTGAGGAAAAAAAAAACAGATACAAAGAGACACAAAAACATAAAGATCAGCTAAAAGACCACAAGGCACAAAACAAGCACAAAGAGAAAAGTCACTCCTGACCATAAAGAAGTACTTGTTATCATCAGTAAAAGACACAAAACTAAAAAGCTGCAACAAACTATCAATAATTGCAAAATGAATATGAAGAAGACGAAGATGAAGATACATCCCTGAATGCATGTAAAATAACTATTACTAAGTAGCACACAACAACAAAGTCACTAAAGAAACATTTTCAAGCGGAGAGAATTTAACATTGTGCCAAAGGGTGTGTTCATATTCTAGCTAGAGAGGTCAACACCAGCTCACTTACACACAATGCATCTCCAAAACGAGGATTGTTCATATCTTTCTGGCCAATTACTGTAAATAAAAACACACATACACCGACTGTCACAAGAGAAACCATTTATTCATCAAAAGCCATGAGGCATCATTCAAAAATAACAATAAGAAGGCAAAAAATTACATAGTGGATCTTTTAAGGCACAGGATAGATAACAAGAAATGTATTTCAAAGCTCCAACAAACAGTTATAACTGCATGGCAAACCATATACAAGCACGACAGCACATTCGGGCAGCCCTGCTCATACGACTCAATCATCGTTGTCTCTGATCACAGTTTGCAGATTGTTCAAACTCACATTTGGCTTGAGGACAGTCAAACCTTTAATTCAAGTATCCTTTGCAGTCTTCATATTGTACAGCGCTCGCTCGCAAGCCCTAAAATGCCCTCGGGGGTTCAGCGCGAGGCGACGTTCAGAGCAAACCAGTATTGCACAAACCTCCTAAAATATACAGAGCAATCATTTTAATCTTTGCATATGTGCATTCCGTGTTTTCAATCGAGCATAAATAACATTAAGAGGTAAACAATCAAATAACACTGCATGACAAAAACATATCAGAGTCAAGGCTGCTACTAAAACCGACTGTTGTGAGTGTATCCGTTCCTTTGGTAAAAGTTTTCTCAGACAGTGAAACAGAATTATGTCACATTTTCACAAACTGGACAAAAAAAGTCATATGAATTCTAACAGATTTCAATATCAGTAATTAAAGAGTTACGCCATGAAAGCCCCTGCAAATTCTCTTACATCGTTAATATTGGCAACCTGATATTTACATGAAACACTTGAAAACAGGGACGAAGGCAGTTTGTGAGTTTTAATGCATCACAACATGTCGCAGTATCTTCCAATCGGGATCAGGAAATAATAACAGGAAATGCTTGACAAACAGTTTTTTTTTCTCACATGCTGAAATTCGCTCCTGTAAATTGCAGGAGAACATAAATAAGTACAAGAGAATGATGTGCCCTTCGGTGAAGACGATGACTATTTTACAGCGGGGAGGCGGGTTCACTCTAAGAGGAGGGGGTCTTGAATACTTCTGATGCCTTGAGACAAAAAGCCTTCTTCACTGAGGTCATACCTGCGGGAGGAAATGAGACGGAAAATATATGTAAGATATTAGAACATTTTTTCTCGCTTTTAAGATGAATAAATATAATAGAAATACGAGTTTTCAAAGGACCTCCACCCAATATTCACAACAGTTGTTTTATCTCTGAATGACATGATGGTGGAATGACAGACTTTGTAATGTTTTTCACACTGTATGATGCAATTTCTGACAAAGTTTGAGATCTCGAGGAAACAATTATCCCAGGATTTTGATGGTGACATCACAATATAGCTTAAATGCTGAAGCTACTTCACTACATTCACTGACCTCTCAGCTCGTATCTCACTGTCATGCTTTTATTCCTAAAAATGTTCCAGTCACTCAGAAATATCAATTACCGGTACTTTCATTCTGAAAATGAAATTGATGTTCTCGTTGTAGTTTGCAATGTCAGTCCCATGACCCGTTTTGCTATGTTTGAAACCCCTCACATAAATGTTCTTGTATTAGATGCTCTTAATTTGAAATACCTGGCAAATCTTTGTATATAGAGTGCAACTGTCAAACCTGTTAAACTCAAGATTAGAATTTTTATTGTCTGAAATTTAGTTTGATAGTTTGATTTTGATAAGATAATTAGTTTTTTTGTTTTGTAAATCATAATTTGTTCTGATGAATTCAAATGAAAAATATACAGCAAAAAATGTCTTTCCCACCCAGATTTTCCCCTGCAACCCGCACTTTGAAAACCACCTAATTAAATGCATATTTACCATTGCGTGCATCCTTTTGATATCTCATCTCCACTTAAATCCACCAGTACCTGAAATGACAGATTTCACACATGACAAAAGTAAAGCGATGCAAAGCATTTTCCTTTTTTTTTAACAGCTGGACTTTTGTCTTAAAGACATCAAATATTACAGCGGTTTGTTGAATTTGTCTTGAGATGGGCACTTCATATCAATCACTTTGTTTGTCATCACAATAGATGGAAGAATTAAGTGTACTAATTGCAGAACCACTGCCATGTAGAAGTTACCTTTCCTAAAAGCCCTTTATGTTTAGAGAGAATGCTTCCTCTGTTCTTCACTGCTACATCCAGAGTTCTCCTGTGAAGCTCCACCATAGAAACACTGAACTCAAACCTGCAAACACACAAGCACACACATTGTTCATGACCTGGAGGAGTTAGTTTGATTACTGTGTCCATATATTCAGAAAGAAATGCGCAGGCCATCTTCAGAAAGTTGTAAATGCATTCAAGCAGCTCTTCTTAACATCAACTCCTGGGATGTTGAATTGGTCGTTTTGAAAAACAGGCCTTTCTCTGGAGGCCACACTGGGCTAAAGGAGGCTGCTAATTAGGAAAAGGACATCATTAGTCACCAGCGCTGTGGTGAGCACGACGCCGAATAATGTTACCAGGTGAGATGTTCACCCAGGAGAGGAGAAAGTTTCACTGAGCTCTGCAACTCCACTACAAACTAGAAGTTTGAAATAACAGAAAGTGGAGGGGAGAGTTCCACATCGACCGCACAAAGTAAGATTCCCAGGTCAGAGGAGTTATAGCTTCAGTGTGGATGTCATGATGAATAAAAAACAGTTTTTAACCAGAAGATTGAATGATACAAAAACAAATCCCGCAACTTGTGCTTTCAGTGTGGATGTGTTCCATTTTCTTAATGACAAAATTCAAAGGGGAGTATAACAACAAGACATTACTAAAACTGGGAGCAAAAGTAGATTTAAAGCTCTTATAAAACTCAGTCATCAACCAAATGAATACAACAGTGACATAATTGCAAATAACTTAAATTAAAGGTTGAAAAATAAGCCTTTCTAAACTCTACCAATTTTGCCCACTGGCATTAAACAATAAACAGTAAAAGCAACTGAAATGGTCCTGATGTGAAGATAATTGGACTTCTATGAAGCAACAATCATCACTGTACAAATTATATATCCCAAATATGTGTGAAATATGTGTGTTTTGTCAACCCACGTTTGATCGAAAACAGGATTAAGAGTCCTCTTCATTGTGCTCGTCTTCCTTCTCCCCGTCCGACTCTTGTCAGGCAGCAAATAGAGGCGTACGAAGGGGTCCGAGCCGTCTTTGGTGAAGGCTATCAAGTTACTGAGGACACACAGGACAAAACTATTTCACTCGCACGTCACCAGGCACATGCTACGGGAATGCTGCAGATTCTCTCCGAACAGTCTGTTAGATCCAAATAAACAAACAAACAAACCAAAAATAATTTCTAATAAATCACAATTAGTGACAGAAAGGTCCAAAAAAGAAAGAGCAAATTGTGTAGGGAAGGGGAAAAAAAATCAAGGTATTTTTCACTGCAGATGTTGAAATCAGGGAGCTGTGGTTGGCCGGAGCTCACCGACACGCGTGCACCACCACGATGAGCTTGTTCCTCTGGGAGCTGTGTCGAACAGTCAGCTGGACCTCGCCCAGGGGGAACTGGCCGGGGGCCGAGCCGCTATAAACAAAGTCAGACACAGTGTCAACTCCAAGACGCCGCAAGACTGAATTTACACTGCACATGCACACATGCATGCCGGCAAGGATGAGATCAGCTGACATGGTGGCAGGTGATAGATTCATAAAGATCAATATTCACCAGATGCACCTGCTGACTTTAAATTTAGTAAATCAACATTCAAAATCTGATCAATGACCTGAGTCAGGGATATTAATAAATACGGAGGGCCGTGTCAACTGAGGCACAGGGTGGAGAAGAGTTATTAAAACATTTATTTTTTTTTAATACACGTGACATGTACTTCTGTAGCTGGCGAAGCCTCTGCTGGAGCTCCATGGAGGCAAAGGGCAGAGAGATGTCTGAGGCCAGGCTGGGCGTGGACTCCTTGTGGGGCAGGTGCTTCTGGGAGCTGGACATGCAGGAGCTCAGGCTGGTGGTGCTGCGGAGCGGGCTGGCCGAGTACGGCTCGCCGTCCCGCTGCTGGAGCGTGAGCGTGGAAGCGTCCAGCGGCGGAGGAGGCGTGGGCGGAGGCAGCGGAGAGTCCGAGGCCGACGTTCTCAGGGACGGGGTGGCGGCCGGCTGCGGCAGGCTGGACTTCCTGACCTGGACGGACGACGGCAGGTCTGAAGACACCTGCTTCTCCAGGGACAGGATCTGCGGGAAGACAGGAGGAACCGATGAGAATAATCAAAATATCACCGTGTGGGAGATCACACAGCTTTAAAATGAGATTAGACCTCTTCAAAGGGATTTTGGAGGCTTTACACATCTTTTCTGAATGTTTCCGCTGAAAGCAAACTCATGTTATAGCACACCAAGGTGCTTTTTATGTGCCCGGCTTAAATTTAAGGGCTTTTCTTATTCACCAAGAGTCTTTTTAAATTTTATTTCTATAGTCGCTACAGAAATCTTTCCCTGCCAGTAAAGCCATTTCCTTTTACAATATCAGTAATAACTCATTGTGTTGGTTGTGGTCCAGTTAAAAAAAAAGCCTTTTTTTTCTGAACAGGTTATTATGAAGTCATTCGATAAGTCATGATTCAATCTGACATAATGCACTTAGTGTGGTGTCATGGAGGGCAATGTGATTTAGTTGTTACAATAGCCAGTGATTTCAGGCTCTTATTTTAAAATTATAATAGCATTTGGAGTACACATAGGCACAGCACCTTGGGTTAAAGGATGATTTGGACGAGGGAGTGAATTTATACAAATGCTCTAAATAGCTTAGCTTTGGTGCAGCAGATAAAGGGATGATTCGCAACAGCTGTTTATGCTTGGACAGATTATTGAACAATTAGACAAGATGGATGCTTATGTTCATTAAAAAAACAAAAAAAAAACCAATTGTACTGGCTGACTTATTGTGAATGAAGGAACATGTCTTGTAGCCTCAGCCTACACTTGGTTTAGTCTGAATATGTTGCGCATATGTCCTTAAATGTTAATGTGGATGTTTTGTATGGAATACAGGTCACTGATCTTATTCTCACCTTTTAGATATTTTGAATTCATAAAATGTCACTCCTGAATAGGTTAATGTGCAAATGTACATCAAGAGAAAGAGAGCGAGAGCGAGAGCGAGAGCGAGAGAGAGAGAGAGAGAGAGAGAGAGAACAATGTGATTTATCTCTAATATTCGCAGATGTTTTTATGTCACTGTGTTATTTTTTATGGTTAATAGCTCAACTTATTTCTTATATTACCTCTCTGTTTCCACTGTGCCAGTTTTTGTCTCGTTTTGCACATATATGTAAACATTTGTGTTTCCTTTACGCTATTTTGCATCTTTTTGTGATTTTTTAAAAATGATCTTTTTGGTTGTTTTACAAACAGTTTTGGAGATATCTACAGGGATCACGAAATGCCAACATTTTTTACGGGATACTGATCCAGTAATTGTGCAGTTTTTACTGGAGTTGATGAAAATATTTTAATTTTATAATATAATAGATTCTAATATTTTTCTTAAGCTGTCCATATTTTTTTGGTTCACAGTCTGAGACTCTACAGCCTCTTTGTTGTGCACCAATGCTTTATCTCAATAGAAAGTTCTTTAATTTATCTACAACTTTCAAAGGAACTCTTATTGTGCATTTCAAGGTAACAAACACTGACTTAAAAGAATATTTGGTCAAATGAAGTGAAAGTGCAAGGGATTCTTTTTGAGTTTCTGATTGCAGCCTTTAGTAAGTTAAACAACTAAAACAAAATGCCAAAAAACATTTCCAAATAGATTGCTTTAAAATTGCTTTTTCTTATTTTTTGGAGGAAGTGGATGTGAACTCACATTGTGAAATACATCAAATGTTAGCAACAAATGAGAACTTACTATCGATTTCCAGTTGAAAGCAGCTAATCTCAGCTTGATGAATTGTTTCAAATAGTCAATATGCTTTATTTAGGAGCTGCCGTCCTAAAACAGAAACCTTGGCAAGTGTTGTGTCATTAGTAAAACAATCAATCTCAGATTGAGGTAATAGTAGGTTGGGGCTATTGACAAATGAATGAATACTGTCGACACACCAAAACTCATTCTGCTATATCATTCAAACAGATCATATCAGCGAATAAAGGAGCCTTCTTAATGAATCAGCAGATTTTAAAACATCTGTTCAGCCCCCACTGAATCCAATAACCCGTCTGTGGGTGAGTAGAGAAGCAGGCCAGTGTTTTACCCTCAGGGCCATCTTCAGTTTGATGGTGGAGCTGGGTCCCGAGTTCTTCAGAGGAAAGCACTGAGTCAGCGTCATCTCCTCCTCCGCCAGCAGGCTGCTCAGAGGCACCGTCAAGTTACCCAGCGTGCACTTGTGCTTGTCATCTTTTATCTGCGCAAGGCAAAAAAAACAAAACGAAAACCCAAATCAACTTTTTCAGACCAGTCAGCGACTCACGCAGTGTCAGTGTTCGGCCTTTTAGAAAAAATCGACGGCATCAGTGAGGTTTTAGACATGCTGTGATGCTACATTACCTCCACTTCAAGCTCCTGCCTCCTGGGATTATGAACAAGGAAGGTGAAACAGTCTTCCCACAAGGGCTCCTTGGTCTTGTACCGGATCTTTAAAGGCAGACAGACAGACACTTGTTAGCTTTTAATAAGATTTAATACTTAGCTAGAAGAGGAAATTTGAAAACAGACGATAATTGGACAAAACAATACTGTAGCTACAGGACTATGTATTCAAAAACCACATGCTTTTTTGTATGTTAATAATTATTTTTGGTGTTTATACTATATGTATCAAGCTGTTCATTCCTGTGCTTCTTTCTGGTTTAAAATGTTTAATGAATCTTGTTGGTTTTCATCATCTTCTGATTGATGTGGTAATTAGTCCCATTTCCCAATGATCTGTTGAAATTAGGGCAGTGATACTTAGTTTTATTGTTTTGTTTTTGTAATGAAACAAATTGGCTTATGCAATGATAGTTTTGAGTTTCAGGTTCACTCAGAATGAGGTTTTCTATATTTCGTACATCACATTAATCAACGCCAACATATTTGTTCCTCATAGCGTATTAACATTTTCTGTCTCTGTTTTTGTTTATGCCGGATTTCTTTAGAGGGGGATTTATCTACAGTCTGTTTGTTGTTAGACCTCGCCTGTTTGCTTTCTCCTTTTGTTTTATAGCGAGCAGAACTACTGGTTTTCAACACGGTCTCTGGCTTAAGCCATTGTTTGGTTTAACGCTTAGCGCTTCTTTGGACAGTCAATTTGTAATAAAATGTAGTTTCTGAATTTGAGCAGTATCTACTTTAACTGTGCAACTACATTTTGTAGTTTGATGATGTAATTACAAAAATACACCCACTTAATTTCGGTTTCAGTAGAAGTTTGGCTGTAAAGGTCGTGACTTTATTGAAGGCTTTGTGCAAATAAATTCAAATCCAAACAGAAAATGTAAGCTCCTTTACATATCGCTCTTGCAAACCTGCTGCTTCTCACGCTTGCAGTTAAACGTCTGCGTCAACAACAACAACTCGTCCCAGTTCAAGGGTTCCTACTTCTTAATAATTTCTCCCTTTCAACGCTCGATAGAAATTTCTCATGAGAAAAATCTGGCAAACAACTCTTCACGTCAGCCGAGAAGCTCTTGAGTCTGCATTTATTGGTGTGTTGGTGGTTATTATTCCTCTTTTATTGTTCTACAGTTTCACATAATAATTTTCAGTTAATCTCTCTCAGTTTCACAGTTGTGTGGGGGGAAGTATTGTGTAAAGGGAAGCTTTATGGAAACAGTTTATTAAGTTGTGCCAACTAGACTTCCATTATATGATTGTAAGTGATGGAGCTACTGTACGTTCTTGTATAACCACTGTTGCATTCCATGTTTACCCAGAGACCTCAAGTAGGAAGATATTGAGAAAGAATATCCTTCTGAAATTACATTTTCCCTCTTATACTGTATGAAAAGAGCAACTCCAAAGCCCCAAAAAATCAATGCAACATTTCAGAAGCAGCAAGCAAGGCCAAAATCAGTCAGAGTAATAGGACTAATGGGTGTGACTCACCTTACTCTCAAGAGTTTTGTGCCCAACTGTGAACTGGACGTAAGGACTGGGCTCGCTGCTGCTCTTCTTCGCGGACTATCAAGAGAGAGAATCAGAGAGATGGCTTTCAGTTGGCCGTCCTGAAAACAACACGCAGTTCCAGCCACGCTCAGATGTTAGCCTGTGCACACAAAGGTGACAGAGTCAGAAAATGGGAGGGAACATTAATATACAATCTGACAAGCAGGACCGCAGGCAGAGAGGCTACCAAGGAGACTGCAAGGCTTCTGTCTCACTGCACACTAAATTTGGCATGCCAGGTTTTGACATCTAAGTATTATTTAGCATTCCTTCCAGTATAATAATACCCTGCAAATTTTCAACACACACGCTGTGAAACCAAGGAAAAGTTTTAACTTTCTCTTCAACCCACTCTTTTCCTCTTGAGAACAGTGTTTAAATCTGACATCTACTTCTCGGAAGCATTAGAATTAAGCTTCACGTTGCACATGAAGGCTGATTAAGACAATCCCACACTCTGATATGCTAAAACCTAACTGAGAGGGCACATAGCACACAACTCCTCAGACCGTAATTATGCCATGGTGCTACTTCTTTCTAGTAATTGTCTATTCAGCTACATCTTTCTTTAGGGGCTACTATGTGTTATTGAATCTTGTACCATAGACGCGGCCCGAGCCTCACATACACGTCTTAACTCAGTGCACTTCTGTCAACTGCATATGTAAAATAACGTTGGCATAAGCCTGCTAAGGATTCATGTCCATTTTTACTCCCCCCAATTATAAAGTTTTTATGCTGAACCCAAACTTCACTGTACACTCTTCCTACAGCAACATTCAAGTTTTCTGAGCTGCCAAGAGCCAAATTAGTGGACGTGACTGAGCATCTTCAAAAGGGGTACACTTTTCATTGATCTATATTGCTATATATCTAATTTTGTGAAACTCTGTAATCACTTTAACATTTTCGAGTTTTTGTGAATTCTAATGTAAAAAGCTGTGCCTGATTCCTTCAGTGAAAGTGTTAAAAAGGGACAATGTTAATGTAAGGGGTGCATACTTCTTACTGTCATATAAAACTCAGTTTACGTCACAGCGGCTGGCTCGAACTGTTTCACAATAAAGTCTTTGTATTTCACTTGATATTTCAAAACTGAATTATAATACAGTCATGAACTTGAAGTTTGTATATGTCAAATACAAAAATATATTTTTCTACCAATATTGCACAGGTTCACGTTAAAACAGGTCAATCAAATTTCATATGAGGATGTGAACCACTGCAGAAGATGAATGGAGGAAGTCTTTCAGTCTCCCACTGTGGTGTGAATGTTCTTGTGTGAGGTGTGACGATTTTCCCTGACAGGGTTTCCCCCCGGTGATGTTTGACGTAACACACTTGTGAGAATGGAGCCTGCGAGTTTGAGGACGTGCTCAGACTATCTTCAGATTTCTATCTCTGCTTGTTTGCCGCTATTTCCTTCTCACCGGTGGGTTTACTCACCTAGCCATGGCATGCCTGTGACATTCAACATGTGAGTCACGACAGACTAGAGAGGCTATGTGTTACCCACACGTTGCCATCTGAGTGTTCATGACAAGATTGTAACTGTAACTCACCTCAGTGTTGGAGCATTTTCCCAACAAGATATGCAAATGCATTGTGAATTAATATTCCACAGGCAAACAATGTAAAAAAAAAAAATAGTTTGCCTTGACGAGGCTTTATCTTAGAAACATCTTAATAGAGACTGACTGAGGAAAAACAATTGAGACTGGAGCACAATTTCATGCAACATTATCAGAGTCACAGCAGGTTCAAATGCAGTGATGAGGACATAAGAAGCAGAGACACAGCCTGCCACACAGTGAGCAGACAGCACTGCAGAGAGAATGACAAATGAAGGCCCGCTGAGGGCAAAACCCAAAAGCTGTTGTGCTCCTGCTGCCCTGTAACGTCGAGTAAGCCACAAACGGTCCTGCAGTGAGTTTCACTGACGGCTGGGCTGATGTGGAGCTGAAGGGAGTGTCACTGTGTGAGGGAGATTTAAAAACTTCCTGGAAACTTTGAATGCAAGAAAACAACTCCCGCCGAGTAGAATGAAGTAACTTCTGTATTAGCGCAACCTGACACTAATCTACTTGATGAACAGAGTCGCAGCTGTGTCATCTGAGGGCTCGACAGGATAATCACTGTTATTATGGGAGCGAACAAGCCTGTTTCTAGTTTCTCTTCCCAACTGACATTATGTAACCTTTCATCACACTATACATCATTACTTAGGAAAACATGCAAAAAAGTGCTGGAGTTCGCTGCAGCGTAAGAAATGCAGAAATGCTGGCCTGACAAGCCAGACATCCTAAACTCCAGATCTTATCTATAAACATGATCAAATTCCTAAAGATCAGACAAAGTGGCACACATGGTCATCCACAAACCAGGTTGCTCTGTAGTTTGTCCAATAAAGCTTCAATTCAAACATATATATCTCGGGTTGGTGACATAATTTGTATGATATAAATGAAAAATCCAAGATTTTCAATGAAAAATAGGCAAGGGATGTTTTGTTTTTGTAAAAATGAGATTAAAAATCTGACTTGTTTGGAGAGAAATGTGGGCAAGATTGCCAATCCGAAAACTTTTACAACAGAAGGACTTTAAATTCATAATTTGGGACATTTTAGCTCCAACACTGGTCAATTTGTATGCATCGACCAAAAACTTCACCCCAACCGCAGAAATATGAATACTTTATAGAGTTTTCATTCATGAAACTCCTGCTAAAACTCAAAAAATGTGTTATATAATTTAACTGAAGTGAAGAAAAAGAGTCTGCAACACTGGGAATTTCTTGAGTTAATTGAGTACTTGCAGGATTCATGTTTATCTCAAGGGAACAAGTTGTTCACATTCAATTACAAAACACACCCGCGGAAACCTCAACCTTCAATTAAAAAAAATCGTAAGCTTGAAGGCAGATTCAAAAGGATCTGCTCTGCTGGGCCATGCTGACGGCTAATTCACTGAATATACATGAAGGACATTACCTACAATTGAACTCAACAAGGTGTGTAAAAGCTGCATCACTGTTTGACTGGAGGGAATGACAGTTACTCAATTGATGTGAATTCTGGGAGCACAGTGTTGAGCCACAGCATTTCCTTCTGTTTGATGTCTGCATGCAAGATTATGACTTAGGAACTCATCACTTGGGTGAAAAGAGCAAACAACACAACTACAGCGTCAAACACAATGCAATCATCCACTTCCATGCACATTTCAAGAGAAAAACAAAGACTTCTCAGTCTGATAATCAGCACAAACACAAGACGGTGCACACTAGAGCCAGCACAGGTGTGACACAGGGTGTGATCCATACATGCAATCCATTTTTTCCCACATTACCTTCAGGGCCTTAAAGACTGAGACTTGCTTCAACCCGTCATAGGTGAAATCTGACAGGTTGCTCTTTAAGCCACAAGGAGATTTAAGGGGAGAAAATCACACCCACAATTAGTAGGCCGGGAGAAACTCTGAATGAGGAAAAACCCAGAAGAATATATATGAAACTCCCTCTGAACCATGAATGGTATGGCATGATGTGATAAATAGAAACAGTAAGGGTGCGGTGGATATTGTTAACACTGCAGAAAGCTAAGAATGAAAATACAGGTCAGAGTAATAAGGTTATATTCCCCGCAGGGAAATTCTGTGACTCTTTTTTTTTTTTTAACAAGCCACAGACCTTCTGCATCTGCACAGCTACACACTAACAAATCATCATAAGCCCTGTTTGGCTGCCTAAAGCACTGCGGATACTCTGCACCTCAGATTTTTACTCAGCACTTGATTTATCAGAATATGCCTGTGCCTAACTAGCAGAAAGCATCTTTGGGTGTGCTTGCTTCTTGTTAATGGTTATTGAACATTTAGATTAGAGGATTCAATAAAACCGTGCACGGCTCACACATGCTTTGAGATACGGGCTTAATGGACTTCTGGAGCACAGCATTGCACAACAATGAATGCAAGATGCAGAAGTACGGCTGGCACTCACACATATTGTTCTATACTGAGAAGTATTGGTCTCACAAAAGACTAATCCAGATGCTCTCCTCTCACTTAAATTTCCACAGCCTAAGCTGCCTGTGAAGACACTCTTGGGGCAAAGAAGAAAGGAAATAGAAAATGAGTAGGATTTTACTGCGCATAGTGCGATAGAAACTTTTTCCAATCACATAAGACAAAGATAAATATATACAAGCTCATAAAAATAAGAAGCAACATTTTGATTCCGGGAAAACAATCATGACATAAAATCTTGATGTGAGACAGAATTGTTCCGATAAAATACACTGATCACAGCCTGGAGCAGGTGGGATTGTTAACATACTTCTAAAACAAGGCAATGTCAATATTTCAGGTTCAACTTAAAGTCAGAGTGCATGGGAAAAACAAATATCAATGTGTGGAAGCAAAAGAACAAAGAATGTCAAACATTACGGTTGAATAACAAAAAGGTGAGGCAATGTTCAAAACTGAGGAGTAATCCTTATTTAAACAGTGCTGGGTTTTCTTCCTGAACCGGTTCAGTTTCAGTGAAAGAGGTGAAAAACAAGAGGCCTGTTTTTCAGCTGTATTCTAGCTCAAGCTACAGCAGCGGGACAATTTGCATCGCCAGCATCAAAACAATATCGTATCTTACTGGCAGGTTCTTTGCTGAGTCCAGATAGACCACCAGGAGTGCTGACGACAGCCCGTCATTGGCCAGGCTTCTGTCTGCGCGCACACTTCGCAGCACCTGATTGGACAAGAAGGACAGCAGTGGCGGTCAACACATGGAGAGAAACGTAGAAAATTCCAGTATAAATATAAACTCTAGTGTTGATGATAAACATCTAACTTTAGTATCCATTTTTATTTTAAAGTAAAGAGAAACATCAGTCATTGTTTGGGTTCTTTGAGTCCTTCATGATATTAAACTGCATTTTTTATTGTGGACTGGTCAAGACAGACCAGACGAAACTTGGGGAAAAAAATAGTCAATAGTTTTAACAATTAACTGGCATTTAAGAGAAACAACCACATGACGAACAACATCAAATGCTTATTGATGCACAAATATTATTCACTTTTGTTGGAAAAGGTGCAACATATCGAATGATTTTGAAGACAATCACCAAATTTACCCATAAAAGTGTGCATAAAAGTACATGTAGTGTGAAGCAAATAGAATATTTCTTTCTGCTACCTGGTCCAGCCTCTCAGAAGTGGAAAACAGCGAAAGCCACTCGAGTTTTAAGTGAAGTTTCCCCGTAGGAGTTTCTTCTAAATCAAACCACTGCAAAACAAAAACATAAAAAGTGAAAAAAGCATATAGGGGAATAAAAATGTCACATTTTCACAGAAAGTAAACTAGAAAATCATACTGTGAAATTCTAGGATTATAACACAGGTTATTGATAATTTGCTCATATTCTATAAAATACTACAAAATACTACAGTATCTATAAACCTGCAGCTTTGAATTTGCTGTGAGTAAATTAATTAACTTTTCCCCAGTGTTGCCAACTATTTATAATAGTATATAGTACAAAGTAATTGGGGGAAACAAGAAGCAGCACAATGCTTTAAAAGAATGACTGAGCTGGCAACTGTTATAGAAAGAAAGCAAGAAGAAAAATTAAAACTAAAACTGTGTGGATGTAGTTTTTGTGTGTGTGTGTGTGTGTGTGGCTGTGACTCCGTGCAGTGCAGGTTTTTCTCCCTCCGTCCACTGTCATCCAGCCTGTTGCTAAACAAAGTGAACAGAGATGCAGCTCATTAACGCTGCAACCTTTTTTTTTTGCCTGACTTTGAAAAAAAACAAACAAACAAAAAAGAAAAACAATTACTCAGGAGAGTCTGACAAGTTGGCAACACTGATTGTTTCCCTCCCTTTTCAATGTTTCTGCCAATCGAAGGTAACCAGCTCCTGCCTGAAGCTTCACAGTAAGTGGACCAATATATAACACCAGCATCTCATCTTTTGATGAGAACACAAACAAACATAATTCACAATAAATCAGCTACTTTTCAACCTGCCATGCATAAATGCCAGGCAGGCTGAAAACATGAATTGCATAGAAAGTGTCTCACCTCATCAACCTTCTGTTCTTTGTGCAGCTCAGTCATATCAATCATGAGGCTGCAAATCACAGCAAATGATTACTGAAATTGTGGACGGCACAGAGTAAACAGAAAGAAATCACACAAATGAATCTAAAGAGAGACAGTCCAGATATCGATTGGTTTCTTTGTGTTAATAGCACTGGGTGTAATGTTACAGCCTTGGGGGTAAAATCGATAGAATTTGCCCTTGAGTGGGTAACTATGGGATAAACCACCTCCTTCATTATGACTGATGCACAATCATAAAAATTGCTTCATTGCAGCATTGTTTCGAATCTACACTCAAGCTTTCAGTCACGTTTTCAAGGTACATCTGATTTAATCATTGATCAAACTTGAGAGAATGGATTTCAGCTGGAGGGGAAAAACAAGGCACACCTTCCCAGGAAGTCGTCCTTGTCAGGATCCTCATCAAACAGCTCAATCTCAAGATGCTGACCTGAGTGCTCATACACCAGCGCCTGGCGAACAAATCAACATGTCAAGGATTGTTCAAACAGTCAATAGATTAAAGATCAGCTGTTATTGCAAAGTGAAAAACGGCACAGTTAAGAACGGGCTATTATCAAGAAGTAATTACTGTTTCCTCAGTTGTATCATATGTTCTGTTGATCAAATCCTCATCTCAGAAACAGCCAAAGCTCATCACCTCATAAACTTCGTTCCACTTGGGATGCAAACTCTCCTTAATAGTTTTGCTCTGAAACAGCTGGTTGCCGATCTGCAGGACCCCGTAAGGGTCCGACTTGCCCTTGATGAGCCCCCCGAGAAATTTATCCTTCCCCTCCAGGTCCTGAGCCTCCAGAAAGTGAATCCTGAGGACTCCCTGTGGAGAGAAACGTAGCATCATGTTTGCAAGAGCACGTCTGAAATAAGCAGCTTCTGACACTTGGAGGTAACAGTGGAGTCGCAGGTGATTGCGAGCAGCACATTACGAAGGAAGCACAAGAGAAAACCACGACTTATTCTCTTTCTAAAGTCATTATAAGAATAATTAACTGCACAAATGTGGATTAAAATGCGTTGAGCATTAGTTCCCCTCCCGTCCTTGAAAACACCTTAAAATGTCTTTGTGACTCCACAAGCCCAATGCTTAGTGATACTCAAGAGGAACTCTTCAATAGCTTCCTCATGCGTGCCGAGACTAAAAGGACTGAACAGACAAAGGAATGTGTGTATAAGATCTCTGAGGACACGTCTAGAGATATGCAATGTTTTGATGGATAAAAGGAAGAACCTGACTGTCTCCATATCTACTGAATAGCGAAACATGCTGCTTTCTCGTTGACTACAGTCATTAAAAACCAACCCCACAAGTTTTATTTTCTGTGATTGAAATGCAACGTTATCTTAAATTGTCATTTTGGCCGGTGAAAATGGTGAAAACGCATTGTTTTTGTGTTTTTGTTTCAGAGAAGCTTCACACTCATGCTGTAAAATGTTGAGAACAATGTATGATTCCAGTACATAGAAACTGAAAACCGAAAACTGAAAACAATGTTGTTAGCATGTTGGGCTAAAAGGTGGGCTTGCTTTGCCAGCTATGATGTTCTTAAACATTATGTGTCGAACAAAACCAGAATTAAACACTTGCTAAAATAAAGAGGAGGAAACTGGGAAACTTCATTGTGCTTTGTGAGTCACTAAAAAAAGGCACCTTTGGAAAATTATATCCACGGTGCAATGTTTTCGAAACACACTAACCTCCTTGTAAAGACTAAAACAGCAACTTTTAACACTCAAATGCAGAGTACTGCAGATGTGCACTCATTTGGTTGCAGTCAATAGTGTTTCGGCACATTTCTTAAGTTGTATAGACTTTGTGCTGGCTTTAGCTCTCTTATCAGCACATTTACCCTCCTGCCTCAACACACTTGTGCCTCCAAATTATTTTGTCGATATAGTCTATTCTGAAAACATCAATGATAAATAAATTGTAGAGATTACTGGTTATGTAAATTAATTTAATGTTGTATTTGAGGGAAGTGGAAAAAGAAGGAGTACGATTTGCATAGAATTCTGAAATACGATACAGAAATACACATGGAGAAACTAACTTCACTCATCTTCACTTCCTGGACTGTTCAAATTTCTTACATTGTGTTTGTAGTTGTTAAAGAGGTTTTTTTTTGGCATGGCACTGTTACTTCAATAATTGCCTGAAATATCAACAGTAAAATGATTCAAGATTTTGGGCTCATAAAGAGAATGAATATCAATCATATTCAGTTGAAACGAAAACATTAAACATTGAATTTGAATATGAGGAAGGAGGAATGTTTTTTTTTTAAATTCACCTAAAGTGTGTAGACATTCATGTCAGGTGAGAACAGTTTCTAAAAGCGTCCAAATTGATTGTAGAACTGGTGCATAAAACCTTGTTAAACTGCAGATGATGGCATGCAATGAAACAGAAACTTTCTATCTTGTTGCCATGGATACCAGACCTAGCCTTGACATGTTTTTTTTTTTGCTTTATAGACTATTTTTTTGTTTCTGTTTGTTTTAAACCTGAGGCTCACCTAAAAAAAAACCCTGAAGGTCACTATATCTCAATGAACAAAATGAAAACAAATTGCAATATCCCCCTCCACTGTGATCTGTGACACTATCAAACACTTCAATCCACTTAGTGCCCGATGAAGCTGTCTGCATATAAATGACCCCAGACACCTGTGGCATGCAGACGGCGCGCAGCTTTAATCAGAAAGGTTTGAAAACCAGATCAGCACCTTGGGCATTGGAAAGCGTAGTTTAGCCAGTTCCATGTCCCCGACCAGAGGGATAGTGATCCGATTGGGCAGAACCAGGTAACTGTAGATAATGTCTTGAATCAGGCTGTCGGAGAAACCGCTGTGAGGACAGGAGGGAAAGGAGAAAAGGGGAGATAAACAGAATGATGCAATGAATTATTTACCAGACAGTAAGGGTGCCCTTGGGTTATAAATATTCCTATTTAATCTCAGCTTAGTACAGTACATTTCTGTTTTACATGCGAGACGATAGTTGGAAAACTGGAGGCAGTTCAAGCATGTTGCTCCTGCTCGCCAACAAACCTCCGAATGTGTATCTGATCTACCAATCACTGGATGCAGCGTGACAGCAACAATGACAGTGAGGGTCCAGAATGACATTACCGCCATGCTTCCCGTTATTCATTTAGCTACTGTGGCACAGCTGGAAAATTGCAATCACCGTTGGAAAAAATAGGATTACTATGAAAGTTCATCATACTGTGTTATTGCTCTGTCCGTCCCTCCAAGAAATACGGTTGTCATTAGGGTACAAGCGTCCATTCATCATTATATAGCCACCATAATCAAAGGCATTCGCAAACTGCTTGAGATAGCAAGTGGAAATGATCCTGATATTATCTTTGGAGTGAGCACCATGCTCCACTCCACACTGGCAAAATCTACTAAATGGGCTTAGTGAAGCCATTTGAGGGACGATGTGCCAGCCAGTAGGCAAGCAGGCTGAAAAACAGATATTTACTGATACACAACATCTGATGCACACGTCCCCTGTGCAATCTACTTGTTCAAAAGATTGGAAATTTGCAGCACTGGGGTAATAGTCTGCATATAATTGGTGTTATAAATTTGGAAAGCTTGCAATGTTGGTGTCTTGATGCTGTCCGAAGAACAGAAATCCACTCAAAACAATGATTAAAGGACTAAATAATAACTTCAACACACAAATATTTGGCAAAATCTTGAAACCACTTTACTTTTAACATCTTCTTTGACAATTTAGTAAGTATTGTGCAATACAAATACATGACTGGTCTTGTAATTTGTAAATATTTCACAGCGACGCTAACTTTCGAGCATCCGCTCTGTTAAAGTGGTATGTGGTTGGTGGTTTCTGTGCATATTACATGAAAAGCAATCTACTTAAAAGTGAGCGTCCCAGTGAGGCTTATGCTGGTTTTTGGTTGCTTCACAAACCTGGGCCTCAAAACCTCAGCTTCACCTGAATACGCAGTTAGCGCAAAAAAAAAAAAAGCACCAGAAAAGATGCTGTTGGGTAAAATGGATGAGCTGAAGTGAAGAGACTGGATGCGACATGCAGAAATTTCAGTTTAAGTCAATACGAGAAGTAAGTAGCTGGCATGGCATGATTCCACCACGAACATTGAGGCAACAATTTGGCTGATAGTACACTTATTCTTGTTGATGTAAGTTGACTTGTATACCAATTTGCTATTGCTTTGCCATTCCATACATGCTGCATTTATTATAGAAGTCCCCGAGGCCTCACACTGCTCATTTTATTTTAAATTACTGAGTCTGCTTCTCCCAGTGTTGCAAAAGGAAGCACATTGTTCTTGGTGAAGGGGAAAGGTGCTCGGTTTAAAAGGATAGGAAAGGATATTAACTTGTGTCAGGCCTCAGTAGAGGCGAAAATGAATCCCTTAAAGAATGATGTCATTGGGAAAAGAGGAGCGCCAAGCTACTTGCGATGGACGATAATGGATAATCTTGAATTATCATACTCTATTTGAAACACAGCTGAAATGTCCCTGGTGCAGGTTGTCTTAAGTGTTTAGGAAACTGTTGTGTTTGCTTGACTATGACACAGATTCTAAAAATAACAAGCTCATTCTGGATCCTACAGCTCACTACAAGGTGAAGTGGATGACTACTGTTTTTACAATTGTGTTTGTATTCTGGAGGTGAATGCCTGAAGAATTACTACACCTTCTTCTAGTGACTGTACAAATGTTTCATCAGCATTTTTTGCCTGTATTGGTTATTTTCCTCATGAATGAATTTAATTTCTATTTTGAGGATGTGATTCTGACCTATGTTATATACGTAAATGATTCACCCTTTAATATCAAAGCAATCAGTTACTTAGCATGACATCCTTGCACTGTCTATGTTTACTCTACTCTGTCTTTTTACACAGGGTACATTTTTTTACCTCTACCAATATTTGGCTCACAGCCACCCTACAACACCAGCTAATTTCCTTGTTTCTGTCAACCCTGACAGAAAATAGGTGAGTGCACATCCGACCCTGACTTACACCAGCAAAAACAAGCTAAATGCCAAATGATCCATTGGGCTTAAAAGCATCTCTTTCAGCACAGAGACCAAAGTCCAAAATGAGTACTGGGCTCAATTATGTCGTTCTTACAAAGCGCACATATTGATCAGGTGAATGTTTTAAGTACTAACAAGCAGGAAGATCAGGTTTCTAAATGTCAAAACATTCAAATGTTAGCAGATGATAATTCAGTGGAAACTACGTGACATTTTAGGTCACGGAGGAACTTTAAATTTGCTAGAATTTCACAATGATGAAGTTTAGCATGAAACAGTCCAGGTTGGGAATTTATTGCACAACACATGTGGACCCTCCAATTAATAAAAGAAATGTAAGCATCATAGATTTAAGGAGTGTTCATATGATCACTCATTAGCTCTTCCTTTAGTGAAGCAGCAGAAAGAGGCAAGATAATCCTCTGCAGGGGAATTGAGATCAGAGCTGGAGCTTTTCTCCAGCCGAGAGCTCAACGGAGAACTGCTGCACCAGTGCTCATCGTGCCATTTTTGTTGCTCCCCTGGTGTAGACACTGGAACACCTCCATGTAATATAACTGTGTGTGTGTGTGTGTGTGTGTGTGTGTGTGTGTGTGTGTGTGTGTGTGTGTGTGTGTGTGTGTGTGTGTGTGTGTGTGTGTGTGTGTGTGTGTGTGTGTGTGTGTGTGTGTGTGTGTGTGTTTGTGTGTGTGAGTGTGCAATGCACAATGCAACAATACTAATAATGCATTTTTTTTTTTTGCATTATGCAGACAAATAACCCTGAGACAAAGTCATGTAATGACCATGTGATAAATAATTGTAATAGTAACACTAGACACCCAAGGTTACTGTACATAATTAAATTGTGAAAACAAGTTAAAAAAAAACAAAAACAACAACAACATAGTAACAACATTAAAAAAAACTCAGTTTGCAGTATAAACAACACATTTAACATTAATATGTTTGTATATAAAAATAAGTAAGGGATTTAAAGGTGTCCAGGGATTCTATATTGAGATGTTGGGTCGTGGACCCCATCAGTGGTCATGTGGACTGGAGGGATAATATATATGTATACTAATATATTTCAATAATTAAACAGCTTGTCATGCATTTTTATATAGTTATTTATTATGTATGCATTCTAGTGAAATCAATCATTAGGAATTCCTACAGGTTGTAATTCTCCCAATAAATAATGCTACAAAGCAAATCATAAGAGAAAAAAAGAATAACCTTCCATTAAAACAGCATAATTATGTTCCAGCTAACCATAAGCATCTTTAATGCATTTTTTGTGCATTGTATAACAGCATTTAAGTCAAATCATAGTTTTCATTCCTTCCTCAAACTCAACAGTGAAAACAAAAGCTCATTTTTAAAAGACACAAAACTCTTTGAGGCCAAACATTTTCACCCAACTCCTCCATATTCCCTCTCCTCAGGTCAAAAGTCTTGATGTTGTCTCTGACAGCCCTCTGTGATCTCAACGCCATCAATACCTTGAGCCAGCTCCACTACTTTCACCCAATGAAACAATAATTGCCTTCACCTGTTTTTCACTCCCAGCAGCACAATATCCTGGTCTCCACACCTCTGGTCATATACCTCCTGCATTATTGCGACTCTCTTCTCTTTGGTCTCCCCAATAAGCTCATCAACACACCTGTGCTCCTGCGGCTGCACTTCCATTAAACACCACACTGACTTTAAGATTCAATTTCATGGCCACTCACACTACCTGTCAGATCTCCTCCCCATCATCACTCACACTCAGACTTTAAGGTCTGTTCTGTCCATCAGCCTCAGTCTGACCAACACGGGATGCTTTCTGAGAGCCTTCTGTTGCTCTGCTCCTCAACCTCAGTAACTTCCTCTGTTACGTCCCTGATCCCCTTTAAATCGTATCTGAAGATCCACCCGATCGAACTTGCCCAGTCACACTGATACACTGCTTTGCAGCACATTTTGGGATTTTCACATTCTGGTTTTAGTTTTTTACTTCAGCTGGATTTGTCCTTGAATATCCTGCAAAAGTATATATTATCATTTTAATGTGTGTGCCGCAGATGTCTTCCCTCAGGCAATTAGGAACAAATTGACACCACCATGTTGCCAGCAAAACAGGCGACCCCATTGCTCATTGCACACAACGTTGGACCACAGTGGTGTGCAGCCAAACCCAAGGAGTGCTACAGATGCCAACAATGGCTGCCCACATCCATAACTAACTATAATGACCATGGATGAAACAAAACAGTTAAAGAAAGTTAGAAAATGTGGGAAGAAAAACCCATGAAAAATGCACATTGGCTGGAGGGTGCACACTCAGATGACAAATGGGCACAAACTAGTAAAAGGTTAGCTGCTGGACTGACAAACCAGCACTCAGGAAAACCCTGAATGTCTCACAAAATCCCAGAAAGCTGAACAATAAATTTGATTCAGCATTTATATCACCTTTAAGCTGTGTTGTAAACATCTGCTATTTCATCTGGAGTATCAGACAGAATTGTATGACGAATAGGTACTTTTGTGAACCAAAACTGATGGCATTTTGTTCGTCTTCACTTATGTTTTATATCAATTATAAAATGAGTAAATACTCTCATAATTAAATTGAACACCATAGCCACTAAAACAATTGTTTGCTATAAGGTCAGTGCACGTGCATTAACCGGATAAACATGCTCAGGGAAGGGTACGCTTCATCACTGTGAGGCCCACCAAGGTTAACGAATCATGACCAACCACATGGATAAAGGAGAATTTTAGAGACTCCTTCAGTAGAAAGGATCATTTTATGTCTGTAAATGATGTTTATCAAATAGACATGCATTTAATAGTTTTTATCTCAAAATACTGTACACATACTGATCCAGTCATCATAGAGATATTACAGTTGATATGTTCAAATTAAAATGTGTAACTTACAGATTCACAGCACTGAAAAACGATGCCAAATTGTAAGATTACACATTAATGAATGAAAATACAAGGTGCTAATTCAAGGTAAACGGCTAATTGAATGGCAGTGAATGTAAGCTTATAATATCAAACAAGCATTTGGCGATTTCCATCCTAAAATGCTTCATTGCAGTTGATATTGGCTTCAGATATGCCGAACTGACCTTTCTCCTTGTAACAATAATTTGGGAAATTATTTCATGGGGTTCAAAGAAAGCAAATGTGAGCTGCATGTAGTTCACGGGCCACAAGTTGCCCAATTTTCATTCCCATTACATGTCACCACATTTGTTGCATCATAAAGATAACAACAACTGGCTGTAAGAGAGATGCATTGGGCAAGTCGTCAGCTGACACTGTCTGTTCATTCCTGCAGCTACAATTTCACCATCTGAGCTCATGTTAGCTCTTTGTTTTTCACACAAGACTTCCCTCTACAAGCCAGCAGAACCACATTAACACACAAGCTCCGTGGATCAATTTCACCCCCACAGAGCACTCAAATAGAAGAGCAGAGAGACGGAGTGTCCTCGGCTCTCTGCTTGGGTAAACATGTCTGTCCACATCAAGAGACAATCTGACAAGCAGCTTTAATCCTTGCAAATTACATGCAGTATTCATGTATGTGTCATTTATTAATGGAGTAAATAATGCATGAAGTATTCAGGGTGGCAAAATGTTAATGCTTTGGACTCATAGCAGCTCTTAATTGAGTTTCATTTGCTTTCTGCTCCGCCTGCACATCGATCCAATGGGAAAAAAAACTTACTTAATATAAATGAGGCACAATAAGCAGGAACAAAGGAAACGCTTTACAAACTGAACATTTCCGCATGTGTCCTGATTTAGGTCATTATAATCCTGTTACACAATAATGAGTGACTTTAAACCTACAGGACTTTACACAAGTACCATTCACTACACCTTTGACAGCAGACACATAAAAAGAGGAGTTTATCTCAATCAGCTGAGTAGGACACAGTCTTAAATCTCAACAGAGACGATGACAAGGACACCCGGGTCATCCACCAGGAAAGAAAACAACACCAAAAACATTTTTTTTGGGAGACAATACGCTCAGTGTAATAGTGGAATATGTATTCTCAGATACCAGATACAAATCTGTGAGCAAACCACTAGAAAAACAAGTTAAACCCTCCATCATAGACGTATACAAGTAGTGAGAGGAGTATGATTAAAGTGCGTGATCTGTTTTGTCTCGTCCATTGGTTTAGCTTATAATATTCTACACAGAACTGATCAATCAATCTTCATTCATAAAAAAAAATCCTTTCACACAAAAATACAGCAAACTACTTCATGTAAACTACGTGAAAAAGTAGAAAAAAGGCTGAACAACCTTAAAAACATACCTTATACATGTTTGAGGATTACAATATATTTATGACATATTTTTGAGGAAAAGAAAAACAGATTACAAGCATTTGAGAGAAAATGGTGAAGTTTCTGGAAACCAAAACCGACAAACTTCATTTATTACTCGAGTGAAATCTCACCTCCTCCCACTCACAATCCAGCACAAGCGTTTTCCAGAGAAGCAAGAAAACAGAGTTTGACTCGACTTACCTGAGCCCAGGAATGTCCAGTATATTAGTGAGGCCAGTCCAGTTTATGTCCAGGAGCTAAAACAACAGAAAACAAGAAGACACACCCATGGGTCAGACCGCGAGAATCGACGATGACTTTTAATAGATCCAAACACTTAACTTTATTGGTTCCTGTGCCTGAACTACATTTACTTCTTGGCTTCTTGTTTTTGAGCCAACACACACACACACACACACACACACACACACACACACACACACACACACACGGATGATTCAAAGCAAAAACAGAGTCCTTCAAAAGTTATTGTATACTTTATTAATTAAGTTACCACTTTTGATTCTTTTTTTTTAAACAATCAGATTCACCTACTATTTTTAACAGTTTTAGGTATTTCGAAGCACTATCTACACTATTAATTACTATTTATATTACTTTATGCAACATATGTTCCTGTGGAGCTGAAGAAAAATGGTAAAACCATGATTTTGGTGTGATTGCTATTACTGCCTAATCTACAGGCACTTTATTGAGTCGTGATCTTTATTACTGTGTAAAAAAGAACGATTGCATAAGGCTTTGGTATCAATGCTTCTGTTTCTGTATGCATGAGTGCAAACCTTTTTCTACAGGCATAATGTACTTATCAGTCCATCTCCTATGCTTATTTGTTTGTGCTACAGTCGCTGGGAGCTGAAGTCGATAGTAGCGGTCTATGGGTGAAGGCAGTGTACAACCTTGACAGATCACCAGTCCCATCACAGAGACAGATACTTACATACACTCACAAACTCCCTCTCAGTTAATTGTGCAGCACCAACAAACCTCAAATGCTTGTTTTTGGGGTGTGAGAGAAAGCTGGAGTAATCCATGAAGCGGTGAGAACATGCAATCCCCATATCCCCAAAGGTCCCAAAGCCTGGACTCCAACGGGTGATCTTATCGCTTACCAGACTTGAATTGACCACAGAATGAACAATTACCCCGTTTGTGAGTCAAGATGTGCATAAAAAGTGAAGACACTTCAGTGACAAAGACTACAAAATCACTCTCTTACAGAAATATTTATGAAACCAGCTGCCGCTGTCTGGGGTCTTCATAATTTTACTCATAATGAGGTCAGGGACATTTTATTTTATCCACGGAGTTTTATTCAGTTTCACAGCAAATCCTTCAGCTGGTGAAATCTGGAAAAGTTGTGACAGTTAAAAGAAATCAAAGAGAGGTGTGAATCTCTTGAGCTCAGACCTGAGATGCAGGAGATCCCATCCCTCACTGAGCTTTGATGTGTTCTTGCCCCTGAGCTGAAGGAGCCGCTTCTTCCTAATGAGCCTTTCCCACCCTAGTTTTGTGCCCTGCATGTGCACACTGCAGCAGATGCACTGAGCGCTGCAGGGATATGTGAACATCTACATGCACATTGTGTGCACATTATAAAGCGTGTTCACAGGAATGCTGATTGAATTGAAGCCTACCGTACATCAATGTAAATAAGCTAAACAACTCAAAGCTGCTTTACTGCTTTTGTTCTCAATACTATTAAAAACTGTTTTACACAGTTGAACCAACTACATTTAACAAACTGCTTGAGATGAGAAGAAATACTCAACTGATCAACAAACAGTACAATCTACTAATACGAAGGTCTGAAAACTAAAGTACAATCCATCCTACAAATATATGGATTATCTTTCTTTTCTTTTTTTTCCCTTACACTCTGTGGACTTTGAGCCCTAAATTACTTATGACCATCCAGTAAAGCAGACTACCTTCTGCCTAATGTTCAATTCAATTTTGCTGGTAACTGTTATGGAAATGTTGTTTTTGTCTCATAAAGAATGTGTTTCAAGCATAACCCGTGTCAGCACTTTTAGAACCTCTGTGTCACTTGTTGGTAGCAAAGGTTTTGTACATGAGTGACAATTGGATGAATGTGATTTCCTAAGTTTTCTCTGGCACTAAAGTTGGGTGGTAATTATCCAGCAGTGTCTCATTGTAAAGTACATTTACTGTGGGTCCACACAGGACATGGAAACACACCAACTGGCCTGGTTAATCAGAACTTGATTGTGTCATACAAAAAATAAGAACGCAGTGAGTAAGTCCTCAAGGGGAGGCAACTAACATGTGAAGTGATGTAAAGTACGATGCAAATAAATCTAAAAAGCGTTGACTTTCTTATAATTTTCAAAAAGAAGTAACAATTAATTTGAGACGTTTTACAGTCCAATGCCGTGTTTAATTGTGACTGAAACTGACAAACTTGACTACAATGGACTGACTGGAGAGGCTCAGGGAAAGAGAAATAATGAGAGAGAAAGAGAAAGAGAAAGAGAGAGAGAGAGAGCATGAGAGAGCAGACGAGGGGGCTTGTATCGTGTGAACAAGAGCGCACCCACAGACACCACTTCCTCATTCTGCCTGCAAGTTGATACGCACGTTCACTAACACATCTACGAATAGAGCGCATACACATACATACACACAAATAAAGAGCAAACACCAATACACCGACACAGCACAGTATCATACATTGATGGGAAAGATTTAATCACATTATGAGGAACTGCAACAACCAGACCATGAGATGATTGGTTGACTGGTGAGGTGGAAGACTTTGTTGACAACTGCAACAAGGAAATGTGTGGTGAGGACGAGTGCATTTAAATGATCTGAAGATATGCACTGTGTGCATGAGAAGTGCTTTTTGTGCCTTGAAGATCTGATTTTCTGAAATGAAACCAACCTTTCTATGTGGCTTTTGCAAGGAGTGAATTGATATTTTGATCATTAAAAACCCATTTAGGTGGTTATTTTGTGGTGTATCTTTTATTTGGTTTTTGGCATTTTTCAGGTACTTTTCAGGTGATTCAATCAATCATTTTAATTGCTTTGATTGTTGACTGTATCAACATTCCATTTTTAGACATTTTAGACATTCTGACTCTTCTGACCTTGGAAATATTGTTGGTACTGTTGAGAAATGTTTAATATTTTTCTGACTTTTATTTGACCTCTTGTCATTTCAAATGTTTCTTTCAGCACAGCTGTTTTAGCAATTCTTTATTTCTTTATTCATTTTTAGGTGTTTTGGGGTAATTTAGTCTTATTTTAAGTCATTTCAGCCATTTTGTCTATTAGAAATCTTGTCTTCCTTCAGTCCTTTTGCGGTACAGACAGAAGGCACACACAGGCAGTTCAGTGTGTGTGTAAGGTGATGCATGGAATTTGAAACAGAAACAAAACAGCAGCCTTGTTTGTGAGTAATAGACTCAAAAGAATGAAAGCCAAGACTGAGACTACCTTAGTGCTAACCACAGTAGTAATCTCAGCAATTTATTTGATATCTAAACTAAATAAAATAGATCAATTACTGAATAAAACGTTTTATGTGTAACAATTAAATGATGCATGAGGTTCACTCTACAGCTCCTCCTTATCAAACTGCTGTTGAGCCAAGGACACAGAACGAAAAACAACCATGGAGGCAAACAGCCTAAGGAGAGCATATGAGTGGTTAATACTAATGCTTGGAAACAGCCATCTTACAAGAAATCCCAAACCTCAAATTAAGAAACAAAGTCTTTTACATTAAGTCTGAAACTATAGTTTATTTCGGAGCAGTAAAATCTCTATTGAGACCTCAGTTCAGAATATGTTGCATCCATTTATTTACGCAACACTGAGTCGCATTAGTGCGATCACACAGTTCAGATGTGGCGAAGACCTCTTATGGTCTGGAATGTTTGTATTTAATTTGGCAGCCGGGAGCAGACCTTGTATGGCACATGGAAGAAAAGATGACGAGTGATTTGTGTTCAGAGTACACAATGTTAAATTTCTCTCTCCTGTAGGAAATGACTGGAGTAATTCATTTTCTCTTTCTTTTGGTAAACAAATGGAAGACGCCTCATCGTCAGCGGGAGGAAGACTGAGACGCATCAGCATGTGTGCGTATATGTGGGATTGTGCTATGATTTACTGAGCAAGAGATGCCCCTCCATACAGCTTCTTCCAAAAATGTCTCCACCTTGAGCTTTAGCTGAGAGCCTGCGGTGGAGAAATCTGCCAAAGTAGGTCTGGCTTGATCTGCAGCTATTTAAAGCTCTGCTATAGTTCCACTGGGTCCACCCATTTGATAAATCGGTCAAACATTTTTACGCTGAGCAGAAGTGCCTCTGCAGAGAAGCTGAATGGGCAAATTGATGGAAACAGCACAAACAAACACTGGCTGTGCAATCAACTGGTAATGTGAATGTAAATCATGTGACGTTATGTGGGCTGTTTACACCAGAGGAGCACAGACAATGGCTGATAGGAAGAAAAAAAAAAGACTGAAATTAAAGAATGGACGCTCTAACATTTCAGAAACAAACTGTGATTCAGCACTGATTTGACTTTTGAAATAGTTTTGTCTAATTTATTTCCATTACTGCTGAACAGAAGTGATGCAATGAAACTGAATTTAGATGGAATATAAAACACGCCGAGAAACAAAGTGGGGCATAAAAAATACTGAGGACAGAATAATAGGAGCAGTCCTGGCAATAAAATGTAATACTATAGAGAACAATAGGAAAGCACAGTCTAAAACTTTTTTCTTCACTTTTTCAATGTTGTGACTCGATAAGGTGTTATGAAGTCTTTGATTACTGATGCTGACATGTTTATTTATTGTCGTGCACATAAAGATTGAATGTGTTGTAACATCAAACGTTGCATCTACGCTGCTGAAAAACAAAGGGAATTGTGGCTGAGAGAAGAAATCATTTGAAGTGTAGCTTAATGATGGATGGCAGTAGTGCAGCGTTGCCCCACATGCAAGCTTTACTTGGGCAGCTCGCCCAGGTAGATAAAAGCACTCAGCTGCAGCCTCAGTAAATCCTACATAGGTATTCCTTATCTAAGTGTTTACAATCTCGTGTCTGGCGTGTTCTGCAGCAGGTGGAGTTGCACTGAGGCACTGAACAGGGACAATTGCAAACTGTATGGTGGTGTTGCGGTTAGCACTCTCACCTCAAAGCAAGGATATCCCGGTACCATTCCACGCTTTTCTGTGTTGAGTAAGTATGTTTTCCCATTGTGTTTTCTCTGGGACCTGTGGTTTTCTCCTACAGTCCTTTTTTGTGTGTTTTTTTTTGGAAAAATGTAGGTTAGATAGAGCTTCTCGGGATGAGCTTTTAGTTTGACCTTTTTCCTGTTCAAACATGTGCGTTGAAGAAATATCACTATACAATGATTATCTCTTAAATCTTTCATGCTACTTCAGTAACAGCCATAGAAGTATGTGTTGTAATCATGTTTAAATATCTTACCAATTGTCATTCTAAACTATTTCCGCCTCAAGATCAACAAAAGATTAGATTTATAAATCCCAAATCCCAGTTCAATAGCCTACACTCACAAATATTGGATTTATTAAGACTGCAGAGTCATTACAGCTTCAACTGCGCAATTAAACATGTTTAATTGAATTTGTTAGTGTTTGTGTTACCGGCATCTGCACTTACAGGCTTCTTGAGGAAGAAGAGAGACAGGGCTCCAACGAGAGGCATATCGCCCAGCAACGGCTCCATGACCACTCTTAACACGCCGTGGATCTATGGAAACACAAGAGAAACACACTGAAGTAAACAGAGCTAAAGGGAACTCACACCCCGCTGGCCCTTGACATTCATAAGCGCGGAGCCGTTGAAGCACTGCAGCACATGACAGGTTGGAAATTCGATCGCAGCTTGACTTCATACCTGCCCTGTGTCATCCTCCACCTTCTCAATAACATATTATGACAATTAGAAGGATTACAGCATTGGAAGTGCTTCAGATGTGTCATGTGGTTGCCACACAGCTGCTCTAATCCACAGCAGGGAACAAAAGATGTCTGAACTCTGGCACCAATATATTTGTTCAGAAGCTATATTTGTACTTTTGAGAACTGACAGTCAGAAAATGTCATGTGTGAAAGTGCGCATCTAAATCGACAAATATGCCAATTCTAATAAAGCAGATGAGAAACCATTACCATTCTTGATGTTGAAATCAATACGGATAAAGTTTGTTTAGGGTTAACTAAACTGTTCTTTGCAGCAAATCCCATTATATTCATTTTCAGCCTTCATATTATTTAAGTGGCCGGATAAAGTTCAATTCAAGAAATAATTTTGATGAACTGGATAATATGGTATTATCCCTTTGAATGGCATCAATTCAACCTCTATACCAGCTGATGTCAATCCAAAGTGAAGACAGCTACTCCACCACAGGGCAAACAGACAAAAAACACCACGAACACACAATAACATTCAACCGGAAACTAATAGTTTTGTACTTGAGGATGAAACCTTCAAATTTGGACAAAACCCACATATCCACAGGGAGAACATGCAAATTCCACCTCGACGCCCCCAGACTGTGAGTCAAGAGTGCAAACAGCTACCAAGTGCTGCTTGCTTTGAGATGTGATTACAGAAGCTTTTTAGATAATGGCACTCTGAGTGTAAGTGTATTTCACTGGGCAGCAAACATTTATTCCGAAAAATTCCAACCTGATTTGGACACAACAGAAAAGTTCCCTCTGGCAGCAGTGGTACAATCCCCCCCCCCCCCCCCCCCCCCCCCCTTCCCCCCCGGGTGGTAATCCTACTAAAGTCATGCTACTTTCAGCTGGATTGCAGTGCATTCATTGTATTGACAAAACTGTCCTCAGGAAAATTAATGGTTTCAAGGCAGTGACCTGCACCAGCAACTAACTAGCAGGGAAACAAGCAAATAGATTTCAGATAATGGATCCATTTACAAAAGAAAAACGGCTGCACGATATGCTTTAGTTGCTGGTTAAACAGGCTTTTTAGGTACTTGGGTAAGAACTGTGGGGAAGGAAACATTTCCATCATGATCGTCGGACCACATGAAAGCCTGATATATCAAAAGCATGTCAAAATAAATACACAGTACACTAACATCAAATCAAATGCACCTGCTTGCTGTAAGCCAGACTAATGTTCAGATGGATGGTAGACTAATTCATTGTTGATAATGAGCAGGGGAAACTTGAGGGTCTGACTGTGTTACACAACGAGAGTGGTCGGCAACACGTCTCCTAGGGGCAGACCTAACAACATTCAGTCTCCTAGGAGGAACACGGATTGTTTTCTTTCTACCTGCTGTTCCTCACATGCAAAAACACATTCTCATATACATACACACACACACACACACACACACACACACACACACACACACACACACACACACACACACACACACACACACACACACACACACACACACTTTTGGATAAATGTATTAAACAACAAGCAGCAATTTCTTCTGGAGTGCAAAGTTTGTTATGAGATACAGTTAATATAAGAGGCCTCGTGACTTCTAAGCACAGCTCTAAGCATGTATAAAAGATAGATGGATGTATTAATACTGCATAGATTCAAATCTTGTGGGGGTCTACAGTATATGTTTGAAGTTAGGCAATGTGAAGAAAATCCTTCTCTCTGGTCATTATCTTTGAGGTTTAACTCCAGAGGATTGGAAAAGGGACAGAGACAAAACCCAATATAAGCATTTGTGTTTGGTGCTCAAAACATGGCTG
This sequence comes from Blennius ocellaris, assembly GCF_963422515.1. NCBI lineage: Eukaryota > Metazoa > Chordata > Actinopteri > Blenniiformes > Blenniidae > Blennius > Blennius ocellaris. The sequence continues at coordinate 16,947,285 of NC_137668.1, forward strand.
TTTTCTGCAGCTCGCCAAGTATTTCAGATACATATCTGAATGTTAAGGTCATCAGTACCTAATATTTCTGTATTTGTCGGCTGTGGCTTTTCAATGCAATTTCTACAATTGTGAATCAGGCTGATTTGTCTCATGTCTGAAATGCTATAGAAATGAACTTGCCCCGCTTTGCCTTTCTGAAGACAAAGAACAAGATTGAATGCTCAAGCCGAAATTGAAGTGTTTAAGGGATAGCTTTAGACTCATGTTAAAAATTAATTTAATACACTGTTGAGAATCAGTGATGTCGAGCATTTCAAATCAGCCAGATGCAAAAGGATTACTGTATCAGTGTATTCTATTTGAATAGACATGTACCGGTACTTAATAACACATCATTATTTATCAACTTGAACAAAGACAAATATCATTCACCATAGACTAATTCGTGCTTTTTCATCGAGAAACTGTATGATTGTCACCCTGAAAGCCCTGCACAGATACACTTTTAATAAAAGTCATTCTGCAGCCACAATGTTCAGCTAAAAGGAAAAAGGGCTTCGGTCCAAATACTTTCAGCATCCAGTCATTTCAAGCTGTACAAAAAGGAGAGTTGATGTTCATCCAGGGCTGCAAAAGCATCTTAAATTAAAGGTGACAAGACGCACCTTTACCTCAAGTCACCGTGCGATTTCATATGCAATGCTTTATGCCCTCTTTCCACAAGCCAGTGTCTGAATGTCTGAGTCCGAAACTCATGCCAGGAGCAAATGACTCTACAAGGATGATTAAGAAATTAGAGAAGAGAGAATCCTCACCTGGATGCTCTTGATGCCGGCTTTGCAGTAGTAACGTTTGATGTCCACGTCAATTTCTGTGTTCCCCACAAAGCTGCAGGGGAAAAAAAAGAAAGAAACTCTTCTATCAAGACTTTGTTCTTTATATACTTTGAGGATTCAGATGTGTCTCACCTTTAAAGTTAGAATCTGTTGCATTACATTTTATAATTATCTCCATATTTACATGTTTTTAATACTATTTTCTGCCTTCCAGAAGGAATTAAAATGAACTAGTATTTTCTATAGGTTACTTAAGGTAGGATGGAGAGAAGCCATATATTGACTGAGCTCTAAGTGAAGACAATTCTACTTTGTTTGGCTGCACTGTAAACAGAGGTACCAATTGATTTTGTGTTGTATGTCAAACATAATAACTTGGACTGAAAAATCAGTCGGATGCTAAGAGAGGTTAAACGAAAAAGCATTTAAATGACGATGTGATCAGCTCACCTGATCTGCAGGTCCATAATGATCTGTCGCTTGTCCACGTTTTCTGTGTAAACCTTGACCCCATTGATCCTCAGGGGCTACAACATAACAGAAGGAACTGTTATTGCCACTGCACCACACCGGGGCAATCAACACCACACTGCCACCTCCACCATCACCCAACCCCCACGTGGTTAGCGCAAGGTCAACCCCTCTCGGGGCGCCACATGCAAACTATTTATGAAGCAGAAACATGTGTCAGCGACATGCGTGTACGTTCACGTTCATGCTACTGCACTCCTGCACCAGCTGTCCCACGGCACCTGCTGCTGCCGGCCTGTTCGGCCACTGCTAAAATAACACATGATCTGTACGTAGGCATCAGGCTGCAACACAACAAGCTGCTCACTTTGTCCCCAATGTCGATTTTGCTGAAGCAGAAGGTGCTGAGGTGGGCATTGGACTCCTTCACAGCCGGCTCGATTATCTCGTGGAACAGTTTTTCCACAAACTTGCACATATAAGGCCACATCTGCTTCACTGTCTAATGACGATAGAGAAGGAGAGTAAAAAAAGGAAGAAGATTTTAGTCACATGTAATAATCCACAATCATAAGAATGTGTAACTCATATTATATATGTGTTCTTAAGCCATAACGTCAAATGTACTTTTTCAGGTTATTTCAGTTTAAAATATTCAAAGTGTTCTGTCATATCAATAGAAACACACATCATGCAGTGAGGCAGGAATAACAATGCATGCATTTTTCATATTTGGACCTATATCATTTTAATGTAGCAGATTCAAACGACATCCCGGTTGTTGCCATGGGGATTCATAAAGGCTTTGCAGCGACAGCATGCTAAGTCCAATGTGCTGCAGTGTGGCAGTGTAAGGCTGCATGTTAAGTTAAGTGCGCTGCAGTGTGGCAACATTCACAGTCCCAGTGGGAAGAGGAGAGAGGGAGAGAGAGAGAGAGAGAGAGAGAGAGAGAGAGAGAGAGAGAGAGAGAGAGTGAGAGCAAGAGAGGGAGGAGAAGAGACGGTGACAGGCATCCTACTAATCTCCTCTCTTTTTTCACGAACAAGAAACAGAGCAACAAATAAATAAAATCAAGAGAAAGACACTCAATTCTTTACCTTGTTTAGCCACTCCACTCGCTCTACGTCTGGAAAGTGGACCTACATCAGAGAAAATAGAGCAGATAATCTGTATGTGTTTCAATAAACCTGATGAATAGAATGATGTAGATAGATAGATAGATAGATAGATAGATAGATAGATAGATAGATAGATAGATAGATAGATAGATAGATAGATAGATAGATAGATAGATAGATAGATAGATAGATAGATAGATAAATAGATAGATAGATAGATAGATAGATAGATCAATGACAAGTTTAAAATACACTCAAACACCCTTAAATAATAAACAGGATGTGAATAGTACTGTGGTGATATTGTCAAAAACACATTCATTTGTACGTGTTCTTGTCGGTATTTGTTAAGATTAGCAGGCTGACTAACATAACACAAACATCTGGTCTGTCTTCAGTCCAACAAAAAAATGAGGAGGCAGGAGGTGCCAACAAGGGTAATTATCCTTCCATCTTCTGTGCTGCTTTATCTGGGTCACGATGACGGGACAATCGAACTGATCTCAGTTAACAATGAGTGAAGGCAGGTAAGTTCCCCAGTCCATTACAAGGAGAAAAAAACCCCCATAGAAACAAACTATCATACACACTTAGAATAACTCCTACAGGTAATTGTCTTTTGGACAGTGGGAGGAAAGTGAAATACCCGGAGAAAGCACTTGTGGATAACACAAAATCCACCCAGGCGGGACGCAGCCTGTACTCAACTACAATGTCCTCCATATGAGGCGAGAGTCCTAATCAGCACACCATTGTGCAGCCAGTTGGTAATTTCAACTGTGTATTGGAAGCTCAGACTGGACCAAAAACATAAAACATGATGGCAGTGCTTGAAATATAAATGAAATACAGCAGAAACTTGGCTGAAAACCAATTTGTAACATAACCATTACGGTTACTCATGAAATGTCAACGTATTGACTGAGATCGTATGACAGTATTGACCTGGTTGGTGGGCCTGATGTTTTTTTTTAGCATGGCTGAAACACTTAATCTTCAATTTGAAGGGAAACTGATTCGGTCAAGAGACTTACAGCCTTATAATCAAAGCCTGTATTGAGGCCAAGTACACAGAGTTAGTGGAGCCAATTTATAAACCCAATCACCTTCACTAATGTCTGATTCCATTTTCTAAAAGGTTCCAGCCTGTGTCATATGAAAAACAACTGCTTTCACGTTGTGGGCATTTTAACAGATCTCGCATTACAAAGCTGTAAATCTGATAAATGAATCTGTTATTACAAAAAAAATAAATAAAGCAGCAATTTTTTTTGCCTTTTTGCAGATTAATGAACAGGATAAAGAAAGAAGATTTTTTTTAAAGTCACACGATTTTTCTCTATTATTTCTTCCTGTCAGTGCACTGAATGTTTGACATTTCTATTATGTTTTGATCGTTTCAAAGACAAAAATAGTCAAGCTGAGCTGTATGCAGCTGTGTTGTTTTGTATTCAATCGATCCTTTTACTTTTGGATTTACAGGTGTTTCGTAATGAGATTTAAGATTTACTACTTCTATGATTTGACTGAATGCAATCATAAATCAAACTACCAACCTTTTTTTTTTTTCATCTCGCGCTCATCTCACGTCTCCATGTTATATCTGTGCTCGAGTCTCTGCAGCTGCATTTTGACTAATCGTCCAAAGTATATCCTTTCATTGATTTTAACATGAACCAAAGGAAATGCCTGAAGTGAAGTCAATACCGTGCACAAAGGTGTGCAGCAAAGCACACGCCACTTTAATAAATAGCGGATGAATATGGTTGCCTTCTTCCTCTCCTGAATTGAAGGGGTTTATTTCTTGACCTCGACAGGTTGGGATGAAATTATGCAGGCAGCTGGAGCTCTGCTTGAGATATGAGAGGAGATTGAAAAGTTGCAAGGGACAGTGCCGGGTCTGGTGGTGTCTAAAAAAAATGCTTACTGAGCATTTGTGTCAAACTGTGGATAATGCAGTGACAGGAGCAGGAAGATGTGGGACACAAAGTTCCAACTAACTTGACAGATGCTGGCTCATTGTTCAACTATGAGACAGAATAACACTGGCAAGCATTCATTACTCCAAATGACACAGCGACCTTATTTATAAAGAGTGGGTGAGGTGATGATTCACTTGATGGGACACATGCTTTTAAAGTGCAAGCCACGAAAAAAGAGCCATGCAGGATAAAAGAGGCTTAAACAACTTAATTATTCAGTTGCAGCTCCTTGCTGTTGTGACGGGATGTGATACTGAAAATCTCTTGAAACTGTGATTAATAGTCAGCTTGGGTTTTGAATCAAAGACAGTTTCTCCACTCTGACTTCAAACTGCTTATTATCAACCCACTGAGTCTGAGAGGTGCCCAGAGCCTGACAGCAAATACATCCTATAATTAAAATATTAATGAGAGGCTGTGTTTATGTTCTTCAAGAAAGAAAAAACTGATTTGTTTTGATCCAGCTGAGTGGACATGAAGTATTAATTCTAGGTGCATATTTGCCTCTCAAACTTCTCATCGGTCACACTGACAAGGTGTACATCTACAAGCTCAATAAAACCCTCACAACCTGCGTCCTCTGCACTATTACACATTCCACACACCTGATATCCAGCTACGCTTGTGAAGCAGCATATTGTTATCTAAATTGTATTGCTGCTAGGTAATTAGAAAACTTCCAACAAAGTCTGACCAGAATCAGAAGAAAGCAGAACTTTATGTGCTGCTCGAAAGCCTCCATATGCATGCCTTTGGACAGTTTATACATAAACTGTTACATCATAATAATCACATTTTAGGGGTTGTGATATTTACCGGTACATTTTACAGCTTTTCCAATTTAATTTATTTGTGTTTGATGTCCTAAAGAAGACAAATACCTATCTCTTTACATACTGAAGCCCTTTCATTCAAAGATGACTTTCAGGCACTTTCTTTGGATAATTCACTCAGCAAAAGAGCTCTCTCGGGATGCTCCCCAATCTGGGGAGGAAATGTGTCTATCGGGGGAAGTGACAGCTGCTTTTATAATGTTGTTTTGTTTTGTCTTTGAAGTGCTTTTTGTCTATTTAATATGGATTCGGTGGTTCTCAAAGTGTGGGACATTTCTCCCCAGGGAGATCTAAAAGTAAAGAGCCAAAGAGCTTCAGGGAGGGAGGGTTGCCACAACAGAAAATATAGGGTGGTCAGGGGGGTTGCTTCTTGTCCAAAATCCTTCTTTGAATTATTATGAAATAGAATAAGTAGAGGACAAAACTATCGATTATTGGGGAGTACACATATCTTTATCACTGAATTTTCTATAAGTGAAATGGGGAAAATTGAAATTAGGTGCAAAGCCACAAGTGTCACAGTTACATTTGCAGACTATACATAAAGACCTGCCACATTTCAGTTTACAAGCCTCTGAGTGGCATTTGAATAGTGAGGTTTGCTCTCCTTCGCAACAGCCCAACAACAATATTTTAAAAGATCAAAAAAAGGAAGTTAATTGGAGACCCAGAACTGCCTGAAGCTATGAATGTGAGCGTTTGGATGGGTCTCTGAACATTTGTTTGAACATTTTTATTGAGCAGTTTCTTGATTTTATTCATATGCAGGCTGACTTGTGGAGATCAATATCTCACTCTGTGGACCACAAGGTGTACCACATAAATGATACATAAATAATTAAAATGTTAATTATCAAACTTAATTAACATTTTTGCTGGTGATAAGCTGCTACTTTGCTACAAGTGTGGTATATTGCATTTCTCCTGTGCACTAAAATCCTGCACAATACACTGTTTACACTAATGATGAGAAAGACTTTATTCAAAGACCTCAAGCATGTCTGTGGCATTTTAATTCGAGTGTATCCAGTGTTTGTGAACATGTGAAACTGTTGTGATGCATGTCCAGATATTTTTACTGCTACTGACTGCCACTGACTCACCCTGGGAGAACACAGCTGAGGATAAAAACTGAAACAAGGAGGAGTGCTCTTTAACAATTGATGTTTGGGAATGAGGCCACCCCACTGAAAAAGCTCAGTTTTGTCTGGAGAAACTGGCACTATCTGAGACTGAAGAGCTGCAACTTGTGAGAATCAACACACCTGATGACACCACGGGACAATGATTTGTTCTGAGAGATATGATGTGATTTCCCAAGATGAGGCATAGATAATCAAACCTACGTGTAATGCTTAACTTGCTATTTCTTTCACAGACTGAAGACTGTGAGGTGCTGAGGTCACGCAATAATGATTCTTTCCTCTGAGTGGGATGCCCCATCGTCTTCCCCCACCCCCAGCTAATAGCCTTGATGCACCTTCAGCCATGTGTCAGCAGAACACACTTTTAATGGTTCTCAAAACACAATGCTGCACTGAGTACTGCAAACCCACTGTGAGTCCGGGACAAGTCTGACACAAGTCTTCCATTGGCAGGGCAACGGCACCCTCACTCAGCTCATGCCCCAGTAAATACAATCAAAACTGTTTTCTAGTCCAAATTGGTCTGAGAATTCCTTCCTGGTTCATGAAGAAGGCAACATCAATTTTATTTTACTTTTTCTTTTCAGGAAAGACACCCTGTGCAAAGTTCATGCTTATTCACTGGACACAGAGTTAAACCTTCATTAGGGAAAGTAAATGCATTCATTGGACAAACCATTTACTTTCATGTCCCCAGATGATGCTCCAGGGAGCAATTAAAAAAGTGGATTTGCAAGTGCTTTTACAAAGCTGTTTCAAAGGCACGTGCCTTAAGCAAAGTTGCACAGCACTAGGAAATGTAATCACTCGCTCCCAACACATGTTTATTATGCAGTCCATCACTCAATTCTTGTCTAATTTCTATTTCAGGTTTCGGTTTTCTTGGAATAAGTATATGCCAACACAATGATGATTAAATACTAGGGATTATATATATATATATATATATATATATATATATATATATATATATATATATATATATATATATATATATAACACCTCTCATGAGACACATAAAAACCTCAACTCTAAAGAGGTAATAACCCTGACAAGGAAAAGTCAAGGACCCCTGTTTGTCTCATGATAAAGCCGAGATAAGGAGATGCAGAAATAGACGGAATTACTACAGGAGAGATAGGCAGTCAAGACCCGAAAATAACATGAACCCTGCGGGCATGTTTTCCTTCCCAGCGTGGTGTCTGGTTTACCATTGTACCCTGCTGTATTTAGACCAGGGCTCAGTCTGATGTCACTGCTGGGGGGACAGCTGCCCCCATCACAGCTTTACAGCTCCTCGTCTCGTCAGCTGATTGTTTTTCCTGGAAACTCACAAATATTGACCACAGAGATACCACACTGCACGCCGTTCGGAGAAAAGGCTCAGTTAGACCGAATAGCTGTGGGCATGACTGGGAGTCCACGGTGTGTCTTACCCATGGTGGCAGATCGGAGGTGGTGAGACCCAGCGGTGCACTGCGCTCCTCCTCCCCCTCGAAGAACGCCAGCGCACGGCTCAGGCGGCTGCGCTTCCCCGCGGTGTTCCTCTTCCACCAGAAGAAGATGACCAGTCCGATCAGCAGCCAGCTGAAACTGAACTCAAAATAGCCCAGCACGTAAATGGGGAAAATTAGCACAAATGTTTTGGCAACGTGCGCCCAGGTCTGGGTCAGCTCGCTGGTGGAGGACACCGGGGTGTCCTCGGGTGTGTTGCCCGCGGCGGCATGGGGAAAGTTGGGCTGCGCGGGGCTCGACGCCGTGTGTCCATTCTCCTTGGGGGAAGCGGGGCTTGTGGCGTTCGAGTGGGCTCCTCGGACAGCTGTCATGCTGTCTCTTGACATGTCTCTGTGGCCCCCCAGAGAGAGAGAGAGAGAGAGTTTCCAAACAGTCGAAACGCAGACGAGGTCGAGTCACACAGTTCCCAAGCGCTTCATCTGGAGAGACGCGGTTCTCACGTTGGCTCACCCGCACACCAGCCCATCGCCCCCTGGGTGGCCTTCGACATGGGCCGATTTAGTTCTGTCGATGGACAACATCTCCGGGAAGCATTGCGGTGATATAATCGGCCTGCAGTCCAGTCCTCAAATCCACACCTCTACTCACTGTGCCTATACGGGGAATGGTCATGTCCAAAAGACGCACGGCTCTCCAGTGGCTTGCGCTTCTGGTGCTGGACAAATAAACTATACAAGCACTGCCATCTGGTGCTGAGTGGTGGTAACCACAGAGCAACGTCTATCTATCTATCTATCTATCTATCTATCTATCTATCTATCTATCTATCTATCTATCTATCTATCTATCTATCTATCTATCTATCTATCTATCTATCTATCTATCTATCTATCTATCTATCTATCTATCTATGTACATTGTAGAGCAAACATTTTTCTCCGTTGACATACAAAAATAATGTTTCCATAACAATTGTAAGGTACATCTCTTTATTTCGAACATTTTACAAATAAAAGACAAGAAAACACAAATGCTACTACTACTACTGCGACTACTACTACTACTACTAATAATTATAATAAATAGAATAATGATAATATAGAAATATCTTATTATTAATCGTAACAACAATCACAATATCAATAATCAAGAAAATTAATCAATAAAATTAAATAATAAAAATCATTCATATGTCTGTAGGAACAGGCAGCGTCATCTGTCTGTCTGTCTGTCTGTCTGTCTGTCTGACTGTCTGTCTGTCTGTCTGTATATATATATATATATATTCATCAGGTTTATTGAAACAGACATACATATTATCTTGTAAATACTGCATGTCATAAAAAAAGAGAAAAACAAAGATTACTTCTACTACAGTAGATTTAGCAAATATTTCTACTCTGTTGATTAAACCTCTAAAACCAAGAGGAAAAATGTTGATGAACAAAGAAAAATCGTTCAGATTCGATTCCTCAGAAAACAGGTGAACAAAGACACCCACAACCGACATGCCATATGGATGAACGTTACGGTGTACAGTGGTTTAAAAAAGTTCAGGGTTGTATATTTATATAAAATAATGTCTTACATCGTTGCTACGGCAACTAACGTTTGACTACAGCGATGGTTCTTACTTCGATTAATAATCCTGTTGTCAGGCCGAATCGACGCGTCCTCCTTGGTTTCAGTCGGCCGCGCATGCGCAATGTGTACTGACCGTCATGGCGGAGTCGCTGCAAACAGACGAGCTCGCTTTATCCTCATAAGCAAATAGACATTAAAACATGCACACTGACAAGGTAAGTCCCTCTATATCAATTCTTTATGTGGATGATGTTGTTGTCAAACGGAGAGGACCAACGTTTTTTGTTTGGTTTCTGTACCGTGAAGTTCTGTGTATGTTGTGCCACTGAACCTCAGCAAATGTGGTAATTGAGTCAACACGATCGTCTGTTTGTGTAGAAATTAACTAAAGAAGACACGTGGAGACCTGCTGAATTAAGAAAATACATCAGGGTGAGATATTACCAGCTTCAAGCTGTGAGTCATCTGTCGTGAAGAAACAACTGACAATGTCGTCTTTTCTCAGGAGGGAGGACCCGGAGATGATTATATGAGGAGGCGAGGTGATGGTGAGAGAAAGTACCGTGGTGGGGAATCTACAGAGAGACAGCATAGAGATGAAGAAAAAGAGTCCAGGCGAGAAAAAGAGAGGCTCAGGGAGAGAAGAGATGACGAGAAGAAATATACAGAGCGAAGAAAAGACGGCTCACAAGACAGGAGAGGCGACAAGGGGAGAGACAGGGAAAAGGGAGGAGAAAGAGACAGGCTGGTGGGGGAAAGTAAGTATGTTGATGACTACAGAGAAAACAGAGATCGTAGACAAGACAGAGAAGAAAGGCACGATGGGGTGAGGGACAAGGAAAGACACAGAGACAAAGCGAAAGACAGACACAAGGAAGAGGGCAGGGACAATAGGAGGGAAGATGAAGACAAGGAAAGGAGGAGAGAGGAACGGGACAGAAAGCACAGGAGTGAGAGAGAGAGGCAAAAGCATGAGGAGATCAGAGACAGAAAAACAGACGAGACAGAGAAATATCACAGAGAGCGTAGAGATCATCATCGGGAGCAAGAACAGCATAGAAATGAGCACAAAGGAAAAGACAAAGAAATTCATGAGAGAGATGGAAACAGAAAGCATTCAGAACGGAATGAGGACAAAGGTAAGAAACCAAACAAAACAGCATTACACAGTTAGATTGACATGTTTACATGGTCAGAGCATCCATGTGTTGTATATGTCTGATTTTAGAGTACAACGAAGAACATAGGAAAAGTAAAGATGAGCTTGAAAGAAGGCATAGAGAAAGAAGACATCATGTGAGTATTATCTGTAACATTGTTCACAAATGTGCCGTGGTCGCTGTCAACAATTTTTTTTTTTTATTTTGGTGAAAATGAAAATCTTGGGGCTTTTCATTCTTTTCAGGATGAGAAACGGAGAAACAGTAGTGAAAGAGAGCGTGTTGACAAGGAGAGAAGGCACAGAGATGATCAGGATGTCGAAAGAACACACAGAGAAAGGAGACACAGAGAGGATGGCGACCACGAAAGAAAACATAGAGACGAAGAGGACCAAACAAGAAAGCACAGAGAAAGGAGACACAAAGAGGACGGTGACCAAAACAGAAAACATAGGGAAAGCAGACACAGAGAGGAAGGCGACCAAGAAAGAAAACATCAAGAGAGGAAACACAGAGAAGAAGAGGACCAAGAAAGAAAACCCAGAGAAAGGAGGCACAGGGTGGAGGAAGAGCATCAAGAGAGGAGAGCTAGAAAAGAGGAAAAGGACCATGTCAGAAATCACCCTGATAGAGCCAGCTCTACAAAATCCTCATCTGACATACAGACGAAACCAGAGATGGATCTGATAGAGACAGAGGTTCGTGGCCCCGTAAAATCTTTTCCACCTTCGTAACAGTGATAATTTTCTCCACATGTCACTTTCACCATCTAGGGTGTTGATATAGTTTCTGACCATTGGACATATGTTGTGAAAGATGAAGGAGACGCATAAGAGTCTGTATGACGCTCACTTTAGTCTCCCGGCTTATAACCTTCTGGGAAAACACCCACTCTTGCATGATGGTGTTTTTTTTCTTACTTCCTTTTAAGACTCCTCCTTTTTTGCCTTTTGATTGCATCTACAGGAAGTCAAAGATAGAGATTTGGCTGAGCAAGAATATGAATATGAAGATGATTTTGAGGTAAGAATCTAGCCATTTATATAAAATTGGAAACATCATTCCTTGTTTTGCTATTTTTTTTCATCTTTCATCCCTGTTTTCATTAAACATCAATTTGTTTGTACTTTTGTTACATTTGCATGCTCTAATCGATGTGTTTACAGAAAGTGGTGAGTAGACATCATTTTCATAAGTGCATTTGTTTTTATTAATTCAAGATGAGGTTATATATAACTGTTTTCTTATTGTATGTATCAAATGATGGATTGTATTTCTCTTCTTGAAGGATTATGAAGAGGACTTTGAGGAAATGGATGAGAGTGCAAATGAGGGCGATGAAGAGCGGGAGGAGATCACAGTTCAGCAGAGAAAGGAGATTGAAGCCATTCAACAGGCCATTGATGAGGAGAATGAGAGAGTTGGAACGGCTCAGTCTCGACAAAGCACAAGCAGAGAGGAGGAAGAGGAACCTAAATTGTCCAAAGGTACAGTGTTTCCATATCTAAATCACTTGGCCTCATAGATTGACTTCCTGTTGGAGGACACAAAACAACAAACTCCTGAATACTACTTCAATATGGTGGCATATGTAAATCATCATCACTGCTCTGTTTTCAGGTTCTGAAAAGAACCAGAGTGGATCCTCCCAACGTGGAAGGTTTATCGACTTTGTTGCTGCTAAGAAGCGTGAAGTCAGCAACAAGGTTGCCATAAAACAGAAGTAGGTCATGTTACCCCCCCTCCAAACCCCCCCCCCCCCAAAAAAAAAACCGCGATGTGGATATTTTGAATTATACGGGACGTTTCTCACGTGTTTGAGTTTGTTGGATGTATATGCCGGACAATACTGTTACTGTAAGGTTTAGGTCAAGTATCACTCTGCTTATTTGATATTAATAGTACATATTTTCACTAAACACAGGAAGCGAAGTACAGAGCTGCTTCGTCTAATAGATTTGGATTTCTCCACCACGTTCTCCCTCTTGGATTTGCCACCTGTCAGTGAATATGACATGTACATCAGGAAATTTGGAACTGCAAACACCAAACAGGTCAGTGCGTTTTGTTTTCTTCTGATATATTTCCTTATTGCTGGAACTTAAAGCAAACAAGAAACTTGAACCGAAATGACACGTTGGAACATCTTCCCCAGGCTTATGTCCAGTGTAATGAGGACAATGCAGACCGAGACATCCAGACAGAGGACATAGAAATGTGTGAGAAGTGGACGCAGCATCCACCAGGATATAATGGGGCGTGTGGAGGTAAGATACCAATAACGGGATTCTGAGAATATTGTGGTGTGTGCAAGGTGACTTTAATAAATGCATTTGGCATTTCTTCACAGATCCAAACTTCACTCAGGAAGCACGAAACAAAGCCGCAAGTGAACTGAACTTTGACTCACAGCGTCTAACATCTTTTTTACGCTCAGCCTCACAGGTTCTTTTCTTCTTCTTTTTTTTTTTTTACACAAAGTTCCATCTTGGACTGTCTTTGTCTCAGTATTGATTCCGCTTGTCTTTGTTGTGGCTTTATTAAGGTCATGGTGGTCCTGTTGGAAGAAGACCAAGCTGAGAGAAACTCGATGAGAAAAGTGAAAACTCAAAAAGACACCCTGTCTTTTAGCGACGGAAGTCTGCAACTCAACACAAAATGGCCTTTTCTTTACGGTGAAAAGTCAAAACCTTAAAAATGTTCTCCGACGATGAATGATCTACTCTAAAAGTAGCACGCCAACGCACAGGCGCGGTCGTCACTTTCTCTCTGTCACTTGCAGGTCGTCAGGTTAGCCTGCTGCACTTCTCTCAGGTCCAGAGACACACCATGATGTCTGTCCACATGCCCACAACTAAGCCCAGCGCAGTGCGTCTGGACAGCTGCTCTATCATCTGCATCTGGAACATCTGGGAGCCGTCCAGACCTCAGAAGATTCTGGTCTATGAATCTGAGGTGAAGCAGAGATTTCCTGGTTTTATTTCCAGTTTGAGATAGTAACACCACCATTTTATTAATCTATGAAAGGAAATTGCAGTGCAATGGGATCTTTTCGGTTTTGCTGAATAGATAAGAAAAAAGAATGAAAAATGGAATAATTCTCTTAAAACACAATGTTTCTTTTGAATGAAACCTTAGAACAATTTCTATTGAAACCAAGCCTTCCCAGGCAGAGAACACTAACTCCCCGTAATGGTTGTGTTTGCAGGTCCAGTGTTGCTGTTTCAGCCCTGGAAAGGCCACATTGGTGTTTGCAGGCACGTCGGTCGGCTCTGTGGCACTCTGGGACCTCAGGGAGCCGGCGAGCAGCCACCGTCGCTTAAAGATAGGAGAGGAGGAGTGGACCTTCAGACACCCCACTTTCTCCACTGGTTTGTCATTTTACCTTGAAGTGCCATGGAGAGGAATCTTTTTTTTTTATGGCTCACCTTCAACACTGCACGCAAATCATGTGCCCACAAAGTTTTTTTTCCTTCGCTTTTATGCTGAGACTGTAAAACCTCTTAATTCCTCACATGGCGTTACATATTCCACTCTTTGTACAATGATTCCACGAATGTGAATGTCATCCCTCTATGTTGTAAACATGCTTACTAATGGTTCTCTGCCCACTAAGGTGTCCTCTGACATGCCTCTCTAAAGATCAAAGGCCATTTTCTTACCCGACATTCATCCTGATCCTCTCTTGTCACTTTGTCAACACAGATGCGGTGATGCCTGGCCTGGGCCATTTTTCATCCGTGACATCTGTAGAAGTCGTCCCCTCTCCAGTAGCTGAGGGCCTGAGTCCCGAGGTCCCGCTTTTAGCATCTGAGGAGGGTAGGGAGACACTGTGTGAACACCTTGTGTACCATGTGCCAAATGTTGTTGGTTTTTGTCCGTTGAGTTTATATTTACATCAGAGTTTTCTGTTTCATAATCCAGAGTCAGCGGGGTTGTCATTCCAGCTGGCTTCTCTGGATGAAAGCGGGGCTTTACATTTTTGGGTAGGTTTCATAACATCCTACATATCTGTGGAGAGTTTAGAAACGTTTTTAGTCTCGGCGTGTCTTCCAATTCAAAAAGACACTTCTGTCAATCACTATTCAAGATTTACCTGGAAGCGTATGAGGGAGCCATAATGTTTTCTCGTCAAATATGTCAAATTAATGTAGTAATCAATATGTTTTTCTTTAGTCGTGTCAGCAGAAATATTTGATAACATCCCAACTACAGCTCGCAACTAATACATTTGGTACTACTACCAATAGTAGTGCTACTACTTATTACTACTACTACCACCATCACTACTACTCCAATAGTGCCAATATTATTACTACTTTTGCTATGACGAATAATACTAAAAGTACTTATAATGTTAACTGTATTACTACAACTATAATCACTACTACAACTACCACTGTTATTTGGACTAGAGAGTGTTCTTCTAAACTCAGACATTAGGTGTTTTGCATTTGAAGGTGTGTGAGAAGGCATTTTGAAGTGTTTTTCTAGAGGGCAAAAATCAATGCCCAATATGAGCGGCTGTGCAGAAGCTGACTCTTTATTCAATATCGAAACAAAATAAGAGCAGTTTTGTGGTTTGTTACTGAGATTCCCATGTTTGTTTTCTGTTCATCCAGAGGTCATCACGTTCCTCATCGTTCAATCTACTATTACTCACAGTCCAGACCCAACATAACACTGCCAACACATTCCATGCTCTGCAATGCCACTGTTAAAAACTGTTTCCCTCCCACACGAGTTTGCACCTGCTGCACATCAGCTGGGGTTTGTCTCTAGGAACTTTGTTCTCTCATGACTACATGTTCACACCCAAATAATTCAGTAGAATTGATAAACACACCAATTACAAATAGACTATGGATTCAACTATTATTACAATAATAATAATAATAATAATAATAATGAAAAATAACACATTGTATTTTTGTATCATACTTTTCATTTAAAAAATGTCAAAGTGCTACAACCACACGGTAAAAAAAAGATACGGCACAAACACTTGAAATTACACATTTAAAAAAAGAGTCCTCAAAGAAAGTTAAAAGCCTCTTTAAAAAGAAAAGTCTTGATTATCACAGCTACTACTTCGCCCTCGATCCACTCTATTGACGTTGATGGACTTGTGTGATTTCCTCTGTGTCCATTAGGTGGTAGTGGAACTCCCAAAAGGCAATGAGGCCGGCTCTCCAACGGATTTAGGTAACGCAGTCACGTTTCAGAGCATTCCCATCTCTTTGCAAGCACGTGCTCCTCTTTCTCACACATACGGTTACTCCTTTCAGCCTCTTCTCCTTCTCCCTCCTTTTCCTTCCAGGGCTCCGGCCTGGGGGCAAAGTGAAGTTGCTTCACAGCTCCTTTCTCCTCACCGCTGAGAGGTGAGACTGATTAATAGCTTGCAATGTTCATCAGTCACTGCCAGCCTCCTCGCTCAAAATACCCCACAATGTCTTTTTCCAGTGGAACACAGCTGCTCTGGCGCGGTCATACGATCCTGTTTGTTACTCTCTGCACGCTGGTGTTTTTGTCACTGCCACATCTGATGGGAACATATACGTGTGGTGTGAATGTGTCGCAGAGTCGTGTTCCCCTGTTGCACAGTTTGTTTTTGGCTGGGAATGTGCTAACCTTTAATCTCTGAGTTTGGCAACGTTTTTCCCTCCCCAATCACCCTCAGAGCCTCGCCTCGAGATGCAGTGAAAGCAGGGCCGTTACAGACCCTGCTGTTAAAATTCCATCCAACAGACTCCAATCATTTTTTTATTGGCACAAATATGGTGAGTGCAATTTGTGTAATTTGTTTTAATAAATCACCTCTATTATATCTCTAGGACACAAGGCTCTTGTTTCTGACAAGGTGTCATGATCCTTTCTGTTTAGGGTGTGGTCAACCACGGAACAAGTCACGGTTTGAAGGCTCCCCCAAAGTTTTACAGGTTTCATGAGGTTGAAGTCCGACCTGTTGATGTCAGCTCGATCCACTTTTCTCCTTTTAAGCCAAATTTGTTCCTGGTGAGCATGCTTGCGTTTGAATTTTAAATGCTTTGGGAAATGTACATTTACTGCGTGCTGTAAATATCTCAATAGCTCTTGATTCTGAAATGTTTGTGCACTTTTGCGGTACTCTTTTTCTCCCCTGTCTCTAGGTGGGCTGTGAGGACGGCAGCATCAGGCTGCACGCTGTCAGCCACGAGCAGCCTGTGGCGGAGTGGATGAACAGCACATCTGGTGAGCCCGTGGTCTCTCTTCAGTGGGCATCAACCAGGCCGACAGTCTTCTGTGTGCTCGACGCAGCATCGAATCTCCACATATGGGACTTATTAAGAAATGACTCTGAGCCTGTGGTCACTGAGAGAGCGGACGCTGATCGGTAGTAAAAGACACATTAGTGATGGATGTGATCATTTTAGATTTGTTTGATTGTTTGTTGATTGGCGTTGTCTGTTCACAGGGTGACGACTATGGCTGTGTTTGGAGATTCGGGACAGCAGAACACTTATTCAGGAATAGCATTGGCACATGAGTCAGGAAAAATAGAAATGCAGTATTTCTCCAGAAATTTCACTGTTTCCAGCCCTGCAGAGGAGGACAAGTTGGAGAGTCTGATGGCTGAACCCTTCTGAAACACTTCAACTTGAACTGCTGCATTTAGATTTTGATCATTTTGTATATTTATGTAGATGTGATATTTATATTTTTTCATACTAATAGATATATGACAAATTGCAAGAACAAAGTTAGTGTAATGTAGCTAAATACCAAAAAAATCCTGCACAGAGATCCATACATTTATCTGTAAAATTCATTATATGAAACATCCGTATATGTTTGCTGATATTTCTATTTTCTGTTTGATATACATGTTTGTATGTTGATCACAAGTTCAATTGTCATACAATAAAGTAAAAAAAATAAATAATTGTGTATGGGCGGTGCTGAGCTGATTATGTGTGTCACTGACTTCCTGTACGTTGATTATAGAATACAATTATATACATTGTCAGAAACTACAAAATGTTGGTACAAGGTAATCCAGTTACATTAATATACAAATACCTTGTGATTGTCAAATGTTTTTCAACAACATCTTAACGAGTTTCTTTTTGGTTTTTTTTTAACTTGCGTTTAAGTTTTGCCACCGTGTGCGTGGCCACGCGACCTGTTGCCTAGCAACAATCACTGGCTCCCCACAAAGAGCAAACTTTAAGCACTGCGACAGAATTTATTTTGTTTTAATCTGGAGTATTGGCGAGAAAAAAAAGACACAAACCTACTTAGGGAGCCTGTATAACGTTGGTTCACTCGTATTGCACATGGATACCTGCGTATTTTCAACTTTGTAGAGGACATTAAAAAGTAATGTGGCTTGCGCCAAAGGTGAGTGTTGTTTTTAATTGGTCGTTTTGTTGTATCTGTCCATTCTTTATCTTTACCTAACATGTGCTTACTTCTCAATGGAGCTGCTTACGTTCATGTCAAATGTCAAATCTATATTTAATACATGATCTGGTTTACTCAAGGGGGAGATAACTTCTTTACCATTGCAATTAGTGTGGAGATCGAAGTTGGAAAAAAAAAAAAAAAACAATCTACAAATTTTCTAAGATTATGAAAACATATTTGTTATACTGCAATATGTGTTCTTAACGTTTCCGTTTTTTGTTTTTCTATATTTAAAATAATATTTGAAAGTAAATGTCAGTCTTAGTGGGGGGGAGTCACAAATGCCTGGCAGCAAAAAACGACAATTTTAAAAGTGATCTTTATCTGGATATGGATTTGGAAGTGGGCTGAAGCATGGGTCTGAATTTGGTATAGCATTTAAAATGTAAACATTCACTCCTGTTTTTATTGAACTGGATATGTGAAGAAAACGGTTTTTTGGGGGTTTTTTTTAACAACACTTAACATGTTTTGTATCAGACTGCAATACAGGACGATTTTCCAGTACAGAGTATTATTTGTGATATACAATGCTATATCTGACTGTCACACCACTTGATCATGTTTCTTGAGCATTTTCTTTGCCAAAATTACATATTAAAACTTTCCAGGTTATTTGTTGTCATGGCCACTCTATCAAAACTTTGTTTTATAGTATTAAAAAATAGTATTAAAAGTTGTTTCTTGTAGTTGTATGTTGAATTTATGTAATAGTAAAACAGGCACAAAAAAAAAGCATTAATAACTAGTTTCAACAAACTTGCACATCCTTGTTTAGTTGGGCTTTTTTTCTACAGTGCTTTGTACTGTCAATGCCATCAGCCAAAACAGATTTTGATATCCTATGCAGTAAGTTTTGGAGATGGTGACCCCAGGAGAGACAAACACAACAACCACCGTACTCCAACCTCATCCCCCCTCCAGGATGCTGTCTGAAGACGACACTGGCATGCCAAGTGGAAGAACACCTCATAAGAGGAATTTGTTCAAAAATGATCTGAAATACATTCTGGGCAAGGTAGAGTAACATGATGCAGAGCTTTGAGCATTCTCTCGTTTATTTCAAATCATTACATATGACTTCTCTTTGAACATTTTTTTTTTCCAGGGAGTTCTCGCTGAGAACAGCAGGCACTTCTTCTCTCACGGTCTCATACGCCTCCAGCATTTCACCTCGAACAGTCCCGTGCGTTTTCTTATGTATTCTGAAGATGGTGAAGCACTTATGAGTCTCCACTCAGACAACACAGTCTCCCTCTACAATGCCCGTGGCTACAAGAAGACTATTCCAGCTCACTTGCCTTTCTTGGGTTTGACTGCCACAAAGATCAATGGCTGTGTCGTAGGCTGGGGCCCCGGGGCCATCTTCACGCTCCTCGATAGTGAGTTACGACCGTTAGATGCTGCTCACAATGGCCTGGATATCCGCGTGTGTCAGGCTGCAGGGCAATCCACAGAGCTGGTGACTGCGGGCGAGGGGAACGTGTGTGTTTGGTCGGTGATGCTGATGAGGTGTAAGTTGAAGATACAGGACGGGCTGCAGCGGAGGATTCTCACTCATTTGTCACTGGCTCCTCCACGATCCGACAGGCACCACAGAGCCTTTGTTACTTGTGGAGAGACTGTGACTGTGGTCGACCTCGACTACGGAAAAGTTTTGACACATAGGTCTGAACAGTCAGGGTACGTATGGTTGCTTGTGATATCTCATTATAACATCCTCAACAGCAGTACAGTTCAATTTACCCATATCAACCTTCATTATGTTGTTAGTGCTGACGATATTGACGTTTTTAACATCAGACCAAAACATGACGAGTTGTAGTAAAGGCCTATAAAAATCCCTCATCAATCTGTTTGAAACAACTTTGACAGGAATAAACTCACCTGATGCATTTAAGTGGATGTTGGTTATTTTAAAGATATAATATGACTTTGGGGGCTTATCTGCTTACAGTGGTATCACTGCAATGGTGTACTGCTTTCAACTGGACTGTCTGATTATTGCATCCAAAGAGCTCCGCATGACAGTATGGAGCCCCGATTTGGAGCCACGAGGTGCTTTTTGTGGACTTAAGAGTAAGAGTTTGACCACATTATTATTATTATTATTATTATTGCTTCAGGCTGTTATGATCATAATTGCTTGCTTTCTGTGTGTCATTTTTTAAAATTCAGGTGTTGTGACTTCTCTGTTTTACTGCACTGAAATGAGCGCGCTGGTGTCTTCCTCAGAAGATTGTACAATTTGTTGCTGGAACATGAAGAAGTGGGATCTGATTGAATATATCCACACAGATCAGGATGCCCCTCCGCTGTACATCGGGGGCGCGAGAGGAGGAGATACCTTCTTCTCTTTCTCACACCGAGGGGTGGATATCTGGACCTTCAGGAGTTTGTACTCCCTTCATTGTCCACTCACAGAAGATATAGGTTCTCCTCTGAGACAGATCGTAGTTTCACCATTACCTCTTCCATATCCCACACGAGTCCTGTGTGTTAGTGGTGACTCTGATGTTACTATTGTGGCTGCAGAAACAGGGGCAGTGTTGACGTCTTTTAAGGCAGAGAACAAAATCTTGTGTGCCGACTACTGCCTGCACAAAGAGATACTGCTAGCCTTGACTGAGACAGGTACAGTACTTCAAGCTAACACACTAACTAATCCCATCACTTTGATGCAAGAGTGGAAAGGCATAGGCCAGAGACCGTGGCAGAGCAGGGGCTGTTTGAAAGAAAATGTTGATATCCCAGGCCCGGCATGCTGTCTTGTTCTCTACCGTAATGTGACAGACGCACAGAGAGCTTTGGATGAGTGGAGAAATTTACAAGTGTTG
The DNA here is from genome assembly GCF_963422515.1 of Blennius ocellaris. Lineage (NCBI taxonomy): Eukaryota > Metazoa > Chordata > Actinopteri > Blenniiformes > Blenniidae > Blennius > Blennius ocellaris. The sequence goes on from NC_137668.1 coordinate 16,968,135, forward strand.
GGAGGTGGCAGTCACAGAAGCAATGCAGCGCTCCACAATGCTAAGAATAAGTGAGAATTTTATTTCAAAGTAAACAATTGCTGGTGCCTCTTTCTGCACATTGGTTTTAAACTTTTGTTTGAAACAGGTTTCTGATCATTCTTGGACACAGTCAAGGGTCTTTGAGTGTCCTGAAAGTGGATAGTGGAGACGTCATATGCAGGGTGCCGGCACATATGGGCCAGAAAGTCACCAGAGTGAAGGTGTACCCCGAGAACAGCTACCTCCTCTCCACAGGTACCAAACTTTTACTTCTGCTTTTCAGTGATGATTTGACAACTTTATCCTGTCTCATTTAGGTGAAGACCTGACTGTGGCAGTGTGGAAAGTAAGGCCCTTCATTGATGAGTGTCTCATGTTACTACTAAGTCTGCCTTGTGTGCAGCCTCAAGTCTACTTTGCAGCTCTGGGGTCCGAGATGGCCTTCACCTCTGAAGACCCCGACAGCTACTCCTACGTCTTGAAGCACTTCAGTTTACTCAGAAACAATCAGACCGATTCCCAGCCCAGGAAAGGACACTTAGACCACTTCACAGGTCGCTTAGACTGCTTGTTCGAAAAATCATTCATATGTCATGGATTGCAGTGTGTGAATGAGTTTGCATGGTCTACTTACAGGACTGTGTGTGGTTCCTGAGATGAAGGTGTTTGTTTCCAGCAGTTTGGATAAAACTCTCCGGATCTGGAATGAGAAGAATCAGGTCATCAGGTTGTAGGTTATTTCTTGTTCTGCAGATTTTAAGCAGATAAGAAAAGCTTCCTTTCAATCCAGTTGTTTTGTCAGACACTAACTTCACATATGATTTATTGGCGTCCCCAGGACTCTCCAGCTGAATGCAGTACCTGAATGTTTGGAGTACAGCGGGTTTGGAGGAGAACTTTTCCTGGGTGTTAAGGGGAACCTATGCAAGATAAACTGTGCACAATTCCTACCACGCAGTTACCAACAAATGGTTTGGTTTTAAAGCTGGCTTTGTGACTCCTATGGAAAATAATTTTGATTTATTTTCTAAAAATAATGCTATTTTTAAAATGTATTTCTTGAGGTCCCTAACACTGTCTGTCCTGCGCCGCCTCCTGATTTACCTATCCTCAACCAAAGAAAGTAGGTTCACAAATCATACATATAAGACAGACAAAGAAGCAATAGTGTGATGACAATAATTGTAATATAAACAGGACTTTGACTGCATCCATTGATGAACAAGGAGAATCACAAGCTGATAAACAGCCATCAACTGGAGACATGTGTCAAAAGAAGGTGTGTGTCAGACGGTAGAATTTGTGAGTGTGTTTCTTCCACACTGATTTCCTTCACACACTTGTCTTATACTATTTCCATGTCTCCTGTCAGGACAGCTTAATGACATCCAGTATGGACCTGGAAGCACTCCTGCAAGGCAAAGTGAAATGCAGCAAAAAAAAGCCACCAAGTACAAAACAAACCAGGAAAGAGGCTTTTGATCGCTACATGAAAATAATATATGGGCTAACACCAAATAACAAGGTTCGTCCCTCATCTAATGTCATATATTGTCTGGTTTCTTCCCACAGTCCTAAAGCATACATTTGCAATTGTGGCATCTTTAAAATAGCAACCATCATAACAAAATCTACACATTTCAAGCTATTTTGTATGTTAATAAATCTCAGTTGTCCGTTTAACTCAAATCTTTTTGATCATTTTGTATACATTTACATTTTCTTGAATATTGTGCATAATTGCTATTAAGCTCAGCCTAATGTTTTCTTCACAGATCCACTTGGAAGACATCCTTGAGCCAGGTATATTTTCATGTCACACCAAACCAAAGAGCTCCAGGCCCCTTAACCCTCCAAGGTTGAAAGTGGAAGCTTACTCTCCAGCTAAATCAAGCCTTCCTGAGACTGTCGAGCAAAAGAAGGTAAGAAATGTTTTTGATTATGCTTATTGTTTTAAATTCACCCGACTCTCAGAGGAATTGTAAAATTACTTTTACACGCAGTTGCTTTATTTACAATGCTAAGTAGGCCATGAAGGAAGGATTTGTCTGATTGTGCATTGCAGAAATCCACTCCATCAACCCTGAAGGATATCAAGCCTGTTGAGAAAGTGGAACTTGAAGAAAACAAACCTCAGCTTGCTGAAAAAAATGTTCCCACAATACCCATGATAACAGAACCCGTCATAACAGAGAAGGATGAGAAGGTAAGAGAATGTATCCTCTGAATTTTTGCAGAAGAGAGAAGACAATAAATCAACCATTTATATTTTTTGGGTGACCTCTTCCTACAGCCTCCAGAGAGGATTTGTAAAATAGAGCAACCCAAACCATCAACTCCAGTTTTTCATAGAACCCCGACACGAGCACCACCGAGGGAACCATCTCCAGAAGTGCCAGTGTTCCTGAAGCAGTTTGCAGGGATGGATTGGTTCATGGACTTGTATCCTGATAAAAAGGTGATCATTGCAAATCTGCTCTGTCACACACAGCAATAAAGAAGGTCCAAAATATGACTCTGAGGTGTCTGTTTTCAGAGTATCCCAAACACCATGTCCCCAGAGGACTTCTCCTTACAACTGCTGACCTATTTGCAGACCTGCAGTGTCTCGTCCAGAATGAAGATCCTGTCAGCACTGCAGGCGCTGCACAGCCACGGACTCGTTCAAAATGTAGAAAAGCTTTACCAGGGGCTCATTGACTGTGTGCAGAGACTTGCGAGACCTCATATGGTACTGTATGATCAGTTTTTTTTTTCTGTAGATACAGATTTAGCACTGGATTATGAGTGAAATCTTATTTCTTTGTGTGTTTGTTTAGTCACCTGTGGACCGAGCTGCTCTTATTAAAATGCTGAATCTGCTAGTTTCTCTGAAACCTCCAAGTTGTGAACTGATAAAACTGCTTTTAACTCTTCTAGCCAACAAAAATCTGGGCCTCCGGTGAGTTCATCACTGCTAAAACATGTTCCAGTATAACTTTGGAAACCTTGAATTTTTGGTGTAATTGTTGACTTTTGAGCTGGTATTGACCTGTGGACAGGGAGACTTTATTGCGCATGCTGAGAGAATTTGGTGTAGATGAGGCTGAAGAGTGGCTGTGGCCTGAGTTGGAGAGCTGGGAAGAAGAGCTGCACGAGCAGTCTGACACCTGGACGAGCCTTCATCGCCATGCAGATTCCTGGTTGGAGTTATGGATCTCCAAATACAAAGTACATAAGATGCATGTTACTTAAATTTGTATGTCATATGTTGCATAAGGAAAAGCACAGTATATATTTATTTGTTACTGTAGCCCTTCTTTAAAGTATATCTGAGTGTGACACAAGGACAGAACAGGTGTTTGAAAACGGTGAGGCTCTCGTTCCATGAATCAGCTCGCCACTGCTTCTGATGTCCTTTATTGTGACCTTAACTCCTCTAAATAGGAGTAGATGAGAGCTTGTCAGTGTTGTTGAAGGACTGCTCAGTGATTAACTACTTTTGCTTCCCCATTTCCATGCCACCAGGACCATAATCGGTATCCGTGCTTGAGAAGTACCGGAAATTGGAAACCTTTGACCGTGAACATGGTGGATGTGCTCAATCATTTCTGCGATGTGCAAAAAGAGCAGTCCAAAAAGGCGAGACATGTTGCACCTGCTTGTCAGAACAACACGGTGCTCATGCCTCTGTACGACTGGTATGTCACAATATTGCATATATAGTCATTTGTTTTTGGGATGCACATTTCTAAAAGTTGTATTTTTTTTTCTATTTGTGCAGTAGTTATAAACCAATCATTCGCCTTGGAGAGACATACACCATGGCTAGAATACGTAAGCCCGGTAAGAAGTCACTGCATTCTGACAAACGCTTTTGGTTAAACGTTGAAACTCACTGATGAAAAATAAATACCCAATGTGCTCCTTGTCATTCAGGTTTAAACCTTCCTCCTCTGCGAAATCGTCCATTCCTGATGCGCGTTCCCCCTCTCATCTCTTTCCCTCTGTCTCGTATCACGCTGAACCCATTTCACAACTACTCGGATGAGGACTGGCTGAAGGCCTCCGCTCAGCGCTACTTCAAACATCAGGAGTCTTTGGTAGAGTACAGATCATGACGAGAGAGGAATTCATTCCAACGGTGACGCTGTAGTTCAACAATGAATCATGGAACGTTGTTGCATGGCTGCTTTATTCTGTGACGGGCAGCATGTAATTGCATTTCTGTACACTTAAGGCTGATTTAGGTGCTCTCATGTCATGATGCTGGTGATCGAATACAGAAAGTCTATCTGTAAATATTCTAAACATTCACAAAACACTGATGAGAAAAGTTTAGAAAAGTGCATGAAAATAAAAAAAACACCATGAGTACAAAAACCATAGAAAGCTAAAAAGTGTGCAGTAACAATTTTTTCGTTTGAAGGAAACAGTTTAAGCAATTGTTCAGATGAAGATTTAAAAGCTGATCTGATCACAGCTTGTAGACAGAAAGTCTTAATAACAGTTTACATTAATAGTAAAGCATTAATCATTTCTTGTAAAAACAGCGGTTACTCCATTGCGACACAAGTGAAAAGTAATTCTATCCTAATAACTCCCTTGTCCTGTACATTTTTCTCTAGACAATAAATGACTTGGTGATTCTTCTCACTGCTGATGTTGACATTTTTACCACCATTTATAACAAACAAGAGACACCCTTACAGTACATTGACCTTTGGTGGCTGCATCTCACAATGACTTGTTTTTTTAGTAGCAAAAATGAATGAATGAAACATGTTAAAGACCAATGAATGCAGAGAAAAAGCAAAGCAATGTTATAAGCAACCAAAAATAATACAGTTTGACCGTCAGGGGGTATGACCGTTGCTGAAAAGCACCTTTGTTTTCCCTCTGACTTTGTTTAGTCCACTAAGTCTTTATCATAATTGAGCAGGTCGCAGGTCAGGAAGAGGTCTGACCGCCCGCTGTCCACCAGCACCCTTTTAAGCTGACTGCTGGTCAGGTTGATGTCTGTGTTGTCGTCCAGAGGCCAGTCCAACAGCTGAGCGCTGGAGGGCAGGTCAGGAAGGCCCGGCTGGTAGTCTTCCAGGGGGTTAGGATACAGCAGCTGACGCAAGGAGGGCATTCTCACAGCCATCCTCACCAGGTCCATGAGACCGGTCATAGAGAGCGGGTTGAGGGCCAGAGCCAAGCTCTTGAGGGCCCAGCAGCCTCCCAGCGAGGGCAGCAGGAGCCCCAGCAGGCCGTCCGTCAGGCCGCAGCCGCTTAAGGAGAGGTGATGCAGACTGCTGGAGGCCTGGGAGAGGAGGCGACGGATGGAGGGAAGGGTGCTTTCATCCAATCGGTTTTCACTCAGATCCAGCTGCTGCAGCGTGGAGGAATGATGGCTGGTGGAGAGGTACGCAAGGTCGACTGGACTCAGACTCAAGTAAGGCAGCTCCAATATCTCCAGAGGCTGAGGCAACGAGCTGTGACAGAAGAGAGGAGAGGAGAGGAGAGGAGAGGAGAGGAGAGGAGAGGAGAGGAGAGGAGAGGAGAGGAGAGGAGAGGAGAGGAGAGGAGAGGAGAGGAGAGGAGAGGAGAGGAGGAGAGGAGAGGAGAGGAGAGGAGAGGAGAGTCATTCGCCATTTAATTGCAAATGAACAATTATTAATTGAGATAAAGGGGCAGAGTATACAATTTAATCCTCTTTCTGCTCCCTTTCAGTCAAGAATTTGAAAAAACGTTTGTTCTGCATTGTGTAGACATTTTGTTTTCATTATTTTTTTTATAATGAATGGAATGAATAAAGTAAACTAAACTAAATCACTCAGTTATATAAAGTGAAGGTAAAATGCTGAACATGTCTGTCATACAAATGTTTTATTTATATTGTTTTATCTGTAATCATTGCCACCTGTTATTGCAATTGAAACAGCGGAGCAGCAAGTTCTTGAGAGCTTCTACTTGACGTACCTGAGCAGCACTCGCAGCTGGCCGGGCAGACGCAGTGCAGTCAGGCTGAGCCGCCGCAGTTCCTGCAGGTGTTTGAGACCCTGCGAGAGGTCCGTCAGTGCCTGCTCCTGACCAAGGTGGTCTCTGCGGAAGTCCAAGTTGCAGTAGTGCAGGCGGAGGGAGTTCAGGGCAGGGAAGGTGGAGAGCTGAGGCAGCAGTTCGGCAAGGCCGGCCACCCCGAGGTTGCTGTAGCGAATGTCCACGCCCAGGAGACCCCTCGGAGGCAGCAAGTCCAGCAGCGTCCTGATGCTCGACACTGAAATCTCCTCCACGCGCAGGTACCTGCACTGAAGCTTCAGAGGTCTTGCTGTGCCCAGGGCCACACGAACACGCTCCCAAGATCGGGCGTTGACAAACAGATCAGCTCTCACATGCACGAGAACATCAGTTTCTGTGTCCTGGCCGTCACTTTCTTTTTTACTGCCCCCTGAATCTGTCACTAATGCCTCTTTTTTATGTGCAGTCTCTATTCTCCTCCTGACTCCTTTCATGAGGTCCTCTTCACTTGTAGGCTCAGAACATTCAACCGTCTCGCTGTCATCACTATTTAGTTCGTTGTTTCTCTTCCTTTCTCTTTTTATATCACTTTGTCTTTCCAGCGCAGAGAAACGTTTTCTCTCTCGGTCTCCTTCTTTCCGCTGCGTCCTCTGTGCTCCAGCTCTGGCCTGAACCACCATGGTGCAGAGGGCTACAGTCAAGGACCAGCCTCCCATCGGGTCACCCATCCCGCCCTCATCTCCTTGGAGACCAGAGAGGTCCAGTATGTGCAGTGAACATCTTAACAGAAAGATAAACATGTTGCTGAAATGCCTGATTTACATTTATTTTTCCAGGGAGTAATTGATAGATGTTCAAGACAAGAAAAAAAAAAAATTGAGATTATACAATGGAGAGCTGAAAATAAATAAATAAATAAAAATAAATCCCAACAAATCCGTTGTTGTTACAACAGTATCTCAACTCTATAAGTGTGGACTCATAAAATGATTATTTCTGTCATTATGTGTAGGCAGTGAGGTGATGTGTCAACTGATCGCAATGTAACATATTTAGATAAATAAGAAGAAAGATAAGATGATTTTCAGAGCATTGGTTACACGAGGCCAGACAAATATTTTGGGGGTTATAGATTATGTCTACAATTTGTGCGATAAGAGTAGGCATGAAAACAGATCAACAACGAGAGAGGCTTGGGGTTCTATGATACAATATGTTACCTAAAGCTTTCGCGATCTTTTATGGTAAATCCATAAAAGAAATCTGCAAATTAAAAAGTAACACGCGTATTTACCTCAACCTATGTCTACATATGCATGTGTTCTTTATCCAGCCATATCTCTTTCGGTGATAGAAAGTGATCCTAACATGTACCAGTGCACTCTTAAAAAGCAAAACTACGTTTTAGACTGCAATCAACATTTTTAAATCCTTTAACTTCAAGTGAATCGTTTGCTTTTGTTCCTTTGGCATTGCTTCAGTTATTTATTATTACTATTTAGTACTTCAGGCTGTAATCCATCACTGCTCCTTACCTCTGATCCGACAGTCCCCTGACCACAGCGAGCAGCAGAGCCTGGATGCAGAGTCGGTTCGGTGCCGTTTGTCCCTGCTTCCTGCGTCCTCCGACGAGCAGCGTGCGCTCCGGCCACCGCTGCACCAGCTCTCCCACAGTCAGCGGTCTGCAGCTGGAGAAGGCGGCCTCCAGCAGCGGTCGGTACAGCTCCCTGGGCACCCACCGGAGCCAGCCGGGCGACGAGCTGTGGTCACTCACCACCTCCTTGGCGCAGAGGCTCACCAAGGACAGAACCATCGCAGACAGGGCTCGCTCTACAGTAAGAACACTTCTGAGAGTAAACAGCTGGCTCAGCTAGCTCCGCAGCTAAGGCAGCAACTTCGCGTGGTCCTATAAAGTCCCTCCAAAAATAATTTATAACATCATATGATAGCCGCCGGGATTATTAGCAGTAGTAACTTATGTGGCGACGACTAAAAGCTTTTCTCGGGTGAAATACTAACCGCTGACACATCTTGTTAGCTGACACTGAAGACGCTCTCAATGCATCAGGAGTGTTTACAATCTGGATTGACGCACGCAAGTGACGTGGCACGCACAAGTGAGACGTCACGAATGTGGAAGCCGAGCCAGCGTTGCCAGGTTGGGAAAATGTCAGCCCAAGAAAGCTCAGTTTGATATGTTGGAATGGGGAGAAAAAATGCGTCTTTTCCAGTTATTTGTCGGTGGGAATTGTAATTCTGAAATACAGTTGTTCATATATGAGAAGGAAAACAGTTATGGTTGGTTTTTGGTTGAATCAATTGCTTTTTTCATGCAGTTGTTAAGTTTTTGACATGGTCTTCATCACACATGACCATTTTATGATTTAACCGTGTATTTTCAGAGAGTTTGCGGCCTGGGCTTATGTATGTATGTATGTATGTATGTATGTATGTATGTATGTATGTATGTATGTATGTATGTATGTATGTATTTATTTATTTATTTAAGGTGCGCTTTGTGTTTGAGCTCGAAGCTGTCCATTCTGGCAACCCTGTGGTTCGCGCTCATTCATAGGTGCATAAAGAGCAGAGAGCTCTGAAAATGATGCTCCACGATGCTTCACAGCAGGGAGCTATTTAAAGATATTATACAAGAGATCCTTTGACTGCTGTGGGAAAAAAAACCCAGTGCACAGGCTTCACATTCAGTCATGTTTATATCAGAGATGTCGATGAAACACTGTCAGTGCCACCAACCAAGGTTGACCTTTACCTTTCAGCTCAATTCAACTGAAAACACCCTGACTTAGGTTTCACGTCGTTCAGATTGTAATCCTTCTGCCAAGAGTTCAGCCAGGAATTTTTTGTCTTTAGTGTATTGAACAGATCTCTTGATTTCACCCGTCTTCTCTCAGTGCATTTTGTTTTCCTGCAGAGGTGTTGAAAGCTGTGCCCGGAAAACTATTTGTCAAACGTGTGACGAAAGAACCTAGCAGTGAGGCACCGTATGCTGCTGCTGCTGCTGCTGCTGCTGCTGCTTCTGGAGCAATCATAATACATCACAGAGCGTGTGCTCATTAAACCAGTACAATCACAACAATGTACCTAAAAGTTGACTTATTGGAAAAGAAAAGCAGATTGAAACACACCATAGAGTCATTCTCTTATGAAATATGCAGTGAAGAATATTGGGATCATGTATTTTCAGCTGCAAGTGGAGTGCTACCGTGTGTCAAATGGTGCGTGTACACAAATAAAAGTTGCATATTATGACAGCTGTGTTTAAGCGAGGTATAAGCCAAATGTCCTTGGTGTGGTACCTTTGTAGTTTAATCTATCATGACAGGAAATTACATACTGCACATTCAGGAACTGTTCACTGTGAATAATTGCTGGTTCATTCCACTGATCATGCTTCACAGAGCAGCAGCTTTAATCTCCTCATATTGACTGTGACTGACTGAAGCAAGCTGAAGGGGCAAACAGATGGAAGAAAAGACAAATTGATAATGTAAAATGTGTTGCTGGTCTTCCTTTTCGGGGTTATTTAGGATATGCATGGACCTGCATATAGGGAGAAACTGACTGGTGTCCAACAGTCACATTAATGTACCTTTGGAATGCACCCTGAAACATGACGTCAAATTTAAACACACTTGATAAAAATGTACACTAGCGAACAAAAAAGGCAGAAATATCACGTTTAGTTTACGCTCCTCCTAGAACAAACCACTAGATGGCGATAATGGATAATTATACTTGTCTGAGGCCCAACTCCACAGAAAATACATCTTCCAGATCTCATTAATCTTCATCAGCAATAACAAGACAGATCTTCAGTGCATCTGTTACCTTACATGTGTTGTAAAGTTTTATGTAAACAGAATAATCGCCTTGCCTTCGTTTATCTTTAATGTTCCTTTCAGTACCTTTTTGGACTTGACTGGAACATTTTCCTGCTCTATTACCTGCTGCAAGATGCCTCTGCTACTTACATATGCCAAGCAGCAGCTGGTATGAATGAAAGTGGGAAACAATTGTAATTCGTGCCTGATCATTTCCTCACCTCTGCAGTGTTTCTGTTTGCAACTGTTGAGTTTGATTATGCGGATGATGAAGACGAATGCATAGACAATAAAATGATTCATAGCTTGTAAAGGGTTCACACTGTGCGCTGCTTGCTCAGGCTTTAAATACATTTCTGTGCTAAAATTGAGGCTTTGTGCGTACGCATGCACGCATGCACGCACGCACGCATGCACGCACACGGCAAAAAACATGCTATCACCTGCAGCTTTGTTTTCAGATCAGTGTTCATTTCATCACTCCTGTCTTTGTATGAACAGAATATGAATACATGGTCTGCTTTAACGCTGGTATGTTATGTTTTATAAGTAGAAACATTTTAAGAAGAGGAATAACTACAAAATCTGATCTGAAACCGTTGGGTCTACTTTAACCAACTCTAACCGTTTCACTAAGTGGGCTGATTGTGACAATTGACAAAATTGCTGTTTGTTGCTACATTTTTCAGCTTTCTATTATTAAAACTGCTTCCAGCTTCAGTAAAAAAAAAAAAAAAAAAGATATAAAGCTGATAAATAAATAATAACCAGCATGTCAAGAACAATGTCACCAAAATGCTCTTTGATTATAATTGGCATTATTACTTGTTTGGTTAAGGTCAGGATACGTTGTGTTTAAATACACAGTATCAGAAGCAGCTGCTTTCGCTCACTAAATACTTACACTTATCGTTTGGCGATGGTAGATACAGGTTGGTCCTACTTCACCATAATTATAGAACAGAGGTCAACCAATAACTGTCATTCAATTGGCTTGATGAACCTAAACATAAGATGGGGTTTTTTTCTGTACGCTACTGCATGAACACTTTTTAAAAACTAAAGCAGAAAAAGATATGACCGAGACAGGAAGCAGTGTAACAGATGAGAAATTCCCTGCAGTAAGTGTGATAAATGAACACTGTTAAAATTAAAAGTATAATATATTATAACCTAACTAATAACAGCAACATCTGCTGTGTTTTAATGCATCATTGTCCCCAATATAGATTTTGTACCTTTTAAACAAATGTTTATTGGGGTTTATCTTTCAAAACACATTCAACACGGTACAATAGTAAAGCACACGAACAACAAACTATGGATATACAAAATGCATTTCTCACATGAATCACTAATACATCACAGACAGGGTCCAGTATAGATGGGCCGTCATATGTACTTACATTCACACCTGCAGGAAAAGAAAAAGTCACCATGCAACCTGGACGACATGATGTCAGACTGTGGGAGGGGAGGAGAAAACTGACACATGCCCAGTAAGAACATGCATATTTTACACAGAAAGGCCCCAAAGCCCCATCAGAGACAATCTGTTTAGAAAGGTTTACAAAGTCAAAACATAAGACTATCCTGATAATATGATTTTCATATTGATAAACGCTAAACTATTCCATCCTATAGTTGTAAGTGAAGTGTTTTCAGTCCATTGACCATATTCTCATTATCCTCACAGTCAGCTTGAGTTGTTGCTTTACTGATTGTTTGGTACAATTTCTTCACTTGAGATCATTTTCCAAGCTATGCCTTGTCATTTTTTGATTTTGTTGGCTCATTGAAAAAAAAAAAAATAGTCGATTGTATGAAGTTCATGATGGATGGATTTTAGAGAAACTTGTCACCAGACATTTGCTGATTGCAAATTCCACAGTGCCAGGCACCAGGAAGAGCAAATCAAACATGACCACATCAGCCAATGACCCTGGAAACAACATTAAGGACTTTCCTTGCAAATCAACAAAACCAATAAATTAGTCTGTCACCTCAATGAACAACAAAAGATACAAAACATCATTAAGGTCAACTGCATCATACGTGCTGCCTCAGTTTATCTGTAACTACTCAGCCATGCACTTTCCAGCAGGTCAGAAGCCCTTTGCTCCCTGAGGCCTCTTCTTTCAGGAGAATATTCAGCTTTATTCTCAAACCGTAGTGCAGCTGACTGCACACATATTGAGTCTTTCAGCGTTTGTGGCTAATCTCGCTTAATTTAATTTGTCATTAAATTCTCCCTGCAGTCTTTAAATGTTCAAATAAAAGTATCTGAACTCAGAAGTCCAATCCAATATCTTGCTGATTGCCCCACCAGTCGGTCTGTCAGAATCATCACAGATATGCATTCCTATTAATGCTGACGTTCAATCTCTCCGCTCCGAGATGGTTGTGGTGCCCGGTCAGCTGATTAATTTGCAGAAAAAAATTCAATTTCCAAGATGGTGTTGTGCAGCCACTGCTCTCCTGACGTCCCCCCTGTCACATAAGTGTCAGTTTGAGCCTGTCTGCTTCTGCATTTGACAGTTTCATTTGCATTTTACCCGGATGCTTCATCAATGAATCATGACCTCCCTGAGTCTTCTATACCTCCAGTACATATAGAAGAGGTGCTTTCATCAGACATTCATGTGGATAAGATACTGTGTTCTATGTTCTATTTCTTTCCAGATTCTCATTTGAAACAGATGGGGTAAAACTGGCAATATTTAGTTTGATATTTAGCGTTTTCAGATGATATACACATTTAATTCTTCTGCTTCTCCAAAAGTTATTACAACTGTCAGAGCCAGAATCCCCATCTGTTTTGTCTTTAGTTTCCTCTGTTTGTGTAATATTTGAATTGCAGTCCAGGAAAAAGTGCCAAACATTTTGACTTACCACCAGCAGTACTGATTATAGTTCAGAACAAATGCTTAAACTTTCTGCTCCAGAACAAAATGAAGATGTCCCTCTCACAGCCTGCGAGCTAATTTAACCGTGAGAGTAATGTAAATAGCGAAAGCAATGTTAGCTTTCCTTTAAAAGACTCTTAATCTTGGCCAAAGTAGATGATGGATTGTACAAATTAGACTTATTTTCATTAAACTGGTTGAAAAGATTAGGGCGAAATGCCAATTAATTAAAGTTCCATACCATTTAATTAGACGAAGGGATTACAGGAGGTTGTCGACAGTCTGAGCTGACTTTGAGTGAATGGTAGAGTGCACCACAGGCAGAGTGACAGTCCATCACAGAACATGCAAAATCCACATGGGAGTGTGCTGCCTGGGGGTGGGGGTGAATATCATTTTATAAATGTCAAAACAATGAAAACTAGAACTGGCACTCGGTAGAGCGCAGACCTTCGCCGACGCCATATTTGTTTGTGGAACCGAGCGAGCATCGCGAACATGGTAGTTTGGTTGCACTTAAAATGCAGCTATTGAAAAGTAATATTTCTCGCTGCATCCACGTTTGCTGGTGAAAACAGGTCTTTTTGTGTGTTTGAAAACTCTTATATTCAATTTAATATTGTATTTGTATGTTTGTTTCATTCTTTCTTTTGTTCTTTAGCTTCGTTTTACTTTCTTTCTGACACATATGCTTCAAGTAATGCATGTTTTAATGTAACTGATCTATTAAGTAAAAAAATGACCTGTCCTCTCCTCTTTTAACTCTCACATGCTTCTCTTTGCACAATTTGCATGCATCTTTTCCCCCTTGAGTACAAACAAAGTCTAATATTTTCCTACTGAAAAAGTACTTTTATTTAACAGGGCTTTATTAACAATGTCCACTAAATGCTCTAATGGCACAAAGTTAGTTGATACCAGGTGGACTACATCAAAATTCCTCGTTATTTAACACTTACAAATTTGCATGAAAACAATCCTTTTTTAAAAATGAACTGTACATTTAGGGCAAAACAGTGGTTTTAATGATTAGCAATGATAGTTTAGAAAGTTTCTTTTCATGCCTGCATGGATTTTCTGGGGGTCATCTGATCCTTCCCACAACCCAAAATCATACATATGTTTATTACTGACTGAAAATCATTTGTGTATCTTTCTGTTTTAGTCTCTCTGCTATGGACCAGAGATCTAGCCAGAATGTAACCTGCCTTTTACCCGATCTCAGCTGGGATCCACCACTGTCTGCATAAAGCAGATCAATTATAACAAAGCTACTAGTCTTGACTCTTCTGTGCATTTATTTTTCAATTCATGTTTCAAAAAGGAACCGTTTCCTATATGCAGTGTTATCGTTTATTATTGATAATGGTCTAACTCTCAACCTGGCATTTAAAACTAGTCAAAAGTTTTTTTCTCGGTGGCCAGTGACCTTGAAAAGAACCATTATGAGAAGTGATGTATTGGCTTTGACAAGTTAAAAGCACAGAGTTCTGGTCAAGTGGAACGAGGTTGTCCGAGAGAGGAAACACTGTCCCTGTAAGAATCAGCTGGAAACTCCTTCAGGATGTCCTCTGAACTTCGTATGTGAAGGTCCCAGAGGTTCAGTAAATTCATGCATATTCATATTTGTCTTAATTTGTTTATGGTAGTATAAATAACTCATTAAAGTCAAGCCAACTTTTATTACTTTTCAAGGTGCCACTGTTTTTAAAAAGGAGCAAGTCAAGCTACAGTTTTATGCTTGAAAAAGAAATTGTCAAGTAAGGTTATAGAAATATCATATGAGACTGAGTTTTATTGCTTTCAGTCACCTTGATTACAAATATCCAAAGCCTCTCTGCCTTCATTTCATGACATCTTTAAAATCTCTGCATTTATTAAAAATCAAACATCCAGCTCATCATTCATGCACTCACGCACGCACACACGCACGCACACACACACACACACACGCACACACATGCACACGCCTGCTGTTATAATCTACAATTCTCTGAAAAGCAACAGTACAGAATATCAAAAATGTTTGAGCCATCATATTCTTTATTTTTAAGATTTAATGAAATACAACAAAAAAAAGCTAATTCATAAAAATTATTAATTCACAGTTAAGGTGTTAATACAAGTCAGATCTTTATCTTTTAGTGATAAAACATTCCCTCCTGTGTAACGAACCTTATTTTTCTTCCTCATTAATCAAGCTGCTATGATTCAGGAGATTTACTTTGAGGGTTAATGACCACCGGGAGAAAGGAACAATGTCTTTGCATTTTTGCAGAGCTGCTTATTCAAATCAAATGAGTGAGCTATTTGGTCAATTGTTGTAAGACAGATGCTTCAAGTTAGTGTCAAAATGTAAATACAATTTAACCGAATGCTAATTTTAAACAGAAAGCTTCTATTGAGCTTACAGGGATTACCTAACTATAGGCTATATATAATACACATACTTACCTATGCATGTTATACACTGACATGTACCTGCATATTCCGAACAGCAGTGCTTCAGAAGCAGAGCAGTTTTGCTTTCCATTAGTTTTCCTTGATTTATGTTTTTTCTGACATCTGGACAGTTGTCACCATGTATGATGTGATGTTGAATAATAAAGTTGTCAACACAATCCAAGGCAGTATGTATTTATTGGATCGGCCAAATGTGTTGACGTGTGGACTAGAGGATGAATGTGCAGTACATGGAAACACAATTTATTACAGGTCATCCAGTTTTTTGTACTTGCACTATATTTTGTGAGTGTTGATACTCCTATAACGATAAATCTGCAATATATTGTGCAACGGTAGTTCGAGGTCTTTATTTTTAGTTCATCCATCCATCCATTTTCTGCACCGGATTATCCGACAGTGTTTGGTTGTTTGGTTTGCAAGATGCACAAGTATTGTTTTATATGCTTGTAACCACAGATAAGGTGATCACGGCTGTCTGCTCTCTTCCCGTGATGAACTGTACAATAGTTAGTGCTTCAGAAAGGCACAATCATGTAGATGTTATAGATCACTCAAAATGAAAACAAACCAACTGGAGAACTCAATAGTTTTTATGCCAAAGTCACATGTGCACTAAACTCAGAACAAATCAGAATAATTGTGCAATAAGGTATAATAAGGATGATATTATGTTGTGTTTCGGCATGAATTGTGTTTAAAGATGCATACAACTCATATCATTTTATATTGTTTTTATACCCTTGGACCACAGGGACTGCACTTTCATTTTTATTGTACAATGAAAATAACTATGAAGTTTACTTCAGGGGCATTTTCAACCTCAGGATGTAACTTTCATGCAATGGAAGATTTTCATGTCTGCTTTCATGATCTTTACTTTTTAATATCCTGACAGACAACAATTTTCACAAAATTTGGCATAATGTCTTTTGAGTACTGTGAGGTGGCGGCATTGTGATGGCACAGGGATTTGAGGATGCTTCGGACTTGACTCAGGTGTTTAATGCAGTTGGATATTTTGGCTCATATTGTTCTTGTTAGGCTCATTTGTTACCTCTTTGACGGCTGATTTGTACACAATCGCATGTCTCACTGCTCAGCATGATGTTCGCCCTCAATGTGTGTTGATTGGAGGCTATGAGTGACACGTCCCCTACAGGTATGCTGTTAAGATTAGACCCCGCAGTTATGATTGCTTCACTCGGTGGTGAATCACTCGATCCACGCTGAAAGAAAATTAGCAGGTGCTGCAAATCATACAGCTCTGTGTGTGATTGTGAGGGCAGATCGACTGTGCTCGAAATACAAAGTGCTCTTTACTGTCAATATGTCGTAATTAAAAAATATTGGGGAATAAAGTTCTGAAGATGAATGACCAGGCAACATTTTATGAACGAATGCTTCCTTTGAAAAAAGTAGCTATCAGACCAGGTGATGAGTGGAGGTACGTCTGGGATTGTAAAAAAAAATCTCAGACTGTTCATCTTTCTGTTGGACTTCCTAATTGAAAACTTTGTCTTCAGGATAATTTCTCTGCAGTTGTTTTTAAAAACCTGAGATGTAATGGATTTGCTTGTGTGTGGAGGTAACCTCCCACTCACCATTACTCACACGAAAACATCAACACAGGGACAAAACTTTGAGGTTAAAGACAATCAGGCAGCTTACAAACACAACAGGATTTAATCACAACTTTGTTTTATTGTGTGTGTTACTGTGTGTGTGTGCGCGTGCACAATGGATTAGTTCAAGTCTTGATATATGAATTAAGATATGAATGATAGATTGTTGCAGTGATTGAAGCACCACCCAGGTGCTTCTAAAAAGAATTTGTTGATGTGCCAGCGATTTACTTTGACCTCTGTTTCATACACAGAGGTGAATTAAACTGAATCACAATAAGCACCAATAATAATTCAGCTGTGAAATGGAAGAGGAGCAAGCACATGCATCAAGTGCAGGGCAGTAGAAGACAGTTTCTCTTAGGAATACCATTTTAAACATCTCGTGAATTTACTGTATTACTAATTTCTATTTGAGGCAATGCTATTAATTTATTATTGCACAATAAACACAATTCAATCAAGCAATTTGTCCAATTTTCTCTTGAACTGAACTGCATTGTTTTGGTTGCTAATCTGAAAGTAACTGTGTCACTAAATATTTAGGATGTTTAATCTCCATCATCTCTTAGCTTTGTGGTGTTTTTTTTCTTGAGATTTTATGTTTTAGTCAATTGCATAAACATATATTGTTAGTGACATTGGGACACGTTTTTGTAACTTGCAACCAACACAACAGAGAAAGAGACGACTCTACTCTAACTGTGTCTATCAATGAGAAAAATAAAGAGTTATAATGAACCAGAAAAATCTCAATCATACCTGAGATTGTTGAGAACTCAAAGTAATATTTTTTTTGTTATCATTGAGTCATGGTATATTGTAAATAATAAATTACTAAACATCAGTGCACAATAGCAAATTTTACAAAACATTTTTATTGGTGTTTTCTTTATCAAATTGTGTCCTGCATTATAAGAAAATACTGTAATTCAAGAAAGTTACATGTCAGCAGCATGGTTGTTCTTGTCTTTTTCGTGAAATGCATATTTATGCCCATAAAAAGTAAATATGTTTAATGAAGTGGCATTTTTATTTACTGATCAGTGAACCCTTTTGCTGCCCATCTAACGTGGCGTGTTGCCAAACATATTAATGAACCTTTTCATCCATGCTGGCTTTGATTACTTTGTCATCTTGAACCAAATCTTAAAACTGAAATATGTCTCTGTTGTCATAATCCCGACACTTTCCAACAAGTTGCCAGCCTATGCACTGTGCACAGGCCTGTTCTGCATGCTTCTCCAGCAAGATGGACTCAAACTGCCAACAGGGGTCAATCTTTGCAAGATCTTTTGCTTGTTCCACTGGTCCCTTAACCCTCGTGGAGCCATCAAGCTCTGCTTTTTTCTCAAGGTTAATTTCATTTGAACTACAGCAGCTCTTGTAGTGGCTTGCTGCATGTCTCTTTAAAGACCCTGCCTTTTATTGATTGCTGTGAAATGAAATTATGCCTCACTTTAAAGTAGAGTCAAGCCCTGCTGGATGCACCTAATGGTACATCTATAGCGTTTCCTGCAATTTTCAACTCATCTCTTCACTCCCTTGTCATGGGTTTGATCCATCAGAGTGCAGTTTGTTAAAGCAAATGTATCTAACTCAATAGATAAAGCATGTGCCTTCTGGATTTGACCAAGTTTGAGCAATGGCACCAGGCAGATCAGCAACAAAATGGTTTTCTTTTTTTTTTTTTTTTATTTGTTTGGTTCATGGATCTTTAAATTAGTGAAGTTTTGTTATAGCTAGAACATTTGTATCCTTTGTTGTATTGAAGTTTCATTTGAATTTATAATGCTAAACATTATAGTGCATTTATTTAACACATATTCTTGTGGGTTTCAGCTATTTTTACAATTCTTGACAATTCTTTAATGCTGTGTTTAGTACTCTTTGGCATTTTAACAGGTTTGCCTTATTTATTTACTTATTTTCCTTTTTTTGCAAATAATCTAGTGTATTAATAAAAAACAAAAATAAGATTAAATAATTCAATAGCCAAAGTTTAGTGAAAGTGTCAGGGAGCCACTTGTCAGGGTCTGAAGAGCCAGCTATGCAGACCATCTGACTCAAGCTATTGAACTTTCTACTCAACTACCTGAAATGTAATTGTCATGTTTCACCATCTTGGGACAACCGAAAGATTTTGCCTGTTGAAAAATGTATTTCCTTGAAGTGACATGGCTACCTCCATTGACTAAGAGCCATAAAGGGTCATTTACTGCCTTTTACGACATGCCCAGCGCCTGAGTACACACACTGGATCAATCCAAGCTTGAGGTTAGCTGTAAGAGAGAGGAAAAGCTCTGCCGAGCCAGGAATTATTCTGTATCTCGTGACGGCAAAATGCTGAGCTTAAATATAAGGTGATTCATTTGAAGAACATCAGCCTGCTGATGGCGTTTCTGCTGCCGTTGTTTCTGGCCTTCACTGTGGCCTTTCAGCGTTTCGGAGCCTGTTCGGTTCAGGAGTTCACCTGCTCTCAGGGTTCATGTGTGACTGAGGACTCTGTGTGTGATTTCACCGATGACTGCGGAGACGGCAGCGATGAAAACAACTGTAAGTACAAAATGTGAATCTATCAGAGAGTGAATATTGAGAGGGAGAATTCAAGTGAAGCAGACTAAATGCATTGTTTTATATTCTGGATGGGGGTTATTTCTAATTTACAGGGGGCTACACTTCATTGATTATGTAAATGTACAAGATCGAGGAGATATTAACTGTTTTGGAGGGTAAATTTCCACTCTTTTAAGATGATTGAACATATCTGTGATATGCCACTAAGGCGATTCCTTTATAACTATCTAGCCAAAACAGCTTAAAAAAATATGTGATGAGCTTCGATAAAACAGGCCATTCCTGAGATAAGTAACACATACCTCACATTCCTACTAAAAACTACATTTGTTTAATCAATATTTCCTTATGTGTACATTTTCTGAGCAAATTTGTACTTTGAACTAATGTTTGTGTCCATTAAAGCAGCATTTTCTCACCTATTTCTTGCTTTTCACAGATATTTCTTTTCATCTAATTGAACTACTTCACCGACTTCAGAATTTCAAAGCTACATTTTGTTTAGATTCTCTTCGCTGCTCTGGCAGTTTGGTTTTGGGTGTTTGAGCTTTTCTGAGAGTTACGTGTTACTGTCACAGGTTCCACGTACAAGAGATGCGACTTTGAGGAGGATTTCTGTGACTTCGTCCAAAGCTCAGGGGAGACTTCTGAGTGGAGCAGAACTGCAGAGGTCACAGGACTCAAACATGACCACACAAACAGGACTTCAGGTGGGAGCGGCTGATAGTTCAGCATTAAAGAAGGATGTGTGTCATGAATGACTGAGTTGCTTCTTCTCACTCCCTCAGCATATTTTCTGTCTCTGTCGCCTGTTGGAGGAAACCAAACCACTGCAGACTTGTACAGTCCAGTATTCCTGCCCAGTCAGACCTGCAAGGTTCACTTTTCATGTTTTATTCACACTTTCAACTAATGTTTTGATTATTCGTGCCTTTATTAACCTTAAGTCAGCCAATAGCTTCTATTCCTGTACTCAGACAATCTATCTGCTATTTTTGTTTCCTGTGTTGAATATCTCTTTTTATCAAGTCGATATGCGATCTGCGTGTTTCCATGAGGCTTGCTTCTGAAATGTGTTTTTAATTCTGTGTGAAGCACTTTGTGTTGCACTCTTACTTGAAAAGGGCCACATGACTAGAGTTTGATTTCAAATGCTTTGAATGGCGCAAACATCTTCTGACGTGGAGTGATCAACTCCCTCTCACGTTCATTCATCAGATGAGTTTCTGCCATTACGCTGCAGCAACACATGGAGATCTGCAGCTGCTGGTTGTGACTCATACAACTGGTCAGAGCACAGAGGTCTGGAAACAATCCACACAGAGGTCAATGTGGCTGCGGACCCAGATTCACCTTTCCAGCGACCACAACTTTCAGGTCTGTAACAAGCACAGATGGTCAGAATAACGTTTTGCCTTTCTGTTTAACACTGAAAAAGTATGACTAGCAAACGATATAAAGTTAGTGATTAGCTTGTGAACGCAGCAAAATATGCATCTTTAAGGTCACATATTTTAGCACATTTTAAGAATAGCATCATCTTGCTCCTGAAGTTTGCTTTGGGCGACTATTGAATGTGGATTTGTTTCCGAAGGTGACAAAAATGAGAATCATTTATGAGAAACTATGTGCAGCCTCCTGGGAGGAAAAGTGAATGTAGGCGGCAAGCTCCCCACATTTCTGCAATAACTCGGCCCAATTCAAATTGTTGTTCAACATCACAGAACAAAATACTTCTGTCCAGATGATGTGTTGAGAAGGAACTGTGTAAACCCCCAAACCAGGACTGAGAGAAAAGAATGGTGACACAATGAACCCTGATGTTACCAAATCCTGAAACGCACTTCTAATGAATGGAACTTATTTGCATTAAGACAAACTTTGTTTTAAAACTGAAACTGACCAATGTTTCCAAAAGACCCCCCCATCGGTTTTGAAGAATGCACATCTCAAATGACCTGAAATTGCTGTAATGTCTTGCAAATATTGGAAAACTTTCATAATGACTTGAACCAGCCAAGCCAGGATAGAAGTGGAAGAAATACTGATGCTTCTGCCTTTAAAAACATGACTGAATGAATTATCATGTTTTTCTACTGAGGCTGAGTGGAACAAAATAAGGTTATTGTCATAAACCAGGAGGGACCAGATGGAGAGTTGCTTATAATATCCATCCATCCATGTTTAAATCTGTGAGAGTTGGCTGCTCTATTTTATTTGTAAATAATTGTTTTCTGCCCAAAGATGACAAGGGGAGGGTTTAGTCGCCCCATTTTCACATTACATTACACAAAATCTGACACATTTGTTCATATTTTTCTTGGGTATTGACATGCTATGAGCGAGGTTCCTTCAAGATGATGAAGTAAAAGCGAGTCGCACTCCAGGAGTGTCGTGTTTACGTGTGGTAAGAGAGTATCGACCCAACTGGAAACCCTCAGAGGCCATCTGGAGTCCCCTGCAGCCTGCTGCTTGTATCCTTCCAGTATCCTCAGACAGTGTCAGTGTGTCACCTTCTCTTCTCCTCTGCCTTCACCATCTGTCACCAACTACAGCCAGAGTAAATACGGGTCATCACCAACATTCACTTTCCTCTTCATTCATCCACATCCTGTTTCTAGGGTAGTTTAGTTAATTGGGTTTTTATTTAGTGCCATGATTTTTGAAGATCTTAGTTCCACTTTGTTTGCTTAACGAGCTCAACTTGAGGTTGTTTTTCCAACTCTGTCGCAAAGACGCTTTATAGTTTAAAGTATATATAATACTCATCGATACACATTTGGCCCGCAACTGAAAGCAGAAAGTCTAATCTACGATATGATTAAAGGGGAATTTTGTTGAGCGGCTTTCACAGACAAAAAAATAAGTGACTTTGTAGATAAAAGTACCCCAAGATTTTCAGAGAGCGAGGCTATATTGTCTGGATCAGATAGGCACAAGGGTTTGAAAAGAAAATAATGAATGAAGAATTCTGCACGTTCACTGCTTTAAGTTATATTTTTCACAATGGCTATGGTGACACAGACTGCCGGTTGTTTGTATTGGTCATAAACACCAGGCAGTAAAACAGTGCTGGTGAAGATAAAGCTGTTGTGTGGACTTGGACCTGGACCTGGGCAGATTTAATCATTTTAGCATTGTGTTGGTGATACTTGTCAGTGAATGCACCTTCTTTACATCCCTAATTGGTCACACTTCACCATAATTATTGACATTCACTCATTCACACACCCATAGCAACAACCATCTTGTTCATAAGTACTTGACAATGGAATCAATCAAATCTTAGGATTAAAATATGCTTTTTTTCCCTACTAACTGAGCTACAGCTGCCCTCTATTATTGTATGGCTATGAAATGGACTCTCACAGCATTTTACACATATTGACAAAATCCAAAAGATAAAACCAAATAATTACTTGTTTTCTGGACATATTCTTGCTCATTCATTAAAAAAATGGAATGTAGTTGCTTTTACTCTTACTAAACTGCTTTTAATCCCCTGCAAATATTCACATGTGCTCAGCAATGCATTAATGATATCCATGTGTTCAAGGTGACTGTCATTTCACAAGGCACATTATGTGGCTATAACTCAATAATACTTTCAGTAAACGTGACACAACTTGATTAACTAAGATTGCTTTCATTTAGTCTTTCATGATAATTTAAAGGTCACATATTAAGCAAAATTCCCCTTTTAATGGTTTTCTAATGGGGATATGTGTCCCAATAGCCTGTGTATGAGGTGCCAGAAGTGAAGAAAGTGTCATCTCTGTCATTTGCTTACTCTATTTTAGTGACTGGACAATCAGAAACTTTCCCTTCATGACACCATAGAGGGAAATAACGACTCCCTCTGATTATGGATTCTCCTTTTGACCCTCCCACAGGCAGATGAGCTCTGCCTTTTAAAATGACGAACAGCGCCATTTTTTCCTCCTTTCAAATGAAAGAGGAAAACAAACATGGAGGGAGCGTGGGCAGCCACAGCTCATTCGCATTTAAAGGTGCAGACATAGAAATGTCCTGTTCACATTAGAGCTCATTAGAGGGACTTTTACACGGAGTGAAATTCAAAACTAAGGCTGGTCTTCTGGCAATACACTCTGAATACAACTTTGGAGGACCTCTGATAACTATATGAACTTGTTGAAACATTTAATAATATGGGAAAAGGTTGCAATTCAGTTTCACAGGAAATTATTTGTTAGATTTGCATAGTAATGCATTTCTTGCTTGTATTTTGTCAAACTATATATTTAATATATTTCATTGCAATCCAAAGGATTCTTGTATGATGATTGTTTTTGTTTTTATGGCAGGTTATATTTTATCCTGACAAGCACACCAGCCCTGACAGGTTGAAATGTTTTCTTTTCCTTCTGTGTATCAACCAGGTGGTAATTCGAGGGAAACTTTCAGCTGACAGCGAAGCCTCTGAAATCCTTGCCATCGATGACTTATCCTTCAGTCCGGGCTGCATGATTGTATCTGGTACAGGTACCATTAATAACATCTCACTGCACAGGCTGGACTTGCCCGGGCCTTGACATTTTGAAATATCACCACACATAAACAGACCACCACAACCTTGTTTAGAATACTGATGAAAAGGTGCAATAGACACTAAAACATCCGGGGTGGGATTCATAAAAGAATAACTGAATCGTTAGAATAGTGCTTACTGCACATTTCCTCACATTGAATATGGAGCCGTCGTGGCCTCAATGTATGACCGTATTTGTGTCGTTTATAGCAAGCTGCCTGTGGCTCAGTAATGAACATGATGTATAGTAGCTCAACATCTTGTTTGGGAGTGTTCGATAAAGCAGCGTCCACTTGGACAGAATATGAACATGTTGCTTTGGAGATATGCAGTTATATACGGCCGCCGGCACAATGTATTTTCACAGGTGCTATTATTCATCTCATATAGGATGATGTTCCAGCTCTCTCGCCATAAAATAAACAGCAGCTGATTGATTGCGGTGTTCAGAGTACAACCTGTGGCTTTTGCCATTTTTTTTCTTCTAAGCATTTTTATCTTCCTGTCTTTCCTGGGTGGATGTCAAGAGCTGCCTCGTCTAAATATGATATTTTCCTCAAAAGATCTAATGTTGCCATGTTTGCAGCTAAAATGTGAGGTTCTGAGTGAAATGTCTACTTGATGGATTGCTATGAAATACTATCATGTTGCAATTCAGGATTATTTACCGCCACAATGCTGAATACTCAAATTTTCACAATTCATCAAATTATTTTGCTCCATGCCCAACAGCCTCAGGTTTCCTTTGTGTTGAGCCATCTTGGACTTCTCCTTCCTATTCATGGAAACTTGAGTCTTATTGATTACTTCTTTAACCTTTTTTTGGAGCCAGATACCTCACCCAGGATTGAAATGACAGAAGTGCCTAATGAGACGTTACATGATTTATTTGGTTTAGAGTGCACAGGAAGAAAAAGTTGAGGAATCTCTTGGACAATTAGACTACAGCGTAATGTAACTGCGTTGCAGTGGGTGACGATATCGTGAGCTGCACAGGAATATACCCTGATACTGTCTAGACACTAGTGCGGGCGGAGCTTGAATCCAGGTGGCTGTGATGTGAAGCAGGACTGCTGATGAGCTCAGTCTAGAGAACAATGGATTCCGGTTCTGATGAAGATGAATGTTTGGCTGCTGCAGAAGAAAAATTTAATTGTAATTCAGACGTTTAACAGTAAGAACAGAAAGAATGGAAATAAATACACCAGAAGAGGGTTATTGAACATTTGCTGAACCTTATTTCTGCAGCTGAAAGCTGAAAGTGGCTGTAATGGAGGTTTTTATGTTCACAATCAAATAAATGGCATCATGAAAATCATAGAACTGAGCAGTCACTTCAGAGCATGTCGGGACTTTTAAGCTTGTTGTTTTTAGTTTTAATGTCCCACGATTTGTTTTGCTCTTGCCAGTTATCAAAAGCTTTGTTTTACTGTGTCTTTTTAGCATCGAATTACAAAGATTATGAGCGATTAGCACCACATAGCATCTAATGAGACCAACACAGAGATCACGCAGAGCTCGAGGGGGAGAGAATACTGGATCAAATTACAAATAGCTGCTCTCATGCCATCAATATCAGGGCTTTCAGTTTTGCGCTCAGCGCTGTTTTGCTGCTGCCTCTTCTATTTGGGAAAAAAATCCACTTTGTCTTGATTTAACTTGAATGAAAGTGGTAATTAAAGTCATAAGACACAGTTATTGGTGTGGCAGACTGGAAAGTTCATTGGACCATTACGTAGCTGAGTTTAACACGTCTGAGTGGATGAGACAAGTCAGTGTCACCTTGGAAAATGGTCCCTTTGTTTCCATCTGTCTTCTCTTCTCGGCAGTGGATTTATCAAATACCCTGAACTTTGACAAAAAGGATTAGCATCTTTCTTACTTCACAAGACTTCACAAAGGAATATTAAACCTGAAAATATCGCACTGAAGCCAACCTAATTTCTTTTTATTGTTAAATTTCTTGCAACGGACGGATAACTTAAGACATTAAATTCTCTGTAAATTTAGACTACACAAGAAAAACTATGTATGAGGCATCATTCCAGCTCCATATGTGGCTCACATCTGATATCCCTAACTACAGGTCATTACAGTCACTTACAGATAATTCTTGTCTCTTGTTCTTTATTATCCTCTTTCTTAGAGACACGATGCATTTATTGTATTGAAATATGGGCTCACGGCATCAGTGAATATAGATTAAGGCCACTGTCACAAATAAGAGCTATATAATGATTAAATAATTGAATTGCTTGTAACAAAATGGTTGTGTGGTGAAAATTATGTTTCCTGATGAGGTTTGACACCTCCTTTACACAATGTGTTAACATAAATCAAACTGTTTCCAAGCCTCAAGGGTGTGTGTTTGTCATGTTTTGGGAGCTCGCCAGTTAGGATTTATTACCTATTTGTGTGGAAATTATGTGTCTGTGTTATTGTTTTTTGTTCTTTCTTTATAAGGATGCTATGGTCACACACATAATGAATTGCCTGAATGTGCATCATTTTATTCATGTTATGATGTATGAAATGTATGTAATGCATGCTAATAAGATGTTTGTAAGCTGAATAATTTGTGGTTAGGCGTACAGTAACTGAAGTTCTTAACTAATGTTTTACTTTAAGTTAAAAGTTTCATATATCTTTAATAATGATGCTCATAATAAAACACTTTATAAGGGCTTTGAAGTTACCATACATTATGAAATACATTCAGGAGTTTGTAGGAGACCAATAACTTTCAGCATGAATAGACAAAGGTGTCCAAGGATAAAATGCTTTGGATGTTGGGTGGGAGGGGCAGTGAGGCAGATAAAGGAGGCAGATCTGAGGTCCACTGGGTGAGTTTCAAAAGAGGAGGTCAATGAGGTGTAGGGGAGTGCGGTTATGGATAGCCTTGAATGTGAGAAGCAGAACTTTGAAGTGGATGCGTTGCTGATTTGGAAGCCAGTGGAGATTTTGGAGGATGTGAGTTATGTGACGGATGTAAATAGTAATTGGAGTTCCACTATAAATCCCTTCCTTCACTTCTTTAACAGCCCTCAAATCACTTTATAATGTTAGTTCCATTCACCCATTTTCACAACAATGAAGGCTGCCATGCAAGGTGCTTAGTACATTTACTTGGAGGTTCTTATGGATATATGGATAGCTGGGGGGGGTGGGTCGAACCTGCAACTTTCCGAATGAGAGGCAACTACCAACTTCTATCAACTGAGTCATTGCCTCATCTATCGAGGAATGAATGTTGTTCTGGTGATGAGCTGGGCGGTAGCATTTTGAATGACAGTAGCATTAGAGCAATACAGTAATACATACTGTCGTCCTTATAGGAGGTGACCAGTGTGATGGTGCTGTTGGATGATCGATATGAAAGTCTATTGGATTGTGTAAAATGGTTTTACCATTTAAAATATTTAGGTGCTGCTTTAAAGGTAGCAAGAATGTTTTCTTCTTTTTGGAGCCTTGACCGGATTCTGTACAATCAGCATTGGTTATTATTGAGGTGTCTAAGAGTTTCAGAAAAACAAATAGGTGACTGGCTGTGTACAGTTAAAAGACAGAAGAGAGGCAATGCGTTTCTTCCGCTCTCATTGCAGATGGAAGCAAATTGATTGATTTAACACAAGTTTTTATCCCAAATGCCCTTCCCAAAGCAACCTGAGGAGTTGGGGGCTAAAGACCTTGCCCAGGGAGTCACAGTGGTGGTAGTTTTCAAACCAGCAAGCTTCTGGTGATGAGCATACTTCCCTAGTATGTAGGTCGTCACTGTGAAAAAGTGACCTACATCGGACTCTGAACTTGTTTGGAAGCCACTGAAGAAAATGCAGCATGTTTGTTAAGTAGTGGGCATTAGGAGGTTTTCTTAGATGTGAATTGCTGAGAAGTGTGAGGGTTTTAAGTGTGGCTTTCTTTTGAAAAGTGTTTGTACTCACTCCTGTTTTGTTCCATGTCGCAAGGGGCTAAGCATGACTGATGTTAAAATGATCTTTCCCAAATATAAGAAACTGACAGTATGGCTTTATTATTGAAATGACGAACATATAATGTAGGTGGCCATGCAGTGGTGTTACTTTCCTAGTTGTTTTCTCATCATTTATGACATCTTTCTGGTTCTGTGATAGTTTGTAGTTATAGTTGACGTCTGGTTTGATGTTCCCTGCCAGTGTTCAGTTGAGTGTCTTATAGCTCTGACCTTGTGTCTTCCTCTGTGTCACTCAAATCCCTGATGACCACCGATTGTTGTCAGCCTTTTCTGGCCAGGCTTGTCGGTGTCAGTTTGTCTGTTGGTCTTTATCAGTGCTCAGTGTGAACTTTCCTTTGATTCCCGCCTGAATCCTCAGGTCTTTTGTCCTCCGATCCTTGTCAGTGTCCCTCATTTCCCCTGGATTTGGGTTATTTGTTATGCAAAACATAACAGGCAAATCTTTCCTGCAAAGCACAGTCTTGTTTTTACTCCATTGTGTTAAAGACATCAGAGTACTTCTTGACATCATGCCAATTTGTACGAATTAAAGCTGCACTAATCCAAATCCTTTTCTGTATTAATGCCTTTCACTGGCGTCTGCTCCTTTAAGAGTCATTTCAAACATCAGTTACAACAAAAACCTAAAAACAGCAACCTTTCAGAGACTTCTTTTCAGCAGTGAGCCAAAAGTCATTTAAGTACTGAGCCATTTTTCAAATACGTCTCCAATACTTTTCATAAGCTGAAAGTAAAATGGAGTTCATTTTAAAGATGAGGTCTGAGACTTTTATTGATCAAAACATCTGTTCTTCATTCATCACTTTACAGTCGAATCTAATCTTCCATAACAGAGCTAATGTAGTTACTCTGTTCTGGACGCAGCTGAGCACATCTATATTAATCCACTATGATGCCCTGATAAAGCATTTTAATGATAAAATGACATGACAAGAGTCCCGTGATAACAGCGGTAACTCGGTGTGTGGAGAGTCTACATTTGATTTAAAAGCTTCAGCTTATCAAAGTACTGAATCCTGCCAGTCTATCTTTGTATTAATATCTGTTTTCCGATTCCTGAAGCTGAGAGCAGTTCACCCACCGCTCCCTCCTGCCCTCCTCCATGGTTTGCCTGTCATGATGGGAAGTGCATCGAGGAGAGCAAAGTGTGTGACTTCACCCCACACTGCCCCCGCGGAGAGGACGAAGCCGGATGTCGTAAGTCCCTTTATGATGTGTCTGAAAATAAACTGTTTGTGGATCTGTAGGCACTCCCTTTAAAGCCACAAATAAACGTAGATACACAAGCAAGGACATTTTACGTAACCTCCGTCTTCATTCTGCTCTTTCAGCCTCTGAGTGTGACTTTGAGGACGGCCTCTGTGGCTGGTATGAGCTCACACTTGGTGACGGCTTTGACTGGGTCAGGGGCTCATCTCTGGAGGTTCCTCCAGAATACTATGGTCGCCCGCCACCACTGGACCACTCCACAAACAGCAGTGAAGGTAGATCAAAGAAACATCCCAAATTGTAACAGAAATGTGTTTTTTGAGCGATTGGGACCTCATGAAAGGAGGCTTTCTGGTAATCTGAATACATTAATTCCCAATCAGCAAATTAACATAATTCATATTTTCAAATAAATGAGATGCTCTACACTACATTATATTCCACCTCAATACATGTTTATGCTCTACCACCTCTATCCTCCAGAACAGACCCTTCCAGGATTTAACAAGGAGTTTTGTTCTCATTGTCATCTGTCCCTTTTTGTACATTGTAGGAACATGCTGTGAATTGACGCTCTTGTCTTGTCGAGATTTGGAGACTGGACACACAGTTTAAAGCTTGAGAAAATACTATTGTGGGCCTTTCTAAGATGTATCTCCTCTGCAGTAACGTGCAGGTTTGTGGAGCTCTTCAAACAATTTATTTGGCAGTTTGCAACTGAATATCAGCCAAGAAATCAGCTATGAAGTTCCTCATGCGCTGCTTCAGATAAGGTCTATTTTTACTCGACTTATGGAAACAGGTGAAACAAAACAAAACCTTTGTTACTGTATTTTATCTCATGTCTTTTAAAATAATAATCTACAGATGAAAATACTGACCATATAAATAGATTTTTAAGAAAAAATTTACAATATATGGCAAATACTGATGAAAATATTTCAACTTTTATCCAGTAATCTGGGACTAAAATCTGTCAAATGTACATTTATAGACAAAATTAAGTTGTTTACAAAGTTAGAGGATCTACTGTGTAAGAAACCAAGTTGGCTCACATGGCAATGATTAACCAGAGCAAAAATTAATTTATGTTTGAAAATTAATTTAGCTATAGTTTTCATTCCTTACATTGTACCAAAAGAATTGCATTGAATTTAGCCCATGTTACCAGTCAGCAGCAGTTTTCAGTCTTTACTAGGTTTAAAAGCACAGCGACAGAGCTGATTGTCGTATAATGCACAAAGGAGCCATCGCTGTGGTTAGCCTCTCAATTTAGTTAATTAATCTGACATCTTAACTATATCTATTTATTTTATATTTTCAAAGGGAAAAAAAGACACATGCCAATTAACGATGTTGGTGTATATATAGTTTTTAACTTTGACGTTTGAGATGCAGACTCATCATTCTGTACAATTTTCTAATGGAAAGCAGGAACCCATTCCTCATTTATTCATGTGTTTATTGTATATTAAGTATCTACATTTGTTTATAAACCAGAAAAGTTTGGTGATTTGTGTAAAATAGAATAATCTGGTGGCTGTTGCTAATCCCTTCCTGAGCTGCTGTTCACACATTTACTGTGGCTGCGAGTAAACAAACCTTGACCTGTCTGATTAACACCTCGCGGCAGCTTCCTTTGCTCTCGATATATATTTTGTTGATATTTTATTCTTATAGACCAGACATTGTCGTGCATAAACATCCCAGAGGTAGAGGTATTCATGACCCGTCTGGCAACAATAACAATGCAAGATGGCATTTCAGTAAATAAACCCCTGCAATAGTTTCAGCATTTTTTTTAAAGGTGACTCACCGACAGCCTGGTTGTTTGTGGAACTAAAAGGAAGTAGATGCAGGGTATGATTTGAATATTAATTGTCGTCTCACTCACTGCAGGTCATTTTATGTTCATACTGAAAAACAGCAGCAGTCTGTATCCAAGAGCAGCTCTCCGAGGACCCTGGTTCCAGCAGTCGGCTTCTGGCTGTACCATGACCTTCTGGTGAGAGCCACGCTGTAGTTCCATACCTCATATTTTGCAAGTTAACAAATACATTTAAAACTATTTATTATAATATTCCATCTGCAGCTTCACGCACTCTCAGGAGGTTTTGCATTTGTAAAAATCACTTCACCTGTCTCAGCTCTTCTCTCTTAGCATTTCTCTCATTTCACAGTGTCGCACAATGATACACATCTGAATCTGTCAGGCTTTGACAGTTTTGTGGCCCCTGAACATTTATGACAGATGACAAATTATATTTTTCCAGGGTGCGATTGAAGTTCTTCAGGCAGACAAGTGCCAGAGGTTTATAGTTGTCCTTTTTCTTCACATTACGCAAAAGTCCTCATGTTTTATGTCCAACAAGCATTTGCATTATCACAAGTGGAATCTTAAAGTGGAGATCATTTCAAAACTTTAACATATTGGAGTCAATGTGCTATTATGCCCCACTGTATAAACTTAACCATCCATTTCTTCTCCCCCTTAGGCACTACAACTCAGGTATATCTGTTGGGGCAGCTGAAATGTACCTTCGAATCGATGGAGATCAAAACAAAACTACGATATGGAGAACACTGTATGACCAAGGAACTCGCTGGTACCAGGCCACCGTGCAGCTGGGACGCATCAACAAGCCATTCCAGATCGCTCTGTCTAAAATTAGCCTGGGTGTGTTTGACGGCGTCTCTGCATTGGATGATGTCACCTTCAGGAACTGTTCGATGCCCCCGGCCATGGCCAAGTGCCCCGCGCGCAAACATTTCCATTGCACGCACACTAAAGCGTGTGTGGAGCATCTGCGGCTCTGTGATCTTGTGGATGACTGCGGGGACGGATCAGATGAGGAGGGATGCTGTGAGTGCATCAAATATTACAAGTACATATACAGTACATGTCCTCTCAAAAGTGCAGGAAGTCATTCTTACTTGTCTTTCAGCTCCTGAGCTGCAATGCAACTTCGAAGACGGGCTGTGCGGCTGGAAGCAGGAACAGAGTGGAGAAGATGTGTTTGACTGGACCCCCATCCAAGGTCCAACACCGTCCCTGCGTACAGGCCCCTGGAAGGACCACACGCTGGGCACAAGTTATGGCCACTACCTGTACATTGAGTCTTCAACCCCACAGGAGTTCAAGGACACTGCTGTATTGATAAGTCCAGTCTTCCAGCCCACCAACTTGCAAAACGCATCCAAGCCCCGCCATCGCTGTGTTTTCCGCTTCCATTACCACATGTACGGATCACACGTGTTCTGTCTCACCGTGTACAAGCGGACCCATGCTACGGGTCGTGGTTACCTGTTGTGGGGACGATATGGAGACCAGGGAAACCTGTGGCACAGGAAGACTCTCTACATCAGCAGTGCCCGACCATTCCAGGTAACTCACTACCTCTATGTATATTTAACAATGAGATACTTTAAATGAGCCCTGATGGATTTCTGGCCAGAGTTGACAAATGTATGAATATTATTAACTCAACAAGTTTAAGAAAGACAAGTTCATAAAAAAATTGTAAAAAAAAAAAATAAAGTTAAGGTATTGCAGACATGCACATATGCACATTGTCGGTTACACCACCTCAATCAGTAGCATGTAGGCTGTGCCACAAGAAACCCATGTGAGCAAAGCAAAACCACATTCAAGTGAAGCATTTACAGTATGTATCATCCTGCACATAATGTTGCTGCTGCTGCTTGCGGGGCAAGCTCCACAGGCAGGTTTGACATGTTTAAGCTCTTATCATGACCTGGTTGAAAACAATAACTCTGCAAGATGCTCTTTCAATTACCGGTAACTTACAAAAATGAATATTGAGTTTTAACGAGGTTTTTGGATACATTTTTTATTGCTTTTAGTTTTTTGATAAACTAATAGATAGCGTCAGGTGACATATACACTCTCTCCAAGTGTGTCTATTTCTGTGTTCACTTCAATCTGTATTTGCAACCATAAATTTGCGGTTTAGTGCTGAGCCCTGTTTCTATGATTTGTATTCTCTTGTGTTTCCTGATGTTTTATAGTTTCATGTTCACTGCCTGTGTTCAGTCCTCTCCTGTGATCCTTCACCTTATTGCTCCTGATTGTTGTCACAGTGCCTCTTCCCCAGGTTTATGTATCGTCACTTCATCTTTTTTGTTCCTGATAATGTCACCCGTTGTTACTTGGTTTTCAAAACTTGGTTATAAACTTGAGCCATATGTCTATGGTCCCGCACAGCACTGTCATTGCAAAATGCACATAAATAACAACCCCACCCCACACTGTGGCCAGTTTGTAAAAAAGACTTTATGAAAACAGACGAGCAATGGAAAAATTGGCCATGGCCTAAAAACTAAAAACAAGAAAATCAGCCAAATATAAAACACAAAAACATAATATTAAATAATGAGTGAAAAAAAGTACATCACATCAAGAGAAGGGAGGGCAAACCTCAAAACTTTACAGTACATAAATGATTTCCTTTTACGTTTTGATTAAAATGCAACATTGGTGATTTGCTTGTTTATATGAATCGCAGCCACAGCTCATCCCACTGAGTCATATCCTTGTTTCACGCAGTGAAAACAAAGACATATAGATCTGAGCTCAGGTAAACACAGTCTCACAACAGGATGCAATGCTCTGACCGTCCAGCCAAGAGTCTGTTTCCAAGAGTGCACTCCAGCATTTCCTGATGAAGATCCGTTTAATAGCCTCACTGCTCCACATCGATCCCTCAAGATTGATGCTCTGGTGTTATTACTCGTGAGTGAGTATAACTTGATGGGGCAGTTAAAGAGTTTTCCCTCCACTGTGGCATTTACAACAGGCGCTCAGTTTGTAAAGTTAATTGACTTCCGAAAGGGTAAATGTAGAAAAAAAGAGACACCTCTTAATGAAATTCAGATTTAACTGTGATCTATTTGCCTTAATGCTGCCTTTTAATGACTATTAAAATGATGGGACATCAAACCTGTCAATATACAGTTCTATAACATGACTTTTACTGAGAATTTATGGAGAACAATTTGACTCACTTTTGTAGCTTTTTGCAAGGCTTTTGGATTACATCTCAGCACGAGAGTTAATTATATTGTTTTTCAAGACACATTGTTTGCGGAGGCAGGTAGTGGAAATGTCTGATTATTTAAATAAACATTTCAATGTTTGTTTGCAAAACACTGGTGCTTTAATCATGCTAATATGATAACTCAAGAACCTAAATACTCAGCTGTTGCCTCCTTCAGATGCTGCTTGAACAGGCTTTATTTTCCTATTGTATGAGTCATTTTATGCTGTGCACACATAGACCAGTTTGATTATTAAATATTACATTATCAGAAGAAAAACATTACTTTCAAGGTTTAAGCTATTTTGCGCTTTAAGTGCTGGCAAAGTCTCTATATCAATTATTTTCAAATTATATTGTACTTCTCAGCAGAGTGTGGTTGGTGAATAAATTACTGGCTTCATTGGTTATGCTGCTATATTAGTGATTAAGGTAATCTCTTTAACAATAGCAACAGTAGCCTTTAGTTTTAGTGTTTGTTTTTTTGTAAAGGCATTCATCAAATATGAGTATGAATGTTTTCTTTTGTTTGTATCGAGCAATGTTTTCAATACATTGAACATCTCCATTTTATTTGTTTTTTTTCACAGAATACTGTGATACATTGATGCATGTGATGCAATCCCCCAGACGCCACCTTGTAATATAGAGAGCAGATGTTAGAGCAGCATTGCTTCTATCAGCCCACAAAATGTCAAAGCACAAGTGTTGCTTTTCAGAAGAACTGTAGAAAAACTTCTCCATTTATTGCCTTTCCTATTTTATTCCATCATAGGAATTGAAAAGACAGCTATTATTTAGTTTTAGTTTCTTTACAGAAGGCACATTATTATTTTAGTCATTATTTTCATTTTTTGTGACTGTACCAGTGATTATTTTTTCTTATCAAGTAACGTTTTCTTGCTGCATGGACAGATAATGTTACTAGCTGTAAGTAATTTTCTTCTTAACTTTAGTGTTTACATCTCATATTTCGGATACCTCTTTTCTGCAGTGTATTTCTTTCTATAATGTGCTGATTGTATGTAGTTATAAATGATAAATGGACTTCACTTACAGTATATAGTACCTTTCAACTGGGTGAGCAGCCTCAAAGTGCTTTACATCATTCACCCATTCACATTCACATTCACATTCACACACCAATTGAGGCCACAGCCATGCAAGACACTGTCACTCCAATGGGAGCAGATTGGGGTTCAGTGTCTTTCCCAACGACACTTTGGCATGTGGACAGGTGGAGATGGGAATAGAACATGCAACCCTCCGATTGGGAGACTGCCCTACTGCCCGTAACAGAAATAGGACCATGTTCTGTGATTGGACTGAGGGTGTATGAGGAATAGTCCAAACAAACTGAACTCACGAACTTCAATCTTGGCTTGTCTACTGATTATTATAGCGTATTGATGTTTTTAATCCTGTCCCAGATTTTAATCGAGGGTACAGTTGGAGATGATTTTCACGGAGATATTGCCATTGATGACCTTTCTTTTCTGGATTGTGACCCTTATGATGGTAGGTGATCATACACTAAAGATTGATTTTGTTTGTTTGTATTAAAGTAAAGTTACTTGCAGAGTTTCTTTTCCCCAACTATTTATTTTTATAGGAGAGCTCCCAAAACAGACGGCTACGATCCCCACAGTGGCCCCTCCGACAGTTCAGCCCCATTACTGTGGTGCAGAAGAATTTGTTTGTGGGACTCATGGAGAATGCATTCCCATTAACCAAGTGTGTGACTTCAGAAAGGACTGCTCTGATGGATCAGATGAATTAAATTGTGGTAAAAATCACAATTACATTATTTGTAGTGTCTTCTTTTTATTGTGTTTTCTATTTTTGACACATTTTTATGCCTCTTACTCTGTTTTATTTTTTTCTCTTTCGTCAGTGAAGGAAAGCTGTGGTTTTGAAGGCAGTGACACCTGTGGTTGGAATACGGTCGACCCATCTTTTGCCTCAATCCATGCATTCAGCTGGTCACCTGATCAAGGTGAAAGTATTCACACAGGAGAGCAGTACCATCGTCCTGTCCATGACCATACACTGTAAGTGCATATATATTGATGACACTTAAAAAAAAAAGACATAATATTATCTGAATGTATATTTATGAAGGATCTCAAGGGAATCTTTGTTATAAGCCAATTTATATAAAATATGCTTGAGTTACTTTAACTTAAATTGAATCATGTGATTGATTCATTTGCAGTGCAAATTACAAATAAAATATCTTACTTTTTGCTGGAGACCCTCAGAAATATATGATGACTTACTGCCTGTGCTTACAGCCAATCTACAGCAGATGCACAGTGACCTGATTGTTCTGATTTCTGTTTCACTGAGTGGGTGGTAAAAGCAGACGGATGGCAGCACCATTTTTCTGTCTGATACTTTTTGGTAATTTCTTCTCTCAGCCAGAATTGCAGGCTCAATCTTCTTTCATAACCTCTCCATCAAACTTAAGCTCAGATTCTTGCTTCTGCAGCAGCTCCAAATGGCTCTAAATAGATGAAGGACGAGTGAAATAGAAAAGACAAGCTGTGCCTTATGTAACCCACACCGAGCCACACCATTCAGGGGGCATCTAACAGAATGGGCCCCCAAAGGTTTGAGCAGAAATAAGCCTGGTAGGATAGATGAGACCAGTTAAGGCAGTTTTCGCACAATTCATCTTATCGTTGTTTTGTGGACATCTTTAAGATGGTCAGATTTTAGCTTGATTGGGTAGACGTATCAACAATTTTGTATTGAGGTAGGCCTACAATTTGAGCCAGAACTTTTCATTGAAGTTATTTATTTAATTTGTGAGGCAACTGAATGTTGTTTTCCATTTAATATCAAAACACACAGTGCCGATGATGAGTTTTCCATCAGATCAGTTAAATTGTTTGTGAAAGACCCCCAAATATATTTGGGGGTCTTTTTTTAATATAAGTCTTGCACTGTCTTTTAAGTCTTGTACTTTCTTTTAATTAGGCCTGTAGTAAATGGGAATGATTGGCACAACATGAAAGTAATCAGTAACGTTGCATTAGAGGAAGCCAGAGGAAGTGAACACACATTATTCATGAAGAAAACCCATTTCTCAATCTGAGATTTTCTGTGTTTCCGCATGTTCCTCTCATAGTAACAGCCCTGAGGGTTGGTACATGTATGCAGACAGTTCTAATGGTGGCTACGGTCAAGTCACTGACCTGCAGACGCCTGTCATCTCCTCCACTGGGCCACAGTGCACCCTGGTCTTCTGGTACCACATGAGTGGGTTCACTGTTGGATCGCTGCAGGTAAGAGGAGACGGCGCACTCATCATTACTCCTCATTTTGATGCACAGGGTCTTATTGAGTTACAGAAATGTATTCACACTTTTTCCTTTATGTAATATCTGCAGGTGCTGCTGAAGCGAGGAAACGTCACTCAAGAGGTTTGGTCTCAGGCTGGTAACCAAGGCAACAAATGGAGACGGGGAGAAGTGTTTTTGGGGTTATCAAACAACTTCCAGGTCTGTATTTGATTTTTAATGACAATTTCACTTAATAAAATGGAAATGCATTTGGTCAGCATGTATATATACACTACATCAGGTGTGAGTTCTACGTTTATTGAGTCCTCATGTGGCCTCATGTGATGATTTGGAATCCACCGATAATTCAGTTCAGGGGTACATTTTTGCAGACAAAGGCTACTATGAAACTTTCCTTCTTTATTGCCAGAGTGAATTGATCTTTTCCATCGTATTCTTTTTTTGGGGGGAGCCGTTGTGAGAAGATGTATTTCCGTCGCTGTTTGGTTTTCTAATCACGCACAAGTGATTGAGATTGTTGACTTAGAGCGTGAGTTGAAGGACAGCCTCTAAAACTACTCACAGATTAGTGCTATTGAGCTAGTATAAGCCACAGCGTACAGAATTGGACATGCTTACCTGACGATCAATGATGAACGGACTGAGTCTAATTTGACTTAATGAGTCTTTAGTAGCGGATGTGAGAGTCACGGTGTGCTGGCTGTCTCCTGGCTGAGGTTATCCCAGGTGAGTGCAGGAAGACAGAAATCCACTCTCCGCTCTAGTGGCTTGATTGCTCAGGAGAAGTCATCCTTTAGGCCAAATACCATGGCCTTTGCACATTGTCACTAATGCACATTAACCTTTGTCATACTGGAGACTCAGACCAGCGTTGATGGCACAAACAGCAGACGAATGGCTTTTTCACACCAGACTTCAGAGTCTCCCTTTAACATTACAAGGGCTCTTTTCCTCATTTCTAGATTCTCATACTTCATTTCAGATGTGAGGGTGTTTTTGTGTTGCACTGGCTTGTCTGGTAATGGTTTCTACTTTGGTGTATGAAAGCAAGATTATGTTTTTGTGAGAGTGCAGATCCAGAGTTAATGTGTTGTCCCTGTATCAGGTGGTGTTCAGAGCAAAACGTGGAATCAGCTACATGGGTGATGTAGTGATAGATGATGTGAGCTTCCTGGACTGCTCCCCGCCTCTTCCTTCAGACCGGCCGTGCACTTCGGAGGAGTACGCCTGCACAAACGGCCACTGCATTCCTCAGGACAACCTGTGTGACTTCATCAACCACTGCGGGGACAACTCGGACGAGGACCCCTACATCTGCAGTGAGGCCCCCCCCCCCCATTAACGTCTGACTGATGCCTCCCGAGTGAAAGAGTGTTTTCCAGATTTATGTGTTTCCTCACGATGTTTCAGAGGGCTTCAGCGGACGCTGCAGTTTTGAATTCGACCTCTGCTCTTGGCGCCAGTGCATACAGGATGACTTTGATTGGCAGATCAAATCAGGCAGCACTCCGACACTTGGGACCGGGCCGTCGAGTGACCACACCCTGAGAGACCCATCTGGACACTACATCTACCTGGAGAGCTCTTTCCCTCAGGCGTTTGGGGACACCGCCCGGATAAGTGGACCTCTTCTGAGCCACAGGAGCTCCAAATGCAAGGTCAGTACAAGGGCAAGGGGGAAGACAACAGTTACACGCGACTTATGGATTTACACATGATTAAACTACTAGTCTGATCAGAGTTCAAAGCAACATTGACCACACAGAGGAAACAATTTATGTCAGTTTTACAAAACTCAACCTCACGTTTAATTTTATTTCAGTATTGGCCACTATATGTCGAATTACAAGTAAATATTTATTAATATAGATAGATTTTACTAAATAATCAAGCACATGTAACAGATTTGGCCAAACCACAAACAATAATGAATGTTCCCCTTTTGTGGTTTGATTTTCCTATTTAGCAAGATGGATTCTGTTCCTGTTCTTCTAATATTTTTGTCTCTTCCACAACTATGTATTACATTTTCTTCTTACCTTCAAGAACGTTCATCCAGCTTCAATCATATTGTTCATTAATTCACATCACAAGTCAGTTCTTATCTACCTGCAGTTGGCTCTTGTCCTTCTTTTGGCTGCTCTCTTCTTTTCATTTCTTTTTCTCCCACAGTCTGTCCTTTGTTTTGTTGTTCCGGCAGTTTTTTTTTTCTTCTCTCCTATCTGTGTTAGCTTGTTCTCCAAACTGTTCTGTATGTATGATCATCTGGGACGCTGGTACTTTGAGACATGACCACCATTTCTTTCACAGTTGTTTTGTGAATTCACTGATTCTCGCAGAGAGATTCTCAATCTCCTTCCAGATTCTGAAATCCCCAAAACAGGAATGAACTGTCATTGACTTTCTGTTGTGGAAAGAGTGCATTGATACCTTCTGGATTAGTCCACCAAAATACATCATCCTGTTGGCATTTTTTGCGAGAACCTCTTTAATAATGTTTTTTTTTTCTTGCAACAAGATGATAAAAGAAGGAAGTTAGAATGCTTACCTTAACAAAAAGGATGGATAGAGGTCACAGCAGCTATTCAGGTTGCATAAGATAAAATGTTTTTTCTCTTTCATGCCACAACAATGAGGTTCTTCAAATTTAGTCTCAGAAAATGTTAACAAGAAATGTCTAAATGTGTTTCTCTAACAGTTTAACTCTCCCCATTAGCCTGCAGTTGTTAGTCTTAAGGAATACATTATGAAAACATGACCTACTTGTACTTGCATTTTAAGCTGAAAATGTGATGTAACTAAACGGCAATTAGTGTGTGTGTGTGTATGTGTGTGTATATGTGTGTGTGTGTGTGTGTGTGTGTGTGTGTGTGTGTGTGTGTGTGTGTGTGTGTGTGTGTGTGTGTGTGTGTGTGTGTGTGTGTGTGTATCCTTCCAGCCTGATGCTCCACTGACAATGACTTCTTGATTGACTGCCCAGTTTGCTCTGTGTGTTGCTTCTGTCTCATCCCACTTCTGACCTGTCAATCAATCACTCAGTCAGCAGAAAGGCTCCAATTAAACTGAGAGAACGGCTGTGCAGAGGGAAATGAGAAGCAGAGAAGGACGACCACCCGGCCTGTCTCAAGGGGAGAGAGGCCGGGAGGGAGAAGCAGTCCTGCTGTAGTTTATGAGCATGGCTCTGTTCGACAGGGAAGCCTATGAAAAATATCACAACCTCAGTGATTTTCAAAGGCAGAACACAACCACACTTTAATTTAGTGGACAACTGAGTGAAAAAGGGCATGGATCTGTTGACTGAGTGGATTAAAACTCAATTAACTATGTATGCCAATGCTCTTTTGTCTTTATTCTGCCAGACAATTGACAATTTGGGAAATAAAAAGCTCTACAACCATGCCAAGCACGAACAGTTATAATCAATTTCCAGATATTATTTGGAAATGATGATACTCAAAATAGTTATTGCAAATTATTGAGATCAAACAAATACGTTAATCATATAGTATTCATTGACATAGCTGAACGTCTTTCATTTTTCATCTTTCACTAGATTCGTTTCTACTTTCACATGTCCGGAGACGGTATCGGGACGCTCAGCGTATTCAGTAAAAGTGAAGGACACCGTCAGCACCTGCTGAACCTGACGGGTGATCAAGGGAACTACTGGCAGCTGAGGGAGATCCCGCTGAGCTCCTCCACTGACTTCCAGGTCATGTTGGAGGGAAAGGTGGGCCGAAGTCAAAAGGGAGACATCTGCTTGGATGATATCTCCTTTTCTCCTGGCTGTCTCCTTGCCTCTTCTAGTGAATTGCCAGTCAGCCCTCCTCCGCCTCCTTCAGGTACACAGTTTGCTCCTGTTTATTTCACACATAACTCGTTTTGGCGTTTTTTCCTCACAGTTTTTCTACTCATCCCTCTTCCTCTGCTTTCATAAGAAGTTCTCCTCACACCAATCGTTTGACTTACAGCAAAGCTTTTACATGCATTGTGTTATAGCCAATAATAATCAGCTTTTACACTTTGACCACCAGTTTTGGTTTGTAACATTCATTTTTGCTACCAAAAAAACCCTGACTTATTAGGTCATGGACTCCACCAGACCTCTGATGCTGTGCTGTGGTATCTGGCACCAAGATGTTAGCAGCAGATCCTTTAAGTGCTGTAATTTCCAAAGAACACATGGATCGATGAGCTGTGGCTACCTTGAATGTTGTTACCAGTTCATGCTTTTCCTTCAATGAACTACTTTTGACAGCCACTGACCCCCATACGAGCTGTAGTTTTCAAAATGTTCCAACACAGTGGTACGTTTCCCAGCTTCTAACTTATTGACTTCGAGGACTGTTCACCTGCTGCCTGATCGTTGTTATTCACTCCACATATCAGTAGGCATGTTTACGTGGATCAGAATGAAAATTCTTCGTATGAATTGGTCTTTTAGAAGAACCAATAGAGTCCATTCACAAGGATAATTTATTCTGAACAAGAGAGGTGGTTTATTCCGATCGTTGCACTCATATCTCTCCAGTTGAGGTGAAGTTATCCCAGCTGTGCATGACCGTTTCATAACAAACCACGTCAGGCTTCACACACTGTTTTGACTGTTGGACATCTTCATTAATTATAATCAAGGCAATTTAGTTCAGTAGTTTCCTCAGCATAGCCAAGAAAGAACAGATAAATAAATACATATACAACAATATACCACAGTGACAGAGGCACATTAAAAATGCAGTACATTTCTATTCATATTAGAAGATATGTCATCCTCTGCAAAGCTCTCGAGGTTCTGCAGCCTGATGACTGAAGGGACAAAGGAATTGAGATGATATATTCTCATTGGTGGTGTTAAGAATCAGTGGTGCATTAATTCAGATTCCCGATCAGACTCTGAGCAAGTTTCTTTCGTGATGCGGTTTGGAAAGAACGCAAGTTCCAATAGCCGAGTTAAAAAGTCCATCTTCAATACTGACCGGCTGTCTATATGTTGTATTTCGGTTCTTTAAGTTTCTATCCAGACATAAGTAGAAATTTAATAGCTTTGGTAATTGTGCACCAGTATTTTTTTCCCCAACTGTCCTATTTATTCACTGATTAATTGAATTCTCAAGTCAGGATAAATTACAGGAGCAATAATGGCTCTCTGCCATTTTATTAGTCAGACTAAAAGTACATCAATTTCTTTTGATAAAATGGCTCAGCAAGTCTTTTTTCAATTTATTTATTTATTATAATTTTTTTGCTGATTAGAAAATCCTATCAAAATGATACTCAGGACAACAGTTTCTATTGCACCATTCAGCTCATAGCACTGATAAGCAAAAGTATTTTGTATTTTTAGGGATGATCTTATTTTGCTTATTTGCTTCATCTTTTCAAGGAGGAAAATAGATGTGTATTTGTCTCGTTTCTTTTCATCTTGTTGTATCTTTCTCCTTTCCTCAT
Organism: Blennius ocellaris; assembly: GCF_963422515.1. Taxonomy (NCBI): domain Eukaryota; kingdom Metazoa; phylum Chordata; class Actinopteri; order Blenniiformes; family Blenniidae; genus Blennius; species Blennius ocellaris. The sequence goes on from NC_137668.1 coordinate 17,011,110, forward strand.
CATGGACGTGAAGAGCAAGCCTTGACCTATTCCCCAGGGGACAATTGGTCCTGGCATTGCAGAAAATACAGGCCAACTAATAACATCTGCCTTACACTTTGGGGAGTTTCTTCTTTTATTTATGTTGGCTCACTGTTAGGGGGACACCTAAAGGAACTGAGCAATCATTAACCCACTTCGTCTTTTGTGAAGGTCTTTTGTTCAAATGGACCCCTGAAGTCCAAAGAGTCATTGGATGTGTGCATTGTTACAGTTGAAAGTCCAGTAAGATAAACTCAGAGTCCAAACAAGGCCCTGTCCTTGCCAAAAAAAAAAAAAAAGGATTGCAGTAAAAGCCTAGCTTGTTCACACTGGGGCTGTAATGAAATGCCAGTGCATTTCTCCAAATGACCGATTCCCCAGATGAAGGCCAGGCTGTAGCCGGAACATATTATTTTTATTATTGTTCTAAAGTCCTGGCCTTTTAATAGTGTCTTTTTAATTGAGGTTGCGCAGGAAGGGGTGGGACTGTAGTCGTTTTCTTACTTTTTTAAATAACCACCACTTCTGTTTCTACTAACATTAACAGGTGCAGCTGCATCCCAAGAGTAAAATTCAGTCATTTTACAGATTCAAGAAAAGTCCTATCCCACTAATATGCAGCTAATAACAAGTTTAATAAATTTCAGCAAAATAGTTTGTCCCATATGAGTAGAGGATAAATGGCTTCTGGGCTATTACAACCTTCATTTGACTAAAGGAAATTTCAGACTTCGATGCAATACTTCTGGTGAAAATATTGCATCAACTCGGCTAATCTAGATGGTATGACCAAAACAAGTGTAGGATCATTAGAAATCGAGGTCATATTTCCAATTTGTTTTTCTGTCTCTGTGTGAACAACCTATTCTGGGGATGAACCTCTGAAAATCCTCTAAAAATGTATCTGAAAAAGTATTTCAGGATATGCAACACTGATCTACATTTTGCCATCATTTAAACACACGTTAGCCAGAGCTGTATTTACATCCAATAACATTGTTTTCGTTTGATATGAATCATATTTATTGATCTATACTGTGAGCTGGAGCAAGGAGAGACTAAAACATTTCACCAAGATGCTGTCTGAGCTCCCACTAAAGTGAACTCATCATTCACTGTATCTCAGCTCGGTGTTGGAATACACTCCAGCTATTAGAAGTGTCTCTCATCTCTTTCATTTTTCATCAGGGAACAGTCTGATGAAAGTACGAGAGGAAAACAAAAGACGATTTGTTACCATTGGCACAGTGGATATAATTTGTCGATCAAATGAACTGTTTTTCTCTCGCATCGGGAAAAAATCTGAATATCAGTATTGTGTATAAGGAGAAAGGGAATCAAATTTTGTTCTTCTGTTATTTTGAGCTTGAAAAGTTATAGTATGATATGTAAGATTTTTATTCCATCTCTCTCTCTCTTTCTTATCGTAAGGTTGCTCTCACCTTTGCATTTGTCTGTTTTAGTGCTTACAGGAAAGAGTTTAATTACAGAGGAGCAGGACTGTTAATCTGTTGGCGATTAATTATTATTGTGATCTGCAGGATAAAACACACACCAACAATGATGCCGTGTTAATTCTACTAATCCTCATAGTATCTGACTGGCAGTTTGTCATCTTGTAATGCCTCTTGCTTTAATTGGGGTTTTTTTTCAATATCTTTGTGTTAAAGCCTCAGGTTGCAGGATGAGAAACCACAAAGCAAATTTTGTAAAGTGAATCTAAATGTATGATAGAACCAGCGCTGGCCTTCATTCCAGTGAATTATTTAACAGGAAAATATGGTGACTCCCAAAATTGTAGAGGATATGTTTCTTCTTTTTAAAACATGAAGGGATCATTGTCTGGGCACAAAAAGGTTAAGCAACCAAAGGAAAATAGGAATGGAAGGAAAAATTATCTGACAGAGAGGAGAGATATGAAGAGTTACTTGAAGGTTAAGTCAGGGAGTAACGGCGCTGCCCTGACAGTCAAGTGAAGTTCATCCCGCTGCTGTAGAGCATCAACGGAGAAGGGATGCGAGTGTGCATGAAACTGTGGGCTCCAATATATGTACAGTAATATTGTTGAGATCAAAGACGGCAGAAACTAATTATATATGGCAGCCGCTGAGGCTTTTTCCCTCACTACTTCAATCCACTGTGTATATCACACATGACTGACCAATGGCTGCCTTTACCCTCAGCTTTCCCATGTATTTATGCCTGTTTGGGGAAAAAGTAGAACATCATATGCTAAAATGTTAATTTAATCTATTCATGTTGTTGTAATTGTATAATAATAATTGAATAATATCAAAAATTACTAACTGCATGATTGTTTCTCTTCTGAGATCATGGTTCGGGCATGGGGATAGGGCATGCAGATGTGGCAAGTCGCAAAGTATTTATATTTTCTTAGTGTGATCAAGTGGATGTTTCAAGTATCGGTACTTTAACTGTAGCAAACTCTAGATGCTGGTGTCCAATTACAAGCTCTCAATTTTACATGTGAATAAACTTCCTGAATAGTGGTCAATCAAAAATGAGCTGATAGTGACCAAAGCTAAATTAGTATGTTTCACATAGAGGATGACAAGAAAGATTAATCAAATAGATGTTTTTTTTTCATAAAGAAAACCTTCTAGAACAATAACTCCAGATGTTTAGCTGATTTTTAAGTAAATTCCAAATGTGAAAATAAAACTCATCCTATTTTTTTATGCTGCTTCATGTTGCTGCCAAATGAAGACAGACCATAAAACTGGTCTAAATGACATGTTTAAATGGCATCACTCAGTTAATTTTATTCATCAGACATGTAATTCCAGAAGTATCTCTGTATAATTTACGGTTTCTTCAGACACCGATCAGCCATAACATTTTAACAACTTGCCTAAGATGGGATGCAGCAGCTTTTGCTGCCAAAGTGGCTCTGATTTGTTGAAATATGAAATTCATACTTCTAAAGCTATGCTGTAGTATCTGGCACCAACACATTAGCAGCCCACTCTTTATGGTAATTGGACTTTACTAGTATAGCACATTTCCTCTCTTCAGCAGTCTCATAGTTACACCATGAGACTGATGAAGATGAGGATTGACTACCAAGTTTGGGAATTGGAACGTGACCTACAAGATTTGGCCCCATGGGATCAATGAACAAATCAATGAACACATCAATAGCCTTGGAGTTTACCAACAGAATTTGTTTTTGTTTTGTTTTTTAAGTTAATCAAATCTTTACCTTTGCCACTTTTTCAAATATCAAATTTTAGGATACAATGTTCTCTTGTTCCCCAACTGACCGACCGACCAATGGATGTCATATTACTACAATAAATGTTACTTCACCTGTCAGAGGCCATTATGTGACTGATTGGTGTCCGAGACTCTCAAACGGCACCTTTGCACCAGGGGGCAGTATGTTGTTCTGGGTGTTTGAAGCACCAACTGAGGAGGGTCCTTGGTAAGAAGGTCTCATTGCACTGCAGTGTGTAAAATTCAGGCTCAAAACATGTGTGAAAAAATATGTGAATTATGTGAATTAATAAGGGTCTGTAGCCATGCCGTGGTACGTGTAGAGATATTGTGACTGAAACAGTGTTATTAGCTTCACAAAATGAAAAACAGATCAGGTTCTGTATACTGAACCTGATCTAGCCACCGCTCCTGGCTTCACAGCCAGGAGCGGTGGCTTCCTGGCTTCCTACGTGCTTTTGTTGAGACTCATTGCTTCTGGTCCTGTGCGTCTGAAGAGGAACAAAGGATTAGGAAGGACTTATGCCCCCTTTCCCTCCTTTAATTACAGTGACCACCCCTCTTCATCATGCCTCATCTCTCTTTATCACACTCCTCAAAGCCAAGCAGTGACCCTGCTGGAATGCCTGGCTACAAAAAAGGCAGATTCCTGCCCCCTCCAGCACTGCCACCTGATGATGCAGTGATTTGGGCTTAGAGTGCCATGTTTCTTTGTTATCCTAAGCCTCTTAAAGAGACCCTGATGCTGCATGCAAATGGTCGTCCACTTGGCTTGACTTCTCCTGCTCTAAAACTAAAGCCTTGCAGTGCAGGTTAATCTGCTGAAGCAGGCGGGGGTTGTTTCTTTTGTTTTTTTTAGTTAAGAAATAACAATATGATTACCGTCATTGGTTAAAGTCCTTTAATAGTTTCAGCAGTGCACATTAGCTTTCATTACTTAGTGGAAGAGGTGGAAAGTGAAAATGTTTAGGTACAAACAGCGACAAGCCTAAAAATGTAGCATAATTGTACATCACATAAAACTTAAATGAATATGGCTTGCTGATTTTTGTGCAGCCATTTGGTGTTTAGTGGTTAGTACTCTTGCCTCACTGTGAAAATATCGCAGGTTTATTCTAGACTTGGGGGTCTTTAAGTGTGGGGTTTGCATGCTGTTCCCATTAAATTATTTCGGGTCCTCCGGCTTCTGTACAGAGATTGTGTTTGTGGTTAATTTTGGTGGCGCTGAATTGCGTGTGTGACTTGTGAGAGAGACTGTCTCTGTGTTTGCCCTGTGATCGATTGGCAACCAGGAAATAAAAAGAAAGATCCCCCATTCCTCATAAATATTTCATTTTTGATGTCAGTGTCCTCTTTTGACCTCTGATGTGTCTTGCTCTTGAAGGAAAAAAATTCCGCACGAGCCAACATACTTACCATTTGACCCCGGAACCACTTCAAATTCCACTGTGCTATGTTATAACTAAATTACATGTGTGTTTTATTCCCAGGGCTCTGTCCTACAGGGTTTCTGCCTTGTGGGAATGGCAGGTGTTACACTCGGGGACAGATTTGTGACTTCACAGATGACTGTGGCGATGGCACCGATGAAAAGGATTGTGGGACTTCCTGCTCCTTTGAGAGCGGCCACTGTGGCTGGAAGAGCTCCCTGGCTGATGAGTTTGACTGGATACTCGGTACTGGATCCATTCAAAGCATCAGGCCTCCTTATGATCACACGCTGACGAGTGAGAGTGGTATGTTTTTGCTGTCTTTCTTCAAACAGCACACAAACTTAAAAAGGCAGCCAATGACATTCTTCGTGAAGAAAAATTACCTTCACCTTTTTAGTCCTTTTTAAAATGCCATTGTATATTTGAGAAGATCCAGATTGCGTATAAAATGCAGTGCCAGCTCTCTCTCTCATGTTTAATTCAAGTTTTTTGCCACTTCAGAGGTAAAATCAATGACCTCCTTCTCACTGTGTGAACGTACAGCAGGTAATAATTCAGGTGATTGATGATTCGATTATACAATGTGCATAGTAAGTCGCTAGATGCATGAATAAATAAACAAACCTGCATATATCACATAAGGAGACGTTAAGGAAGCGCTAATGCTTTAATCGTATTAATGTAAACCTAAAAGATTTTCTTCTTAGTTGAATTCTTGGTTCCCACAATGGGCAGTAGCTATTGAAAATGATGTTCCTACTTAGTCCAGGAAATAGAAAGTGTGGGTAGAAACTATTTACAGTGCAGACAGGATTTGTCACCAACAAGAAGAGTGGCTTATTGTTTCCTCTTCTCCCATTACACACACAAACTGAATGTTTTCTTCAAAAACATGCTGGAATATTTGTGAATTGAACCCACTTTGCGAACACCATTTGTGAATTTCAGTCTGGAATGGCATTACTGGCAAATGAAGGCCATAAATCAGATTTAATAAAAATTTTACTGAAGCATTGCAAACAAAATTGTATTCTCATTTGATTTGTATCATTCAGCAATGAACATTTTCACACTAAACAGCTTTCATATATGCAAACGAAATTCAGATTTTATGATTTGGCTTATGTGTTTGTCACATTCGGCAGGAAATTGAGAACTGGAAGTAAATCAATCAATCAATCAATCAAAACTTTATTTCAGACTCGTACTATATCCATAGCAGACATACAACATACATATCAACAGACAAGACATTGAAAGAATGATCATCCAAAGCCATATAAACTAAAGCGCCAGTGTCTCCACAAAGATATGAAATGGTTTTTTTATTGGTAATTTGCATGAAGCCATAAAAAATATGCACCTGAGGGCAAATGATTTAATGAGTTAATAACATTTGATAGAATCAGACTGTCATTCAAAAAGTAATTAATTCATACACTGTTTTCAAACAAAGCTAAATCAACTTTTTATTCAGATTTTCTGACTTGAGAATTAAAATGACCCTCATAGTTCAAGAGTGTCTGATATAACACTAAGGATCAAATACTGCTCTTTGCCCCCTGGTTCTCACTCCTTAGTGCTCTGTGTGACCTTGCTGTCGTGTCAGTGATGTCTAAAACCATATTGTTCCTCCTCTTCATCACGTCTTGTCTGTTTGTCTTTTTTGAGGTCATTTTATGTTTCTGGAAGCCACACCAGTAGGACTGAAAGGAGATAAAGCCCATATGAGAAGTTCTGTTTGGAAAGAGTCAAGTGCCATCTGTCACCTCTCATTCTGGTACTACATCTCCCACAAGGCCTCAGGAACCATCCGACTGCTCATTAAGGTAAGCCAGAAGACTTTGTCATGATTCAGGTGTGGCTTCACTCCATTTCCCTACATTTGTGTTTCAAAAAACGCCAAATGACAGTGGCCTGTGAAAGACTCCCCGCCATCTGTGACACGTTGTTACCATGGAAATGCTCAGACAGAAATAGAACTTGATTACATTTAATTATGTTAATGAAAGCAGTAATCACATCATATCAGTACTGCTGTGTTGTAAGGTCTGTAACTTGGTAAAAAGACAAGTGGGGCTGTCAATCTCCCTGCCAGTGCTTGTTAGATCTATTGGGCATCTGTTACGGGTGGATAAGAGTGGTGCGGATCATGGTCACTCCAACGCTGTCCTACCCCTCCGTCTGGGCACACTCCATCCCTGCCAGCTCTTAAGGCTTCTTGCTTGTTAGACGTTCATCCATCTAGTTTGTGCATGCGGGGTTGACTTTCAGGGATTATTTCAGGGTCTCTGCTTGTAGCTTTCTGCCATTGAAATTTGGCTGATTTATTCTGTCCTCCATCCCGTGGCGCCGATACGCTTAAATCAACTTTGTTATGTTTTGCTTGAGTAGATCATTTCTTCCAAGTGGGAGTGTTTGGTAAAATATTGCCCTGTATATAGAGCAAGAGGAGGACCACCAGCATGTGTTTCTGTGTAGTTCAGGCAACTGATAGTCAGGACTAGTTGGAAATGCACGAAATTCCAAAATCCAAATTTCACTTAGAATTACAATGGGCGGGTGCATTGTGTCTGTCATGTGAATGTCACAAAGATACCTGAAATGCCATGTCAAATTTGGACCAAAATGCCAATGTAGTGTGCATGTCGCACAATACTTTTGCAAGCTTTGCATAAAATTTACCAGATAAAAATAATACATTTTGATGTTCACAATGAACATTTTGGACACATGAATGTCATGCAATAGTCATTTGAGGTGATTCAAAATGTATATTTATTAGGTAATTTAAACTTAATATCTACATACTTCAAGACCATGAATATCAACAAATATTCCTGGCTATACTTGAAATGACCACTCCCACAATTAACACGGGATCTCTTCCCAGTCCAAACATCAATTTGTCATCAAACATCAAACAAAACTGATCACTGATCACACAAAAGAAGTGTGAAGGCTGTTGGATGAAGACCAGATTGAAACGTTACGGACTTGTTTCTCATCAGGTGTTAGAACTAAATTGAGAAGGGTTCCAGATTGATTTGAGATATCTGCAATGACTATGAGGATATTTTGCAAATGAAAGCAAATATTTTGAAATTTGAAACATGGCAACACATTAACAAGACTCTGTGACTCACACAAAGGAAAAGCCAACCACTGTGAATGTTACCAGACTTTCAGACACTTCTTCATTACTCCAATTTAGTTTTATTTATGTAGAGCCAAATACAACACAATCATTTCAAGGCACTTTTACAGAGTAAAAATCCACATGGGAAAGTACAAATGAGAGTGGAAAAGAAAAAAATATTTTAACAGAAAGAAACCTTTGGAGATCATTTTAAAAGAAAAGAGATGACCACCTGATTCTAACAGTTCATTATTGATGTGGCCATCAGAAGAAATGGATAGTCCATCTCGTACACACCATAAACAGTCAACACACTAAACAATGTAATGGACACTGCTTTGCTCTGCCCTGTGTTTGCTGTCCTGTGAATGCGCTCTTAATTAAATAGGATGGATGATGCAACCAGTTTTTAGCAATTATAATGTGAGGCCAGTCTTCAGCATTTAGTCTGGTATGGTAACTTCTATGCCCAAAGTGCCTTTGATGCTTGTTCTTTTGTGAATTCAATTTTAAGTTTTATAGACTGTGGGCTTCTGCTGAAGTGAAATGTTTTACTAGTGAAGGAACATGTCAGTTTACGTTTCCCGTAACCTGCATTTATTCTTGCCCTAACACCTCTGATTGTCGATAATGTTTTCATTAAAATGCTCATTTTAATTCAGTGATTAGTTAGAGTGCTCTATGCTATTGATTTTACCTTTACAGCCTGGTGCAGATGGACCTTTCCTGGACTTATAAATGCAAATGATGGGAATTCCCCGTTTTTTGAGTCCAGCTCACAAAGCATTTGATTGATTATGTGTCTCCCTGAGAGGCAGGAGATGATGAATGCATGTGGGCCACTTTACATGTTCACCTTGTTCACATATGGATGGAGAATGCACAATGTGGCCTTTTGGAGAAGGTTGGCTCTCGACACTGAAATGAGGTGGGGAAACCGTTTGCACACTGGGGCATAGACGGAGAGAGTGGTGAGTTCAGAATCATCCTGCATATTGTTAGACCGTGTGTGGGGGGTGTGTGGGGTGGATGGGTGGATGTTGGGAGACAGAGACTGAGCGATAACCAATATCTGACACCGGTATTATGTGCACACATCTTCCCGCAAGACGTAAATGATGTTAAGTGCATGTATGACCTCGAAGGTTCAAAAGCGTTAGCACTGACAGATTATTGCTTTGTGATATCAGTTACAATATTATAGCATTTTTATGGCTTCCATGTTGCCTTGAGTCCCGGCAGCCACCTCAATACAAACATGCAAATGCACTTGCACAGACGAGACTAGCAACACACACAGTCATACTCTGTGCAAACTTTGCAGTGCAAATGGTGTAAGCAATCTATAAAGGTTTATTGAACTGAAAAGGGAGTAATGATACTGGTGTGACAAAGTGGAGGTGTTATATTTACCTGGAAAGTGTTTCCCTCCCTGAAGTTGAGATGGGGCTCAACAGACGGGTCTATTTATATCACCAGACCTGTGAACTGTGCCTCGGAGTTGTTATTTATCACCCTCACTGTCTGTCTTCAACGGCCAAGTGGACTGGAAATGTAAGACAAGAAGCTGAACAAAAGGTGGATGCCCCATGGTTAAATCAATACTGCACAGCTGCCAGTTTTCAAATTCCCAAACCTCTGCGAGCCTGCATGCATGGTCTTCAGTTTGGAGCATGCATGTTCCAGGTGCTGCATCTAAACTATTGATGGTTTGCTTCCATTATATGCCGCCCTGGACACAAGTAAAGATACTGTGTGTACAAGAGTCAACATGAAATAAAATCATGTAAAGAACATTGGTGCAACTATCATGGGGGGAAACGGTCGTGTAGAAGTCCCAATTCGAGAGATCAAAACTGTTTAAAAACAACATCAGTCTGTTTTACTCTGTTGTCATCTCCCCTTTTAATGTCACTTTTGAGGAAAGAAATGTGCAGGATGGAGCAAAAACCTACATTTTTCAACACATTTATACATTTCTTACAACTCCCTTAATGTCCCCGAGCTCTGGGATCCAATCCATTGAGTTGTGTCATTTGTCAAAGGTATTCCTTTGGGTCCAAGAAAATATTCAATACCATCTATATATCAGCTGACATTGGTCATCAGATATCAGTTAATACCAGTACTGTTGTTGTGCTTTGATTGTAAATCAGCACAAAAAAACAAATGATAATCACAACTTGCACTTAGTTTGCAAGTACATCAGCAGACTCAAACATGAATATTATGAAGTTTTAAAAATAAATGTTTGCTGCACTACAATGTATCTGGTTTAAATGAGGAATAACAAAATAAAACTATGTGTGCATCATTTCTACATATGTTTGCAACTAACTAATGCCAAGGCCAAATTCATGGTTTTCTTTGGACTATGTTTGTTCACATGGAATCTTTCTCCAAGTTAAAGATGGTTCAGTTTGATAAATGTTTGATGGGAGAAAACTAAACATGACAGAACTGTCAAAAACCTTGGTTTTTGTTAAACACAGCAGGCTGCCTTTAATCTTGCTCCGTCCTGAAGTAACACAATTTGCCTGTTTAGTTTAAGCAGCATAAAACAACAAGCCTGCAAGCAACATCTTAATCTTAACTGCACAGACATAAGAGTACTATCAACTTCCTCTCAGCAGATACATTCATTTCCCAAAATGTTGAATTATTCAATCGGAGTCCTTCTTTGTGAAACTGAGATAAGTGTGTAAACATGTCTCTATCTACATGAAATTGATATCAAACGGTTCCCTGTTTTGTTGTCTATGGACAGTATAAAGCTTTTGTCTTGAGGAAAAGTATGTTTTCCCTTTCACTTGGTAGATCTGTCACTCTCCTTTTCAGGCGTCATGCATATTTCATCGCATTTTATGAAAGCAGTGTGTTTGTTTGCCTCACCGACAGATGCATTTCGAATCAGCAAGGAGTTGCAGTGATTGAGTGAAATCACAGCATCGCCTGCTATTTGCTCATTTATGTACTGAAATATGGCATTTGTGGATTCACATGTGGCTCGCCATTATGGTCAGCCAAACATCTGCCAGTCAGAGGAGGTTGTACTCAGGTGAAACACAGCATGGCAAGAATAATCACTCATACATGGCCCTAATGTTTAACACAGTCCTATCACAGAAACGATACGCTCACATTGACTCACTGTTGTAATATTTTTTTCAACTGAGCACAGACCACGTAGAAAAAAGAAATAAATGTGCTTGAAAAGCAAGGTGTGTCCACAGGAAAACAGCTGCAGTGTTGCATAAAATGAAAAAGTCATGAATACAAATTGGATTCCAGCTCAGTGGAATATTCAGTATATGGTTAAGACATTTGAGATTACTTTTTTCTTTCTTAAAATATAAATTTCTGTGTGAATATTGTTTAGCTTTCTTTCTTTTTTTTTAACCACTTAATTTTCTTTTGGTGAATAATAAAATAAAATAATGCAAATGAGTCAAACCGAATCTTTTCTGTCTGCAAATTTCGGAAATGATGCTTCAAATTGATCGGATAAACACCTGGACTGACCAACCTCCCAAACATCAGGCCTGAGCTGCATCATCACGTATCATGTAGTCATCCGTCGCTCTCAGGCTGCTTTGATGGATTGAGCCTTTACTCCGCGACATAAATCTGGATAAGTCCTGCTGTAACGCTGCCTATTAATCTGTGCTCTACTCTCACAGTAACAAGATTATTTCAAGCCAGGGCTCCATTGGCAGAAAGCAGAGGAGACAGCCTGTGCATGCCTCACCCAAGGGTGCATTTTAATAGGCTTTCAAACGGCGGCGTAGAATGTGACATTGCTCGTCCTCTGGTTCTGAGTCCATTAGACCTGGTCTGTTTCCACTGCAGTCGAGTCTCTGGTCACATGTTGCTCTTTCAAGTCCAGAAAGTCCGATGTGTTATTGTCTAAAAGCCTGGTCTTGGTGTGACGTTCACATTAGTCTGTCACCTTTATAAAGGAGAGGGCAAGGAAGTTGCTATTAATCACAGCGTAGTTAAATCTATATGATCCACTATTAAACACACGGTGGTTTAACCAGGCTCACATTCTCTGTATTGACCTGAGGCCTAATTAGATCCACTTCAATCACCTCAAGTGAGAAAACAAAGACAGAAAGCGTTTGTGTACATGTGTGCGCTTGCACTTCATTCTTATCCTTTCCTTAATTCACTGTATGTGCCTCAGATAAAGATGCCTGCAGTTCAAAGAACATTTTTGGAAATGGGCAACACCAACTTTTCTTCAGGAAAGCCATAAAACAACTTGGTCTATAAGCCACTTTTCATCATGTTAAGCCAATTCTATATATTGCAGAAAGGTTTAAAGAGACGTGAAACACTTTAGCGATGTCGGTCAATTAAGTTTATGCGGCTAAGCAGCACATTAGAAAGGGATGAGGGTTCAGAAGTTTCTTTTAGTACCACATGGAGCCCTCTTTCTCACTCATGAGAGGGTTGACCTATCCAGCCATATGTTAGCTGATCAAAAACAACAACCAAACTAAATCCCATCAGCTGACGATGGTAAAACTCAGGTATGATCTTTTTTTTTTTGTTACCTTTAGGCAAATACATCAAACAACACCAGGCAAAAGTTAGTCGAAAAGCTTTTTTTCCCTTTGAACTAGCAGAGAAGAGCACATTTTCCAACCCACATCCTCAGTTCTGCTCCTCACCACACATGGGTGTTCTTTACAGATGTTCACCATTTGAAACAGTAAATAATCTGGCTTTCAAATGGTATTTTAATTTATTGCTAATAGGTACTGTTACAACAAAGAAATGACTGCTGAAGAAATACTTCCTGTCTTTTTGAAGTAGTTTATTTCACTTTATCAAACACAATTGATTCTTTGTCTGCCGATATTTACATGACAATCTGTTTCCAAAATCTTGTTTGGTTCTCAAGTGATATTCAGGAAAGTCATGCCCCAGTCCCAACTCAAAATATGACAGTAAGACTGGGGGAGAAAGCTTACAGGACTGTAATTATTTTTTGGTTTGGAGACAGTGGTCTCTTAAAGATAGGAGAATAAAGGTGGATATGTTTAGTTGAAGCAATCACAATGGATAGGACTAAAAATAGTTTGGACATGTGCAGAGGTGAAATAGAGGATATATTGGAGAAAATATGTTGAAGATGAAACTGCCAGGCAGGAGACAATATAATGAAGGATGTAATGGGGTTGTTGTTGTTGTTGTAACATCTGAGGAGGCAGAGTGAAGAGGGAGACGGAGGCAGATAGTCTCCTGTGAAGGGAGCAGCCAAAAGGACAATTAGACAGAAGAAGCCACGAAAATATATAGGCTTTTCACTCTTCAAAATTTTAGAAAAACACATTAAAATATGATTTGATTAATTTTTATACATGTCTATTATGATAAGTCATTTCACAATACTACAATATTAAGGTCATGAAAATGGAATGGCCCCAATAAATTGACTCCTGCATGAGCAAACATGAGCAACCAACTGGAAGAAAATCTCATTATTTGGAAATATCCTGTAGAAGCAGACCTGGGAGGTGTAGGTACCTGCTGTAACTGGTTGATATCATTGGTTAGTAAAAGCAACTGTTTAGAAGAGATTGGGAGAGAAAAGATCAAACAACAATGAATATAGTGCCATCTAATGAGGCCACAGAAGAGAAACTGATGAGGACAGAACACAGGCTACAGGCTACAGGAGAGGGATAGTTATTGACCTGCAGTGATGCTGCATCCATGTTTAGATGGTGATAGAAGAGAGTGCAGAAGTTCCCCAGTAGTCCAGACCTCAACAGCTCAACCATAAAACGATGCATGATGACTTCAGGCAGCACTCGCTATAAGCCTTATTAAGTAGGGAAGTCTTAACCCTGATCTTTAAAGTAGTAATGACTCAAAATGATCAACTCCACAATAATTCATTATAGAAGTAGTCTGAAGTCAGACTTCATCGTACACTTTCAAATGTATTGATGGAAAAAGACAGTAGGAAGCTTATACATGGTTAATTATGTTTGCCATCGGTTATTCGTCAACATAATTATGTAGACATTTTCATTTGTGTGCTTCCCATTTGCTCTTTTCTTTCTACATATTTGTAAGAATAGACTGAATTCTATTATGTAATACACCTCACATAAATGTCTTGTTGACACATATGACTTGACAATGAAAACAGGCGGTCAGATGCTGTCTCATAAAAGACTCACATCCACAAAGCCTCTTTTCAAAGGCACATTCAGTGTTTCAAAGCTGTATTACTTGTGATTTAGAGCCTGGCCTGCACCATGGGAAAAGACTGAGTGGATTTACAAAGGGATACATGTTGGTCTGTCTCCTAATATGTTCCATGTGTGTCATGAGAGAAATCCATTACCATAACTGAGGGAGAGCGGTGTTTCAGTCTGAATAGCAAGTCTCAAGGCAGGGAACCCATTAGTGCCATGTTATGCTAACGAGACTTTAATGTCTCCTCTTTGGTGGCATTCCCTGTTCCTCGGCAACAGCATGTCTGTCCAAAACTTAATCTCAGCTCATTTTTACCTAAAGTTCTTCATTCCTGACATGTGACTGAATGAGAGTTTGAGGATCGCCTACAGACTTCGAGGCTCTTAGAAAGTATATTTCCATTGACGTTAGACCTGTAACCAGAGCAGCATGAGAGCTGCTGCTGCATGATTCTCTTGTTGCTTTTTTCCACAGACGGAGGACGCTCTCCTGGAGGTGTGGAACAAAACAGGGCATCAGGGGAAAGAATGGTTCAGAGCAGAGGTCCCCCTGAGGAACCTGAGGAGCTTTGAGGTGATATTTGAAGGCATCCGCTCAATCGACATGAGCGGAGGAGCTGCCCTCGACGACCTGGAGTTCACAAACTGTGCCCCAAGTAGGTGACAAGCACCAACACTACATAAAAGAAATATTACGTACTAACTTAGGGCTCCTGCGGGGGGTAGGGGGTAGGTTGCGTTGAGCCTACCAGATGAACCAGTTCTTTCCAGAGCTGGCGGTCTTCTGCCAGCCGCTCTGCATTCTCCACAGCAGCTCCATGTTGTTGGAGGTCGCCTGTAATGACGCCGAGCCATCGGGTCCCGGGTTTGTCTGATGGTCGTCTTCAACCTGTGGCCCTTGGGTCAAACTGGAGAATGGCTCTCGTCTGATGGTCAGGAGGAAGGCGGAAGATGTATAAGCAATATAGATCATTCATTTTCTATCTTAGTTTTAAGTTTGCCTCTGAAGTTAGGAATGTATGTCTGTTAATAAAAAAAAAAAGGTTTGTTGGATCGATTGTCATAAGATTTTATCCAATCATTCGTTTCCTGGGTAAAAACTCCTTCTAACATTCACACTTCCATCAGTTCCTCTGGAGCTGACAATTGTCGTTTTGAGTGCAAGACACTCTGAGGCTCTCAATCACATAATATTGTTTGCCCAAGCTGCCAAACGGGACAAGGGGGAAAAAAAAGAAAAATGTTGGGCCACTTACCAGGACTTTCCCATTGTATCACTTCATCCACTTCGTGTTGCAGATCACTGGAGCCGATTCCAGCTGCCGGCGAGCAAAGGCAGGGTACAGCCTGGAAAGATCAACAGCGTATGACAGTGAAAAGACAGAGGGATATTAATATCCTCACCTATGGGCAACTTTAGGATCGTCACTAAGCACATGTGTTTGGATTTTGCAAGTAATATGGAGTATCCTGGAAAACAAATCCCCCACACACCCAGTGAGAAACTCTGCCCATGGACTCCATGTCATCATAGTGTGACAATCATATGACACAATTATGACAATTAACTGAATTATTAAAGAGCCTTAAAATCATAATCCCAATAATTAGAACAATAGCAAAATAAAGTTAATTCTATATATAATTTGGTGTTTTATGGTATTTTATGACAATTTGTTTTTCATCCAATATTTTGAATTCCTCAACCTTCAGGCTTCCTCCATCTGCTACTGGTGCTTTGTGTTCTGTTCTGTTGTTAACCAGGCAATTAAAGGATGCACACACACCTCACCTGCTAAACATTAGCCAGCTTGTATAGCCACTGTCTGCAAACAGCCTCACTCAGCCCCCATTAAATCTGGAGATTAATATTGCAATATGAAGATGTACCAGCAGTGGGAACATTGTTTTTACCCTGAGCACCATTATTGCAAACACTCGTTATAAATGAACTTCTCATTCAGTGGAAATTAGCCACCCTCGAGGTTGGTAAAGGAAAAAAAAACCCTTGTATTGCTTCTGTGTGTAGCTTTAATTTAACTGAACCTTTTGGAGAGATATTTTAGAAATTCATTGACTGTTCATGATGACCTGCATCGAACTTTGTGTAAAAAGTTTTGATCATCATTAATCGTGTCTTTGAAGCTCATTCAACCAATAAATCAGTCTCTTTGTAAATTCAAGATTAAAGTTTGGTTAACGAATGATGTAAAGCCTTGACAATTCCAGGTGTCTGAAAGCACCTGAATAAGTCATTAGAGCAGCAACATAGAAAAGAAAAACCTGAAGAGTTCAGCCAGGATTACATAATGTGGATCAAATAACATACAATTCATCTCTTATCTTTGTTTCATCGAACCGTTCATCCAATGATCTCCCTCAGGGAGATACAATTATGCCGTGAAATTATTTCATGATCCTGCAAGCTGATATTTTGGTCGTATAAAATTGATTTGGCCAGTGACACGCTGAGAGGAAGAGAGAGGGAGCGAGCCGGGCTGTCTTGAAGGGACGGCGTTTGATTTTTCTTTGCTATGACAGTCGCCAACAGACGCCTTTTGATGCTGATGGCAGAGGCAGATGTTCTAAATGAAACCGGACCTGGCATAAGGCTTGACCCGATGCGAGATTTTTCTACGCTCTGCCAAGGCCCTCTCCATTTCTAACAAACAAATATCCACACGCGTCCATAAACACTGACCCACAGTGTGGCGATCTGAGTCAAGGCTCTGCAGAACCAAATTATGCACAACTTCCATCAACTCCAAACACATGTTTTGTCTTTTCAGTGTATTCTGGGATGGTTTTAACCCCGCTGACCTCCCGGAATCAAGTTCAGCTCTTTTTTATGTCATCTCAGCCATCAGTTACTATCTCTGCCTTTGAAGCTTAACAGCACACACACACACACACACATAAAACAGTAATATGTTTGCTGCCTCTGATCCACCTGATCTCTTTTCGTTCCTCTGTTCTATCTGAAATGCTGCAGAGCTGGAGGAAAGAGTCTTTGAGTTCCCTGACAGGCCTTTCTCTGCTCGTGTATACTGTCATCTCCACTGATGTGTCCTTTAGTGAAGAGCACAGAAATGCTGCAGTTTAATGTGCACAGTTGTTCATCAGAGCCTTTATCTCTCATGATTGATTTAATTCATCAGTGTAGAAAAAAAAAAAAAACTACAAATGACAGTTGTTTAACCCTCAGATCTGTCTGTTTGCAGGTACTGTGGAGCTGCTGAGTTGTCCTGTAGTCACAGATTTCATGTGTAGCTGCCGCCACTGCATTGAGTCCCACCTGGTGTGCGACAACAAAGCCGACTGTGCTGATGGATCTGATGAGATAGACTGCAGTGAGTGGAAAATAGGAAACAGCTTTCTCGGGCAGTGAGGGTATTAAATTGAGAGACAACTCTCAATTCAGACTCCTCTCCCCTCTGTTCCATCTTTCTCCTGTGTAGACCACGTAATTGGCTCTCCCGGCGCTTGTAATTTCAACATGGAGGCTGACCAGTGGGAAGAAAGCTGCCAGCTCTCTCAAGATCCTGACGATGACTTTGACTGGCGGATCAGTCACAGGGTGCAGACACCTGGAGCCGGACCGCACGCCGATCACAGTCCAGGTCTGCAAACTCTGTCAACTAGAAAAACATGTCCACATACGCACACCAAATCCTTGGTGACAAGACAAAATAAGTAATTTATTGTTGATCTCTCACTGAACATCTTCTGATGTGATTGCATCATGTGTCAGTACTCTCTTCAAAACTATCTTCTATTCCACTCTGTCCATCTTATAATCCCAGAGTGTTTACAATGTAAGGTGTGGATGGGTTACCAGCGTACCACAGAGGAAACTGAAAAACAGTCACACTTCGATTCAAACCTGCAGTCACCAACTTGCCTCAAATGCCTCTTTGTGGCCTGTTTGAGAAAAGAGGCGAAAACCCACACATGTAGTGAGAGAACACACGGAAAAGCCCCGAAGCTTGTACTCAGACTGGGGATATTCTCACTCTGAGGCGAGAGTGCTCACCACTAAACCCTTGTGCATCCACAGAATTGTTTCTGATTAAATCTTGTTCAGCGAAAGGCTACATTGTCGGGTCCAGGAAAACATCATTGCTTGGGTTCATCAGCTCAGTTGGTACAGCAAATTATATTCCAATCCCAGTGCTGACAGTTTGATGAACCATCTTTCCCTGACCATGTGTCCAAGTGTCTTTAGGAAAGACACTAAACATTGAGTCTCTCCAAGCAGCATATCACATGGCAGCCAGTGCCATTTGTGTGTGAATGATAAAGTGAGCGAACTGGTGAATGTGACTGTAAAGCACATTCAGCCTGCTGAAGCAGTAAAATGCAGAGTTAGTCAAATCCATTTACCAAAGTCCAATTCGGTTGTCATAAATGCCTGTGTTATGTTCACAGTCCTTCATTTTCATTCTGACAAGTCTGGGTTGTTGGACATATCATAGGCACAGTTATAGACAAATGCACTGCAATGTAATTTGGGAAGTTTATAACATACTTCAATTTACCTCACACCATGAAATCTTATGAAATTGTGAGTCAATACTGAGTATGCACACAACGTTTTCTGTGTTTGTTTTTGTGGCTTATAAGTTTTTTTTTTTTTTTTAAACCTCTGCTTTTATCTATTTTGTCACTATTACATCAGTTTTAAATGCTTTGAACATATAGCTATTTTCTACAGATATATTTTAAACTTGAATCAGTGCTTGCTGTTGGTATTGGTCTTAGATTGAGTTAAGATATTTTTGAAAACATGACTTTTTTACTGGACTAATAGTATTTGTGTTCAAAACAACATAAGCTTTGAGAGAAGAAAATATCGAATGCTTAAATGCTATGAAGTTTCTTAATTGTATCTGGAGATGTATTATTCACTGTCAGACATAATGATTTAGATATTCATGCTGATGGTTCAACCTCTGTAGCAAATATGAAGTGAGAGCTTTAGCAAATTATTGCATTAACTTTTCCCCCTGCTGCTTCTTCAATGCTTTGAGAAGTCGAAAAATTGAATTTTCTGACCTGTAGCACATAACACAACACTTTTTGAGAAGATGTCATGGCTGTTGTCTTCATTCAGCTTGTTAGTTAGGGTTTTATTTATTTTCCATTTAAAAAAAGACATTATATGCCTATAAAGTTGGTAAACAGCTTTGTCTTGGTGAAAATCATAAAAAAAAGATTTAACCAACATCATGATATTTTCCAAACCTCAAACAAAGTGTTTTTGAAACAGATTCATATGCAAGCTCCAAACTCCAATGTCAATATTTCCACCTCCTCACTCATGCACTTCAATTTTACTTGACTTAAATAAAATATGGAAAAAGTTTTATTGACCTTTAACCTCTTTACTGCTGGGTTTCTCTTAATGCAAAAAAAAATAAAATAGTGCATGTATTTCCTGCTCTTCCTGTATTTTCCCGAAATTGTAATAGGCTAATGCTGTGAAAAACAAAAACATTTCAAAATTTGTAACAACAAAACATTGTGTCCTCACTGACATCTTCCATGTTTTTAGTTTTCCAGCAGCTCAGTGCAAAGCCTTTGTAATTACAACTTGACAGCAAGGAAACAGGAGCCTGACGATGCGTGTGACGGCAGGGTTAATAAAACACCCTGATCAATGTCAGCAAGTCAAACTGAGCTAAACACCAACAGACTAGTTGTTTATCTTGTGCACAGCTTTGCTGCTGAGTCAAACCTCATTTTCCACAGATTAATTGAAAATTAATTGAGCTTAAGGTCACAATTGCCCTCATCAAAACACAGCAGTATACATTTCCATTTGACTTTACCCTTAATTTGAATTAAATAATGACGGTGCTGTCTGAGATTATTCTGCTCGTTGATGCTCCACACTGTCAGATGTTGAAAGCTATATAAAAAAAAAATCACTCTTTATGATAAAAATATGACCTTGATAAACAAGCAAAAGCAGTGTGGGAACACTGTGATGACAATGAATTTCAGTGAGTGAAGAATAATATTTCTAGTATTATGATAAATGGAACATTCTGTTTTATATTGCTATTTGAACATTTTTGTGCAGATTTACATTTCCATGGATGACTGTTGAGCGATCTGCCTTCCACCCTCACATTTATATGGACTAAATAGATGCAAGTTTACTCAAATACTGAACTGAGCATTGAACAGAAGAAACCTTACAATTGCTGAAATCATCATCGAGCCACAGAAATGCTGGATCACCATTTTGGTATCAGTAAAAATATTTTAATCTTTTACTGTGTATACTATCCATCTTAGTGCTTCTTTGGGTGAACCCATACACCATTATGAATGGTAAACTTGCACTGTAAAACTAAAAAGGCAAAGGTGAGTTGTGGTTTTATTAGGACGACAAAGTCGTCAAAGCTTCTTAAGCAGCACTGAACATGTTGCAAGCAGTCTGAAATACAGTGAAGTTCACTGAAAACTAAACATAAAATGTAAAGGAATCCAAAAAAATAAAGATTTCATTTTTGCTTCCTTTGTGAGGCTTTGTGAACCAAGACAACATTTACTGACCATAGAGAAGAGAACAAAACATTATGTCATGGCTGACCATGAACCATCTCTCCTGCTCTGACGCTGTACGTCCTCCTCGTATTGTGTGTCGATGGGTTATTCAGTTCATACTTGTCCCTGATTGGCTAGCTGAGCCTATTGATTGCAGGGATGAATGTGGACATTTGGGAACTGGATGAATGCATGATCTCACTACAGAGGCGATCGATGAAGCCGGCTATCTGTAAGGCACACGTAAAATATGTCAGAACAAGACAGGAGTCTGCATGCATCCCTCACTCGTGTTATTGCTTGATGTCGAGGTCGGGATGATAGAGCAGCCTGTGTGCACCCAGACACTCCCAGAAAAACAATCTCTTTCTGAATGCTCAGACTGTGGTTTGATGTTACGTTTTGAGTTACAGTGCAAAATCTCAGAATTGTGGGCTGGAGCCGGGTAAACTGTGCACTGTGGATTGTGAGGGGCCTTAAATCCTTTTGAACTCATGTGGAAAACTCCCACTTTGTTCTGGCATTGCCTGGGCGCTGATCATCTCCAAGCCTAGCCAAGCAAAAGAAGCTCTGCAGCTTTTGGCTGCGGGCTGCAACATTTCAATGCTGTAACTCCCTTCTTTTGTTTGAGTTTTTTTTTTTTTGTTAGTAAAAGCTGGTGGTTTAGCTGTGGATTCTCCTACACTGTCTCTGTTTCAACAATCATCACTTTGAAATATACCTCATATGTTACATAAATGCGCTTCAAATGTTTCTGGCCTGCTTTTATCTCACAAAAGGTGGAGGAGGGAAGTTCTTGTACATCCACTCTGCGGTTCAAAAGGAAGGAGATGTTGCTCGGGTGACGTCCAGGAGTCCATTTCCCGCCAGCATCGGCCTGTGTCACCTACGCTTCTGGTTCTTCATGAACGGCTCTGACAGGATGGGAACGCTGAAGGTGATCTAATCCGAGTTTCATTTCCATAAATGATTCAAAGTCTTTGTGGCATGGTTTAATCATCAAGTTACTTCTTTTTTTTTTTTTACTTTTCATTTGCCATCAAATGATCCATCACAGTCCAACTTGAAGTCTCATTTCTGTCCTCTTCTACTGCTTACTGTCAATCACCTGAGCCACACAGGAGGGCCATGAAAGTCTCGCTGCCGGCAAACAATCCATCAGAGCACGTCGCCTCACACACTCAATTAGCATATCCGTCTTTTCATGTTGTTTTTAGGTCTCTTTGTTTGGCTGGGTTAATTTGAAAACAACAAACATGAAGGAAATACTAAAAAAGAAGAAACTTAATTAAACTGGAAGTGTGCTCCTCATGTGAACATAAACGAGACGCTCAAGATATTTTCTGCAATATAAACAAATTTTAAAAATGTCCTGATATATTATAAATACTTTTCTGGCATCAACAACCAGCTTCAACTGAATATAAATGTATGTTTTACTGGGCCCTTAAAGCAAACTGTGTTCATCAGCATATCACTATTGGCCAGCTTCTCTCTGCTCATTCTATTTTTCAAAAGTCTTGAGTCTACCAACATGAAACATTAAGAGCCTGTTATTTAACATCAGCTTTGTCATTTCTTGGGCAACAGGAACTCATGCAGGTCTTCATTGAAGCCTGAAGTCTGGAATTTCTTCTTGAAGAAATTAGTTGAACAATTGTTTGATACTTGCATCATTTTCTGACAGAAAATCGACAAAAGCCACATTATAAACGGCATTAATGAAAGGTGAACAAAGTAATAAAGTCATGTGTTTTTTGCTTCTCCTGTGCAACTGGAAACTAGTTTAAGTAAAAGCAGATATCTGACTTCGGAGCATAAGCAGAGTGTTCAGAGTGGGTACACCACAAAATAGCTTGAGGCTTTAGGATGGCAGGTTGAAATTAAAGTCGGGGCAGAATATTGAACATGAGTACCACATTGAAATAAAAAAAGGTATTGTTACTTGCAGGCCGAAAATAGAGTTTGACATTTAAATTTGCTGACCATTTGCTGAAAATATCACACCTAAATGCCACTTACTGTCGCCCAAACCTGACAGGTCTACACTGTCGGACCGAGCGGTACCAGACTGTTAATGTGGGCCACCACCGGTAACCATGGCAAGCAGTGGACGTACGCCCATGTGGTCCTGTCCAACCCGGCGCCCTTCAGGGTGTCCTTCCACGCGGAGGTGGGTGGAGACATGTGGACAGACATCGCTCTGGATGACGTCTCCTACACCGCGGAGTGTTCGGTCGGAGGTACAGAGATTAAAGTATATCTCATCCTTCCAGAAACTACCTCCATTTCATCACCCTCAATTTTCACCCTGTCCTGTTTCTTTTTTTTTTCCCGCCCCCTTCCATTTTCTGTCCTCCAACATTTGTCCTCCTTTCCACAGTTTCTGTGGACCCTTGGGGGAGAGTGTAGAAAGTTAATGGAGCCTGTTGCCCTGTAGGTCCGTATAAATTCACTGCAGAGACAGGGTCAGCGCTGAGGGAGAGGACTGAGGGCAATGAGGAGGAAAAGCAATTACATTTATTTTGTATTGTTTCCTCACATCCACCATGAGGGCCTCCTTTCACCTCTGGACTATCGCATCAACTGACTATCAGAGGAAGCAGCTTTCATGATCTCAAAGCAAGCACTAGCATATGTCCTCACTATCTTTGTCTTAAAGCAAATACCTCTCATTGGGATTCACTGTGTCATGTGTGAGGCTGTCTGTGTGGATATTTCATTTAATAATTTTTGCCCTCAGGACCCGTGACTCCTCAACCCCTGACCTGCGCTGTGGACCAGTTCCAGTGTGAGTACCTGCATCAGTGCATCCCAGAGAGCTGGCACTGCGACGGGGAGCCGGACTGCGTCGATCAGTCCGACGAGGAGCAGTGCCCGACTGTGGTTCCTGGAATCGTTCCTCCCCAGGGAGACTGTCCTGATGGGTTTTATCAGTGTTGGAACAGCAGCTGCATCCCCTCCATATTGCGCTGCGATGGAGTCCTCGACTGTCCCATTGGAGAGGACGAGCACGGATGTCGTGAGTGGCTCTTCCCGATGCATGACTTTGAAAATTGCGGCGCATTTTTTGGGTAGAAAGTGAATTTAACATTGTTTCACTTTAAATAAATAGTGGGGAAATAACCTCTCAAGTATATGATACACCCATTGTGAATGAGAGCTTCTTGTTCATCCCTCAAGCATGTTGGCAGTCGAACAAAATTGTTTAAGAATTCAACACCATCGTATCTGTCCAAGAAACATAATGGTTCCTTCTGGATAATCCACAGACCTCGCTGTGAACTGCTTTCACTGGAACTGTTTTTCACTGCAAAATATGAAACATAAAAACTGTTGACAGCGTGTTATGGCGATTATTCAACGCAGCGACAGCACTGTTTCTGAAGAGACGACAGCTACAACTGAGTTAAAATATATGCTTCATTCACTCAGTTCTATTCACTTCAATTGAGTGCAGTGGATGCAAAAATCGAGTAAAATAATAATGTATGTATGTATGTATGCTCATTAGTGATTGGAGCAGATCTGTTCCCATCTGTATTCCCTCTCACTTCTTCTCATAGATCACCTTTTGAATTCAAAGTCCTTTACCATGCTGTGATGATTTGGTATTATGTGCTTTTATATCAGCGGGTAATAGAAGAGCTACTTTATTTTCTGTTAGTTTTCGCTGTGCTTTGCCAGAACTCATTGTTTTAAACTGAGCTTTTTGGATCCAGTCAATGTTACTGCGTCCTTGATTGAAAGCAGCAGGTTTATGGCGCCTGGCAGTCACACAAGTCTTTTTGGAGGAAGACAGTGAGCTCTTTGAATTTGGTCTAACAAGCACAATTGTAGCTTAAAACTTTAATTGGGGTGAGGGAAATTAGACAAAACAGATTCATAAAATATGTGTGGGTGAGTTATTGAATGAAAAATTAATTATAATAAGACAAGAAATAATTTTGGGAAAAAAAGCTAAGTTTTTTTGTATTTTGTACAATTAGCTCTGGAAAACCAGACAATAATCTCAAGACTTTCAAGGCAGCAGGCCTGTGTTCTGCTGCCATGTTTATTGTTGAATGCATTACAATCTGTGGGATCAGCTGTCACCTCCTCTAATATCTCCTCCTTCTTCCAGCTGCTCTGTTGCAGTGTGCACTGGGAGAACTGGTGTGTGAGACTTCACCGGGTTGTATCCCACGCCAGAACCGTTGCGACCGCTCGGCCGACTGTCTGCCGTTCCACTCAGACGAGTCCAGCTGCCATGGTATTGTGATTTTTTTCCCCTACCATTCAGTTCCCGAGCACCATGCAGTTAACGAGTGTCCTTTTTATGATGTTCTACGAAAGCATAATAATATTTATTCTACATCTGCTATCGCGGTATCAAGACTATCAAGTCTATGTGTTTCACTTTTCCTCTTATAATGTATCGTCGCTTATCTCAATCAGTGACTGTATTGCATGTTAAGGCTCAGATATTTTCATGTCAATGATGGTAACTTTTAGTTCACATATTCCTCAATTTCACAGACAAGTTTCCCTTAATTTCTGTGTTTATGTACGTACATAAAATTACCTTCCACTACATACATTTGTTATTTTTTTATGTCACTATTCAGTTTTGACTCAAGCTCTGCCTAAAACAAGACAAGCAGTCAATCTTTTTCATGCTTAAGCGCTGACTCTCAGGACGTTTTCAAGGCTCTTTAGTCTTCAAGGCACACCTCACAGGTTCCTACAATCTGCCAAAATCCAATCCAATAAAAACCTCCGTTTCCATGTGATTCAGGACCAAACCTCCCATTAAGTCTGCCTTCAACTGCCAAACCAGAGACACTTCATCACACGCTGAGTGGAACTTCAGGGTCTTCTAATGGTGTTTAAGACATAATGACTATTTAACAGGCAGCCCTGTCGACCTGTGGCCAGTGTTGTGCAGGTTGCAGAAAATCAGTTCTTTTAATTGTCCCTCTCAATTAGGAATTCTTCATAATGTCACACAGTTTTATCATTGTGGTGTGGCCATGACACATTAAGCCTGAGTTTTAATTCATCAGGCATTTGCAATAGCGAAGTTGAGTATTTTTTTTTAATCTTTACTGGCTCAAGCGAGTGAGACACAAGTTTCATACGAGGGAATGGGTTTATTCACAAAATAGTGATGCAGTAGAGATGAGAAAAAAATCTTCCGAAAACTTCACTAATCATAAGTGTTGTTGATTTCCTAGTTAGGTTGCTTGCATGCAACGGTCAAAAGCAGCAGTAGTACAGTTTGGGTTTTTTCAACACGTTATTCCAGACTGTGGCTGACTAATCTATTCGAGAAATGTCACGATGGATACAAAAAGAAAAACATAGAAAATTGATTTGATCTCCACAACTGTGTGAATACCATAGGTCTTCAGATGTAAGGATTCTTATCCAACCTGCAGAATTATCAGGAAATCTGAAAAAAAAAGCATAAAATTTTCAGCCATGACAGGAACAAAGAGACTTGCAGCAGATGGTACGGCCCCTACAGAGCCTGATCTTAGCATCGCAGAGCCCATGTGGGATAACATGAAGAGACTGAAACCGCTGAGTCCTTGCCTTCATGTTTGGATCAAGGTCATGACCAAAGTATCTTCAAATACAGGGAAAGATAGACCAGACTCACCTGACAGATTGCGAAAGATTGCATTTTGTGGCATTGTTTTTGAAGGCATCCTCATTTTACATTTAATGCGCTGTGCTGCACATGCTGCACCTCTAGGGTTAATGCTCAGCAGAACACCGTTTCTTTCAACAACATAATTTACCAACTTCATGGTCTTATGCTTGTGTGTGTGTGTGTGTGTGTGTGTATCCTGTCAGGTGAAGACAGAAACGAGGGGCAGTGCAGAAAAAGAAGGAGCAAGAGTGGAAGATCTAATTTCTCCTGTGTAATATGATATTCTGTATGTTCGTGTTTTTTTTTAAAATCTTTTGCAGATTGCCCGCTGATGTATTGCCTGGATCGAGGCCCATGCCTTGTGGACCAACACGGGCCTGTTTGTGTGTAAGCTAAGCCTCACCTCCACAGGACGACAAGCATTTATAAGCAAACAGACCCACCATCTTAAGCACATTTATAAACATGAACAAACAAAGATTAGTATCATGTCTACTCTTCCCACTCTCCCTCCTACCCACTCTCTCGCTCTGTGAGACTTAAAACATGGAAATCCCATCAGTCTTGTTTCTTCCCCTGGAAAAGACACGCTTCGTGAAGCATGTGGGAATCTGCTTATCCCCAGCAGATTAAACAGGGTGGTTCTGCCTTCATTTATCCACCAGCGCAGTGTTTTCCTCGGGATTCCTGATAGATTCTCCTGGTCAATATTTAAACACAGTCTGCGCTTTCAGGGGCTTTGGTGGGTACCCCATAGAAATACCATGCATTAGATTATCGTGCCACAATACTAGTGTCTATATCTCCAAAATACATTCCAGACATATACCATACTCACTTTATTAGCTCACTTTGTTGAAGATTTTCGAATCAGTGTATGAATGTAGTCAGTTTTCTAAAGCAGCAGCTTGACTTGTCCGCTTTGAGATATTTCAATATGAACGTGAAAATGCAACCTTGAGTCTTGCTCCTGGATCTGCTAACGTCATAATGCACCACTGAAAAATCACATATCTACTTTAATCTGTTGAGAAATCCAATTTGCCAGAAAGTGGATGGGAATTGTGCTGCAGGTCTAATACCTTTTTGCTACAGACACATTATTACCTGCAGAGTATGTCAAAAGCCCAACCAGAGCAACCCACTGCTGCTAATGCAACAAATTGCAGTCGACTTAAAATTATATTCTATTTTTCCGGCTGCAACAAACACATGTGTTTTGTAAATTATTTGCCCTGCATTTCTTCAAATAATTCATGGGAAATGTTTTTATTTTGTACATATTCGTTTTTTCAAACATTTGTTTTCCACAAATATGAAGCAAATATAGATGATCACATCACTACGTTAGCAGTCAGTTTTAACATTGTCTTTATGAAAGACAGTAGAACTGTCTAAATGCTATAGAGCAAAAATAAATCTGGCTTTGAATGGCCCCACATTAGCCTTTAGCTGACATTTCCTTGACAAGACACATTTAGCTGATGTAAAACACCCGGCCTGTCATTTTCACAAAAGACTAGAAGCAATTTAATCATAATCAATATAGTAAGGTTTTTCCGTTGTTCTAAGATAATAAGCCTGCCTGTCTATGAGCACAGAAATGTGCTGCTGATGTTGCATTGCAGTATAGTAATCACATGCCTAATATGAAGATACCTGCTAATGTGCTCTTTGGATGCTGGTGTGGTTTTTGCTCTTCAGTATCACTCACAACAGGCTGTCTGCTCGTGACATGTGTGCAGCACCACATATTTCTTTACTTTGTCTCTAATTTTCCTGCCAGAGCTCAGCTGCTGTCAATCAGACACTGAAATGCCCGTCCAGAAGCAGCATTTCTTACACTTGCACTGAGATGGGTTTTTTTCTTTTTTTTGTCTGAAAAGGTCATCTGTACATTTTGCCATCATTATCCCAGTGTCGTTGGATTTCCTTTCATATTCATTCCCAGCACCACCATTATGTCTTCGAGCACAACTTTACCACCACTGTTCTCTGCCCGGTGTGTTATGGAGCTCCTGTAGCTGCTCCAGCATTGATAACAATCCTTCTGGATCTGGACCCTAACCCTTCCCAGTGGAAAAGCACCTCTGGCTCAGTAGTAGTGTCACGTTCTTCCACTGTGCTGAGCGGGATCCACCAGGGAACCGGGCCAGGAGCAGCCTACTGCCACGGCTAGACTGTCTCACAATATGTACTTGGACTCCTTCTGAATGATAATGACAAAGTCCTGCTTTATGAGGAGCTGTGTGCTTCACATTAGAAGATCAGTGTTGCTGAGAAATCATGCTGATACTGAACAGATGTTGGCTTGGAGCACAGTCTCTGTTTTGGGAGAACAAGAACTTGCTTTTCTTCCCAAGATGCTGCTCAGCAGTCCAAGCAAACTATTTGCAATCAGTCTGTGTTTCCATTGGTGGATATCCAGCAGATAAATCTTCACCCATTTGTCGATATGTCACCATAGGTTGTGTATGTGGATAATTCTGATGCACACAGGGGCATTTTGTTCACTTTATTCTAAAATGTTATTACATTTTTAGTGTATAAAAAGCAGGATAACAATGTTATGATTGTAGGTATCCTCCATTTAGAAAGGTATTGATGTGTATCTTGTGAAGATATGTCTTAAATTGTATGACAGGGAGCTGTGAGGAATCTTTAGTCTTCGGTAATCAGATTTCTTGTTTCATGGTTATAATTGCATTTGCCTTTTGTTTGGATACTCCTTTTTCAGGGCCCTTGGATCCTTTCTCTGCATACCAAACCCTGCTTTGTCAGCTACGAAATGTAAACCTAATCGAGACACTGTGTCCAGAGTCTTTCATGATATATGGAACTAACGTGAAATCAAAGTGACTTTTAACCTCAAAGTAATTCATCTTTGAGTCAGAGTTAATGTGTGGGGCAAATTTGAGCAAATTCCCTTGAGGTCTTGCAGGGAAATCACATCACAGGATTACAGACATGGTGACAGTGACCTTGACTTTTGACCTTTGTGATCAGGTTACAAAGTTAAACTGTGAGTTGGTTTATATATTAAGCTCCAGCAGTGTTGGAGCTGAGGAAACGGCAAGTTTTTCCAAATTCATGCTGTGGCCATGAGAGCAGATTGCCTTTGAAAATCACTATAAACCTCACTATCAGTTGTCATACTCAAACTGTGATGTAATTTGTTCGTCTCTGGAAATCAGTTTGCTCTTTGGAGGCGCTCCATACCACCCTGCAAACTGAGCTTCCTGCATTTAATTCAACCCGTGCGCTGTCTTTTTGTGCCTGATTGAAGGTGTAATCCAGGATGGACTGGAAACCGCTGCCATGTGAAGGAGAAACCATCCTCCACCTCATTGCCCACACCACAGGACACACAACTGGGTAATAAAGAGCCACACACTCACCTGAGCCTAACTGCTGTGTCTTTACACACTGCTTTAATGTCGGCACCGTGAAATGTCTCCCCCTCATTCAGATTCTGTGTACTTCGGCATCGGCATGGGTATGGTGCTGCTCATCGTCGGGATTGCCGTGTGTATTCTGGCCTCATGCAAGAAAAAATGTCACTGCGTGTAAGTTCTGGCAGCGGTGATATTGTGACATTTTGTCCCGTTTAATCTGATGAGGATTCGGTTCATGATGATGGTGATGATGAGTGCGTTCACTGGCTCCACAGAAGGTCCAACCCGATGGACTACGGGGTGATGGATGACCCGGACTATGACTGGAGGGCAGAGGTCAGCCCACACAAACGTCTAATCAATCATTCGTGAATTCATCTGGAGTAACGCTGGGTTTCTCAGCTGGACAAATCAAATTTTTCTCCTGTTTATTCAATATGAGGATTTAACATTTGAGGAGCCTTTCTGCTAAATTAGATTTTTGATTTAGAGTTATTGATTTTGCAGCGTACGTGTTGTATGCACACAGTGTAGAGCAAGCACATACACATAACCCCATGATATAATGTTGAGCATTGGCACAAGCTACAATAGTAAAAAAAAAACACTTTAGCAACAGTTTTCTGCTTGTCATCTATACATAAAAGGTTAATTTAATAAATATTAATAAAGGTTAATAAAAGACTATTTATGGACGTTAATGCAAGGTCCAAATGAGGTTATGGTATATATGACCACTGACCCAAAACTACATTTGAAGTCTTTGCTCTACATGATCTTTCACTGAAATAACAGAAAACATCACAAAAAATAGCAGAAAGACTTTAACAACTGGAAACTGTTTTTCTTCCGGGGATGTGATGCCGACATAATGTTGCATTTAAATGCATGTCGTTACATTCTTTACCTGAACTGGCTCGTTTGTGCTCGTTTACTTTCATGTGGCTTTTGCTGAGGACGTTGCTATAAATAGAGAGGTGTAGGAGTGAAGTGATATCGCCACAACACAGACTCAACACTTGTTTTACCGAGCGGTGGAAACAGCCGG
This sequence comes from Blennius ocellaris, assembly GCF_963422515.1. Lineage (NCBI taxonomy): Eukaryota > Metazoa > Chordata > Actinopteri > Blenniiformes > Blenniidae > Blennius > Blennius ocellaris. The sequence goes on from NC_137668.1 coordinate 17,041,791, forward strand.
TGATTATCGCACCTCTGGAGCGATGATGAGACGTGTTATGGAGGTTAGAGGTGTACTTATGGACGCACTGCCTGGCTGGCTGTGAAGTTTAATTGTACCTGCACTTCATGCACACTTTCACATTCATGCTAATCTGATTTTAAAAGTGTATACATGGTCTTTCTTTCCCCCAGCTCCCCTCCATGGATGACAGAGCAGGCATTTGTCCTCGTATTAACCCCAGGAGGAGTGAAGGTCGCGGGCTCTCTATCAGTGTCTACCCCTGGTGGAGGGAGGAAGGGGTGAGGTGTCTGCACTTGGCCAGCTGGCCTTTACTCTTAATTGTCTTTGCAGAAGTCAGTGACGTGATGTATGTCCCTTTGTGTCTGTTTGTTCACTGCAGGGCTCCAACTGTAAGGAACCCAAGCTGTCTTTCCCCAACCCATTGTACAATTAGCGCCTTGATTTTAGTGATGCTGACTATAAAGGCTCAGAGTCAGAAAAATGAGGAACGCAAGGTTTATATCCAAGGTTAGTGCTTTGGCATCTTGCCTTTGTTCGGATGGAGCTGTAGTGATGGACAGAAATGACGTACACCAGAGGTTCGGGCCAAACTGGAGCTGAACAGGGGATTTGTCAACATTTTAGACCATGTGCTGCCCATTCAACACCTTCTCTCCCTGATGTCTTTTTTTGCATTGACAGTAGCTGCAGTCCTTCTGCATCACAATCGTTGCTAACATTTGGTGAGATTGTTTCCGGTTGCTCTGGTTCAAACTGTCGCCCGTCATTTTTTAACTCGATGTAACAATTTCTACTGGAGTGGATCTAAATCGACACTATAAGTTGATTTTTATCTTTATCTTAAAGTTCTGAATCCAAGAGGTGTAAATAAGTATCAATAAAACTCTGAATGTGTTATCAACTGTAGTTCTTGGTTGCTTTTGTTCTGACAATCCAATGAGAGAATCAAGACGATTGCTGCATTCGTTTGGATGTATATGAGGCTACAAGGACAGGAAAACAAAACAAAAAGGGAATCTAGTTTTGGTCCAAAGGAAACAAACTCTGCCTGTGATTACCGAGAACTGGTATGTGGGCCACATGGTGTTGCATTACAACAAGAACCGGCTGCCCAGGGCGTTTCTGTTTGGAGTTTGCATGTTGTTTGTGCATGAGTGGGTTTTGTTTGGGGACTCTGGATTCCTCCCATAGTTCAAAAACATGCATTTGAAGTCTTGTGGTTGCTCTAAATGGTCCATAGTTATGAATGTGAGTGTGTGTGACTATCTTTATGGGCGTACCGGCCCTCAACAGTAGTTAGCTGGGATCTTCTCTATCCCCCCATTGGTCCTGAATCGGATTAAGTGGTACATACAATAACTAGACATGGTCATTTAAATCTTTTTCAAGACTTTTAAAACATGATGACAAATCAAATTCAATAAAATGCAAAAATTAACATTACAGATCACACGGCTGCAAATGTTGAAAAGAAAAAAAAAAGATTCAAATTCTCTCCAGGCCATTTCCTTCAAACAAAATGAATTCCCATTCCACTGCTGAAAAAAGAAAAAATAAGGAGATATTTATTATATTCGATTTCACGAGGTGTAAGAAGTGAGGAGGAGTTCCTCTACTTCTCACAGGAGCTTCCTCAGGCGTATATAAACATATTTCAAGGTGTCAGTGAAAGAGTTTTAAGAGCATTGTGGGGATTCTATACCTCATGAGCAGACATGAATACAAACACAAGGAGTCTCTCATTGTCGGGATGCGATTTAAATTCCACATAATTCCATTAAGTGCAAAAATAAAAAGGCTTTTCTTCGTCTCGTTCACAAAAAACAATTGAAGATTGAGATTGTAGAGTAGGTTTATGAGTTGTACTGTGGTTTAGCTCGGGGATTCAGCATCCTGAATCTGCTGCTTCATATTTACTGCATCAATATAACTGTGGTGTGTATCTTCTCCCCATATTCTAGAGTCAACTAAATCTACATGTATTCCTTGAGATTGTCATTTAAAAGCAGACATCTTGATATTTTTCTTTAAATACGATCAAATGTTTTATTGAACCAGATCCAAAGAGCTTTGGCCCAAACCCCAGAAAGACGTTTTGGACACTAAATGCAGCCACTAGAGCTACTTATTAATTACGTGCTGTAATATTCCCGGCCCCAGAAATGCTCGTGGATGCCTCGTGAATGATGATTAAAGGTTTTCTTTAGTGCTGGAAAAAAGCAGAAAACATCATGCTTACTGAATTGCGATACTCCACTTGAACACTCATAGCCTCCAAATGGAGCGCAGACTTCATTAGTGCTCCATTTTAAAGATCACAAGTTCAAATAAAGTAGTTTGCCCCTGTTTTATTTGCTAATTAAAATCCATTACAAGATGACATCCTGCAGCAGCTGTTTGTGTGGGATGACAATTGACTCTCTTCTTCCACCAGCACAGAGTAGATGGATCATAAAAACTGGGTTAAACCAATCTGTTATAATTTTCACAAGTGTCCAGTAATAACACTTTTCAGTTATGTCATTAGTTCTGTCGTATTTGAAGGTCATCACAAAGACTCTTTCACACTCACAGTGTAAGAATCTTATCTGTAGGCTGAGCAGTTTATATAGTGCAGCATTATTAATATACAAACCAGTTCATATAAAATTCATGTTTTGCACTATGCGAGGAAACTGGGCTGCCCAGAAATATTCATGTATACACAGGGAGAACATGCAATTGAACAAGTTACAATTTCACTGTGAGTTGAGAGTGTCGGACGCTCCACCATTGTGCATCCCAACAGCGCTTTATGCAACAGTGTGTTTGGGGGGATGAGAAAAACAATGTAAGTACAATCACTAAATCTGAGTATCATTAATGCGTCTTCATAGTGACTCCAAAACTCCCATCTGCTTTGTTTGGTCCCTCCTGGTGTTTCTCCAGATGAGCAGCGACAAACATTATTTCTTGTTTTTTTGTTTTTCTTTTGTATTTCTTGAAACTGCATTGTATGATTGATGGGTTATTATAGTGGTTCTCATAGTGTAAGGCTGTCTTCCCCTTGGGCAATCCAGTGAGCCTTTCCTGTGCAGATTTATTTATTTTTTAACCTAAACTATTATTAACGTGTTGTTAAAGGCAATTTTCTTTTATTGTTGGCTGTTTTGTAAATGTAATGGAGATAAAGGTAAATAATAAGATAAACTTTAGTGCAAAACAGTGTAAGAACAGCTGCAGATTAAAGCCTCTCAGTGAGATTTTTTGCGTTTACTGTTTTGATAATTGTTCAAAGTCGTTGAAAAATGGGGGACGATCTGAAAGGTCATTCTCTCACACCTTATAACACATGCAATTACTTTATTTAATCAGTAAATTTGATTAAAATGTCAATTACAGCTCCACTGCAATGCCTCCATGTTTTACAAACTCTAAAACAGAAGCTTAGAGTTTGGCACACTAGTTGTTCAGAACAATTCCATAACTTATATAAAATGTGAGCTGCATTCAAGATGGTCAGCCAGGACCTCGGTGGATTTCACATTCAGTGACCTTGTAGGAAGCTTCCTACAGTACCCAGACTGTCAAGTGTTTCTCGCCAAGCGTTACGTGATAAGATTGATGCTATTCTTATACTGTAACTGTCTGTTAAATATGCACTTATCTGCCATCTTACATTTGCTTGGCTCAGCTTTGAGTCAAATGTGAAGCTTTATTTAGTTCGATCTCGGCCAAGCTGTAATGTTTCCAACTCGCATATACAGGAAAAATGGTTTTGTAGCCTATTTAACTGTCAACAGAAGCGTTTTGTATCAGGATATAAATTGTAGGATATCTATCATTCATGCTGAGGATTACTTCTTCAGGATACTTGCCATGGTGTCTTGCAGGCTTATAGCTTGTTATTGTTTTTTTTTTTTTTGAGCTGACCTCTTTTCATTTTTTTTTTTTTTGGGGGGGTCTGCAGGCTTTTATAAGTTGGCACAAACATGCACTTAAAGACCCACTGCAGCTAGGCTCTGTCCCATTTATAATAAATGTCAGGTAGATGTGTTGGTATCCGCCCATGAGTGCACTTAGTGAAATCCCATCAAAACACTCCAATTCTTTCATTTTGGTCCACATTATAAATCTTTAATTTCAAACTTTATGTGACCACAATCCCCAGTGCCATTACTGTTCAGTCTGAAACTCCATCGCTGCAGAGTCTCTGCTGAGTCTGTAGGTGGATTTGGGGTCAGGCATTTATCAGAGGGCAGTAGGATCAATTTCATCCTTTGAGCTGCTCCTCGTTTTTTTTGTGGTTTTTTTTTTTTATTGTTTGTGTCCTGATATTTTGTTGGCTCACTGCCTTTTTCTCTGGATTGATGCTGCCCCTCAAAAACCAACATGCAGTGAACTGCATGTTTGGTCAGGCTTGGTTGACTTAAGACTGGACACAGAAAATGCTTCAATATCAAAACAATTTAAAACAGATTGTTGACTTGTCCACATACATTTATGAACAAAACATAACTTAACTTGACTTGAATTATTGAACCAGTTTAACAAAATGCTCAAAACCATTACATCTTAGTAGATCTTCGTCGACAGAAATCCTTTAATATCAATTTTTCATTAATAATGAAAATAGCTTGTCAGGGAGAGTAGCACACTGATATCACCCTAGGGTGTAACAGTTCATTAACTAAAGAATATCCATTTGTATGAGTAAAAATGCAGATTAAGCCATCTATTTCACCATGAATCAAGCTGTAGCTTTAATTTTTTTAAAAAGCATCCAAATACACCAGCTCAGCCTTTTCACAGCCCTTACATCAATGTTTGTTTGTCTCTCCCTGCTGACATTTGACCTAACAAAACAACAATCAATGCTCTGCACAAAACCCAGTCCCCCTAACACACCACCACATGCAGTCAAACAATGCCACCTTCCACTCGCCTCGCTCAGCTCGCATGCTCTCACATGACGGCCTGCTGACTGAGAATGTGCAGCTATCAATGTTTCTTCTCTGGCGCTTTCGTTATTCGGGCGGTTGAATAGCATGCGGCAGGGCGGCTGCAGACCAACAGCCTTTGTCTTTGTGTTGTCGGGAAAGCAACGTTAGTCAGCTTTTCTTTCTCTTTTTTTCCACTGTGGCTATTGTTGTCACAGTTTTGCTAATCAGAGCAGGGTCCATCTAAAGGTCACTGTTTTGTTTGTGTACCTCTCTGCTCCGAGAGGCCCCTTGGTAATGAAAGCACTCCTGTAGTGTCCAACCAAGACGCCCTTCAGGAGCTTCTTCTGCCATATTTTGGTGTTATTTGCACAACTATCCAGTTACTTCCACTTACTTCTCAGCCCGCTCATCCCAGTTTGTCAGCCTGTTATCAGTCAGAAGTTAGGGACCAGGGTCATGCAACCCGCCCAACAGCTCTCAGAGATGGTACATCTGAATCAGTTCCCTCCTCCTCTTTGTCTTGAGGACAGAGAAAAATGTCTCATGAATGGTTCTGATTTATTATGTGAGAGGGGATGGCAATGGGCCCAGGGGGCCATCCTCTAACCGTTTGTCAGAAACCACTCCCTCTTTTGGGGCTTTCTAGCTGTAGAGAGAAGACACCACCCAGATGTCTCTTATTGGTCTTTTAGGTTATAAAATAATTTTATCTACCTCTTAACTACCTCCCATGTCATACAATCATGTCGTTTATTATGGCTTGAAAGATACTGTAAAGACTGTTTTATGTGCCTTGTGCAACCAATTACACCCTTTTCTGGTGTGCTATAAACATTGACCTGTCTCGTGCTGCATACCTTTATTAGAACAGATGGCTTTGGCTCAGGTGGCATAGAGGTTTGACTTCCAATTCTAAGATTAGTGGTTCGATCCCCATCCCCACCTGTCTGTGTGCCTCTGCCAAGACAGTCCCAATGGCAACCATTGATGTCTGAAACACTGACTGTGACTGAACATACAGTTCAACTTATCTGATGGTGCATAACACAGCTGAACGTATTTTCAATATGCTGGTGCAAAGTTAGATTTTGTTTGTTTATTCTGAGCTCCATGTTTTTTATATTGACTGCGTGGAGGGAAAATGCCTCTGTCGGTAGTTTCTTCTGTTGCAAGCTAGAAATAAAATCAGCTCCTCGTGGTAATTTTCACAACATGATAGCACTATTTGCTGGTCAGAGCCAGCTTGGTAGTTCTTCACAGCAATCGGAGAAAGCACGTGACAATAATTCTGGATAAACTATTTGTGGTTTTATCATCCACCCTTAATTCAGGCTTGAAAACATAAATCACTTTCTCCACTATCAGATTGGAGATGTTTGATAACGAACAACCTGATGACGTTGGTGTTTGTTTGTTACAATGACAAATACAAGAATCAAACCTTTGGCCACTTGGATCACCAAACCTTTTTATATATTAATGAGTACTGGATATTTATCTTTACTATAATAATACTCCCCAAGAACAGAGAAATGTGTTCTCTCTCTCCCCAGAAATAGATTATATTATTCATTTTCCTCAGCCTGGGTTTGGGACTTGACACATTTTCTCCTTGACCTCCAGAAAACAAACAGTTTTCTACTTTGTGGTGGATTACACAGTGCTGACTGTGGCCCTCCTGGTCCTGGAGGATCAGTTTTCAGCCATCCGGAGAGCAGAAGTCTAGCTTGTTTATTGTTTTGCTCTACAAGTGAAGGGAGACACAATAAATGGCTCATTCACCCTGAACGCTGCACCCTCTGAAAATTTGTTTGCATATAAAAGCTGTCAGATTTGAAAATTTAAGCACAGATCAGGAACAGTAACATTGTTTGGTGTAAAAGAACAAAGTGAACTAAAGGATTAAAATATATACAAAAGCTCATCCACTCCTTTCTTTATTTGTGCTTCTGCATATTCTCATTTCTTGTGTTTTGGTGTTTCATCTGGTTTAGTGATCGCGGCTTCCCTCTCCAGATTGTTTCCACCTGTGTATCATGAAGTCAAGGTGACTTTCTTGTATTCATTGATGTGCTGTTTATTTCCATTTACTGTTGTGACCTACTGCACGCTCCTAAATTATAATGTTTCAGTTTTTTTCTGGTTTTCCGGCTCTTTTATGATGATTTTTGAAGAAGCCTTTGCTTGTCGTCTATAAATTCTCTTCATACATTAACAGCCGGTAGGGAATTACTTTTCAAACAATATTGTTTTGGCGATAGCAAGGCCGTTTCCAACAACACGTGGACAAAGAAGATATGACATTTGACAATATTGATTGTTTTTCACCTTGTGAGGTGCATCATTTAAAGAAGAAAACCCTTCTAAATTCTGTCCCATCATAACATCTACAACTTGTGTGTAATTGGGCAACAAGAGTGCAACAATTTCCCCCACACACGCACAATGCCACAATGAAAGACAACTTACACAGCAGACAACCCACACTTGTTTACAGGCATTTCTGTGGTGAAAACATTCATTAACATACTCACCAATTCTCGCACAATTGCTTGTTTCTGTTCTTCTTTCCAGTGTTTGGTCTTTGACATTTCTATTCAGAATGCTCCAAACCTCACCATGTAAACCTCTGTCCTGTCTCTGAAGGAGTTTGTAATCACCCAACATGACACGCTGATTTTTGAGCAGACAAAAAGACTGTAGACGGGGCTGCCATAACATCATTACCAGCATATACACCCTGGCTGCTCCGTGGTTCTGCAGCCTCATAGACATTTTTAGTATTTATAAACTTGCACTGATTTGAGCTCAGTAGCTTGCCTGTTGGATCGGACCACACAGGTCAGCCTTCTCTCTCCTCATACGTCAATAAACCTTGTTCGCCCGTGACCATGTCACAATTAAGACTCTTTTTTATCTCCCCGTTTGACCATATTTAATTGATACTGATGAAGAACACTTCACAAAAACTAGATTTAGAGACTCCCTGGTCCAGTCATTAAGCTATTGTCTTCTAACACAGAATCTGAAAAAGACAAAATGCCTGATAAATCTCACCATATGACAGGAGATTTGAGAAGACGACTGTTATTCATTTCATGTCAGTGGTCTTAATGCTACGGCTGATTTTCTTTATTTTCTGTATTTTCATTTCTTTTGTTTTGATGAAAGGCTCAGAGAACATATACAAAGCACCAATCATCAAGACTATACTCCTATTTTAAGCCTCATTGCTGTTTCTTGTTCAACATTATTACTTACTTATATTTTATTTAATAGAGGAATACTATAATACAAGTAAGCCACTGTGCTTTATTTTAAGTCGCACATGTCTCATGCCCAAAGTGTGTGACATCTTCAAAATGTGGGCTTAATGGTGAACTAAGTGTTTGGCTTTACTGAGGAGCCCATGTTTGTTTGGCACGTGTGCATGTATGAGGCGGCAAAAGGTGAAATAGACAAGTTATTTGTATGAGTTGGATAGAATGAATGCTGTTCTCAAGCTAGAAATTACAGCTAACATAATGACATCCGTTATTCTAAGCAGCTCAGGTGTTGATTGTTTTGCAGTTTTGTTGCCTGCTTTCAGTCCTTTGGCTTCTGAATCATGCAGAGATGCAGCAACAAGCACAGGTGGTACAAAGTCACTGCAAAAGGCTCAACTTAAAATAGTTTTATTTGTATTTTCTGTGTTATTTGTGCAGAAATATGTTCATTTGTGAAAGTTTTATTGAGCGTGTTCACCACTCCTAAATATTATAGGGAAACAGAAGTATTTTCACATTTCCACTCAGTGTGAAGGTGAATGATTGTGATGTCAGGTCTGGTAAATATTGCACTTGAGACAGAAAAGGAAATAATGAGCAATGCTCTAATGTGCAAGACCAGAAACAGTGCAGAGCTTGTTCTCCTCTGAGGATTTTGATGCCTCTTTGTTCCCTGTTTAAGTGGCTGGGTGTCATAAATGCAGCAGTCACTCGATGCAGTGGGACCCAACTATGAGGGTGAGCACTCCCTGGAAAATGTACACACACTGACGCCCTCGGCCCTTAATGCATTAACGCAGCCCAAAGCCTTCCATTACTTTTCAGCAATATTGTCACAAACCTTCTGATGCTCTTTACGGTCACCCAGGGGAGAACGAGCACGCTGCAGCCTGCAGCCAAGCAAAAGTTCACAGCATCAGCTCAGATCCGGCTTCATGTCACACTGGTTGCTTTCAGGATGGAAGAGGGATAAGGGCTTAAGAGAAACAGGATGCTCTGGGAGATTTTCAGAGTGGTCATCTGAGGACTGGCCTGGCTTCTTTCTGCTACAGTTTTGGAACAAGGTGATTAGAGCAGCAGACTGCGTGCAGAGCTGTGGCTGCTCAGTCTCCACCACTGTGACGATTAAACTGCTTGGTTAGAGCTGCAGAGAGTGTGCAGAGCTGAATCACATGTTGACACTGGACCACATCTGATTCGGAGATGGTTTATGGCCCGTACTGCACGAGTCAGCAATAATCTCCTTTTTTTTTTAAATGATAGAATACCTAACAAATCTTACTGCCCATTTCTTTATGGGTGGGACTGTTTGTGTTTCCTCTGCTGACACACTGTGTGGTTCCAGATGAGCTGGTTGACCATATCACACTGAGGGTGGTTTACGTCCATGTGTGGAAAGAGATATTTATTTAAGTCTGATGCCAAATCTGACTCCTTGAGCTACATATTTCAGAAGGTGGTGAAAGATAAACACATCAACACTGTTTGATCTGTCTTCTGTTTCTAAACTGTGGGTTTAATGAGTTATCGGATGCGCCGAAATGCCTCATTCACACAACTGACAGACTTGGACAATTGACTGTGACAACTGCCTTCAGGACCTTTGAGCATTTCAACAATCAGTGGACCAGTAAGTCATTGCAAAGACAAGGATTTCCTTTAGATATGAGCAACTTAGAGGCTTTACCTCCAGAATTGTTTTTAATTAGAGGATTTAGAATATTGACCAGAGGGCTTTTTGAGGTCAGACAAAGGTGTCAAAATGCCCATGAATATAAAACAAATATTAAAGCCCTGTAAATGTGGGTTTTTATACTTTGACTTTGTTACAGAACTTAATCCTGTGCTGTTAACCACCTCACAAACCATTTAGTGATTCAACAAAATCAGCAAGTAGATTAAACTAATAAATTCCCACATTTGTCCCGTCTCTTCTTTTTCTCTCAGATGGTGGCGATATCATCAACAAACCCGTATCTGATCTTAAAGGTGAAAGGCAATATTAAAAAGGAGAACAGGTATCTGAGAATGGATTATTGAACTGAGGTAACTTATTGCAATTAGCCTGTTCACCTGAGAGCAGACTTCTATGTGTCGAGTGATCACTGCCGAAGAAGCTTCAACTATTCATCTCATCACTGTGAAGAAATTTTAAGATATGTGACTGACTGGCTTCTTTGTTGGTGGTATTGTAATTCACATCAATGAAGTTAGTACAATAATATAGCATAGATTTCATTTTATTTGTATTATGATTCCATCTTTGCCTTTGGAGGATAAATCTAAGACAATCAACTAGCGCTATGCTTTCGAGTTGCTAAACGGGAACTTTAGAGCTTATAATTCTTCAGTTTTGCAACTTGGCATCATTAAAAATACATTCGATTTGCCAAAAGAAGTTCATCTTTGGAAGTTATGAATGCAGACAAAGATTGTTCTTACAGTATCAGTTGAATACTGAAGACGGTAAAAACTGAATGTGAAATATTCTCAGGCAGCTTCTGAAGCACAACTTCATGTCCTGATTTACCAAGTTTTGTGTTTTATTTTTTATTTTTTGAAAAGTGACTGAACGGAGATCTATTTAATGCATCGTCACTTTTCCACTGCTGCACCCACCAAGATTTACTAACAAAACCATGGAAGCAATTGCAGTTCATAGATGTGTTTTCTTCCAGGGTCCCAACTGAGACATATGCTTTCTAATTTTAACAACTTTTATTATCTTTTTCCCCCAATAAAATCCATTTTCTTCATCACAACTATGCCCTAAATGTTCAGAATGCACATACCAGCCAAGTAAATTATAAATGGGGTCCTTCATGCAGGACTCTCTCCCCTCTATTAAGCTTTTCCATGACTGTGGTGCAGCTCCTGAATTCCCACAGCGAGCATCTTAATTGGAACAAGCATGTGGTCCAAGTTACTCTTCCTGTGCAGAACGAGTGCCAGCTGAGCAGCAAGGAAGAAAAAGTAAAGTGAGTCGTCCCGAGTGCAAAAAGCTCCCTTGGAAAGAAAAAAGAAAAAAGAAAGAAAGGGGGAAAAGAAATGTTCTCTGATGAGAGGTTATTGTAATGTCTCTCTCTGTTTCCGAGAACAGAGATGACATGATCGTCATCACCTTCTTCATCATCACACATTTGGATTCAGCTTCAGAATTTTGTTGCTAAGAAATAAGAGACTACTTTGGAGTTTTATAACCAACCATTTACATGTCTTGTGCTGTTGGAGAGAAACTGCAGGAAGGAAAACAGGTTGACATTTTCAGAATCTCTCCCAAATTTATTGGAGCCCCTTCTGGATGTAGTGACAGAAACGTAGGTTTTATTTCTGATTCAAAGGTCAAACATGCACTTTCAAATCTGTTGTTTAAATGTACATTGTCCTGGATTTAGGAAGTCTAAGTGTAACAATTTCAGTTGTTTGTTTTATTATTTTAACAGTATCTTCATGAGTGGTCCAATCCTGGAGGGCAGGATGGTTGAACCTCTCCCTGCTGCAACATGCTGGAGTGCAATGAGGAGGCCACTGTTTTAAGATCTGAATTAGTGTTTTCTCAAGCTTGGAATCCTGCACGTTTTCTCCATCTCCCTTCCCCAACACACCAGATTGAAATGAATGGGACGTTATGGGGCTTCTGCAAAGCTCATCACTTATTGATGTGAATCAGGTTTGTTGGAGCAGGGGGATGTGGAAACATGCGGGATAGAAGGCACTGAAGACCTGGGTTGAGAAAACACTGATCTAAATTAACTCATTTATCTCTTGCAACATCAATATGCAAAATATATATATTGTCTTGGGAACTTTTTGAGAAAAAGTATATCTTACAAATTATTGAATTCTTGACATATACTGGAGTATAATGGAGCCAAATAGAAACATTTTATTATTTTGGGGGTATTTTAAATGGTGTAAAAAAACACAAGTTGTCTACTCACACCTGAAGAGGGCGCTCTCACTGCTCCATCACCTGACTCTCCAGGAAAGGTGAGAAGGAGCTGCACTGCACACTACGAACATGTATTTATTCATTCATTTATCTGTTTCTTCATTTATACACAGGAGGGGACGTGAAGCTCAACACACACCTGAATCTAATCCCCAAAAACCAGCAACTTTTCTGACTCGAGACAGTCCGTTCAGTATCTAAATCTCTTTATCTTCTGAAACACATGACTAAAAACAAAAGCCATTTCAGGAAAAAAACAAAAATTAAACTAAATCAGCCAGTAACATCAGCTCCTGGAGCTCCAAAAGCCTCTTTGCTGCCAGAATCTTCAGCAACATCACTCAGTCGCTCCATGTCTAACAATATGCAGATAACAGCCCAAGACAAGATGTGATTGCGGGCGGCTTTGAGTGTTTTGCCTCCTCTGGAGCATCAAGCAGCAGCGGATGAAGGAGAAGAGTCATTGGCTCTGAGGAGTCGATGACGAAGAGAGCGCACCGTCTTCTCCAGGAGCGCGTCTCCCTCTCTCTCTCTGTCTCTCTCCCCACACTCACTCTGCACCTCAGTCCGATGGGATGAGACCACAGCGTGAAGGCTGAGATGTGCCTTTTCGCGCAGAACTTTTTTCTTTTTCCAATATTGCGCTAAATTGGCTTGACTTTTGGAGGCGGAGTGCGCGTTTCCAGCCCAGGAGCGCGCAGTGTGGCACACACTCTGGAACAAAACCCCGACGCGCACACCGAGCTGAGTGCAGAGCGCAGGCAGGTTTTCCCCTGCAACGGAGTCCTCCGGAGAGTGCCTGACGAAGAGAGACTTCTCTCCATTATAAGAAAAAGCACCGGGATTGTGAGGAGAGATCAGCAGCGGAACTTGGATATGGCGGCTGTGAAGGCGATCGACCTTCTCCTTGGAGTTGTTTTAGTTTTGCAGTGCGTGGGGAATGTGCACGGAGAGACCAGTGACGGTAAGAGAACAACACCTCAAGCCTCTGAAGTAGATTGTTATGTGGAAACCCGGCGTCTTAATGAGCCAAGTTTGTGCACAAGTCTGTGTGCAAAGCATGTATGGGGAGGGTGATGCACACACAGGTGGAGGTGCTCTGCTTCTGCAGGAGAATGACATTTACTCACAACGAGGACCCCAGTTTTACCAGGTGTGTGTGTGTGTGTGTGTGTGTGTGTGTGTGTGTGTGTGTGTGTGTGTGTGTGTGTGTGTGTGTGTGTGTGTGTGTGTGTGTGTGTGTGTGTGTGTGTGTGTGTGTGTGTGTGTGTGTGTGTGTGTACACGCCCCAAGGCTGTTTCTTTTATGTTTTAGGAATAATTCGAGTAAATGCAGCTGCCATGACCTACCAACTTACTCTGGTTTGTGTCCATCAAAGTCTCATATTCATCATATTTCCACAACTGCTGCAATGTTCCCTGAAATGCTTTGTTTTATTTTATTTTTTTTAAATAAAAAAATCCCATGTTTGTTCATGCAGTGCCTTCAGGCTGAGCTGATTACTGATGTGGATACAGTAATCTACTCTCAAATGTTTGTGCATCATGTTGGAACCCATGCTGTTCTCTCTCATGACTTATGTATGTCTGATCTCTGTCTGGAAGACCCAATGAGATGGAATTGGTACTCATCTACAGCTTTGAGCAGGTCTTATTGTTATAATCGGGAAGGGAGAATGGTTTCAGTCAGGTGTTTCCTCTGCTCTGTCAGAAAACAGCCCATGCAGGAGAACTGGTGCAAGCGTCCCCCAATGTGAAGCTACCCTACCTTTTTTTTTTTAGGTTGTTCACGTCTCAGATCTCCTCCATCCCACATCAGCTGGGCCCTCAGATGAGTCGGTGGAATAAGTTCATGCCAGCATTAGTTGTGTTCACACAGGCTGACTCTTGTTTCCCAGAGCCTTTATTGCTGGCAGTGATTTTTTTCCCTCACGTATCAGATAGTGGTTGGAGAAATGTTTGTATGCTGACAGTGACTGTAAATTAAACTCTCGTGTGTGAGTGCAGACCACAGTCACAGGAATGCACAGCTCTGTTTGGCAACGAGCGATGCTATCACTCTATTCAACCATTTGCACACAAACTTTTTGCTTTGGCACTTGTGAGCCAAATCCACCTCCGGCTTTTGACATCATTGCTTGGCTGGAAAAAAAATTTTTTTTTCACAAAATTTAGATTTTTTTTTTGGTGTCCAAGAGTGCTTTATCACTGTATCCTTTGCTGGAGCTGGACACTGGGTCGTATGTAGGACAGTATTTTTAGACATCTGGGTGAGGTTTTTCCCTCGTCATGGACTGACACCCTCTCTCGTATTGCTCTCTCACTTCAGCTAGGCTTGTATTAATAGAGCACAGGTGGACTCCCCCTTCTCTCCACATGTCCAGTGGGAACACATAATGCACAACTCACTACGAGATGAGCCTTCAAACCCTCTGGAAGTGCCTCAGCAGCTCTAGTAGAGCCTGAGATGTGAGGATTGGTTGAAGCATTCATTTCCCCTTCTTGCATTTATTAGTTAGATGAGCTATGGAGCACATCTGGCTGAAATTACACGACATCCTGTGAGCTTTGTGCGTAGGATTTTTTTTTTTTTTTTTTGGGGGGGGGGTTTCCCCGCTTTCTCCGCTTTCTCCCTTTTTTGCTTTCAGTCTGATCCTCTGTGACATTCACCCAGCAAACACTCAGAAGTGGCACCCCCAGAAAATTGGGCCTGATTCTGGGGTCAATTTGCACTCCTGTGCTGTTCTCCAAGTGGAAAAAGAGATGTTCCACTAGACTCCAGAGAGTGCCTGCACATGTTATTGGGGGAATAAGCGGAGAGAGCGTGAGAGAGAGCGAGTCTGGCCTCGTGTAATGATGTGGTCTGATTTAAAGGCCCGTGCTGAAGGCTGCTAATGTGCTAAGATTGTGGCTCTGTGTGGAATTTCATTTTGTTGTGAATGTTGGGAGTTGGGTTTCCAGGAGGCTGATAGAGGGTTAATCTGCTCGCAGGCTACAGCCATACGACGTCTCCGGCTCCAGCGCAGAGCTTCTCATTCATCATAATGCCACCAGCTGCCCCTGCAATCATACAAGCACTCTCAGAGGCACACGGGGATGCGAGATGCAGAGAAACACTGAGAATTTCCGGATGTGTTTTGCATCCAAGGCTGTGCAAGTAAAAATATGATGACTTACAAATCCACATCTTTCATCAATAGTCACTACAGGTGTCTGATGAGCAGAAAACACTGATGTGTTTTCCTAACTACTGTACACAAGTGACTTTCCATCCAATGTTTGTATAACATGGAATGGAAATATCAAATATACATTTTGTGTGCTTGACAAAGAGCCACACAAACACACCAGCGTCTTGTTTTATTGCACCAAGTGGAAAATACTGGAAGCACTGGCTTTTCTGCCTGCAAGTCTCTCTCTTAACATTTTTACTCAAAGAGTGTCATTGTCACGTGCTTTGGTGCTTTTATCTACATACTAACACCCTCTGCCCATTTTCAGATAAGAAATAATTGGGCATACAAAGCAGCAAAGTCGCAAACAAAAATAACTAGAAAAGAGCATGAAGGAATTTGAGGTGTTTTTCTTTTATATATTCACCACAAATTTCCACTGAGATCAAGATGTGCTTTGCAAAAGAGACTTGGCTAAGGTAGCAGTCATTAGAACATCCATTCATTGTCAATACCACTTTATCCTCTTCAGCATCACAGAGTGTTGTAGCCAATCCTAGCCAAGTACAGATGAAGCAGTCCATCACAATGAAAGCACGATGATTAAACATGTTTGTTTTTGGACTGTGGTGGGGGCAGTGTACCTGGGAAGAAAGGTCTGGACCAGATTTATGACTTTTTTTTTTTTCTTTTTTTTTTACTGTGAGCACCAACCACCATGTGCACCTTCATTCGGTTAAGCTACAACACACCATGCATACGCAGCAGTCGTCTCCCAATTGGAATGTTGCATGTTGCTGGTTCGATTCCCATCTCCAACTGTCCATATGCCGAAGTGTACTTCAGCATGTGGACTAAAATACTGAACACTAAAACACTGAACCCCAAATTCCTCCCGATGGCTTGCAGGGCTGGAGCCTCCATTTGGTGCTTGAATGGGTGAATGTGACTGAAGTTGTAAAGCGCTTTGGGACTGCTCACACAGTTGAAAAGCACTATATAAGTGAAGTCTATTTACCATTTTAGTGTGTTCAATGCAACATTTCGCACCAATTTAGTTTACAATCAACAATTTAAAGTAGAGCAGCTTTACTGCCTCGAGGCGGTGATGGCCAGTTAGGGAAGCAGACTTGGGAACTGAAGGGTTTGAATCTCACTGTTGCCTTCAGTGTAATACATTTGACTCCAACCAGCTCAGTGGCAGTTCACTGCTCCAAGCAGCAGCAGGTCCCTGCATTGATCCTAGGGGATCAATAAAATATACTTTAATCACTTGGATCGTGATAACAAGGTCTCTTAAATAGGTAAGCCTTGTGATGTTGCAAATCCAAACTAATTCATCATGATTCTTTACGTTCATTTCCAAGTGGTTGCGTTATATGTGTTCTTGTTAATTGTAGGTTGATGCAGTGGTCAGCTGAAGCAGCCATGTTTTGTCATTGTCTTGCATGTCACTATGGGCAAACACGGCTGATAGAAACTTTGTTAATTATGAGATATCCGAAATACAAATTTAGGAAAATATGCAAAACCTGCAAGACGATCATCCTCCAGGAGTAGAGCTTTACTTTCATCTATTGTGTAGCTTAAGCTTTTTCCTAAAGAGTCCACGATCAGGATCACATTTCAGTTTGCAGTCTTGAATGTTTTAATTCTTGTCAGGTTATGTGCTTACAATGTGCCATCTCATTATCTCCATTCAGCTATCCATCCATCTTCTCTACAAGCTAGGCTGGAGCTGATCCCAGCTGTCTGGGTGAAGACAGGGAAGAGTTTTGACAGGTCACCAAAGTGAAACACTCTTACGTTAACGCCGATAGACAATTTACAGTAGCCAGTTGCCCTGAGATGCATGTTTTTGGACTGTTGGAAGGAATAGCGGTACACAGAGGAAGCTCACACATGCACAGGGACAACTTGCAAACTCAACCCGGGGATATCTGCTCTGTGTGGTCAGACCTCTCACCATTATGCCTCCAATTTCTTGGAAGTGCAAGGGAATTTAATTTTTAACATTTCCATGAATTGTTTTAATATTTGGATGTTCCTCTTTCATGAGAAATGTGCATTTCTTTTTGTTCTTGGCCTTCAAAGAGATGCTGGCACACATGGACTGTGCGTAAATTTGAAATGAGAGTCCCAACTCGGTCTCTGGAGAGGAGATCGTAAGCCTTTTTGGAATCTCTCCCCCGCCGTTTCGTCCGCCAACCTGTCCCTCTTTCTGACATTGCACATTTCAGAGCGAGCAGAATGAGCTGGCTTCTTTATTGGCCCTCTGAATGACCTGCTGAAAGGAGCTGCCATGAATGGATGATGGGGGTGGGGTAGTATGAGGATGGTGGGGGTGTGACAGACAGGGAGGGGCAGCGGTGGCGGCGGTGGCGGCCGGGCTCATTGTGCTGCCCTGTGTGAGGCAACAGCGGGCCATGCCATACATCTCAGAGGTGGGGGGGGGGGGGGTAGGGTCATCCTCCGTCACCAGCATGCAGCAGCAGGTCCCTGCATTAGTTACGCCGGGCCCTCGCCCCCCACACCCGTTTTTTTTTTTTTTAAACTCCATGAAGAAGCTCAGCCCGGTGGCTTGAGAGGGCCGAAGCGCCACACAGAGTTCAATAAGCTCAGAGACAAAGAGCCAAGAGGCCACTGGTTAATGAAGCCCGACGCAGCTAAGCTCCTCTTCAGCCTCTTTCTCTTTGTCTTTCATGTGCTTCAAAAGCTCCTTCACTTCACATTGTAGCGGCGCTCTGACTGAGTTATCGTTTTCCTTTTGAGGTGGCTGTAATCACTTTCTGGAACCCTCTCCTCTGTGAGATCACTTTTGTCAAATGAGATCAGAAAACCTGTGCATGAAATCATTTCTGTCGAACAGGTTCTGAAAAGGTTGGAGGCAAGAGACTTTAAAAAGGAATCTGGATGTTAGTGTTTCACCCAGAGGAGAAGCATTTTTCCATTCAGGATAAACATCCGTTCTCCTCAGACGAGCTGCCAGCCGACCACAGTCTGGATCTTATCTGCTCCGTCTTCTGACTCTGCTGGAGAAAGCTGCCCTACAAGAGATGTTAGCTCGTCATCTGATTTGTGGAACGAGTAAAATGTTTTTATTTAGCTCCTGGCCCGTTATGTTTTCCTCGGCCTCCAGGGGGAAAAAAAAAAACAAGAGGGTAATATTTAGAGGGAGGAGGCTCAGGAAACAGCAGCTCTGTCTCTCTCTTTGCCAATATGCAAAGTTCCAAAGATGGAGGAAAACCTAAGAAACTCATCGACTATTACACAGATTACAGGGAGAAATGTAAACAGCAGGAATGACGGAAACTTCTCCTGTTCTCTGTCCTTTTATTGGCTTTGAAGTCAACCAGTCATGCAGAGGTTAAATAAGTCTTAATGGCCTGTTCATCTGCTTATTTCCTCAAAGTTAAACAGGCTGCTTAGTTTTTACGTCAATTGGTTTCCAATAAAGTAGCGGGAGGTGAAGTATGCCGTAATTAGGAGAATGTTTGAAATTGTTGATTCGTGCTGAACTTTGTGTGGTTGTTCCTTGATGCACGATGATGATGTATTTGTCCGCTTGACTCAAAGCTCATCTTTTCCATGAGGCAACAAAAGTGTAATTAGTAACTTATGTCCCTAATTAATTCACTGAATAAGTCATGTTGCACTTCTGATGACTTTCCTCTCAGATGTTGGTTCATATCAACATGGTAGCTTCACATAGTTGCTCCAGATTTGTTTGCTGAAAAATCTATGATGCCATGTTCCATCATATCCCAAATTTGTTCTATTGGATTGAGATCTGGGGAGGGTGGAGGCAACTGCAGTGAGCTCTTTCTCATGTTCAAGAAACCAATTTGAAGGGCCCAAATTGTGCCAAGAAAATCTCCCCACCACCAGCAGCCTGAACCTTCAATACAAGACAGGATGGATAACATAACATAGCATAACATGAAATCAATACACATCAGAGCAGGCAAAGTTTTTTTCTCGATCTTCTATTGTTAGTCAGTCAATCGGTCCTGATAAAGTAAACCTGTGAGCAAAACTGAGATGAAAGAAGTTTCCATTTGGGGTAAAATAGCTTTGACTAATAGTTGATTGATTATTTTTAAGTTTGTTTTTCATGTGTAAAGTCAATAATGATGGAGGTTTGTAATGTGTAAACGTTGGCCTCTACAATCCTCTAAAGGCATGATCTTGGATAAATTGAACTATTGGTCTTTTTAACGATCAGAATTTCTTTAACGCTTTTCAGGTGGGGTCACCTGGAAGATGAGCCATATCAGTGGTCAGTTACTGTTCATGTTTCTTTTGATATTAGCACATGTGAAAATGCATGTTGCCATAGGATTTGTCAGGTTTTTTTTGCACTTGGTCCATCATTTGGTGTATCCCCTCTTCTGAGTTTCTCAGATTAAATCTGGTGCAGATGGTCTATACATTAGGTCGTACTTTCACGCACATGGTTAATCATTTTAGTTATCGGACCAACATATCAAATGTTGCGTGGTTTCCACTGGGTATTTGTTCTCGGCTTATTCAGTTTGCATTTTTTCTATTGAAATTATTCCAGCTCTCGTTAACATTGCAGAGTGTTTCCACTGAGGTTTGCCTGTAAAGTTGACGGCTGCTGGAGCATGGAGTTATTGTCCCGTGTTTCTTTACATTGGCTCATTTGGTGTTTATGCAGGGTCTTTTCTCGCGACTCATTAAACCATGGCAGGTCTTAAAGGGGTTAGACACCGCCACCTAGAAACCCGATGCACTCCAGTAAGTGGTTGATACTGGAGGATAGTAACATCAAGTTCATGATCTTGGACTGTATCTGTTATGTAGCATCAAATATCTGATGGACACCCAGCTGTGGGTTTTATAACTGGGGGAGTTTTGCTCACAAAAAATCTGTTCAAACATCTTGAAAGAAATAATAACATGAAGCACATATAGTGCAGTTTCATGCACGCACGTCTCTTTGACAGGTGTATTTCTCCTTTGTTTGTGTTTACTGAAACAGCTGAAGTGATTTAATTTCTTTTTTTTACCTCTTTCGAGCTCCTTTTTTACAACACAGACCTCAGCAGGTGCCTGTACTGTGTCTGTGCGTCACAACATAATTCGGCTTGCTCGAATGTGAGAATTATGCGCAGTCCCCGCTGCTGCTTCTTCATGCGGCACCTGCACCGAAGTGATGGGAAGGCGCCACAGATTTGACGCGCTCACTGGAGAAAGTTGAAAGAAGCGGCTCTCCAAAGGGAAGAACAAAGTGTCTACACGTATGTCTGTCACGGAGGAAAGCGCGGAGTGTGACGTTTTCTGGCCGTCCAGGCGTGCCGAAGAAAGATAAGGTGTCCGTCACATCGCCCTGCTTTCATATCCTGAACCCAGCGGGAGCTGCAGCTTGTCTTTGTCAAACAGAAACAAGTGTCACTCAGAGGGGTTTGTTGCATGCTGCTGCATGCGTTCACCTCTCACACTGTATCTACGCCTGCTTGTCTGTCGGTCCCCATGCAGCAGTTTCCAGTCTTTTTAAAATTCGCAGAGGAGGGAGCGGGCGAGAAGGCGGTTGGATTGTGCAGTGAGGGCTCTGTTTCAAGCTTTAACAGTATATGAGTCCAAGTGAGTCAAATTTATTGGGTGTTCACATTGGCAGGTTTAATCTCGTTAAAATTAACCCTGAAAGGCTCAGGTTGCCTCGGGAAGGATGTCTCATACAAAACTTGTGCCAAATCAAACATGCAGATCACACGATCCACTGAAAGAGAGAAGCTGAAACGCATAACATTTAAACATGAGTCAAAGAAATCTGCATAACTTCAAACAGCTGTAGCTATTGAAATGGTAAACTGGACTTTACTTATATAACAGTAGTCCCTAAGCGCTTTTTAATATTGGTTGCATTCACTCATTGAAACACACACGTCTTGCCCAAGGACACTTCGACACATATTGAACTTGAGGTGGGAGATCAAACCACCAGCATTACTCCTGAATGTCCCTTCATCGGCCTTTTCTTGAGAAAATCGATTGAGCGCTTTCAGTGAAAGCAGCTGCTTGAGGTTCAGTATTTTCTGTAACTGATTCCAGGCAGAGAAACGTGATTTTATTATGGAAGTTCTGTCACATCATGTATGTCATAAAGCAACTATTATGGCTTCCAGTTGGAGCTTTTGGTCCAAGTTACCAGTGTGGATTGAAAATATTTGCTGAAGTTTGGTAACTTAAGACGTTTGTTCCAGAAATTCAATTTTGTCTTGGCAACTTGTTTATTTTGAGTTTCCAAATTAACCTCCCACCAGCTGGAAGCAGCATGTTGGTTAAAGATTAGTGTGGGTTGTGTTGGTGGCACAAGTAACTTAACCATTTAGCACTAATTTGTTTACTCCAAGTATTCCATTTTTCCAGAACATTTTGATGTGAGTCACTCTATTGTTTAGTCTGTTTTATAACCAAAGAGGAAGCAGTGGACGCTAGTGTTGTACAGGTTTGAGTCCACAGGTCTTGGTCTTAGTCTTGACTGTGTGTCGGCCGTTTAAAGTGTTGGGATGCTCTTGTACTAGTCTTGACTCTGTCTCAAGTCAGGTGGTTTTTGACTAAATCTGCTCATCTCCATATGATCCACAAATGTCTCCAAATTATAGAATCAACAAGATGCGCCTTTACGTTGAAATGGTTTTAATGTCTTTGAAGAACTTTTTTTTTCATACAACGAGCAGAGCATGTGATGTCAAGGTCTGACTAACAATGTGATTTACTGAACATCATACAAGTTGAACACAGTCAACTGCATGCTGGAATAATATTGGCTGTTGACTCTAATGGAAGCTAATTGAAGTCTGCAGCAAACCTTAAATGCAATGATTGAAACAACAATTGAGTCTTATTTGAAGCCACTTTGACTTCACATAGGTTTTGCTATTGATGTTTCTATAAAAAAAGAAACCTTTGGCTAATGTGAACAAAGCCCTTCAACAAAGATATCTCAGAGCGGTCAAATCTAAACATCCATTGACCAGACCGTAGTTGATTCACTCTGGGAATTGATTTCTCTGCATTTCTTCAGGTAAATTGTGTCAGCAAAATGTAAAGCACCAGTGCAATCCCATTTAACCGGGTTTCTAACCCATGAGAAGGATGTCTTTGTGTGTGTCTCTTTATCATGTTAATAGCATGCTCCCTGCACAACCCATCAATTCCAGTTTTACAGCATGTAGACAGTTGCTCGTCTCCCTGCCTGCTGTAACTTGCAGCCTTTGTAGTGATTAGCTTCCTCGTGGTGTGCACCCTCGTGCACCTTCAAACAACGGTCTGTGCACTGCCAAGCCAATCCCCGCAGACGCTGCTGTGTTTTTCCTCGCTGTAGGTCCAACAGCACCGTCTTTGTTTCCCTGCCCGGAAAGTGTCTCCACGTCCCCTTGTCCAGGAGTTTCTCTTTCCTCTCCCAAACACGCCCTGACAAAGAACAAGTATGCCCCACGGCAATGCTCCTCACAATGCAACACACAATTCGAGATGGGCCGGAGTGCTTTTTGGGTGAAATGAAAAGTTTTATAGCCACCGGGATGTTTCTGTGCAGGTCGACGGGGAAATGAGGGTGACTTTGATGATGGTATCAAAGTTGTTTTCTGCTGGCTGCCTTTCATTCATAATGCAAAGATTGGCAGAGCGGGTGTGTGAGATTCTGGTTTGTGCTTTTCTACTGACCACATTGCCGTTATTTAGCCTTGGAGGTATGTCTCAGTATTCTCAATGCTGTTATTTGATGTCCAAACTGAGTCAGATTTACGGGCTCTGTAGCCTCCGGGAATTAGAATTGGACTTTGTTATCTGCCACTATGGAGCTGTGAGGAGAACGATCAGCATTGTTCTGCAGCCCTCTTTTGGTAAATCCTCCCCCTCAATGAGTCACAGAGCTTTAACAGTGCCGTTTGCAACACATCTGCGAGGCTTTCCGCTTGCTTCAGCTGTTCATCAAATGACCCTTCAGGAGTCGGAACCTGCCAGGAAAACGGGGATAACCGAGTCTTCCCAGAAACCAAAAGAAGTTTCTGGAGGTCAGTGGGGTTTGCTGTTTAGAGTTTATAGTCCTGGACAGGCGGAGAGTGTCCCAGCTGTCTGACCCTCTAACTTTGTGCTGAGCTCATCCTGAAGCTGTAAACAGGAGGTCACTTGTGCTCTGGTTTTATGATGAAGGTTGCAGCACTTGAACATGCTGTCATTTATGTCTTTGCACCACATATATTGATCAAACATTATTTAGATATTCAATATCCTGAAAACAGAAAATCCCATTTATAGGTGGGACAAACGATACACTGGACACAATTGGAGACAAACTTGATATGACAGTATATTTGCAAGAATGATATACTAGTTGTACTAGTATTACCATGAAATGGAACTGAGCAAGATGTGTTTTTCTGGCTCAAAGTATCTAAATTAAATGTTGTTGATGTTGAATCTATTGCTTTGGCAGACACCCAAGCCTGAAGTAAATTCAAAGGAGTATTTTGAAACTTTGTGCTCCCAGACGGTGCACTTAACTTTTAAAGATCCAGTGATGAAGGACCCATCCAACACGGGCAGGAAATTTAAAACGGACACTTTTTTTTTGTTAATTTGGCAATTTTAAAAGGAGTAATAAAAAAAAATTTCTTCCACATTTAGGAAAAAGGGATGCTAAGAACCTGGTTTATGAATGAAGCAGTTTAAGTCTTTAACATTTGCATAATGTTGTGATGGAAAACAGTATCTGACATTATGCTAATGTTATCATGCTTGATGTGATTTTCTATTCCTTTTAAACTCCAATTTTCACAAATATTAATCATGTGATTGTTTAATAGAATTTATAATTATTCAGTTGGCCATAAGTGTTGAATTGTGTCCTCCTGCAGTCACTGTGTTCTGGTTATGGAGCTATAAAACCTGTGGCTGAATGACCTGAACTGAACAATCCTGCTCTTTGTGTTGACACAAAGATGTTCCAACAGACCAACAATAAAAAGATTTTATCTTCATTTCTGCAAAGCGAGATATTTAATGGACCCACGTTTAGCCCTACTTGTTAATAACATATTTTTTTCACAACTTTGATTTACCAAAAGTGAGCTACCCCCCCTTTTCCCAAAATCCACAAGTAGTTCTGGTAAATGTTGTTTGGTGTGTGCCAGGTGTTCAGGCTTCCTCTCCACCGCTTTACTGGCAGAGAGTCTCACACAGTCCTCAAGCACAGAGCCAGGAACAAAGGCTCGCTTTGAGTCATTGTGGTGATGAATTGTAAGGTGTAAGAGCCTCAAGTGTGTGTGTGAGTGTTGAAAAAGGTGGGACAGACCAGACGGTAGCTGTTGTTGGGCTCTGCCCAGGTAGGGAGACCCTCTCCTCTCATGTCTTTAATCCAGCCGTGTGTCCGACACTGACAGTGGAAGTTGAGTTGTGTTTTCTTGTACAGTCCTAGAGAGAAGGTGTGCCGACCCGAGGGGAGTTCAGGGTGAGGCGTTATGGTCCACAAAGCAACGACACACATCAATTTTATGACCACGGTATATCACACTGTGGATGTGGCTCTGGGCTGACGGCTCTCTCACGCAAGGTGTATAAATGTGAATTTCTCAAAGTAAATGTTTTTTTTCTATCAATAAAAGAGACAAAATTGGTGAAAATTGAGAGATGATGACAGTGTGACTCAATAATATCCATCCCATGAGCTGATGTGTTCCATGAGAGAGTTTCACAGAAAGATATTCACCTCCGAATTTGAACAATCTGTCACCTCCTCAGGAATGTTGGGCTGTTCTACCTCTGAATGTAATAAAATGAAAATGTAATAAAATGTTAAAACACAATCGCTTCAGGCAGCTAACAATGTCCTGTACTCAAAAAATGAGAAACAACCTTTGTTATGGAGGGTTTCAGCATTAACCGCTTCATAAAGTAGTAACTGACTTCTATTTAAAGGCCTTTTGTCTCCCACATTCCGAAATTCACTAATTAGTCGGCTAGTGAATTACTATGAGCACTTTAATTATGGAGATGTTATTCATACCAGTGCGCAGAGGTGATAAATGTGCCCTCCTCTCAAACAGGTGGGGTGGCAGTGTAAGACAGCGATCAATATGAGTAACAGTAAAGTTTTACATTCGCCTAAATGGTTGTAAAAGGGCAGAACTGCAAAAAAACAACAAAAAAAAACAAACAAAAACACCAGGAGGAGGAAATGATGGCATTTTAGCATTTCAAAGTGGTTTCGAAAATACAGCCATAAAATGTTTAAAATTAAACATTCATGTATATATAATGAGATAAAAACACATTTTGAATACTCCAGAAATATATTACTAAGAGATTGCACGAAATGCATTAAAACACAATAACTTGCAATACACAAAGTTGTAATAATTATTTAAGAAACAAAAAATAAAAATCCATTGCAAAAATGCCACATTTTGGTGATCAAGTATGTATAGAAAAACAAACATTAAAAGCTTTTCCTTTAATGTATTTTATTCAAAATAGTGCAACAAATAAACACAAAAAATGACATTTAAGGAAATAACAGCCCAGAGCACAGAATATTCATGGGATGCAATAATGAAATAGATACAAATTGAACAACTGTAATGACTTTCACACGATATTTTAATAAAGGATTTTATTAATTGATTTCTCTGCATGGCAAATTAATCAAAAATATTGTATATATTTCTCCACAAAATTCAAATAGTTAATGAGGCTCTGCTTACATAACTTTTCAAATTAAAATGCATTGATTTTCCATTTTCAGTTCAGAAAAGTTTCACATTTACACAGCAGCATTTTGAAAATGTCCATTTACGTGGAAAATGACAAATATGCTGAAAAATATGTAGTTTTTCTGAACAATAGTGGGTGTTGTTGTTTTTTTGTAATAAAACCACATCCACGCATGCACGCAGAGAACAATATGCTCTAAACATTAACAAAGGGAGCACATGGATATTCGACGATTGACGAAACTGGTTGTTATTACATTGATTATCAACTCTAAAACCACCAAGTCCCAGGAGAATATGGACTAAGAGTCATGACATTCTGGAGGAAAACTTTGTTGTTATTGTCCATCTACTTGCACATATTCCAAAGAACTATTAACTACTATTAAAGTTGCATTGTCCCCCAAAAAGTTGTGTTTTCAGTAGCTCTGAGCACAGCCGTCTCATAAACAGACCCCAAAACGCAAAGTTTTTCATTTCCAAATGAATGTGTCATGTAAGCAAGGCCTGAAACAATAGCTTAATTACTTTTTACTAAAGCATCATGTTTTGTTTTGTTTTTTATTTTGGTGTTATATTTATATCTAAATATTTTCTTCAGTGTGTTTTAATACTCTTGGTTGTATACCCTCTGAGATTCTATAACTAAAATACAAATACAAACAAAAATCTACCTTTTCAGAAGCTTCAGCCTCATTTTGTTCTTGTCGTCACACCAAAATGTCTTATTCATAGGTTTATCATTGCTGTGGTGTCCCACAGAAACCAGAAGCATTTAAGTGTCTCGGCCTCCAGAGGTCCCACTATTGATTAACCGTCTGGCCGGCTCCCCGATCACCTGAAGGTCTCTGCTATCGCAGACGCCGGGCGAGGCGAAGGTGCCAACGCACTGCGGCCCGAGACCTGCCCGCTGCCAAACCCAAACTTCATCACAACACATTTATTAATGTGATAAATAACGACTTGTGGGGATGTAATGTGACATCTGTGATGCAATAAATATACCCGCCTGTTTTGTCTTTGGCTCAATAGAAAGACCTGCTCCCAAGCATATATTGAATGCGGGTCAAATGAAATGCCCTCTCCCCAGAGAGCTGCCAAACTCGTGATATACGCCCTGAAAATCCTATCTATCGACAAGGAGCCAAAACTGAAAATGTGAGCAGGTGATATGAATATAAATGAGTTATTCAGTGTCCCTTTTTTTTGCCACATGCTCACCCCAAATGGCCTGGCAGCCGTGCTGGCTTTTTCTTTGAAAGCATCTATCTGTTACTTATTCCTCCAATGAGCCATCTTCCCTGTGCTGCCACAAAGACAATCACTCTGGTGTTTGTGACACAACATGATTTTTTTTTTTTTTTTTTTTTTACCGTCACTCGCTGTGACTTTGCTTTTTTTTTTTCTGCAAATGCTATTAAATGTCATTGTGATGCCAGTGCCATACTTTTTGGCCACTAGATTTAAAGGATGCTTGATGCTGAGACAATGATTAATCTAGAGGGCTGGCTTTAAAAAGAAAGAAAAATGTTTGTCTCCTCAATCGAGCACAACAAAACAACTGAAAACCATCCAAGTGGAATAAAAAACCTGAACGATGCTGCAGCAACAGGACCAAGAAACAGCCCACACTGACCTGAGAGTTTTAATGTTTTCAGTCATTTTTTTTCTAAATATTTAAGATAATTGCATTTTTTGTGACTTGGCAGATGTTTAACAAGCAGATGCGGATGGTTTGTGGGAGTCCTTCCCTCAGCAGCTCAGAGGATCAGCTCGGCTCAGAGGAACCGATCAGATTGTACGCAGAGGGAAAGACTGTTTTATTGTTTGCACATCATCTCTGTAAGTAATTAGAAGCAGAAAGGGAAGAAGAGAACCGGAACTGCTGAATTTGGGAATCTATCTAGTCTTGTCTCTCTGTGCCCCTACAGTACAAGTGCTCTGTTTATACTTACTTATCTCATGTATGTTAATTATGAACTGTCTGGAGAAGCTGTTGGTCAATTATTAGAGTGGATCATCTTCCATTCTCAAGATTGGCGGTTCAGTCCTCCATTTCACAAACCGCATGTGTGGCCAAGTATCAACACACTGAACCCGAAGGATGAGCATGTTGTATGGCTGCTGACGGCATTGGTTGTGATTGTGTCAGTGATCTGTGGCTGATCTTGTAAATAAAGTCCATAACTAAAAGGGAATTTATTATATGCGAGTCATATTTGAGGTTAATGAGCTGCTGAGTCACCAAGTGCATCAGTAGCTGTTAAATCAGAGATTTGATGGATAATACGAGCATGTCAAGGGGACGTTGCATAATTCAAAAACATTAGCGGTGGTGTCATAGACATTATAGAAGTAGAGGCCGTATTGATTGCAGCAGCAATTAGAGCTTGTGCATCACTGAGGCCGCCATGTTGGATGAGGATCTGCTTCATCACCAGTGCATTTATTTCTATTGAGTAAGAAGATTGTCACTCACGGACTTGTTAATACATTAGTTTGGTTTGTTCTAAATGGTAGACCTATACAGTGATGATCCCTTT
This sequence comes from Blennius ocellaris, assembly GCF_963422515.1. NCBI lineage: Eukaryota > Metazoa > Chordata > Actinopteri > Blenniiformes > Blenniidae > Blennius > Blennius ocellaris. The sequence goes on from NC_137668.1 coordinate 17,070,388, forward strand.
GTGTATGAAAAATTTGGCTTTTCATAGTAAAACACTGGGTGTGGTAGTATTGGTTATGTTAGAGGCACTTTTTCTCCACCGCAGTCCCAGACTGCAAGCCTACCATTTGTAACAATCCAAACCGCGTGATGATAACGGGCTGAAAAATCAGCAAGTTATGATTATTTTATCGACTTCTTCAGATCCTCATCTAGTATGCACAAAGTGCCTGTCTACTACTTATATTTTATTTATGTTTATGGTCTGATGGGTCTATTGTCTACATGGTTGATTTGCCAGGAGTTGAAAAGAACCTTCTCAGGTGCAATGAGAAATATTCTGTTGGTGTGTAAAAATTTTCAAATACATACCTTTTTATATATATAATGTTTACCATAATTGATTTAAATTATTGTGTTAAAGTCCCAGCCCTTATAATCCAAATATGTTAATACAATTTTTTTTCAACAGACAGATGTACTGCCGTGCGTTTACAGTATGTGCAAGGGGTCATGGAAGCCACAGTTTTTTAACCAACATTATTATGAAGGGAAATACTGGCAGATAGAGTGGAAGACAACCTGGATTTTATGTGTCCCCTGAGCTGAAATGAGTGGGACGTCCCTGTGTTTGATGCTGATTCAGAGCAGATGGTCACTTTGGGTTCATTCTTTGCAAAGAAAATTCTGCATTTTTGGCTCCTCTTTTAATGGTGTAACCTTTGAGTACATTATTTTAATGCCACCCAAATACATCTTTTTTGCATCAGTCTGTATCAGTTCCAGGATTTTTATTGCCTTATGGTGTGTGACTTGAAATCCTTGTCTTGATTTGGCTGATGGTGGGACGTTCGTGACAAGCGACTGCACCATGAAAGAAAGACAGCAGCTCTCTCACTTGCCTTTCCCTCGTTTATATAAATGCTTGTGGCCTGGCTTTGAATAAAAAGACTAGACAGGAGACAAAAAATACATTTGTAGCTCTTTATTCATCTAATGAACACAGTGCAGGACCACATTTATTTGTTAAATGTTGAGATTTATAAGAGGATGCTAAACCATATCAGTGCACCAAAACCCGTTTTCTTCAAGTTGTGCTCATATTGCTTTTAAAGTGAGGGCACCAATTCAACTACAATAACGTACAAAAAAAGTATAAATGTTTAGTTGCACACAGAATTAGGAGGATTGAGTAATTGAAATTCAAGACCAAAACAAAAGACATTTGTACCTTAACTTCCTCGAAAGCAATTAAAACAGATTAAAAGATTTGTAGGACCCCTTTTTTTTTTAACCCCCCAAAAAAGCAAGCTTTCAAAAAGTGAGCTTATGGAATCTCCAATATGCTGCTTGTTTTGGTTTTTTTGTTGTTTTTTTTTTATTTCCAGTCCGTCCTGACTCCTGCTGTGCGAATTGATAGTTTCTGTCCAAAACAGATCTGGAGGAAAAATTAACTATGTGAAAAGCTGCTGCATTGACATTCATCCAGAGTGCACAGATGCAGCTGCACAGTGTGTAAATTATGGGTTTACTGCAGATTTTCACAAACAATTTTCACAAAATTGTGGCAAATGCACTTGGCTTGAACTTAGCTTTCATTTTGGACAACTTTGCACAATTTTCTTTTAGAAGGGATGAATGACGATTGCTTTTTCCTGTAGCAACAACCTATATTGAGTCAGATCCCCCATTGGCAGAAGCCTAGTGCTCAATCTGCTGTTAGTTTTAATTCCCAGACTGACAAAACTTCTCAACTGAGTAGCTGCTCTGCTGTCTGTCTGTCGTCTCATGACAGGGAATTGAAGGGACACACCTTAGTAATAAATTGACACATTACTTACTCCCACATGTTTGAGGAGAATAAAGGGTTAAAAAAAACATTTGTTTGTGTTCTGCTGCTCCTTTTTTTTGGGCTGTGGTGTTGACTCTGATTCTCCATCAAGCTTTAATCACTCTGCTGCCTGTTCTGCTCCAAGGGAGTCCAGAATGACCCTGAGCTCCGGACAGAGGATACGTTTTTAATAAGCTGGTGGTCACGTAATGTATTATGAGCATTCACACATCCTGGATTTCTTATCTGGTGTTCTGTCCTATCTGTTCCTTGCTATCTCTCTGGCTCTCATTTCCCCTCCCACCCAGTGTCCTCGCCTAATTTCCATCCCTGCCCCAGTTTTTTTTTTTTTCTAAACTTGTGAGCAGTTTCATCATAGTTGCACCTTTTGTCCTTTACTGCTGCTGTGGACTCTCAAAATCATTATATACTTTTACACTTCCATGTGTTCCAATCTTTTGGATTTAGTATTCGGTCAACCAGAGAGTGTAGCTCTAACTCAACATACCGTACTAAGAAGAGTGGAGGTTTTCTTTTTGTTTTTAGAGAGAAGAAATAGAAATAAATGATTACTACAATAGCGACAGCAGAATAATAAGAACGGGGAACAATCGGAGGCATGTGGCGGTGTTCTGTGAGACTCTTCAACACCTCTAGGTGGCACACAGCTGCTCCACTTACACTAAGACATTGGTTTTGGATTGTAATCTCAACCCCGTCTGACAGCTACTGGCCGTACTGCTCCATTGGTCCAACTATTAAAAATTTCAGAAGAAGACGGACATACAGACGAGCTAAATGAAGTGCAGAGAAGGACAATTTTGCTCGTATCCATAGCCTTTACCCCTTTACAGTTTATCTTGCTGCTATTAAACTCATGAGAATACATATGTAGTGATCTTCAGTGAGATGACCTGAACTGTTATATACGTCTGAGTCTCGGTTTGATATAAAACTGTTGAACAACACAAAGACCAATTCTAGTGGTGGCGGTGGGGGCAGATTACTCCAGGTACACATTAGGTAAGAAATACAGAATGATTAACTAGAACTGGCTGTTATGTGAAAAACATTCAAATGGCCATCATTCAGACATGTAGACAGACATGCTACTGTGGTATCAGTTTAAGCAGTCATGTGGTGTTGGCAGTGGAGTGATTGGAGTGTTTTGTTTTATTTTAATTTGGGCTCTTCTCTGAAAAAGTGCCACGAGATGACTGTTTTGCATTGGCTATGCACAATTCATCCACAACCTCTGGATGTTTAAAATGGATTTTCCAGCCCTGGCGATTCCATGGCGACATTAATCTTGCAGCAGTTGAGCAGCAAGTTGCAAAACATCCAGGTGTCGTCCTCTCGAAGTGTGGATTATGCTCGAGGGTAGTCGTTTGCAAATTGTGCCATCCAAAAAGCCACAGTTTATAATATCACCAAACAGCCACACTGGAGATGTGAGTAAAAAAAAAAAAAAAAAACCTGGAAAAATGGTGTAATTCAACAACAAGGATACAGGAATGTTAGTGGAATGGTTTTGGAATATCAATCCATCTATCCATCCAGAGTAAATGCAGTAATACAGTCACACACTCATATTCACACATAAGAGCAATTTATAGTCACCAATTCATGTCAAAAGCCTGAGTTTGGACAGTGGAAAGAGGAGTGCTCAGGAACACCAGTGGGAGAATATGCAAACTCCACAGAGAAAGGCCAACAAGGCTGCAATCTAATTTGGAGATTATTCTGTGAGGTTGGCACGCTTGCGCTACACAGCTGTGCAGCCCTGGGCTGGAAGTATGTGACACCAGAGATGGCGAAGTGTGGACATTAATAATAGTGTTGAATTAATGGTGTTAATAAATCATGTTTTTTTGTTTGTTTTTGTTTTGTTTTGCTTTTAGAGGCCCCACAGAGTCAATTAGAATGCAGTTTAAATCCTGGCTTGTCACTGCGGTGAAAAATGGTGTTGAAAGTTGGAAGCACTGTTCGTACAATAATATCACCATGTGTTGATCTTCATTGACTTGCAGGACACGTTCAGTTGGCTTTACTGAATGTTATGTTATGTTATGTCTGCTTAATAGAGCAGGCAACCAGTATGATGGCATTGCCCCTGCACTTGACCCTAGACCTTTCTCCCACAGCAATAAAGCACTTCTGTCTGACTTTCTGTTGGTCTGTTGGTTAAATTCATCAGTATGCAGTGTGCCTGAGTGAGGGAGGAGTAAAGACATGAGCACCATGGTGTCGGCCTTTGGCCCAAAAAACCTCTCCAACAGAGCTTGAACAATTACTTTATTTGGAGGCAAATATAAATATGGTAGACACTGGAAAAAAGGCTCTAATCGATGAGCAAATGCATGATTGAATAGGCACGTAACCCCTCAACCTTTTACTGCTTCAATAAAGACCTTCAGTAGCCCCACGGGAGAGGCAGACTCATCGACTTTTCGAAACACTGATTCAAAGGAAAAGAAGCTTTTCTCCAAGAGTCATTTTAATCCTTTAAATATTTTTGCCTGGAAAGTCAACAGGACAGTTTGAAAGTTTCTAATTATTTGGTGTGTGGCTTCAAAAGCGATAATCCCAAAAAAACATATTAATAATTCTGCTGCCTTTTGTAAACAAACTGTCTGGCATTTCTTGGCACTTTTGGCAATCTGATGTCTTTTTTTTCTTTTTATCTTGCCTTTTGCAGACCACCAAACGTTCAGTGATAAATCTTTGTTAATACAAAAAGCCTCTGACAGAGAAAAGCTTTAGGGTGCTTTTAGAGCTGTTAAGGTCAGTAGAGTCTCATAAAGGTTGTCATTTTTCAGACGAGACGTAATCTCTCTCTCTCTCTCTCTTGCCCTCTTTGCTAATGTTACAATATATTTGGACTTTCTCAACCTCAGAAACATCGTTGTGTAAATCTGTCGCCCAACGAGCTCCTGAAAAGGCATAAAAGTTTATGATTCAGCTTCAACAGAAGTGAAAAGTTTAATATTATAAGTAAATACTTTCCCCTTTCTGCCCTCTTTTAGTGCACCGTTAAAAGTTACTGTGGTGTCACGTGCACATGTTCAATAAGGTCACATACTGGAAGTGACGTACTCTCCTGGGGGTTGTTCAGTGGTCAACTGCTAATAAGCTGCACATTTTTCAAACCTTCTTTCAAACTTCACAGAAGATCTTGCTCTATATTAACTTTAGTAATTCCTGTATTATTGTTTTAGCTTGTGTCGCCAATGTTTGCAGGAAATTGTTCACTTTGTTGTCTCCTCCTGAGCTGCACACACTAATTACTGTATCTCACCCACCCAGAGAATCACATTTTATTTTCCACTTGTTTTGAACTTCCACTCATTCGTACTGTCCAAACCTATACTTTTTTGGTAGTTTGACATGTGGCTCTCTCATAGTTGAAATAGTAAAACACAAAAAAATTAATAAGATCAGTTGTACTTTCATAACCATATGGTTGTTTTTTGTTTGTGATTTATTTAATAAAAGTGGTGACTGAGGATATTTCTTTGCACCTTACCAATAGGGTGATGAGAAACAGAAACTTATCTTAGACATTAAAGTAACATAGTCATTAAGTTGTGCTTCTGGTGGTGATGCGGTTAATCAATAGTACCTCATTTTCTCCTACTGCCTCAGTTTTGGTCTCTACCAAGTCTTGGTTTAAATGTCCATCTATTGAAGATTGTAAGTACAGTGGAGTTTTTGATCAATTCATAGAAAATAAATCTGAAGCCTGAAAGCAAAATCAAAACCATGATTTGAAATCCATTAAATTTAGATACATCTCAGAATATTGGTACATTTTCAACATTGACATCTTGTCATAAGTGGTGTTGAGGGGTGTTTTTTTTCCATTTGCTTTATCGTGAAAGACTTGAATGTTTTTGAAGAAAACAGCTGATTAAAAGGCACTCTGAAGTGTTTTATTTGCTCCAAGTTTTGTGCAAAACAATCAAATGTGGATACAATAGCTGCTTCTTGGTCTCAGTTTGTTTCTGAAGTTCACTTTCTTTCTGTGGGTGGTGTCTGTGCATACTTGCCGCTGCTCACGTATTGTATATATTTCTATAACATGCATGCAGACAGGTAAATCATCTCTCAGTCCGGGTGACTCTGGGATTTCTGTGCCTCGCCCCAGGGGTGTTTGTGTCCCGTGGCAGATTTGCAGTGACAGGCCCATGCTGGGACATGACAGACAACACACCCAGCTTGATATGAGGGTACGATCACGGTGACAGGAATGTAATGAAAGGCCTCGTCTGCCTGACACCGTGGCTGTCCCATTTGGTGCCGGTGCTAAAGTGGGTTGCAGAGTGATTGACGGTGATAATTTGACCCTGTCTGTCAGGGCGACTCTCTTTATGGAGTGGGATCACTACAGGACCTGATTGTCTCGGTGGTCATGGGTTATATGCTCAGATTGTGGATATACTCAATCTGTCAAGTGGCTTGTGTGTTTATGGCGGCCTGGTTCCTGAAACTGGACGACTCGCATCATTTTCACGAGGATGCAGGAGCCTGGACATGATGAGACTTCCTGGAACTGGCCGGTTATCATGATAAGTCAATTTAACAGCGTATGTTGCACTGTTGTGCTGATAAGCCTCCATCTGTCAGCTGTTTCATTCTCTGGCATTCAGTTTGAATGGAGGAAGTCAGCGATGGCCATCTGTCTTGAAGGAATAAAATTCGCCTGGCATTGTAAAAAAGAACTAAACGGTTGGAGATTGGAGAGCGGCTGTGATGGCGATCCGAAGAGGAACAACATCAGGATCTGAGCTCATCCTGTTGAGAAACTGGAACAAAACCAGCTCACTTTCAGCTGTTATGCACATTCACTGCAATTCAAGTGGAAGAGCCCCTCTATGAAATGAATGTTTTATGGCTGCAGCTTTGAAAAGGTCATGTAAAAGAAAAGTATACACTCTGAATGTTGTGTCTGGGAAAATCTTGATGCTCTGTTATTTTCAGTAAACCTGTTGGATTTTTCTTGTCAGCAATATTCTCTCAACTCCTGGAATTTTATGCTACTCTGCTTTCCTTTATCTTTTGTTTCTCCTTTGAGTCTCCTTTCTTTCACTCAAATCAACAGGAACTGTTGACACACACATTTGCGTGATTGCAGAAAAACAGAGCCCACGCTCCACAGCCTGTCACGAAAAGCTGAGTCTTTAAAAAAAAAAAAAAAAAAAGCAGAATTTTTTGCGGATGTCTTGTTTATTTGGTTTTTTTCTTCCAGACCTATTTTTCCACATCTTCCCCTTCTTTTCTCCTGCAGATGTTTTGTTGGTCTCTAAACATCCGTGGAGCGCAGGATCATCTCGGCTCCATTAGCCAGGAAAACATCATTTATTTTTTACTGAATAGCACAGAGACTGTAAACATTTCATATTTAATAAAGTTATCTCCCGTAGGTTTTTAAAGGAGGTGCATAGACTGCCCTTCCACATTTTGTATTTATTTTAACTGAATCTTCATATCGGCATATAACCCATCTGAGGTGGTGAAAGAGGCTTTTAATGTCATGCTTGTGAGCCCAAAATTAACAAATTTACCGCCGATTTCTAATTCGCAGGGAAGCAGATAAACTAGACACGTCGCTAGCCAAAAAGGGCTAAAACCATTTTCATAGCATCAATAAAGCTGCTGCTACCCAAGCATTAGAACTATGAAAAAGTTGAGTTTATGTGGTGGATAATTTGTTGGCTGTGGGGTTTTTTTTGGGGGGGGGCGGGGTTTAGACTGCTGTGTAACAGTGCCGCATGAATAAAGTGAAACAAAATAGGGTGAGGCACATATAAAGAGACAGGATCAGTATCAATGGGGCAGTTGAACAATGAATATGAAAAACCTCAGTGTGTACAAGCAACAATGAAATGTTCAAAGACATACTCCCCCAATTGTATTACTACCATTGATGTTCCATTGTGGGTGGAGACTGAAGCAGAAACACACCCGTCAATTATCGTATCGATTGTTGTTTGGTCTTTTTAATGTGAATTGCAGTCTTCGTGCTTGAGGGCGACGTCGGTGCAAATCTTCTGAATGTCATGGCTTCCATGTGTTGAGTCACTCACGTCAAGAGGACTGATGATGCTACCACATGTCAAACTGGAGGGACTATGTGTTTTTTCATGCTCATCTACACTTTATTGCACATCTGAATGAGTGAATCTGTGGCTGTGCCTTTGCAAGAAATCCTTGCGATCTTGTCCAGGTGTTAATCAGTTCATGACACTGGATGCACATGAGCCTTGATTAATAGCCGACAAAGTATCGGTGGTTTGCCTCAAATGTCAGCTGTCATGAGAGGAGAAAAAGAGCAGAGATCCTCTGAATGCGTTTCGGCATAAGGACAAGCTTGTTAGTCAGGGTCATTGTTTGAGATCAGCAGATGCAGCTGTTTCTGGCTTGTTTCGGCAGGTTTGTATTTGGGCGCTTTGACCCACTTCTCCAGCTGACAGGGTCATAAACGCAGCACAGTAGATTGATTAGAGGGAAAGGCAGGCACACCACACAACTGTACTCTCTCTAGATCGTAAAAGAGGTTGTCCGTCATCGGAGAGTTTAACACAGTGCCTGCCATGTGGTGTCATGAGGCAAGTCCCTACAAACCTACCTGGCCTTGTAGTGTGCAGGACCTGCAGACGAACGTCTCCAAACGGAGCTGCTGCAGATTCCCTGTGCATTAAATAGAAGCCGCATGAACATAGATAGACCACAGCTATAATGAATGGTGTCTTTACCCCTATGATCGATTATTTTTGAGATGAAGTTTTGAAGCCTCGTCGCAAAATAAGGAGAAATCAATTAGTGAAACAAGTATAATCATGCCAAATATTGTTGCTGCAGTTGGAGCTGGACCAAAGCGGAGTCTTGTTGATCCATTGTCTCCCTGCCAGCCTGTAATGGTATGCTAATGCTGTAATTATTTTCACTGTCAAACAACAAACTTTCATTCTGCATGCAAGGACAGAATTATACCTTTTTGACACAAATGACAAAGTACCTGTCACAACCTGTTGATGATGACAGTCTGCACTGTTTGCTGCTCAGCAGCAGTACTAGGAATTGACCACTCAGTCAGATACTGCATGGGCTCTCAATGTGTCTCAGACTAATGTGGCTTGTGTTTCTTGCCTTTAAAGCCTCCGGCAGTATTCCTCCTGTGGCTGAATCTGCAGAGACGGGTGATGTGAAGTTGGAGGATGGTACCTGCTGCAGATACGGTGGCTTAAAGTAACTCAGCTCCGTGATGAATCCCCTCAGGCCCTTCCCTCCCTGCTGCACAGTGGCTCTGACAGCTTCCTATCCTGCCGTTTTCTTCTTTTATGATAGCCGAGCTTTGGCACATTGAACCACAGATGCTTTATAAAACACCTATTGACATCGCTGTATTTATAGGATCTCATTTTTCACTTTATCTTGACACCCTGTCTACAAAGGCTTCAGTCAGAGCCCAAGTTTGGTCTCTCACCTGTTACTTTGACCTGTGTTCTATCTGGAGGGTTGTAGGTTGTTACTGCAGGGAGATTTTAATGTTTTATTCATGCGTCGACACTTCTGGGTATTTGTCTGGAAGCATGGAGTCCTCTGCACATCAGCCACAACACACTGAGAAAAGCAATGCTGGAAGGTAGTTGTACCTTTTATTGGAGTTTTCTACTTAAGCCTGAGGGTGTTTTGTGCTTCAGTAACTCTGCCACAACCATCAATTCTAACAGAATATTGTGGAGCTCTGTAGATGAGACAAATCCAATATGAACATTTTAAGCAATTAGCCAATGATACTGATGCTATTTCTCAGGTGAATCAGCATGACTTCAACCAAGCAAGTTCAACAAAGCACAACTTATTGATCAGGATATCGATTACTATCAAATGGTAAAGAGCAGGTTATCCCCTTAATGGGCCAGATTTAGCACACAAGAGGAAATTCTCTTTAATGAGCTCACAGATTAAACCCAACTATACCAGCTGGAGACCGGGTGCTGAAAATGATCTCGTTAATTATCCGGGTCGAATTCGGGTCAACACTTTTGGTGGAAGGCTGATGTGAATGGAGCTGAATTACAAGTAAAATGACCACTTCACTTAGGTAAAAATAAGAAAGGACAGTGTCCAAAATGTGGATAAGTGCAAAAGTATGAAGTAATGAGATGGTTTAGTAAAGTATAGATATCTAAAAATAATCTACTTCAGTACAATAACAAAGTATAAAACCATACAACGAAATCTACTGAAGAGTCAATAGCAACCTGTCACAGAAGAAATGCGACTGAGCGCGAACCCTCAATCTTAGTTGGTTGGATGGTAGGATTAATGGGAGGTGAGTACTACCATCTTTAAGCAACTGTGTACAACCTCTGTTTTAATGCAGTTCCCATAGCTTCTGCTCCAGTGAAGGAAGATTTTTTTTTTGTGACTTCTACCTTTGTTTTGAGTTTGCACACATAAATGATGCACTTGACATTAGTTTACTCTCATAAAACTGAATATCATCATATTTTGATAGGTTAGAGATGTGTGATATTGATCTTGGCACACAAACACTCATGTGATGATGATGATGATGATTATGTGCTGCTGATTCTTTCCACATGTATTCAACTTGTACATGAACTTGAAGATTCAGAGGAGCCATATGATGGACCATAACTGCTTTATATAATCTGCTGTATTGTTCTGATACATGGACGACAGGCTGTGAAGTGTTTAATGTATGTGTTTTGGTAGTTGTATATCAACTCTTCGCCTTTATTTAAATACCAAACTCATCTAGAGGATAAATGGGATAAAAACCATTACAATTTTATGTCGCATAGGTATATTTCCATATAGTCTTTCTCTCATTTCTTAACACAAACGTGAGTGAGATCTCTAAATAACAGAAATATGTATAATATTTGATATCTCCCAACAAGATTAGACAAATCTTCAGTCACTATATATTGAGCTTAATATGCCCTATAGCATGTATGTGTTTGAATCAGTATGTTGTGAGTTTACCTCTTGCATGGGATTTTCTCACCAGAGAAAAGAAAAAGGAAGAAGAAGAAAGTGGTGAAGGCTCTGTCAGTGCCGCGGGCCCCCTGGGTTTGATCAGCGAAGCCCGGAGAGGCAGAGCATGAGGCCCAGCACTGATGGCAACGTGCCCAGAAGCATGGCATGGAGAGTGTTTGGGGAGGGAGGGGGTCGAGGCATACTTGTCACACTTGAAAGTCCCAAAACAGGGTGATTTTCAGAGCCAGAGTGAGTTCTGGGCTTGGCTTTCCCATAAATTGTTAAGCTTATGAAACCAATGTAAATCTGTCTTAAAGCGCTCTATATTTATTTTATTGTAAAGTTTGTACATGATTTTACATGCTCCTACTGACACCCATATTCCAACTGAAATGTGATCTGTTATCTTTATTTCAACATGTGTGTGTGTATATATATATATATTTAATACTAAAGAATAAGGAAGTAATTACTCATGTAGGAATGTAACTTTAGGTGCTAAGGCTGTAGAAAAAAAACCCTGAAGCATCTGTTAGACAATCTTATTTTTCTCTCTACACCATTATTTTCCCCGCACATTAAGAGAGTGCAGAGCGAGGTCTGAATATGAATCTCCCACTGAATGATTAGGAGACGATCTCACTGACTCTGAGCCAAAACAACGTCTTTCGGAGGTCTGCTGGGAAAATCGTGAGGGTTTGTGCGCGTCTGGGCTGAGACCGCCGTGGTACATCCATCTGCCCAGTGACACAGCCACTCCTACTCCTCCTTCCCTCTTCATCATCCTCTCACGAGCAACAAACTGGCCCTCAACGGATTGAATACTTGGGGAGCAAAACAACAAGGAGAGAAAGTTGGGAGATATTTTAGAACAAGTGTATCGCATTTGCATTCACACCCAGAGCCTCCCAGGCTGTTTGTCAGAGGGCAGTGGACTGTCTGTTTCCATTAAAGTCTCACTGCAGCCAGAAAATGCCTGTACAAGACAAATGGCACCATCAGTCCTGAAGTGAACAATTACTCCCGTGTCCTCCACAAGGGTCACAAATATGTGTGAATCAGATCAATAGGCATGTTTTAGGGAATCGATGGAGCGAAATATCCGACAAGGGTCCGTCGCCTGGTTAATTTCACCCTCTATCGCCACCGAGGGGCTTTTACCACAAACATGCATGTCAGCACATGTCTGATAGCCCGAGGACAAAGAGGCAAGCAGGAGCAGGCAGCCTCGCCTCACCTGTGACTTTAAAGACCAGGAGGCCAGCAAAACGGTGTCGTCGTGAATCTGCGAAGGATCCCGCAGAGCAGATGAATCCAATCCAGAGCAGTTTGTATTTGAGGCCAAGTACGGTAGTGACCTGCATGTTCTTCTGCAGCCTGACATAAAAATGTGTTTCCTCACAAAGTACAGTTGGGCTATGTAGATGCGGAAATAACTACATCTCGACAAGGATACTATAAACACTAAAAGATTTTAAAAAATATCTTTTTTTTTTTGTCTTTGAACCACATGAAAATCAACGTGCACAACTTCTTCAGAAAAACGAAAAACACAGTAGATGCATAAAAGTTCCAAATATGAAATTTTACATTTTTCTCAAAAATTGTCCAATTTGATTTTCCCTCGAAGACAAATTGTCCCACCTCAGTGAGACATATTGAAGAATGGAATAATTTATTCTTTTATGCTCGAGATGCACAAATTAAATATAGTGTGCTATCTTTTAAACTGAGTAAGAATAATTAAAGCGTGTCATTTTCCTTCCCTTTTTCTGTGGCTTGAACCCAGTTTTTATGCAAGTTTTTGTTGGAGTACTTTGCATTACAGAAAACATTGCGATTTTATATGTTGACAATGTGAATGCCTCACAACCAGGAAGCTCCAAAATGAGTCCAGCTTCTCAAACTGACTTTCAAACAAGCTCTGCTTCGGTTTGATCAAAGTTAAATGCAGCAAAACAAACACAGGCTTCCTGAGTGCTGATGTGCACAATGTTTAACACATTAATGCATTTTCGAAGTTGGTGAGTTCTTACCTGGTTAAAACAGCCCTATAATAATCAGGCATAACTTGTATTTTGTTGCATTGAGCAGTGTTGGGGATACGCTGACCCACACACTCGTATCTATTAACAACTTGCAGCTGCACCCACAGCTGTCCATAGTCTGCAACTGGAAGTGATAAACCTGAAAAGCCTACCCTCTCTTCCACTTTTGTATTCCGACCCAAGTGACCTCCCTCGTTGCAGCTCAATCTTTCAACTTTTTTTTTCTTCCACGTCTATTTTTATCTCTTGCCAATACTCCTGAAAGCCACTGAATTGAATGAGCGAGTCAGACGTCTTATCTCCGAGAAGCCAATTTAAATCCCACCAAGGCATGTAATTCCTGAGGAAATCATCTCTGACTCAAAGGCACCATCCACAGAGACATTAAAAACCTTAATGTTCATTAGAAGCCTGCTGATCTTTCTTTTTTCAGTTACGAGTTTTGTTCCAATACTATTATAATCACAATATAGAGGAATGGGATGAATGTTAAATTAAATGCATTTGATTAAACTTGAATACTTTGACAGATTGTTTGGGGTTTGTTCATATTCTCTCAGAAAAACTGCAGAGGTGAGATTGAATATTCTGCTCTAAATCTGCATAATTATAAGTGTGCACAAAATGAAGCCAATGCAGACGTATGCATATGATTGAATCTAAATTTGAGACGCTTTTCTACATAACACACTCCCTCCCATGATTGGATTTCCAGAGGGAATTGGCCGGCTGTTCTGAAACACAAATCTGTGAGTCTCATATTCTGCAGAGAAAAACTCCTGCGGTTGTGTTGTCAACAATATTTAATATTGATTTCCTGTGAGTGACTGAAGTCTCCTATGCTGGATGGAACAAAGTTTGAGGCAATTACAGACTCTGTGTGACTTGGATGTGTCCCACAGTTTGTCAACAGATGCGTGCGATGTTCAGCGATGGTTGAGCTGTGAGAGGCCGGGGGGACTACCCCTCTGTTTCCCCTTTGTCTCACTCTGCTCTGTACAGGCAGCAGGAGAACTGCATCTGAAAATGCATATATATATATATATATATATATATATATATCATCCGTGTGCTTCTCATGCTGCTGCTGTGGATTTTTTTTTTGCTATATTCAGCCTTTTTGTTGTTGTTGCTTGTGGGTCTGGGTGCCTGGACGCTGTAGGTGGTGTAGGATGTTGAAAATAGGATTTGGCAAGTTTCTAAGCAGTTTATGTTTTTCTCACATATTTCTGGAAGTCATGAAAAAATGTTGGTCACGTATCAAAAATCTCCTCCCTCGAAAATCATCCAGATTCAGAGAGAAAAACATTGAACGTAATATGTTTCTTTATTGAAGAGGTTTTCATTTCACTCATATGTTAAGCATTTATGGCTTCTGCAAATTAGTATGATTATAATGGGGTTCATGAGAGGCTGGTTCCTGGTGCTGGAAAATTGACCAACTGTACAGTTTGGTGACCACAGTTCGTGTTTTTGGTTGAATTTGTGAATCTTAGGGTTTATTGAGAAGAGCATGTACCGCTGAGGAAAATTGGGAGCTTTCATATCATCAACTGCATGAGAGGTTTTATCAAAATAAGTGTGGAACTATGAAGGATGGTGGGTTTTTGAAGCTGGAAATAATCTTGTATTGATTTGGTTGTAGTACTGAAACCTAGTTGAAATAATCTCTTCGGTTCAGTTATTTAAAAACCCAACATTAAAAATTGTGGAATTTGCAAAAATGGACAGACTTTTTAACTTTATAATAATTTTCTATCTGATAGAATACAAGCATCCATTTGTGTTTGTGTCTTCGTGTTTCCACATGCTTATGTGTCATATATTGCACTCAGAGCCAAGGGCGGAGGTTTCATGTCAGTGTTGTGTTGGACAATAAACAGAACAGCAGGTTTAACTGGAAAGTGACAACGGTTCTCTTAGTATGTTCGTGCGCCTACACAGGAGGCGTTCAGTTCACAGTGAAAGCAGAAACAATAGAAGAATACACCTCATGGCTAAAAAGGCAGTTGATATTTAAGGCTTCACAAATTCTTTAAGTGATTTATATAGTTATGTATAATAAACATATATGGCAAACCTTGGTAATGGAACAAACATTGTTTCTCAACTTTTATAAACCATACTGACAGTGTAATTTGATTCCAGAATTCAACTTGGTCCAAAGTGAATGTCTTTGGCAAAGCTTGCTGGGAATCGCATAGCAACTTTCTGTGTGAGCGGCTTTTAAAAACCACCTTCTATCAGATGAAGACTTTCGTTCACTTTCGGTCTTACATGCAGTAGGTGGGATCCATCCATGCTTGGAAAAAAAGTAGTTTTTCTTTTTTTTTCAGGATTAAAAAACAAATAAAAAGCTTCACACTTAAATGTCCATAAATGTGTTTTAAGTTGTCCAAATTGTGATTAAACATTAAAGGTTTTTTTTTTCTGACTTGCTGTTTATGTTGGTGGTAAAAACTTCCAGATGTTCTCCTTGTAAATGGAGCCAGTTGTCAAAATGTTAGTTCTCCATGACATTGCTGGGCAAACTTGATGAAATGTGCATAAAATGTAACACTGAATTCGAGGACGTGAAACCACTTCAACTGGATGACAGAAAGGGCTCAACCTGAAGTATTACAGACGTTTGGTAACAAACAGACCCTAGATTAGCTCTGTCAAATGTTTGATGATCAAGGGTTAAATTATTAAATTATAACTGCATAATGATCTTTTTCCTTGGACAGTTGGACTCTCTCTCTCTCTCTCTGTCTTTTTTTGTATTTTTTTAACTGTGAGAAATGGCAGGTCTACTGGGTTACGAGTTGGACCTGTGTTCATGTGTTTACACAGCGCTCCGATCAGAGAACAGTGAAGTGTGGAGAGGTTTGGCAGGGTGGAGGGCTCGGGGGCTCACTGATGCTGATGGATTAGTGGGCAGGATAAGGAGAGGCCCAAGGGTCCCGCTTGGCCTCGCCGAGAGCCCTCGGCCCCGAGCAAAAGTGGAAAAAAGAACATAGTTAATACACTCACATGGGCACTCGATCAGTCTGCACCTGCAGGATGGATCACACATGCACATAAAACACCACTATGCACATTCAAAATGAGGCTTTTCCATATTGAAGGGAATCAATCTTGAGTCAAAGCAAAGATGCAACTATACCGTTTTCACAGAAACAAGACTTGACTCCTCTCAGATTTACAGAAAACTAGAAGTGATCAATGAGCTTTCGGCCCGAATTCTGATCAGTGTGTTACAGATGATGCTATAGATTATTTTTTATGCAATAAGATGAAAACACTGTGAGCCAAGTGCCAGATTAAAATAAAACTCAGTGGAGATCATCAGATATAGAGCTTCTGTAGCAAAACTGGAGTGTAGAAATGGCTTGTTTTATTCCAAATTATATATCATAATGAAAGAAAACCAATGACCTGCAGACCAAGACATCATCAGAATTGCTCTGCCTCACTTTACCTGCTAAAGCTGGAGCTAACTGGTACTGGCAGCATGAGATCATAAAAATCACTTCTGTATGAGAAAAAGAAACTCTAGACTTTGTATATAGAGACAAAGGTTGCTGCTACAATTATTGGGGAAAATAAATTGTACCTCCTGAGTGTCTGTGGTGAGGATGCAACATAATATACAGTTGGTCAAACTAAAGATTTATTGTCCGAGGTAGTATTTTACTTAAGGCAAATTAAATGAGGACCAATGGGAGTTGCCAAATAGATGAAAACTTACTGGACTTGTCATGCTTGTAATACATTTAAGGAATGACAGGATTTTAAGGAAGTTTAAAAAAAAACTGGAATCAAACAAGTTAATTATTTCAAGGAAATATACCAACCCAAAACAAACAAATAACATGTGTGGTGCCAAATAACGTGAGAAATAAAGTCTTACCCACTGTCACAATATCCGGAAATCCATATTGGATGTCTGAAATTGACCAATAACAACTGAGGGTGAAACATCAAATCTCCTGCAATCATACAAATCTGGATTTAACTTGACAGAGACGCCACAAATCTGTGGAGATTGGAGCCAGCGACAGCTGTGAACTCCAAAGTATCACTGCTACAGTCCTGCTACAGTTCAACCGACAGTATGCATGTTTTCAGATTCTGCTTTGACTGAAAAAAAACCTGTGACGTCCCCTCAACATCTTAATGTGATATACAAAGGAAGAATCTGTCTGATTAGCCTGTTATTGAAATTATTTTGGAGTATTGTATACATGGTGATATAAGACTCAAAATCCAAACATCTGGCTTCATCTTGTCTCTCGATTAGCTGCGAATAGAGTTTTCATTTTATTTACATGGAATTTAACTAATAAATTAGATAAACAGGTAAATATGCATAAAGACATCAGAGTATTGGGGATAACATGAATCTGTTAGTCTAATTTCTCAGAATGAGATAAGTCATTATCTAATAAACAGATACTTTTCCACTTTTCACAAGATGGCTTTGAAGAATGTAATACATGCATAATGTTTGGATTTTCTTTGTATACTGTTGCTGTGATCTTTGTTCTGCACTGTTTCACTGGGGTTTTGTTTCAGTAAACTTCAAATCTATTAAAAAAAAAAGCTTCTTCATGGAATATTATGTTTAAGTTCAATAAATGATACTGACTTAAAGCAGCAGCTAAAAAGCTATTAAACAGCGACGCTGTCAAAAGACCTTTTACAAGTGAACTTTTATTGCTGATGTTCTTGCATTGTTTTTCATTCATATGTGGAAAAGCACAAGTGTTTACAATAAAACTAACAACTGCATTCAACGCAGCTGCTTCAGTTTCAAACTCCCGGTCTCTGAGGTCGGTCAGCAACAAAGCAAAAGAGAACTTTTGTCATTGTTGATACCTGTGATTTTCCTACTGAGACAAATCAAATGTTTGCTGCGAAAATTGCCTCTGAGCAGGAACCTCTACTTGTGCAGACACAAATAACTGAGGTGGCAGTTTTGATGGCCAACTCTGCATCATCATCGTGGCAGCGTTTTTGTTTTTTTTATTTTTTCTTCTACTTTGAAATGCGGCAGGAAACAGGTTCTCGTAGTTTCATTGTTTCTGCAAGTGTGAAGGAGCTTCAGCTCAAGTCCAAGCCACTGAAATTTGCCAGAAATATTTCGATATTTTGTTCGCCCTCGCTTTGTGGCAGCAGCCGTGCAGTTGACTGAAAATATACAGGGCACAAATGAGCCAGAGAGGTCACAACCTCAAACCCGTCTGAGCGCGAGAGATGGAGAGATCAGCTTCTCGCAGGTTCAGAGTGTTTCTGGGGTGACCGAATGAATGGAGCGATTACCTTGTGGAGTGTGTCTCAGATGTGAGAGGTGTAGGTGTGTTTCTGTCCACAGCTGACGGGTGTGTGAACCTGCAGGATAAAGGCAACCCCATTGTTTGTGATGTGGCGTTTCAGGACGAGAGCACAGGCTTTTCTCCCGCTGATCCCTCCCCATTCAACGGTGCAGTCGTGGCCACTTTCAATTTTAAGGTCTGTTAAGCAGGCTCTGGAGGACTGTGGGAACGGTGAGCGGACTGATTTTGTATTTCCACGGAGAGATTAAGCAGACTGTGAGATGCTGGGGGGTTTTTTCTGAGAGGGGATTTCAGCCAGTGACCCGTAAGAATACAGTAATATTACCACAGGTAATGGTCTGCACTGGAGGGAGAAAAAATAATGTGTTGGCAGGAGGTCCAGTGTCTGGTGATGCATCGCCTGCCATGCTCGGGCTCTTGGCAGTGGAGTGATTCAAGGCCTCGGGGCTCCTGCGCCGGGCGACTCATTGGCATAGTTGAAAAGTGGAAAGAGAGCCAACGGAGGCGCTTCATCGTCCTGCATTCGATCACTCAATCTCCTGAAATATGAGACGGACACCGCGCCTGACTGGAGTCCTGAAATCCTGAGACCAAGTGTCACTCAGGAAACCTTTTTCTCACTGTAATCCCGCTGCCTTCAGCCCTCCGCGCTGTCTCTCACTGTGCCATTGTGGGTTTTTTTTTTTTTGTTTACACTTCCTGCACTGACCAGCGTCAGAGCCAAGCCAACCACCAATTACATAAAGAAAGCCACGGCGGTGACAGCGAGCTCCACTATGGTCGACTCCAGCACTTTAAACCCTGTGTTTTGGGGTTTGTGACTGTGTGCTCGGGCATGTTTCTGGGTGCTTTGCGGCTTTGCTTGCTCTGATTTTGTGTCCAGTTTGTTCAGTTGTTTCAAGCAGTTGCTTGGGAAAGGAAATGAGCAATTGTTCCTCATTCTCCAGATTATTTAAAATTACTCAACTGCCTCCCGATTCTCTGGCCTTCTTTCTTCCTCCCCTGCTTGGACACCTGCTGCTTTCACAGTGGCCATGTTTCCTCAAGCACCTTAATGCAACAGTATTCATATTATTGAACACTTGGTGAAAGCCAGTGTAGTGAAATTAAAAAAAGAAAAAGCCAAATATTAAGGGATACCAAAACCTGATGCGAGTGTAACTTAGTCCTAATGTTTTGTAGTCACACAACATTTTGTCGTTAACAACAGCTGACATCTCGGTGATAATCTTCGACAGATAGGCTTCTGCAATCATCAGCCCCCAGTCAGCTAATGATTTCCATTCCACCTTCCTTCCTCTCCATATTGTAATTAACACTTTCAGAGTCTGTGAATTTGTTTTTATTTATAGCCTGTTTGCCTCTTAACGGGTTGAAACCTGAGTGCTTGCTCACGTTCATGTTCACCTTGTATGTGAATGTGTTTTCTTCAGGTACACCAGTTTCCTCACCCGTGGTCCAAAAACATGCATTTGAAAGTGACTTGAAATTTACTCTGATTTCAGCTGTGATCAAGCCAAGCTCTCAATAAGATACTTGGAAAAGTAGAAGCTGGACGAGTGTCCATCGCAAAAAATTCACCATCAACATTTTAACAAAAGCTGTTTGAAACTCTGCCCCAGTGTCCTAGGTTTTAAATAACATCTTTCAAGCTTTTTTACTCCACATTTCAGTGTGACTGTTTATAAAAGATATAAACATTTTGAATTTCTGGACAGCGCAATGTGCAAACAATATATTATTCAGCAAAGCCCAAACAACTCAATGTGTTGCAACATTCTGCTAAACTGCTGCAACTGTTAGAAAGTGTTCTCCCTGTGGGTGTGTGGTTTGTTTGTTTTTTTAATCTTGAAATTAATTTACCTTGTGACTGTAAGTTGCCCGTGTGTAGAAATGTGAATATGTGTGATTGTCTGTCCCTGTGTGTTTACCGTGATGTTTCTGTTGCAGTGCTCCCACTTTGAAATATGTGACTGATTGTTGGCAAAACAAATCTGTGGTGAAATGAGGCATTCATGACAGACAGGACGCTGACTCCCTGCTTCTCTCCGGGGGGAAAGTTGTCACATGTCTTCATTTTAAAGCTTTTCAGTCAGAACAACAGGGGTTTTGTTCTTCTTTCCGTCTACAAACTGCTGTGCTGTTTTATTTCACGTCTTAACTCGGCTCATGTGTCGATTATCTCAGATTTAGACGCATTCAGATGCATGCTCATCACTTTACACGCTCCGTTTGAAACGGGATCTGTTCTCCAGGTGCTGCCACTGAGTCTACTTGTGTCTAAGTTTCTGCTGCAGCCTGAATTATGTCTTTTATGTCTTCGCTTAATGATAGGCTGGGAATTTAAGAGGAGATGCAAGATACAGCAGGTCACAAAATCACACTTTGCTCTGCATAATGATTTTAGACAATTGCCTGTCTGGAGTTTTTAGACTGTTCTCAGTTTGTGTTTGGTTTCTTTGTTTGACAGACGTTTCAAATTTTAGGCAATTTGATTTGTCATGGAGAAGAACTTGCTGTTGATATAAATGATGGCCCATTATAACAAATACAAAAACGTGTTCTAGTTTTTGTTATGACTTGCATTTATTCAGATAGAATAAAATGATAAAACTTGTAGCCATTTACTTTATATTATCCCGCTTCATTAAATGATCTGTTAAATCGAATGCCTCACTTTGTCTGTGTCTTTTCATTTAACAGGACATTTGTGGGGCATGAAAATGCTACGCAATATTAGACATGTAATAATGTGGTAATGTTTACTGATAAGAAACAGAGATGGAATAACACTAAACGTTAACCTTTCATTCTGAATTATCTGAATCTCATAGTTAGCAGTAGCTAATTGGAGCATTTGACAGGTGAAGCACTTCATTACCTTTAAACACAATATGGACTGACACTGTTCATCACATTATCTGTTGAAAATGTGTGAATTTATGTACTTTTAGAGCAACAATTCTTAGAATCACACAGCGCATCCTCCCCATTTTATTTTTTTTGCTATAACAGCTTCAGAAAGTCGGAGGCTTCTGCAATAGTTACATCAACTTAATCCAAGTTGACCCTTGTGAGGCGATGTGCACAAAGTCGGCACTGTTACAACAGCAGAGAGAGAAGGAGGTCCTCCAGAGTGCTTGGCAGGGCCTGTCGGTACACTGATAAAGGTGCTTTCAGTGGGCACTAAATTAAGCAGCCGCAGATAGAAGGCCTTAGAAATCACTGATGGACAGAAGTGGCAAAGGTCCACACATTCTTCACGGGAGTAGAAATAGAAAAAAATAAACTGTAAAAGGTAAAAAATGCTGTTCTGGGATCAGCACGTTCGCCGACTAGTGTTAAGGTAGCCACTTTCTTCAACCACCCATCTTCTATACCTGCTTTTTCACACTTAATGTGACAGAAATCACAAACATAGACATCCATATTTACCATATAAGCATGTGTTTACAGTGAAAACATGCAATTGCAAGGCATGTGAATACAGTACACACTTCCACACTTCTACATCTTGGTTCTTCGCTGTACTGCTGACACGTTCAGATTTGAACCAGATCTGTGAA
This sequence comes from Blennius ocellaris, assembly GCF_963422515.1. Lineage (NCBI taxonomy): Eukaryota > Metazoa > Chordata > Actinopteri > Blenniiformes > Blenniidae > Blennius > Blennius ocellaris. The sequence continues at coordinate 17,092,144 of NC_137668.1, forward strand.
AGTGAAGTTGTTGTTGATGAAGAACATTGAGGCAGGTTTTGCACTTCAAGGGCGGACATGCCTGTTGAGTGAGTTTTTGTCCGCGCACTTTAAGGAAGTGTGAGACACAAATGAAATGAGGCCACAGAGTTTTGTGATCTTATATAATTTGTTTCCATGTAATAAAGCATTTCTACTGTGTTAGTGCCCTTACTTTAATGATAACTCTTCAGACAGCTTGCACGGGTGCAGTGAAGCATTCCACGTCGTCGACCTGCCAGTCATGTGTGGCGGTCTGCTGTCGGCAACACTGAGTCAGGGGGAATTAGGACAAAAGAGAGTAAAACGAGCAGAAATGGAGTGAAAGAAGTGGTGTGGACAGCACCTTTATTCTCCTATTTTATGACTGCCTCGGTGTCCTTGAGAGGTTTTAGGTGGAACCAAATTACAGTCCCTCTGGTGTTTGTGAATCAGAGGTGTTGACAGGCGTGAGTCCGGCCAACAAGGCTGCTCGACAGAGTCAGGATGAAGGTATGCGGGGGGCTTTCAGCGGCACTGAAAGAAACCAAGAGGGGAGAGATTTCCTTTCACCCTTAAGCAGAGGGGCTTTTTGGTCCTGAGGAGAAACCTGGTCCTGCTGTGGACTGATTTTAAGGGTCCCTCAGGGGTCCGGACTTGGCCTGCTTCTGAAGGCTTGACAAAACACAATTATTATTATTTATTAATTTTTTTACAAAACTCAGTATAAAATTCAGAATCACAGAGGTTGTGTTCCCAAGAGAAATGCAGGTGTATGCACATCTCTTCAGGATGACTCATCACGGCCATTTACAAGCTTGGTAAAGAACATCCATTAATTCAAGGCCCCTATGTCGTGGTCATGGTGTATTTTAAGGCATCTGCTGTTTGCCAGTTTTCCACCGTATATTGAGGAACTGACAAGGAGCCTATAAAGGATGAAAATGGATGTTTGTGCCTTCGTGGAACGGAATGTGTAAGTGCCTCTTGGATTAGTGTTTATAACTGCTGTTGACAGGACGTAGCCTGGGTTACTTTGTCCACATGGATGTGACTAATGACCATCAGAGATGGAGTGAGTGTCAAGAAGTATTAGAGGTATGCAGAGGAGACGGTGAGGGAAGAGGTGGTGAAAAGAAACACTGCAGAGAATCTGCCTCTATTCATGGACAACACGCAGCAAAACTTTTGACTTTTGGATCACAGGTGGCCTCCGGAGCTTTTGCATTTGTTCCAAAGGAACATGTTCAGAACACGCATTTGTGAGATGAGTATGAGCAGATCTGAGTATGCAGGTTACATCAATGACAGATTTACCAACTCTTCTCTGCCAAACTGTTGTTGTCAACCTTGGTAACAATTGCACGATTTTGAAACTTAACTTAGTAACTTTGACAAAATATCTGCTGATGTTGTTCAACTTACAATTTATGAATAAATAAATAGTCCAATACACTATATGGATGAATTCTCACATATTATACAATATCACTTACACCGTGACTTTCTCATCTTACTTTAAAGGAACTGACATTTAGAGCTTATCTCATGGACTGTGAACTCAACTTGCCTTTGAGCACCATTACATTAGTTGAGCCCCACTGAGATTAAAAGTATGGACAAGTGATGCTGATGGAAGAGTCTTTAAAATGTTTGATTTATGACAGTCGTTCCTTCGTTATATGAATACGGATGTTAAAATTCAGTACGAGTCCATAACTGCTTTAAGATTTCTGGCTCGGTCTGAGTGTTGGTGCCTGAAGGTGACTTTTAATTGTTCTCCAACAATACTCAGCTGCTAATTGTGACACAGTCGTCTCAGGCCTGTTTCATGCTCCGCCTTCTGCGCTAGTAAAATACCCCAACATTTATCAGCACCCACTTCTCTGAGCAGATTGGTCTCTTTGCTTTTTGCTTTGCCAGCGCTCATTATAAAGTGAGTCTGTCAGCCTCCTCTTTGGGTAAATTAGCATCTTAAGCCTCTCCACTTGCTCTCACTGCCTTGCTCCCCCCTTCAAGAGTGGGGGCCCAGGGAAGGAGGAGGAGGAGGAGAGTGGAGGGGACGGGACGAGCAGGAGAACGAAATGTGAGCGAGAGAAAAAAAAACACAGGGTGTAAAGAGTGGAAAAAAACACTGTGCTAGTTAAACCCAGTAACCTCTGTCTCAGTCAAAAAAAAAAAAAAAAGAAGAAAAGATGCAATGTTGGCTAATAATTAAGAATTCAGCAATACTTTCTGTTTTAAACCTGAAATAATTTCCACAGCCGCAACAGCATGCAAGCACTTTTGTAAACTTTATGTAGATGAGTGTTATTAAAAAAATAGAGTTCATTACTAATTGTCTCTAAATGCTTAATCCTATTAAGGTCATTGGGGCCAGGAGCTTATCCAGGCATGCAGAGCATTAGCCTGAAGGGAAACAAGCCTGCAGTCCATCTCAAGTCTAACAGATAAACACAGTTTCTGTGCCATCTGTAATCCATATAAAGCGGGGAAACGTGTGAGCGAGTGGAGGACTGGGTTTAATCACATCTATTTCTTCTGGGACTATTACGAAGGAAGGACTACAAGTGTCACCAGGACGGCCTAGCCGATCAGCTGTGATGGACAGTATGTTAGTTATAAGGGCACTGCTCAAGACTCCAAGAGGAGGATTGTGCAAAGACTCGGGATGCAGGAGCAGTTGTTGACCTGGTTTCATACTGAACTGAAGGAGATGGAACCTGCAACAGAATTTAACTTAAGCAGACAGGGAATTATATTATAATTCTCCCAGAAAGTGCAATGGTGCACTTTTTCAAAAATGTGAAAAAACAAACCACTGGCCTTAGGTTAAAGCTGACACATTATTGACGTAGGCCATCATACTAAGGAGACTAAACACAGCACAGTGGTATGGTGGTTGCCACTCACTCATAATTACTGGTCATGGGTCTGAACCCTGTGTGTGTATTGGTTTTCCTTGCTCTAAACTTACCCCACAGTCTAAAAACATTCATTTACGGATAATTGGCGACCCCAAATTTGCCCCGAGGTGTCACTTTGACTGACTGTCTTTCTGTTTGCCCTTTCCAGGCTGTAAGAATAATAATTTTAAGAAATTTATTCTGCAGGCCATTCCTTTAGGAATGTGTTGATGTCTAATGTCAGTCATGGGATTGTCCTGAGTTGCAGCATTTCTTTTCTTTGTGTTTTTATGTTTGGATATTGTGATGCTATACCTTAGACCGCCTGTAAATCTCTCCTGGAGCTTTTCCAGCACTAAAGTGTACATCAGCACTCAAACATGTAGCTGCTTGTAGGCTGAATTATCTCCTCCTCTTCGCAGTCAAGGTCACTGTTTTGTGCTCACACAGCACATCTGTCATCTGATTTTGGTGCCACAAGTGACGAGCTGATAGCTGAGAGGTTGGAGTGTGTGCCACTAGTGTGCGAATGGCCTGCGCGGCAATCCCCCCGTCTGATTTCAAACGGTGTGGTGCGTGCGTTATCTGCAAGTGAAAACAAGCAAGCAAACAGACCACAGACTTTTATCAGCTTCGTGTATTGTTTTGCCCCCACACTGACTGATTTGTAGTCTGAGTCGGTGCTTTGCTGCATATGCTTGCATGGTATGCAGTTTTCTGATATGACAAACAAACCCAACACATAAAGATACAATTCTATTCTATATTGATTCTCTTTTTCAGTGTCATTCAGTTAAGCCAACAAGAGTGCTTGCATCGAGGCTGCATGAATGAGATTATAAATTGCGAAAAAGACAAAAAGTTTTTGTAACTTCCCCAATGGAAAGAGGCTGACTCGTAATGAATGCAATGTAATGAAAAACAACAATCAAGGTCATAATTCTTGCAAGATATGCTGCACAGATTTGGAAGCAGCACACTGGATGAATAGCAACATGAGCCAGAATGAGATCATGAGGAACTAACTAAATGTTGAGATTTCTGCTCCGGTGTGCTGCAAGGGACAAAGAGCTTTACACAAAAAAATGTTTTAATTATCTCTGAAAATGTATCTTCTTCTTTGTGTTTTGGCCATCTGTTCATGGTAGACCGATGTTTATTTACTCAAATGATTGTTTACCTCTGTCCTGACTGTGGTGTCATAATGAGGGAAAATCTGAGTCATCCCACGAAAGCCAACAATCCCTTAAAATGATGCAGCACATTTCACCTCTGATCCAACAACCAGTCTTGAACTCGGTTAATCGAGTCAGTGTTTACATTATATTTCTCACCTGTCACCAGTGTCTCATTTCAGACTGGGGAATGGTGGTGATTGCCCAATGACTATGGCCCACTGGTTTGTGTGATGGCTGCTGAGTCATTCCTAATGTTCATGTGTTTCAGGCAGGCTGAGATTTCTTCCTGTAGAAATGAGAAAAGCCTCCATAGACATGAGGAATTAATGGCTTGAACAGTTGCCGTATCTGTGATTTGACAAGTTTGTAAAATAAACATTTTAAAATGTAATTATTGTCGTCTTTGACATCTTTAAGGTAATTTTCGCTACCAGTCATCTTTTCGTAGCATTGCTTGTTACTAACATGTGCTTCTGTTCTCTCCTCAGGAGTCTCCTACTCATACTCGCCAGGACAGGAGGGAGATGAAGATGCAGCCGTGGACGTGAAGCTCTACAGTCACCGGTGGAGAAGATGGCTTCCTCCAAAACCTCGTAACATGGACAGTAACAGGGCCAGTCAGGAGCAGGACCAGGAGCCTGAACAGGACGATGTGGACGGCTTCCCTGGAGTGATGTCGACAGAGGAAACCGACAACAGCTCCCAGATCGAGGTTTGTGAGGATAAAACTATACACCTGACATAGACAAGCACCCAGAACCAGTGATTGTCTGGTTTTCACAGCTGATGTCCACATTAAATACATATCTATTTTTTGTCTTCAGAGCTTCCTCTCATTAAAAGTTTTGCAATTCTAATTCATTTTAGTTTAGACGACTTCATTGCTAGTAGGTGAACAGATTTTAAGTGCGACATCACCACCCGCTGATCTGCTCTTAATGGATGAATAAACACATCGGATATCGTGTGAGTTGGTAAGTTGAAGTTGATGGTTTCTGAAATCATACAACGTTCAACCAGCTTTAAAATCTGAGCTTCACAGTTTATCAGTTCTCAGCTGTTTTTGATCAGATGGTTATAATGCGGTGCATGATCAGGAAAGGTTCATCGCTAGTTACCTCATGTATAGTGCACAGTAGACTCCTGAATGATCAGGAAGTACAGAAATGAGGCTGAGGTGAACTCAAATCACATATTCTGCAACGTTTTAGTCGCACATTGTCTTTATTTGTTCAGTCTTAAGTTGTTTTTGAAGACTTTGTCTTAGATAAATAACAATAAATACTCAATGCAAGGTTGCAAAATCAGAAAATTCCTGAAACTGATCCAAATGTTTCATTTGGATGTAGTGGTTACTGGTTAATTGTATGAGCGGGCAGGTCCACATGTTGTACATGGGCTTAGAACTCAAGTTTGATAAGTTTGCATCCAATGCAGCATTTAGTTTGCAGACCTTGATTCAGAGGATTTTAGTTGTTAGTCTTCCATAACAAACAATCTTCTGCCATGGAAAATCCAACCAATTTAAACATAACCAATACAATTGAGCAGTACTGTACCTAAAAATACTCCTTGAAGCAATTCTAAATCTCCTCAGCAGAATCAGTGTTTTATAATGAAGAGGTAGATGAGGGACCTTCAAGAATTAATATTTGATATCAAATTAGGCTGAGCCCTCAGGTGTTCATCTGCCTTTTTTGTGGGGCTGACTCCTCTTTAAATTGACCCCAGAAAATCCAGAACAGGAAATGAACGCAACCTCCTCCAGTGAGAATGAATCCGGTGGACATGGAGAAGACTTATAGCCTCTGTCAATCTGCATTTGTCTCTATGTAAATGCAAAACATCGACCGTGTCCCTTGTTATGGTGCCTTGGCTGGCGCACATCATCGAGCCGCTCAGTCATAATGACAGCGAGCGGGCGCCTGGGTTTAGACAGCTCATTAAGTTCTCTCGTGGCTTCTAATCATCTCAGGTTCACAGTCTGGCGTCTCCTCGGTGACGGGGGAGACAGGAGAGAGCTTTGATCATCAGATGTACTGTAGATATACACACACACACACACACACTCATGTACACCACTTTAAACCTCACATGCATGCTTCAAATGCCACACCCCCTCTCCACACCTACAATGTATACCTTTTTACAAACCATCACATGAGCCCGCCTGCACATCCACCCTCATTGTTTTGATTCTCTGGATCGTTTTGTAGTTGCAGAATGGAAAATCTCTCCACGGCTCAAACACCCTGTCACTCCTTCATTCTTCATCCAACACACACATATCCATCTCCTCACCTTCCACCAGCACTTTTTGTTGACACGAGAAAAGTGTATTCAGCGAGCAGAAACATTTGACGCTCATGCTCAAATCTTTCGCAGAGCAGCGAGCCGGTTGGATTTAAGAAGCTGTCTCCTTCACAGTGAGAGAGCTTTGAGTGGGGACAGGAAATGATAGAGGGATTGATAGAGAACTGTGTCCACTTTCACTTTATTCTCAGAAGCATTTATAACCAGTCTGTGAGGATAAACACATCAACTGCTCACTTTCAGCCTCCTTCTGTCTGGATCAGTCTGTGATTCGTCGTTGCATTTCAATCAGAAGACTGTATGACTGAAGCTGCACAGTTTTGAAGCTGTTTCTTCTCTCATATTGTATTTCTAGTCTATTTAAGATAACCAACTACTAAAATGCTAAGTTATTAATTCTGAAGATTTTCTTTAGAGGGACGCGGTGTAAAAAATACAATCTTTTCTTATTATCCCTCTTTGTGCACTGACAAGCAATGTTCAGTTTCTGTTCAACTGAATGAGTTAGCAGCTTGGTATTAGTGTTATAAGATGAGGCAATGTTTGAAGGCTGTCAAGCAATAATAAAGAGAATTTAAAATCCTAAATTTCACACATGTGGCGTCATCTTATAACAGTATTGTTTGCTTCGCTTAGATTTTAGACTTCATTAATGATTGGAGAAAGTTTCTGTAAACCGTCTTGTTGCCATGCATCCTGAAACATATATCCTGAAAATGATGGTCAGTCACCAGTTATGGCACTTTGAATTGCCTTGTGTTTATATAAATAAATTAATTTGCCTATGGCCTAAAACTGCCTCATCCTTTACTCTCGTTTTTTTTCTAGCCGCTTTTACATGATTAAGTTCTTTTCTTTTTTTCACTTTTACTGATGTTTTATTACTTCCATTTAAGAAATACTACTTCTACCAATAATTAATTATTTAAGATGGCTTCTCAAAAACTGCAAGGAAATCCTACAGTTTTTTTTTTTCATTCTATTTGTCCTGTGCTTTCTTCAATGACAGTCCCTCTTCTTGAGATGAGTCCTACATAATCTTTGATCTTTTAAATTTTGATTTATTAAAGTCATCTCAAGTGATGAATTAGATTTCTCAACTTAACAGAGAGTAATCTGGATGGTAATGACTACATGATATAAAACAGATTGTGGGTGTACGTACATGCTTCCTGAAGCCCACACATGCATTAAAAGAAGTATCAGTCAAAAGTTGTCTTCCTTGTATAGATAAACCTCTGATTGAGGATGCAAGTAAGAGGATACGTTATGTTAGAATGAAGCAATGAAAAAGTTAGAACGTATTCGGATAATTAACACTTGTGTGCAGTATAATACATTGAGCTGTTTTATTATTCAGGGAGAAACTTCCTCTTTTCATGTATTCAAAGTTAACTCGACTGAAAAAAGCATCATAAAGTCATAAAGTGTTGTTTTTGTTTGAGTAAGTGGATGTGATGACAATAATCACTTTACTTTCAGAATTCACACTTGATTCTTATTAATGCCATTTATTATTTAAGATGCCTTGTTGATTTCTCATCTCTCAGCTCACCGTTATCTGGATACTCCTGCTAGATAATACGCAAAGGTCTTTGAGATTATACCAGTTCTGTTGTGTCCTCAACTTCTCTTGTTTGTGTTAAAAATACTTATGAACTTGTTTTTAACCTTTTATAGTATGTCCATGTCATTTATTTTAATAGCATTGTAATTCACAGTGGTAATTTCCATCACCAAGGTCAGGTCTGTTTTGCTAAAGCAAAATAAACGCATTTCCAGACGAGCTTCAGCGTTTTCCTTTTCGGGATCGTTACTTTACATGAACCCAGTGCATCAAAACTGAGTTCCACTGAGTTACTATTGCCTGCATCATGAAGTCAGATGTTTACAGAAGTGAAGGAATCTGTCTGTCTCCCTCCATAGTTCTTGCTCTGAGGTCAGTCTGTGTTTGTGTTAACTGGTGCCTTAACACAAGTTTCCGACAACAGCTTCCTCTCACCTCAGTCTGCAGGTTTATAACGGCGGCTTTTAAGAGCAGACTGTGTGACGCCCCCCGTGGCTGTTACTCACTGTACCAGCGCTCTGGATCATTAACCCAGATTAAACAGCTTCTCTGCTTAAGGTGTCTTCAGGTCACAGCAGGACAGTCTAAGAAAGCCTGGAACAGACTTTGGAAATGAGTCGGCATAACCCTGTAAATCAGATCTTATCAACATCTATTTTGCACGATTTGCCTTATCCTGGCATGTCGCTTATGACCGTATTCAATTTCTTTAAAGAGTTGTTTGAGTCATGGCCCCTTTTTCTTAGCTCTCCTTATAACTCCAGCTGCTTGTGGAAATGTCTGTCTGTTATGTTGGAGTTCGGGTGGCTCGTGGTGTTGTGTAAACCAAAAATATCCTGTGAAGGGATCTACTTCAGCTGTCAGGTGGCAACATTTCAAGTCTTATCTTTATGAGTGAAACAACCCACTCAAGCACACATACAGAGGACATGTGGCAGCCACCCGTGTGATGAAATACCCGCCTGCTCCATTTACAGCCACCGTGTCACATTGCAGAACCACAAGTGGATCCAGGAGGGACGAAAGCCTTCTGGTGTTTCCCCTAAAATGAATGTGTACACCTGATGGCGGCACTTTTACTGTCTGGACGTTGGTTTCTACACAGAAATGCAGCTCATCCTGGTAATTTATCTGATGTCAGGATGAAGGTAAAAGCACTCAATACATCAGCATCGAGGGGGCTCGATTCACCCGCTGTTTGTTTAGCTTGCTTTGATGTGAAGTAATAAGGGTGTGGTTTATGGTGGAGGGTTGTTATTGGATGCCTGGGACCCCACAGCTCAGAGGGCTCCTTGGGGGTTATGCGCTTCACAACATTTGGTGTTGATTTGTCTTTCATAAAGAGGAAAATACACACAGCGAGGCAGCTCGCTTTTCAGCTTACTAATTTTCATTACTTGAGTCCCAGCACTGCTTTCACCCTTGCCACACACCATATTGAGAGGAGTCCCCAGGTGATAATGTATTCTGAAAGAGATGTTTACTGCCTTTATGTTGTTCAGTGTGTTGACTCTGACACCATACCGTCTCAGGCAGCTGCAGCAGCCTGGATGTGCTCTTCAGATGAACCCGGGGTTGTTTAAATTTCAGTCCACTCTGCTTCAGCTTTGGCTTTTCTGACTGAGCGCCGTCTTCCAAGCAGGAAGGCTGCGGACTTTTCTCAGTGGGCCAGCCAGCGTGTCAGTTTGTAGTCATTTCTTCAGATGAACAAAGACAGCCGAGGTAGTGTGTGTATTTCTTCTGGGTCTGTGAGCATTGATTTAAAGTGCAGCCACATCACACAGTTAGCAAATCAAATTCATAAGACCTACTGTATAACACCAGATGAGAGTACACTTAAATTATACATTAGATGCCTGGAATCACCTCAGACAGCGTATTCAATATATTCTCACAATGTTTCCTTTGCTTTTACAGAGATGCGTTATAATTTATTTGAGGGGGTCTTTTGATTTATATACACCCTATTTGAGCATCCTACAGATCCACGGGTTCTATGGAGGTAAAATCACTTGCATACAGTCCAGATCAGTCCAGGTCGACTGACGTCGGACCCCATTTAGGACCAAATCCAGATCACACACAAACTTATCTGGCTCAAGTCGGTTTTCTTTTCCTTTTCCACTGTTTAAACCGCGCCTTGGTCAATAAGATCAAACATAGGTGTCGTTATAGTACAAGTGCCATCAAAATACTCCCAAGAAGGTTTCATTGGAAACGTTTGGCAGCGACCAAGTGCTGTAGCTTCCTGATCCAGAGCCAACAGTGATTTAGCAGGAGAACCCACTATTAGTGTAGGATGTGGTGGTTGATTTGGTGACAGCGTGCCAAAGACTGTCTTGGTTATTTTTACAGTTGGAAAAGTTATATTAGCAAAGACCTTCTTATATGATTGTTTTGAAATACCAGAAAACTACTGACAGTCAGGGCTCAGACAGAGGACAGGAACACATGAGTGACTTTGTTTAGGCGGAGAGCAAGCAGAGTTTTGGTACACAGGATGCATTTAGTAAACAATCAGACAAAGATTATCCAAGAACAATAAACAGACCTGAACTGAAAATTGCTGGAATGTCCACTAAACATGGTAAAAGTCACAAGACGTATAGTGCATGAAAACACAACAGGGAAGGGAAAAGAAGCTGAACCGAACTTACCACAGCAACAATGGCGAATGGTGAAAGACACTAAACGGGACAGATTGAAACACTTAATACCACAATTTGACACTTTGCAGTTATGATAAATGGAGATTCTGATCATTATCAAAGAAATTGACCTTTCTTAATATTTGTTTCAGTCCAAAACAGACAAAATAAACACAACAATTATGACTTCTTTTTTTTTTTTTATTGTAATTCAGGGAATTTATGTTTTTACTCATTATCTTTTAAAGAATTTTCAAACAAATCTGTGATTTTGCTTTATACAGCCCAGAAACGCACCAAGCTGCTGTGCCTCGCGAGAGTCGCAGCACAGCGTCGGGTAATGGATGGCAGACATTATCAGCTGAGCAGAAGCTGCACACATGAGCGATGGCGTCCTTTAAATGCTTCTTCAAACAGACTCCCGAAGAGGAAGGCTGGCTGACAAGCATCTTAATCCCAACACACTGAAACATTTATTCAAAGCTGGAGTTGTGATCACAGTTGAGGGGATTACAGTTCCTCGTGTACTTTTCCTTTATTTTCTGACAAACGAAAGTGAATCACAGACGCAGTCACATCTTCAGAGACCGTTTTAAGAAACATTTCAAACGTCTTCTTTCATTTCACCGAAACACCCAGAATAATCCCATAAAGGCACAACGCTAAAATCCTTTATGTGGGGTCTCTCCTCCTTTATAAGACTATTCAAGGAAAGAAGGGATGGGAAAATATTTTAGCTCGAGAGTTTCAGGTCTCACTCTAATGCAATATTGATGTTCAGAAAGAGGTTGGAGGGTTTCTGGAATGAGTGCTGTAGTCCGGTTGTGGCTCACAACCAAATATGACTAAATGTCTCTCTGTCAACAGCCGTTTCTCTCTGACCACCTCCACAGTTGAGCTTTTTCTTTTATTCTGTATGTTAGTGACATGTTGAAATGCCTTCATGAAAATGGCTGTTTATGTGAGCTCCATAAACCAAGAGGCATGTGTTTGAGGGATTTGGGATTTAAAACATACTCTGACTTTTTTTTTTTTTTCTTTTTTTAATATAAATGTGTGGCAATGTCACTGCATTGCCACACATTTATATGATCTTTGGCTTGGGGCCTAGTTGTTTTTTAGTTGCCTGTAGAAACTGAGCCAGGGTGGTAGCAGCACATTTCACACTCCGCTTGTGTTTTCACACGTAGATATCGAGTACACTACACTTCCCTTGCTGGCACATTTTGAGGCTGATTTAAAGAAACAGATTCTTACTCCCACAGCCTCCCACCAAAACTTTCCCTGTGAAACCTGAAGTGTTCACAGCTTCATGTCCACCTACACTCGGCTAGAGGACGACAGCCAGCCCACCCTTGCCCTTTAACTCCCCCCCCCCCACAGAGGGGAAGAACTGCCAGCTGCCCCCCCCCCCCCCCCCCCCCCCCAACACTGACGAGCCGGCGTGTTCCTCGCCCCTTCTTCAAAATCATCTTGTGCTGATTAGCAGGAAACTTTACAGCTTTTTACAGTTTGTGTCTACTCTTTTTACAAGTGGGCTCCTTTTCATTCCTGGAAGCAATGTGCTGAATAAGGCTGCATGGAGGGGCCTTTTTTTTTTCTTCCCTGACATGATTTGTCTGCACTTTAAGCTGCGATGAAAGGCTGCTGGCAGTATTTGTTTAAAATCTACAAATTAATCAAAAGTAACACCACCTACGTGGCTGAACTCTATTTGGAATTCTGATATTCATCAATCCCGCAGAGGCTTCGCTAAGCCTGAAACATTATCTCTCCTGCTCTTATATTCCAGCCTGAATATTGAGTGGAGCTATTAGATAATGACTCTCCGAGGGAAATGTCACTCCATGAAGCAAAACAAACTGAACAGGAAAGCTTTAATTAATGTGTGTCTCATGGCCTTTTGACAAGGAAACACAAAAAAAAGTCTGAATCACATCACTGGTGTATCAAAGTATTTGTTGAGCTGTGTGAGTTCCTATTTGTGGTGTCCCAGTCAGATGCAGTGTAGACGCACATCCCCGACTCCCTGTGCAGACCAAACATTAACTTTAACAGGGCTTTAGATAAAAGGTACAGCTGTGGGGTATCTCATTATACCCTGAGGGGAATAGACGACGGCACGAGCATCCTTCCTAATTCTGCACAGGAAACAATAAAAGCAGACAAGCCTCTCCGGCATGCCTTATAAAAGTCGTTGAATGTTTCTCTTATAAAAAAAAAAAAAAAAAAAGGTGCTCCTGACTATGCAGTCTGGTGCAGGCATTTTAAAGAAGTTGATTGGCTTCCCATTTATTTAATTTGATTAGGCAACATTAAAGCCAACGCGTGTGCTGATTGTGCTTTAATGGAAAGGGTTGAATTAAAGAATAGCACATGCTGTCTGTATATTGGAAATGATTGTACTGTCTTTTAATGGAGCTCAATGTGCAATTTGTTCTGCAGCGAAATTTTAAAATATTCTCTTGTATCGACTTTTCTAATAGCTGTGCTTTTGTTGTTATTTTGGAGGTCGGAACCCAGAGCAGCACGTTCTTCACACTATATTCAGTTGGTGTAATTCACAGGGCAGCACTATAACATCTCCCTTTCATGCTGTATTAACTTCTTTTAAATAACATTCGTTGTGCTTCACTGTTTTAAATGAAACCAGAATGCAAACTCACAGGACACAATATGCTTGTGACTGTAGCTCAGTTACATAACCAGTCAAAGTGTCCTTGAATGAGATAGTAAACCTCAAGCACCTTGCATGGCAACTTTGACCACTGGTGTGTGTGTGTTTGTGAATAGGTGAGCATGACTGATGTAAAAGCCTGGTGAGATCACCTAAAAACACATCAAATAAATCAAGTCTCTTTACAATTTCTGTCTTCTTTCTTCAGGAGGACACAGACCACAACTACTACACATCGAAGGTGTACCACCCGACAGACCCCATGAGCAAGGATATGTGGGTAAATATTGACCAGATGGACAAGGAGAAAGTGAAGATCCATGGAATTCTGTCCAACACACACAGGCAAGCGGCGGTAAGTCAACAAAAAGAAGGAGCGGCATAAGATTCAAGTATTTAAGCAATTACTCAAGCCCTCTGCTTCTTTTTCAGAACATTTGAATGCATGGACATCATATTTTATAAAAGCTTGTACATACAACATAACTACTTCACCATACTGTGTACAAGCTTCCAGTCGAGTTTTGATGTCCCAAATAATTTGTGTCACTCCACAGCAAAGATGCCTAATTAGTCCCCTGTAGTCCCATGAGTAATTTTACTTAAAATATCAGACATTATTTCACGTTGTCTTATTATTATTATTATTATCAGTATCATTTTATTCCACAATCATGTTTTCCTGACGTCAGATTCAGACGCCTGTCATTTGGCCTCATTTATAGATTTTACTTTCGTAGCTGAGTCACTCCTCAAATTACTTGTTTGGCACACAACACGGTTCAAATAACAGCACTCTGCATATGCACCACATTGACAGGGACCATAATAATAAGTGTGAACACACCCAAAGACCATGACTCTGTTTAATGACCACTTACAGTGTCTGTTCAATGGAGAAAAAAACACAACCTTCAACAGCCACAGTTAAAAAAGTCATAAAAACCCCCAAAAACCCTGCTATTATTCAACATGTCCAATACTTCATTAAAAAAGCTTCTCAAGGGCACAGTTTTGGTGAGGTCCACCATTTCTGTATTAAGGAGACAATAATGTGTTTTTACAAAGAACATAGGGTCCAGAGTCTACTGTCTCTGCCAGATCTCTGCCTGTATGTACAGCATCTCCAGCAGCAATGAGAAATGACAGTAGGTTTTTGCAATATCTGTACAGTGAAGGTCACACAGAAGTAGTATCACCACACAGAATGTCGATCAGGTCAGTTATCAGCTGCTGGGACACTGTGGTTGGTTAATTTTGGCAGTAAAGTTTGCTCGAAATGAAAAATAAAGTAGCGTGTGTGAACCCAGATGTGTTTTCACGGTAATAAAGTGTGAATGTGTTCAGGCGTTAGTTCAGTCTCAAACTTTTCCCGAACTTTAAGTTGGACAGTAACTCTGTACAGTACTATGAAAAAGATCCGCCAGGAAGACAACTGACGGCACTTTGTGTCTTTTACCGTGACAGTAAAATCATGAGCATATGGTTTATAAAGCTGCAAAGTGTTCTTTATGTGTTTAAAGCATTTTAAAGCTCCTCTGCAGTGAAGTTGAAACCTCAGCACTGGCAGGTGACCTGTGTGAGCTGCATACTGATGAAGACGCACAAGGCAGCAGGAGAACTGTCTGGAGAAACGCAGCAGCATGGCAGCAGCAAAAAGAGAAAGCACCCCGGGTGAACAATAGCTGGCGAGGAGATAGAATAGAGTCCCACATTGTGCATTCTGCTCCTCCACCTTCAGTCTGGTAATGATGGATTGAGCCATACAATTTGAGGCAAGCCATTCATTTTAGCCCTGCGAACATTCTGGCGAAAAGGCGAGGCTTTTCATCCAAACAGCAGCGGAGGGATGTGGGAGGTTTCTCTGACTTTGGCTTCATCCGGGGGTAAAAAAAAAAAAAAAAGAATCAATATGTGAATTTCCCAATTCAACGGTCAGCCAAGCGATTCAGAGTCAAAGAGAGGCGCAGGAATCTGGGCTGAAAAATGTGTGAGAATACAGCAGAAGAAGAATGGAAAATCATCTGTGCTGAAATGATCTGTGGCACAGACGAACAGTTTAAATAAATAGTTTATTATGATGGCAGTTAAAGAAACTACATAAAAGTCTCTCCTGTCTAGCTCCGCTGCCTGCCGAGGCTTCGGTCCCAACACTGAAGCAAATTGGCTAATAAAAAAAAAAAAAAAAACACAGCCACAGGGGTCAACTTCATCACAGGACTGCAGAAGTTAAACTCTGGATCAGTTGTCCAGTCAGTGAAATTCAGCCTGATGTGCCACAGGATTACTCCCATCAGCAGCATCCAGGAGCTCATCTGGAAAAGCTGCATGTTTACAGCAACAATATCTGGAGATGATTGTGGCATTTTCATCCCGCGGAAAAAAATAATGACTACTGAAGCCATGGTTTGTGGTAATGCCCATGGTTTGCATATGATTTTATGATGTGTTAGTTGATGTTAACATATATTTTAAAATGTTTATGAGCCTGGCATTGCCAAGAATTGAAAAGCAGATGAGTGACATTAATACTCAGTATATAATGACGGATTTTTTTTCTCTACATCCTAGGCTAAAACTGTTCATAAGTCAAAATGTTGACACATCATGATTTCTTTTTTAATTATTCCATTAACACCATCATTAAAACAGACTTTTTTTGTCTGGAGTTAAGTTTATTTGTGAGTGCACATTGACAAACTGGTGGTCAGACACTATCCTCTTTTTATGTCATCTATTTGGAGGTTTTTTTCTCTTGAGGGCAGAAAAAGATTTCTAAATGACAGATGAGGTATATATATTTACTTTAATCCATTATACCATTTATTAAATTCTTTCTTGTGGGCCATGATTTCAATACGTTTGTATTGTGTCCTGGGGAAAAAACGTATATAAAATGTGAGATTAAGCTGCATCAAACAACACATAGATGCTACAGTCACAAAAAATAAAAAGTACTTCAGCACTTAAAAGCATCATCTATTTTTTTCACGGAACAAGGAACACTCCAATTTTGATCTGAATGTGACACAATTTGTAGATATCCTTTGTGTGTTAACACAGAAGAAGGAAAAACAAAAAGCAGAATGGATGTGACACTTTGAACACCTCTGTCTTTACATTCCCCTTTTCCTTCAGATGTAAATCATCAGCTTGTCTCTCACATGAGAACAGTCTCTGTTTCTGATCTCCACCTGCCTGTATCTTCCTGACTGGGGTCATCTGTCTGTTTTTCCCCTCACAGAGAGTTAATCTGTCCTTCGATTTCCCGTTTTATGGACATTTCCTGCGTGAAATCACCGTGGCGACTGGTGGTAAGTGAACACCACTCCTGGACTCTGCTCCTTCTCAGTAGTAGTTATTAGTGTTATTATTGGACATGGTGCATCTGCTTGGCATACAATATTGTACACAGACAGCTTTTATTGCTGTGGGGTTCAGGAGGGAATGTGGTGAGATTTATGAAATGAGTCTGGATTACCGAGGCATTTGTGAAATTTCAAAAGAGACCAACAGCATTTGTCCGTATACGAGTATGTCCGAATGTGTTTCTTGTCCTCTGTGAGTCCTGAGTGAAACCTGGCCTCTGTAAAAGAATAAGATTCCTACCTTGGAATACTGGAAAAAAAAATTCTACCGAGCAATAAGTTATTTGTTCATATGTTGCTGCTGGGAAAGTAAATCAGAAGATTCAGGGTTGAGAACCCTCGTCTGGACCAAGCCGCTGTACAAAACCGCCAACAACACTCTGCCAGCCAAGCAGTCGGCCTGATACAAGAGCATTTCGAGCCCTCACCTCCGCGGGATAGTCTGCAAGAGCTGTGGACAGAAAAAAAACAAACCGCTCCCAACGCTGAGAAGCAGCCACTGCACACCAGACTGAGCTGGAGAAGAAACCAGACCAGTGGGTTTGGACTGGAAACAGGAGTTGCTCTGCCAAGCGGGCAAGTACGCCCTGATACACACTGGTGAGGAGGGAGGGGGGGGGGGGGGGATCAGGAAATGTGAATGTGTGGGTGAGACACATGACATGGCAGACGTGTTCGCCAGCGTGTGCAAAACAATTTTCCACTTGAGTCTCGACGGCGAAACCGCAACACCCCAGCCCACTATTATCACATCAAAGACTAAACCCCTGCTCTTAACCAACTATTTGAAAGATGCTGTGCTGCGTTTAACTGCACTGGAATAATAAAGAAATAATTCGCTGTGTCTCTTATCGTCATTATCATCGCCATCTCGTTTTTCCCAACTTGATGCTGAGTTGGCTTTAGAAAATGTTCTGAATGATGAAGAGGAGGCAAGAAGACGCTCGGAGCGCAGAGGAGATAACCAGAATTTGCATTCCTGCAGACAGAGATGGAGGGACGAGACTGAGGAGGAGAGGAGGGAAACCGAAGAGGAGAAGGCGGCGGCTATCTGCCTCTCGCAGGCCTCCAGGACTTTTTCTCTGAGACGTCCTCCTCATATCCCTCCTTTTCAGGATGGAGCCCTCCGCTCTTCCTCAGCTCTCGCCACCACACCATCTCAAGCAACTCCCCGTTTTTAACTATAGCAAATATTTTTCTTTATGCTTCCTACACTGAAACTCTGCAAGAAAAGATAATTTTTTGGCCATGTAGCGTGATGAAACTGCACCAGATTTACAATTACCCAATACAATAACGTTGTGAACGGCACAGCAGCCAGTCCTCCAACATCCTAAGGTTACGGGCAGTAAGAGTGGGTTTGGAATTCTGCCTAATGAAACATCTGAGGTCCAAGTCCACTTTCATGGTTTTGCATATCGTAAATCTTAACGTACACACTCCCGTCGTAACAGGTAAATGATTTACTTTCGTGCAACATCATAGATTTTGTTTGCTGACCACAAACTCCTGCAAATACAAACCAGCTGGATGCACAGGTTTCCGGAATGGAGGCATTTAACATTCCAGGTGCTTTGTGACTGTCAACCTGTCTGTTAGTCTCTAGTCAGCTTGGATCTGCCCTGTAACCCTGAGTTGAACTGGATAAAAGATGGATGGATTGATCTTACTCGGCTCTGCTAGATTGTTCAAAGCACAGTTTTCCTTTTCCAGTGTCTAAGTTATTCAAAAAACAATGTATGAGGTGCAGAGAGGCATGTAGTTAGTGCACTGTTATCTTCAGTAATGTGCCATTGACCAACTTGAATCAGGTTTTTATTCTGTGCCGCAGTGTTTTCCCGTAATTTTAAAGGTGTCTTGTATCATTCAGTTCAACTTTGTGTATAGTGCCAAATACAACACAGTTATTTCTTGACACTTTTACAGAGGGAAAACCCAATTCCACACGAGTGAGCATATGCAACAGTGGAAAATAAAAACCCTCCAACAGGAAGAAATGTTTGCAGAAATTGGCTCGTGGTGGATCATGTGCACAGATGGGTTGGTAGATAGTTTTGCGGTTTTATGAGATACAAACAGTGGCCTTCTTGATGAAGCTCTAATGCTTTATTCATCCGACCTCCTGATGCAGGCTTCTATAGTTACTGCAGTCATTCATTTTATATCCTGGGTAGTTTCCATTGTAATTTCTGAAGCCATTAGAGGGCATCTTGTGCATCTATTCCTCCATCCATACATCTTCTATACCACTTCTGTCCTGTTCAGGGTCGTGGTGCACTGGAGCCAATCCAGCTAACTATCGGCAGTGTACAGACTGGACAGGTCGCCAGTCCATCACAATGTAAACACAACAGACAATCACAAACATTAAAGGGCCTTTACGGTCATTGGAACCTCTGACTTTCTCACTGTGAGGCGAACCACTGCTCCACCGTACGGCCCACGGTCAACTTATGTCTTAATTTAATATGTGAAATGATGCTATTCAAATATCAATAGCAGCATACTTTGCAGAAAACAGTTAAAGTGTAAAGATAAAATTGATTGTCGACTGACCAATAGATTGATTGGTGAGGAAATATACAATGCCATGAATCACAGCTTTAAGTATGTATTGTATTTAGAGGTATAGGCATTTAAAATCTTTTCAGGTCTTGAATAACCAATCAAAACACTGGAAATTCAAAAGTAAAATGATTGTAGCTTTGATCCAGTGGTAGTCTCAGAAATGTCCCTTATTACTGATCTTTTCTTGTTTAAATACATCCATATTTTACACAGTCGATTCAACAGCAAACAAAGTCTCAATCAAGTCAGGACACATTAGAAGATTCCTCTAATTTGTCTTGAAAATAAATGAAATTAAAGTCATTCTCACAGTGAGGAGGGCAGTAGGTTTGAGTAACTGTGATTACCACATACTGCAGTGAAGTGACAGGCAGAACAGGGAATCTGTAGTTCTCATGTCGATGTGTTTACAGCTCAGCGGTGAATATCACTGATGATATACGATCTGACCACTGCCAGCTGTATCGACGAATATCCAGCTGTGGCATGCTGTTTATCAAACCAGCTGTTGTACAAGCAGAATACAAATAAAGACTTGCAGGAAACACATCAGCAGTCTTGTGAGATCTATATTTTACCCAGATTTATATAATATACCAAGCATTCATCTACACTGCAGACCTTGCACACAATACAGAGGTTCTCTGATGACTCCGGTTATTGTACATGAGTTTTTGTGTCCTCAACAATAACACAAGAATAAATGTTTACTAAATTAAAAGTGAGTGTGCATGTAGACCCTGCCCTGACTCCTGTGAGCTCCAAACATCTCCAATAAAACAGAGAATATCCTGTAGGTTAAACTAAGCTCTGTCTGAAGGAACAAAGACCTTGTCTAAACACAATGTCTAATAAATTGAAGCTTTAGTCTGGCGGGACTGTTAATTCTCTTTCATGTTTTTCTTGGACATACACAATCCACGTCTTGTGAGAGGCAACACACAGACATGCAAGACAGAAACGTCCTGCACAATCCCACCCTCCTAAAATACTTTCCCTACCTCGATCACGCCATCTAGTTTCTCCTTCGTCTGTTTGCTGTCTCCCCGCGGTTTTCATTGTGCTCTGCCCAGTACCCTTCTGCTCGAATTGCCGTCCATAATGAATGAGTTGCTTCTGTATTGAGTGCCCTGCAGCCTGCACCTCTTTAGTGTATCGAGCTGTCTGATTTTCTTTAAACTGTCAAATAGGTTGGATTGCTGGAAAGTAAAAGGCTGTATATTATAGAAAAGAAGAAAAAAAACCTTGGATGCCAGGCTATAGGCGAAGTGTGCGTGTGTGCATGTTTTCGGTTGGGGGATTTATTTTCAGAGGTTGAAAGTGAAGCCAAAAGAATGACAGGGAGACATGAGAACATGCTTGAGTTGGATGTTGGCAAAATATGAGATGAGATGGAATGTGGAGCGTCAGATAAAAGAAAGTATACTGCTCCTTGTTTAGCCGCACCGTTGCGTTTATATTCACTGTGCTTTCTCAGAGGTAGACTAAACAAACCTGGCTCTTTCTGTACTTCATGCTTTGTGACAAAACTTGAACGCTTTTATCTGCCCCGTTGTGCCGTTTCTGCTAAAGATTTTTAGATTAGTTATACAAGGCTTTTTTTACATATTTGAAGCTAAAGTTCATTCGCTCATTGTTCTTAATTCATTCGTGATACATGATAAAACGTTGTTTTAACCTGAATATTAAAACTATGATGACAAGGAAATCACTGAGCTATGAGCCTCTACACAGAGGCTCTGCTGATCCCAGAGGTCTTCTATGAGATTCAGGTCTGGAGAAAGTGTAAGTTACTCCTTTTGAGGTAACCCCATCTCCATCAGCCATTCAATCATGAGGTAACCTCGGCGAGCTGGAGCATCATCGTCCATGAAGACGAAATAAACCTGTGTTCATGCAGGAGCACAATGACTGGATTAATGACGTTATTGGGGGGGGTGTCACTGTAACAACAACACAACGGGGCAGTTCTGTATTGACCAGACCCTCCTGCCCACACTTTTCCGGTGACAACAGAGGCTGATGGATGCAGAGTGCTCTCCATGACGTCTGGTCCCTCGCCCAGCGTTAATGCTCCCTGGTCCATGCAAGACAACGCCTGTGCCTGGGAGTGTGTTCAGGTACCCTTGCAGGTCGTCTTGCATGCAGGCCACGCTGATGTAAAAGGTTTCTAATGGTCTGATGTCACTCTTGGGGGCCTCTCATCTCCCTTAATTGTTCCTGAAGGTTGAGTGGCAGCCATCATCCAGTTCCACAGGGCACCGTTCACAAAGAAGTGGTCATTAGTATAGGACATGGCCAAAGGACGTCCCCTTCTATGACTTTGTGTGACTCTTCCACTCAGTGAACACTTGCATCTGAGAAAATCCTGCATGAAGCTTCAGTGATAGTGTTGTTGTTGATGGTAATGTTAATAAGTTGTTCGGTGTGTTCTTGGTCTCACGATGTCAAAAATGTAAACAGTAAAATGAGAAAGTCTGGCTAAATACTAAATCTAATTGAACAAAGACATTTATTGATTGATTCATGATGAAACACCTGTTGTGAATTTTGCCATAAAGCTTCTTGTTAGAAAACATCAAGTTGTGCATAAAATACTAAAACATGGAGCAGTTAGAGATGTGCATTCAAAAGTTAAGAGAAGGTCAAATTAAGTTCACCTGTAAAAGCTATCATGTTTTTTATGTTAATTCTGAAATTTCACTCAAAGCGCATATATCTTTTTGTGAGTTGTTTACATTATCCATTATGTCTTTTTTAATAGGTTTAAACCACGTTTAAAGTATACTGTAAATGTGTAGAATGTTTTGCACCTTTTTTGTTAACAGATATTTTCAATACTGGAGTCATTTCATCTAGTCTCATTGAATACATCACTTAAACTAACTTTAAAAATGTTCAAGCCTGAGTTCTTTTGTGAGATGCTTTTGATCGAGATTAAAGTAACTGTAACGCCAGCAACTCATCCTGCAGGACTAATTCGCGATCACTCCTCTGCAAGGTGGATTTTTCTGCCGTCGTGACTTCACATGACTAAATAAAGTCAGATCTGATTCACTCCTCTCCTGCTCTCAGTGCTGACAGTGCTGTATATAGAGGTAATACCGAGCACAGAGGTCTTTGGGAGAAGATTGATTTCCCTCATGGTATAGGTTTGCCTGTGGTTTCCAGCGTGATAGATGTGTTTTTATAACTCTCTCACTGTATGAGAGACATATGGTGACATGGAATAGGGGTTTATGAGCCTGGCTTCAATGAGCATTTTCCCCCCGAATATTCTTTTCCTTCTCAGCAGAGGTTTTTCTGCCTCCATGCCTCTGCAGCCTCTTAAACAATATTGCTCTACATCAGACTAAAAGGGGATATATTTCACTGTGGCGTGCCTGATTATTTTATTCTGTTGCCTCTCATAATTGGAAGAACATGACAAGCTTCCTAATGGCAGTGAGGAAGCAAACAGCCCCCCACATCATCACACTACCAGCAGCAGTATGACCAGTTGATACAAGGCAGAATGGGCCGATGCGTTCTAGTTGTTTAATCCAACATCTGATCCTATAATCTCAATGTGTCAACATGTGCTCAATCTTTGAATCCACGATGTTGCATGACCCAAATGTCAGGTGTGTTCTCTTTGTTCTGGGTGAAACATGACAATGAGATTTTCATTCTATTTTTGCTTTTGCTTTTTTTACAATCGAGTCAAAGTGAGAACAATACCTTGTGTCTTGAATAAATCCTGCAGCAGCAGCTGGTTTTTTTTCTAACCACAGCATATAAATTAAGACATTAAGATGTTGGATTCTCTTGTCATCATTATAAATGGTTTTTTTGTTGTTTTTTTTATGCAAAGGCTGCTCTCATTTGATGGATCGTAGGTGTTTTCCTTGTTTTTCTGGAATATCTGTCTTCACATGCTGCTAAATGATGTTGCTCCAGGTTGTGTTGTCTGAGCACGTTCCTCGCTGTGGGACCGTTGTGTTTCTGACAAAATGCATCAATCAGAAACTTTAACACAAAGTTACTTTTACTGTCACAGTCTCTTCATTAATGACCATGACTGATGAAGATAAGAATTGTGGAAAGTACTGCAATTGAGGAATTTAAATAAATCATGAGGTTTAGAGCCCTGAGTGTTGCACATAATGGCGTATCTTCCTCTAAAGCCCCTCTGATTTGTCCTTCTGTTTTTGATCAAAGATAATAGTGCTAATTAATGGTTGTTCCGAGCTGGAGCTGCCTCCAGCTCCGGACCAGAGACTGGGAGGGAAGCGATGGTTGTCGTTTAATGAAGAGTTCGCTCTTTGGACTGGAGGGCAGACATGTTGTTGTCATCCTCATAGATACTGTATCTGTTAATAGCTTTATTGATGGAGGAAAGGTAGAACTGGGGGTTGGGGAAGATTGTTGGTGGAATCTGCCTGCATATTTTGAACTTATATTATAATTATCCTCAACAATCTATATGTGAAAGCAATTTTCTGAAACACTAATATCCAGCATTTTGTCTCTTTTTTTCCTTCAGGGTTCATCTATACTGGCGACGTGGTCCACCGCATGCTGACAGCCACACAGTACATCGCTCCTCTCATGGCCAACTTTGACCCCAGTGTCTCCAGAAACTCTACCGTCATCTACTTTGACAACGGTAATACCCCTGATGAGTAATTTCTGCCAGAATCCGTTTCAGTCTCTTTTAATGGAAGGCATGAATCTGCACTTCAACTGGCTGCAAAATGTTTGATTTAGACCTCCCACTGAGAAAAATGGCAAAAATGTGTTGGTTCATACAATATCCATCAATCTTCTACACTGCTTTGGTGTAGATTCTGCATATTCTACTTGGATATCTCCTTCATTAGAACGTGTCAGAAAACATGCAAACAAATATACAAGTACCAGAGCCACACAGACTTTAAGTAGCCAATATGTCCTTAAAAATATAATTTCATTGGTACATTTTTTTTTTTCCTTTCTTCATGGAGCTTCCTTCACAGGCCTCTATATTCTACATAATCACTTTAAACTACATAGATGCCCCTCCTCAATCTCCACATCTTTCCTTCGTGGTCCATGATGGTTGTTATCCATCATGTCCGTCACTGTCGTCTGATCCCTCTGCAGCGGAGTCACTGGCTAACTGTGTGACCTTCTACTCCAGAGCTCATCAGACTAGAACCAAACAGGCAGCCTGTCGATCCTCAGCCCGCCTGCTCATCCGTACGCCGTCCATCAGTCAATGTCCACAAGTGCTTCATGCGCCGTATGTTAAGGAGGAATCAGAGTATCCATTTTGAAAAGTATTACTGAGCACAGTCATGAGGTGTTCAAAGTATTTATTTATTTTTTGTTATGTACAAACAAGTGTGAGAAATGACAGCCATGGGTTAAAACTGGCCTGTGAGACATGACCTTGTAAAGTGTCAAAATAGCTGAGATTAACTGACTTTTCTAAGTAAAAGTAACTTCTGTCCCTAATTTTCCTTCCTGTGTCAGTAAGAGTAGAGGTCATAAACACAACACGGATTCCTGGAACTGATCTGAAGAGGGCAACGGTGTTTGTAGCTGAGAACTTGTACAACTGTGGAAGAGAACTGAGTGAAACACATTAGTGCCATGTTGAGTTGTGTAAAAACATGGATGCTAAAGGCAGTAAGGCTCCTGTTTTCTGAGGATTTCAGATTGTTATTATATATATAGAAGTAAAATTGAATGTGAACATTTTCAGAATGTACTTGCGGTTTCTTCCACTGTGCAAAAGTTTGAGTGTTAACATTTGGAAATTATTGTGCATTTATTTGTTTGACCAGCCTTCAGATTCAGTTTAGATTCAGACGGAAATGAGCTTAAGACTCACGTGAAGCTTTTTTCTCAAACGTTCACCAAAACAAAACTTCATTGAATCCCTTGGGCAGATTATTTCTCTGTATTTAACCTATCCTGTTCAGACAAAAGCTTTTTAGGAGCAGTGGGCTGCAGCAGTACCAAGAGACCACACTGGTGGTTTTCACTGTACCAACTGAAGTCTCTTGCAAGTCCAGGGATTTATTCCTTTTAAGTCACAAGCCAGCTTCTCTAATCCTTAGACCACCAATGTATTGTTGATTGAAGAATACATGTGATCAGTCGAGACAAAATGAAGACCTCCTCCCAAGCTGTCCTCCAGTTAATTTACAGTTCTGGAGTTGGGAACTGTTTTCAACACCCGGCACTGTGAGTATGACTTGTTGTTGCCAGTGGGAGCACAGTGACAGCACCGTGGTAAAAATACCCCATCGCGCCACACCAGTATTCATTAATTTTTGATTCCACAAGTTAATTTTATAACTTGCTGCACCAGCAGCTGTGGATAAAATAACAATTTCATTACATCAAGACAGGCACAGAACTACAAAGCTAGACTCACTCCACCCCAGGTACAGAATAATGACAAGTATTCACCCCTGACTTAGGATTGATAGTAAAAGTACTCATTTTGTCATTGAAGATATTCTGATGAGTCAAAGTGAAGAAAAGCACAGCTGAGGAGAATAAAATTGGAGAAATAATGGCAGAATTCTTTTAAAGATTCGGTTTTATAAGCCCCACTAAGATGACTCGCTGTCAGAGTCCATTTACACTCATTGTAACTTCAGTGAGTCCGACAGCTCTGCAGGCTCAGCGGAGTGAGCCGAAAGGTGCCCGTAAGACACAAAGTGAGCTGGAAGGTGTGACTGCATGTGTCTCATCGGTGCATAATTACTACTTTTCCATCTGCAACTTCATCAGTTCCACTTCAGTCATTTCATCAACACAGTGATGGACACATGAGGCACCAAGTGTGTAGCATTGATCAAATCTCTGATTAGCTCACCCACTCAGTGATCTGCGAGACTAAGTATGAATAATGAAGTGGCTGAGTGGCATCCTCTCAGGATGTTTTTATCAACACTCTTTAGTTAAACTGCAATCAGTGGCTAACACAGCAGCGAAACTGCTTTCTCTACATATCAGTGTTGTTATCAGAGGAACGAAATGGCTTAAGGAGCCCTTAGTGTGCTGACGGGCAGTTTAATGAGCTGCAAGAAAGTAGATTTTCATCGGTTGGTGTTTCAATACATGTACAGTGTATTTACCCTATGAGGTCACAGTTTCTCTGAAATAAGTCATTTAATCATCTCTTCATCTGCTAAGCAGCAGCATGAATTGCTTTTAATTTGACACCAGCTTTGTTTTCTTACTATTTGACTGAAATGATTGTTCTTTCTTGGTGTTTAATGATGGTTAATTGGTTTACATGTCCAGAATAAGCTTATGTCATGCCTTACTACTTATACCAGCACTGCTGGGACTTTTGAAAAGCTACACTATTTTCATTCACTTTATTACTAGATTTGAATTAATATCTGACATTCAATTCCCCTGTGGAAATATCTCAAATGTCATAAACAATCAATGTACCATATAAAAAATTACACAATGGTAATCAATTGTATTTCTCTCTTAGAAGAATAAACATGTGAGCTCTAAACATTTAGTTTTAAAGATTAATTCCTTCTCAAAAGTAACTTGTGGTTTTAAAATGTGTGAAGTAGATTAGACAGTGTGATTTGTATTTAAGTATCTCTAAAATGACATATTTTACAATATTACTTCAATAGTACTCTTCATTATAATAATGCGTGTACTATTTATCTGTTACTTCCAGCCTTCCATATTGGCTGTGTTGCTTCTCTGGTTATATCACTCCTTAGTTTTTCTTTCTCACAATGATGTATTCAGATTTTTCTCATTTTTTAAAGATGCTCCTCATTTTATTTGACAGTAGAAATTGATTTGTGTTAAATAATTCAGTGTGGCCTGATTAGAAAATTGGCTAAGTGACAATCATGGTGAATAAAATGTGAGTAAATTCAACAACAACCAAAAATTGAGTAACTACATCTAGAGAAATAAAAACCCTCATCGGGATGAGGGTACGCTGGCCTTACAGGCTGGATTTGTTTTGTTTGCTTCAAGTTAAAACAGCATGTTAAGCTTGCCGGTGGCAATACAAACAAGGCTGGTGTTTGCTCCCTCCACGCCTCCTCACTCCCTCTGTATTTTTAGCTGGGAAGCCCCGGATAGCACCACAGACCCCCCTCCTCAGCCCGACACATTTTAAGCAGACTTAGATTAGACTTAACTTGTGCTGACTGAGTGAACCCGCCCTGCCATAAGTTGCTGTTGACACTCTGCTGCCTCTCTCGTCCTCTGCTAATACGTCCCTGTGCAGCGTGTCGGTCCCATTAACCTCCAGTCATGAAGCTGTGAAAATATTATTCGTCCCACAATGTTAAATGCCAATACTGCTCGACCCATACTAGTTTAACCTCCTGCTTCAACACATGAAATATCCATGTCCAGTGCAAGAGGCCCTCCAAACACCACATGTAATTTATTATAAGGTTTCCGGTACAACCGGTGGCTTCGACTCTCCAGACTGTCGGCAGGAAAGAGGAAAGCTCGGCTTTGCTCTGGATGGAGGCGCTCTGGTTGTGTGATGGAAAAATTGATCGGTTGTGTTAACAAACCTTTATTGCCGTGGCACAGAGCCAAATGACTGACTCTGGGGGCCAACGGCTTTCATATCGATAGTTTCAACAGAATCCACAGTAAATCAACATATAGTCTGGTGCTTCAGTTATTTCCCATATTATAGCAAATCCTCCTTATGACTATCTTTGATTTGAAGTTTTAATCTTTACATTTATGCTGTATTACCAAACCAAATATGATTAATCACATTCTCCTAAACATGAATTTTTACAGTCATTATTACAGTGGTATTTTAGCAACTTTTTAAGCTACAACAAATTATACAAAATATTGAATGTATCAGTGCATAATGAAACACGTGTTTATTAATTTAACTCTATTCTAGGTGTCACATTCTTCTCTCTCTCTCTCTCTCTCTCTCTCTCTCTCTCTCTCTCTCTCTCTCTCTCTCTCTCTCTCTCTCTCTCTCTCTTCTCTCTCTCTCTCTCTCTCTCTCTCTCTCTCTCTCTCTCTCTATATATATATATATATATATATATATATATATATATATATATATATATATATATATATATATATATATATATATATATATATATATATATATATATATATATATATATATATATATATATATATATATATATGACATTGCAGATTCTCTTACTATTCTTTATTCCACCTCCCAACATGGAGTTCTCAAGTCACTTCAGTATAATTTCAATAAAATTAACAGGCATTCTTTAGGCTTCTGTTGGGCACAGAACCCTTATTACCAATGCCACTCCCCCATATCACTACCCTTAATGATGCAGAACTAGAACAGGTTTCATAATATAAATATTTTCTTCTTTGGGCAGTTTTGCTCATGATGATCTGGTATATTCCAAGAAATGTTTTGGGTAAAGACAAGTTTTCTCCCCTGAATTCTCTCGTGAAGAAACCCTGTTAAAGCTTCAATTCCAACGTACAGCAAAAGTAATTTACTATTCTGTCATTCGGCACATTTTTTCTGAGAAACTACCAATGTTGTGAAAATTGCCTGAGCTGCATACAGTCCGTCACGGTAACGGCCACACCTTTGAGTCGGCTTCGTCAAAAAAAAACCTCTGGTTTTCTTGCGGCTTCATTCTTCTCGAGTCAAGTATTTTCATATCAGTGCCAGTCACCTCACACCTCACAACCACCAGGGGAATGAAGTCTCTGCCAAAGTATAATCCCTCAAAAACAGATCGTTTTCCACACATCATCGTTACCCCGAGGTCTTCCCTGTCCGGTCAGCAGTTCATTTCACACAGGAGACACAAGCTGTTGTAATCGCTGTCATCTCCTTTAATCCACCTTTCTCTCTGTGTCGTCCTGCATGTGACGATGAACTGTGTGTTTCTGTTTCCCTCCTTCAGGTACTGCTCTGGTGGTGCAGTGGGACCACGTCCACCTGCAGGACAACTACAACCTGGGGAGCTTCACCTTTCAGGCCACGCTGCACAACACTGGCAGGATCGTCTTTGCATATAAAGAAGTATGGAATCAATTATGCCCCCCCCCCCCCCCCCCCCCCCCGTTCTCCTTTATTACTTTGTGTCATTTTCCAGATGAATGAGTAAAGCTTTTATTACTGTGTCATACATGCCGCTTTGCCACAAATCTTGACTTGGCCTCCTGAAGGTTTAAATTCATCTTGACGACTCCTAGAGCTCTGGCTGGTTTAGGTCACTGTTTCCAGAGTCAGAACCAAGGTTGGAGAAACGACATTCAGTTTGTAAGCGCCAAATTCCTGGAAGAAAATCCTGCTTTTATGCGCAATCATGTAGACCTTTGCTGCATAAATGTTAGATTTTTTTTTTTTTTTTTTCATTTGACTTGACGTGACAATTTCTGTAGTTTCTCTACAATGTTTCTGGGTTTTGTCATTTGCTCACTTTTCATATGTTGTTTGAATAAGTATGAGTGAATATCTGTTATTTGTTCCTGTATCTGAGCACAGCCAGACAAAAATAATAAAATAACCCTAATATCCCAGGTTCAAGTCCAGGCATGAGGCCTTTCTGTGGGAGTTTTCATATTCTCCCTGGGCATGTGTGGGTCTCCTCCCAGGGTCCAAAAACATGTTTGAGATTTATTTGTGACCCGACGTCGCCTCTTGGTGCATTTGTGAGTGTATGTGGTAGAACATCTCTGTGTTTGCCCTGTCGTGAGCCGCTGATCTGTTCGGGGAATCCAAGTAATAGTTGTTTCAAAATAATGGCTTTTCAAGACACGCATACATACGTTTTTTTTTTATTTCAAATAAAAAAGCTGTATTTCTTATTTTCACATCCACATTTTTTTTTTTAAAGCTGTATTTTTGTGTTTTCTGTATAGACATACAGACAATTGATGCCAACATTACTCACAAACTAATGAGAAAAGATCACTTGATTGTATTTTAAGTTTTTCCTTGTGCTTTAAGCCGTAACAATGTTTCGGGTCACTGCAGAGCCCAGAGGTGTCTGTTCACTTCCACATTTCATGAATGTATTGAAAAACAACTTAATTGAGTGGAGAGAAAGAGGAGGTAATGAAAAATATTATCCAGCAGACACTGCTCCAGGAGTGTGAAATTGCAATAACTAAGTAATGATCTATGATGATTGCAGTTCTTATAACAGCAGGGCTCCATCTTTTATGGCTTTTACATAATTTGTTCTTTTCACACATTCATGCGAGCTAATCTCAAGGCTGCCAAAATGTTTTATTACGCTGCTATTATTGGCTTAAAATGACCAACTCGACCATTCCACAAAATCCAACTTCTTACATAACCTTAAATATTACAAGAGGTGTTTTGCACTTTCATATCACTTTTCCATCACCAATCCATCCTTGTATGTCACATGTTTGTCACTGTACTGTGCACATATGTGTTTTTGGTGTGCACGGTCAAAATGCCAGATTTTAACACCACGGATGTCAGATCCTGTGTTTTTCCAGAGATGAGTCGGTCTTCACCAAGCTGTTGCTTATTTCTGTCCCATCTGTGCTTGAAATGTTTATTCTGGGCTCCAAAGATAGCCATATGCTGACTGAAGCTGCTCATTGCCTCAGCAGATTCCTATGGGAGATTGTCAGTATGGTCAGACTGCCTGTTACCAGTTCACAGCCGGTCCCAGACTGTCATTGTCCCGATAATTGATTTCCACTTTTCAATTTCAGATCCCCATTGAGGTGTCACAGATCAGCT
Organism: Blennius ocellaris; assembly: GCF_963422515.1. Classification (NCBI taxonomy): domain Eukaryota; kingdom Metazoa; phylum Chordata; class Actinopteri; order Blenniiformes; family Blenniidae; genus Blennius; species Blennius ocellaris. Next base: position 17,123,106 of record NC_137668.1, read on the forward strand.
CTGTCAATCATCCGGTGAAGGTGGGCCTGTCTGATGCTTTCGTGGTCGTCCACAAGATCCAGCAGATACCCAGTGAGTCTCAAACATGAATCTCTGGCTTATATCCCTTCACATGGACAAGCAAGGAACGTCTGTATTCACCCATATGCCAACTTTGAACATATTTTAAATGTGGCTTGGTTTAGTTTTCATTGCAAGGCTTTTGAAAATAATAAGAAAAATAGCATTGCAACCCACCAATTGGTACAAAACCATGCAAGATATCATGACCTTAATTGATTAGACCTAAGATTAGATCACATGCAAAACAAAGCTTTGTGGCATTTTTGGAGCTACTGTTTTTAAAATATCCAACTTCAGGGTAATATTGGCATTCATTTTCGCACTTTGTATGATTTGGGGAAACATTATACTATATATCTGTCGATCAAAACCCTTTTTTCATGTTTAAAGAATATCTTGCACACATTTTAAAAACATATACTGCGTCGTATTATAATTCCACACCAACTGTCTTCAGCCTTCAGGATAACTCCAGTGTTTTATTTTCAGATCCTCATCTTTGAAATGATTTGCTGATGTTGTTGAGCATACCATCATGTTGGGAGCTGATATTTTTGATAAGATTCTTTTCTATTGGAGGTTCTTTCAAAGTGCAGATTGAGGACATAAAACACAGTTTGTGGCCACAGCATAAGACGCTAATGATGTCTTTGGATTTTGGGTGCTAAAATCTTTTTTCTTGCCTGTAGCTTATTTATCAAAACTAGTCCCTTTAAATGTATTAGTATTTATCACCATATTCCCTCTATCCCTTTTCATTTCTCACTGTCTTCTTTCACATAGATACAAAAAAGTGTGTATTCTGCACAAGCAATACCCAAGCCCTGCTCCATACTTTAAAATATATATATATCACTGTAGTTTTAAACCAAGCCAGTGGAGGAATTCCATTTGCTTGGTTTAAAACTACAGTTATTTTTTATTTTATTTTATTCATTTATTTATTTTTTACAGCTTGCATCTTCCTCTGGTCATCATAGAAAACTGTTTTCCAGAAATGGAAACGCTGACATGCATTGCAATAGCAACTGTAGTTATGAAAGCATAACTACCTTCAGGGTATATTCAAGAGTGGACCTGATGATGGTTCAGCCTTGTCTGGTTTGCTTTAGCTTCCACTGTCATCACCTCTTCTCATTGGGCACCGCTCCAGATCTGCCTGTCCCATTGACTTTAGAGTTACTGTAATTTAGACCTATTAAATCTAAAAGCAAAATACAAGCATACAAGACATACTTCAAAGCTTTTTTTTTATTTAATCTAATCCTAACTCTCTCAGACTTCTGGTGGACTCTGATTCCTAGTCTGCTGCAATAATAAGTTGTCAAATCTGATTTATTCAGTAATTTACGCTGTGTTTTGCTGGTGCGTGTTTAAGTTGGAGAGCATTTTTTTGTCAAAGTGAAAATCTCAGGAGCTTTTTTTCATCCCCCACTTGGCCTCTTGTGCTCTATGTAGCAGTAGTGATAATAATTGTTTTGTAAGTTTGGTGCGACTAACACAAATCTTAAAGATACCCGTTCTATAGAAATGGTGGGGGATTTCTTTTGACGTGGACTTTTTTCTGTCTCATCTGACGGCCTGTGTAGGGCATCTCTTTCCATAAGGTTACGGCTGGCACTGAGAGATCTGAATAGAGAACCTGTTAGCGCGGTCCTCCCGGACTTCATAAACCAAAGCTGTCTTTGATGCATCTGACACAGTGTGATGAAACCAGCTGCTCTGTGATGGAGTGATGAAATCCTGAATGGAAGCAGATTTAGGCCAGAGTGTCCTGTTGAACATGACATCATGTCTCTTATGTGTGCTCTGATTTTTCTGCTCTGATCTTTGATCTGAAAACAAGATGCTATATTCTTCAAGTAGAGATGAAGCAGCCAAACATAAATCTCTTCTTGATAAAATGTTGGACTTGACTAATTTATGAATCCCATGTGACTAAAGGAAGTGTTGCATTTCATGGTGATACAAACGGAGAATCCCTCCTTCAAAGTGTATAGTATGCATGATTTTGAGTTTAAAACTCCAAAAGTATAAATATGATGCTCTCTGGAAATAATGGGACACATTCTTCTCAACTACAGCCAATAACCTACTTTGTTTTTGTTCGTTTGTTGGATTAATTAAAAAAGAGTATTATCTTATAATCTCCATCATTGTGCTCCTATCCTCTCAACCATTCTTGTTTTCCACACTGTTAAAATACAAATACAAAATGTTAACAAATGTATGTTTAATTACTTTTTGTGAAACAAATGTCTTTGAAGAAATAAAGTAAAAAAAGAAGCTTCTTTTAGGCTGAATACAACATAAAAAAACATCCCAGAAACTATTGAAAATGTTTCCATTTCTATCAAACATTGGAGTTTTGTTTTACAACTGGCCTATCACTGTTTGTTATTTTAGATCATTAATGTCATTAAATCTATATGTTTACAATTTACAATTTAAGCCCTGGGCTATAGAACTAAAGTTATTGTGTTTTTTATTGCTCTGTCGTCTGGAAGGTAACAGTAAGTGGAGTTGGAGAATAACAAACGAAGAGCACGATAGAGCCTATTGCCGAACAGACAATAACAAGATGGAATATGTTATTTGCACATTTGCTGATCTGTTATACATTTGTTAAGCTAACATGAAAGGGAAAAAAAGAATCCCTTCCTGAAGTCCCCTCACTGTGTTTGGACAGTCACCATGCCTATGGAAATTGTGTTTTATGGAGTTTTTATTAACTCAACATTATGAAATTAAAAACTTTACATGTGCTGGAACAAGACTTAATTTTCTTGTGGAGCTTTTGATATTTGCAAAGTCCCATCAGCTCATATTTGAAACAAAAGGGCAGTTTTTGCATCTCACACATGCGGGTCTGAAAAGCCCGATTTGCCCCACGAGGTGTGGAGAAGGAGACTCTACGGTCAGAGATCTTTCCTGATGATGGTCATTAACGTGATGCAAATTAGCAAAAAAGACTCTCTAATGGAAGGATTGATTAAAAAGGACAAGGACTAACATTTAGGTTAGTCCCTGAGTCAGCAGATTTTATATGACAAAAGGAGACCGTATCAGCACATTCCTCGAAGTGGTTATAGTTTATGTGTTACCTCAAGTCTTCTTGCTTCTTGCATATAAAGTACAAGTATAGGTTGTAAAGAAAATGCTGCTGAGTGGGCATTTTTTTTTACAGGGAAATTAAAAAAGAAGTCGGATCTACACCCTGGAAGCAGATCTGCCTTGATTTCAATTGGATCTCATTTATAGGGTTTTAATCCAATTTAGGAAGATATTGTGACAAATTTGTGATTGTCATCATTGATCAATAGTTGTTTTTTTCTAATAATTGATACATTAATATAGGGAGGAAGCCTGTAGCCGCTCTGTTAAGTGTTTGTGCGGCCAATTACTGCAGAGCAACCAGAGGGAAATTCTTTTCAGCCCGGTGCTGCAGCGCTTCAGTTTAAAAGCTCAAATAAAACATTTTATGCAGCATGCAGGCACACAGTCCACCCTGTAAAGGCAAGAGATGAGAGAAAAGATTAGTGAGTTTCCCGTGGACAGGTTTTGTAATTAACAGGTCAGGTACACACACATGTCAAGACCCAGGCTTTAATATACTCTCCTAATGCTGGATTACACCTTATCAGTCAAACTGAGATATTCTTCAAATGAAGGTGAGACCGCCTCAATCCTTTTTTAAGTCTTCTTGCCAGTACCTGGATTTATAATCTTGATCCGCTTCAGGAATATGCAGACTGGAGCTGCTCATTAGATACAGTGTGTGGCTGTCAATAATTAATGCTCGGTAAAATTCTTCAAATCCATCTAATCACAAATGCAATTAAGCCCAACCTGATGTTAAATATGGAAAGATTAGACACGAGGTTGCAGAGGTTGATTGAGCATATTTTACGATTTATTCTGTCAGTAGAAGCATACAGAGAGATTTCATATGTCTCATATGAATCTATCCGATATGGATGCATTAGTCATCCGCAGCCGCCCTTATTGTGTGTTTAATGAGTGAACATCTGGAGGTAAGCCTTCTTTTTTCCCCAAATGTCTTTTTTATAACCTCGTCTTACTGTTTGATGATTGGTTAAATGATTCTCTTTTACTTGATTGATGGCACACTCGAACCGAATGCCTATTAGAGATGGTTTATGTGGTGGCCATATTGGATTGAGTTCGCCGAGAATCAGAGGTCAGTGAGGCTGTGCAGTTTGCCGACACATCAGCAGCGTGGAGCAGGGGAAATGACCTGCCTCTGGCACCCCACCGTATCATTAAGGACCTGATAATCCCTTTGCTCGAGGCGGGAGGAAGTCAGTCACCGGGGGAGCGGAGAAGGGAGAGGAAGGGTGGTCTTATTCTCAGGTTGCGCCGAGCTGGCTCGCCTTCGCCGCTTTGATCAGTCGTCCTGTGTGTAATCGAGCCAAGCAGGCCTGCAGGGATACGGCGTCATCATCACATGAGAACAACAGTGCAGGCAGACGTGGGCCACAATTCCCAGAGCAAAAATCAAACAACCATGAGGAAAAATAAAGGAACATTTCACAGAGAATTATTCCAGTGATGGTAAACTGACTGAATGCAGAGTGGCACAGAGGATTAGATGATTTGTGATGTTTCTTTGTAATGTGGATTTGTCTATGGACAATGGAAACTAAAAAGAGAAATTAGAACAAATTTGTACACACAATGCATCAATTTTATTTATTGGTTTATTTCTTTTTAATTTCTTTGTTCCAGCCTGTTTTTATGCTATAGTAGTATAATAATGAGCTCCAGTCTGTGGTTTAATTACAAAAAAGATCAATTTGACCTTTAAAGGAATGTTCAGACTTACAATGAATGATCCATAACAATCCTGCAAGTGTACGCAATATCAGTTAGAGTAAATGTTGTCATCAAAGGTCAGGCACAATATCTGTTTACTGTACACTTTTACAAAGATTACGCAAAACATGTTATGATGTAAACAAGTGGTCACAGGTGTCTTACCTTTTCAATGCTGAGCTACGCTAACCCCTTCGTGGATTTACCTATTTAACAAAGACACATGGAAGTGGGATTGATCTTCTCATTTCAGTGAGCTTATCTCTAAACATGCCTCCTTAAATATAACTTTAAAACTGTTTTTGTCAGTTGCTAAATATCCCATGATAAATGAGACATTTTCAGTCATCTCTCGTACACCGCCAGTCTCTGGCTTATTGAATTTCAATTTTGTAGCTCATTGGTCGAGCAAATACAAGCGCTATAAGAAATGTCACGTATTGAGCAATGCCGCCGTACATATTGCAGTATATCGCAGTGATTTATTCTGCAATTTTAGTGTGTCATTCCTTGAGCGCCTGCTCAGAAAGTCACATAAAAATCCAATTAGGGTTTAAATAATCACAACATCAACAGTGGCAGGGCCTCGTCGGATCGGTTAAGAAATTATAATACTAAGAGTGACTTTTTGACTTATTTCCAAACAATGAGTCATCCCAGTGGAGATACATTGCCAGCAAAAGCAAACACGCCGTTCAACAGTTACTCTGAGGCTTTTCAAGGACCAGGATGCAATTGGAGTCAATGATGTATCTAATCAATTGCTCCATCTTACCTCCGCTGATGACTTTCTGTTACAGATGACTGGGGAAGGCAGCCTTTCAACAGGGTCAGATTGATATCAGGTCCCAGGGGAAATTGCGACGGACTATTGCCAAGTCGTGGTGTCTGGCGTGTCATGGCTGACACTTTGGGCACAAAGCGAGGGGAGGAATAAAGTGCTGCGTTGGCATCCCACATGACCTGAATCTGCCTGCCGCTTGCTTTTCCTCTTTCTTCAGGGACCGCTCGTCCCAGTTTTTATCTCAGGGTGGAGGATTTGTTATGGTGGCTTTGCTCATTCCCTTTGTGTTGTTTTGTTTTTTTCCTCTACCAAACTATAGATGTGAGACGGCGGACGATCTACGAGTACCACCGCGTGGAGCTGACGAAGACGAGGATCACCAATTCTACTGCTGTGGAGATGATGCCTTTACCCAGTAAGAATATTTAATTGTAATCTTATAGCTCATTCGGTGGTCTGAGTGGGTTCCTTATTACTATATAGCATGAAGACCACTTTCCTGCCTTCCTATCAACTAAACTGAACCCATTGAGTAAATGATCTGACCTGTTTTCTCCTCTGCAGCCTGCCTGCAGTTCACTAGTTGTGGCTCCTGCGTCTCCTCACAGATCAACTTCAACTGCAGCTGGTGCCATCGGCTCAACAGGTCGGACTCCAAGATACTTGTCATCTTTATTCTTCATTTCAATACATTATTTCCTCATTGTATTTTGTTTGGAGGTATACCACACATTGGATGGAGGTAATTACTTATACCTGCAGGCTCTTGTCATTGCTAATCTTTCCACTGGGCCTTCATTACGTATTACGCAGCCAGGTGTGTCAGATACCAACTAACATCACACTGCTCATTTCCTCGGGAAATACACATTTGCCTTCTTTCCAACAACCAACAGAGAGCCGTGTCTCCTTGATGGCAACTCCAGAGGTGATTGTGGTCATTTGGCTTCTCATGCAACTAAATCCCAAAATGGTCTGCATCCACCATCAAGTCATCAAACCACAACAAATATTAGGGCCTCTCATCAGCTTGGTTGTTTAGAATTAAGTGGTGAAAGTTTCTTGAACAGTTTAAGAAGTTAAGAAGCTTGTAAAGTCTGACTTCTTTTGTTTGTTGTTCTGTCCAGTGTTTGTCTCACTAAGTGTTGCAGCTAAATGTATGTTACTGTCTTCAAATGGAGTATAAAGCCTCATTTAGGAAGTTTTTCAGACTGCAACGGTAAAGTGGATTTTTAGGTCAACTTTAGTTTAGTTGGTCAAATAAGTTGCCATTTAGTTGATGACAGTGGTGACAAATCATGGTGTAAAATCTAAAGTGTAAAGAAAATGTCTAGTTATGTGATGAATGAAATGATCATTCGGCTGATTTCTTAAATTTACAGGCAAACAAATACCCATGTTTGAAGTACTTATCAATTGTAGTAGAATTAATTTTATGGGACTGCATATCAATCCCAGTATATTCTTCTCCTACAGTTGTGCTTATCAGGAAAGTGAAGCGACGATACAGCAGCTCATTCTAGTCACACCTGTTTTGTCAGCCTCTGCTTCACTTTTTATCTCATCCTTCCTGTCTCCCTGCACTTCAAACCAAAGTAAATATTTGAGCTGCTAAAGAAGTGTTAACGTTCCTCCCCAGAATTTCCTGACAGCTGAAATGTGAGATGTGGTGAGGTTTTGTTTTGTCGAGTAGAAAGGGTCTTTGTGAGAAAGACAGGGAGACGAAGAATTAATCCTCCACTGAAGTGCAGAAGGTTTCAACTTATGCATGTTCGCTCTCTTGATAATATCTGAACATCAATTCTTCAGAGTTGTAATGGTGGTTTAAGTTTCTTTTTACTTTTCCGTATACCTAATATGAATGTATCACACTGCTTTTTATGGACACATTTATTCTGAATGCCATTTTTTAATGAGGAAAAATACCCACAACACTTTTTTTTTTTATGGGAACATTATTGTTTGTAATTCTCTATTTGATTCACTATTGGCTTTGTATCCTTAATTCCTGTGCCTTTTACATGGAGGGAAACAGAATTACCATTAAGCGACATGCAAACCTGTTACCAGCTCAGCGATTTATGGACGCCGTGGAGAGATACTGTACGCCTGTGGCAGTGATCTCATTAAGAGGCATTTTAATTAGCGCTCTTGCTGTGTTAATATCTCATAGATCATCCAGACTCTACCCTTTGTATCCTTCAGCCACCTCCTTTAGGGGGGGGGGAGGCAAACGGACCTTAAACACGCACTGATTAAAAACCATAGCGATCCGCTGGCTCCAGGGTTAATGAAAGGCTCTGACATTTTAAGAGAACAGCCCTAATGAACTTCTCTCGCTGTAAAGTGCTGGGAAAGGGAGAACGCACATCCTCTCATCAGGCTGAGTTACAACTTGAATCTGTTTGCTGTGGCAGATGTGTACAGCTCCTCCAGGGGCGACTTAAAGAAGCAGGACAGATGTGGCAGTGGACTGTTGGTGGCTGAGCAACATTGATGTTGCATTTTAATCTGTAGTAGAATACAGATTATTTTTCATGTTAACAAGATTCAAAATTCTGTTCAATTTTGTGATAAGTCATATTTAAGCTTTGTTTATTATTACCAGTGTTAAAGTCTTAATCTCTTAATTTCTTACTGTTATAAGTCAACCTTTCTTCATTACAAACAAAAAATCTGTCATTGTTAGAAGTAAAAAGTCTTGCACAAAAGCAAGATTGGAGACATCTGGATGAATATTCCAGTTGAATTGTTTGTTTTTGTAGTCTGCAGAATCATCATGAGACTCGATTGCAGTCTGTAACTCTGAACTCAAACAAAAAATATTTCTCTCAAAAATGTGATATTAAAAGACTTATAGTCCAATATTTCCAACTCGAATGCTTTATACTTCCTGTTGTTACATACCAAAGTTTTGTTTTGTCCTTGGAAATAATAAGTTTTTTTCTTTTTCTAGTTGTAAAATCAGTAAAGAGAAACATACTTTGACTAATTGTCACAATTCACACATTCAACTTTTCAAAAGTCCTGCCTTTGAAGCAGTAAACAGGAAGGCCACATTTCAAAATTAAATATTATTCGTCCTGTTCCAGGACTGACAAATTGGGATTTGCAGTTATAACTGATAACTTCATATTCTTTACTGTATCTCGAACAGGGAATAAAACAGTGCATTTAGAACTTGTTGATGTTATGATGCCCAACAGAACATGACAAGGTTCCAATTAAAATAGAAATATTTAGAAGATCCTCTTTGAGGAAGCAGAATACATTTATCATTAAAAAAAGACACACACGTCTCATTTCCATGTGAATTTGAATCTACGGGAAGTGTGAAAATGTTTTAAATAGTCCAAAATGACCAACTAGCTTTTATAAAAAAAATATCTTTATTAGTTGGTATGGAATGGATAATACTGCAGTGAATGTAATAGATTGTTCTTTTCCCTGCACAAAGTAAGTGTATATTCCATGGAAGATTGAGAATGAAAAGCCTATAATGCAGCCCATCTATCCTGCTGTGTCGTTTGCAACCTGTGCAGAAATGATCTCCCTCATCAGTTCATTTATATTCAAATGAAGTACCTCAGCCCATTTCTAATTAGAATCACTGTGGCTCACTGTGTTCGGCGGTACCTGGCTGGGATGGATGCTATCGAGATGGTACAAAACAAGCACTCCCAGGAGGGACAGGTTAGCCCAGACCTGCTCAGTATTATTGCGTCTCATTCTGCTTCCTGCGCTGCCCTTTCGGGTGGTGAAAGCAGTTTGAGGAAAAGTTGGGGGATTAAGCGGAGGAATCTGTCTCGCCTGAATGAACAGATGGGCAGAAATGTGTTGTGGGGGGTTGAGGAATAAAAGAAATGGGATGATTAGAGATGTAGCAAGATGGAGATGGACCCCTTCAGATAAAGCCATTACCATCACAATGTGTTCACCAGAAAATAAGGCCTGCTGGGGATACACAAAGTACAAACACCACCGTGCACCTACTTTATGAGTCACAGGCGCTTTATATTTGTATGATTCTTTTGTGAATGGCGCGCAGTGTGTGAGAGAGTTTGCATATTTACTTTTATTCCCAGCAGAAAGAATGAGAAGAAGTTGTATTTCTGATCCGTTTACATCAAGCTGGATTAGTAGCTGCCGCCTCAATTACTGCCTCATGAGGTTATAAGAAGTCTCACACCGCGATGCACTGTTGATTTAGCACCACCCTCGTCCCGAGGCCCCCGTGCCTGATTGAACTTTGCGGCTCTTCGTACCGCACAAAGCTGCTCCCGCCTTAAGCTCAGGATTCAGACCTCAGAGGGTGGCGCTGGGTGGGAGGTACAGATGTTTGCTGAACAGCTTGAATCAGTGAAGAAAAACTGAAAGTATTATTGGTTGAGGCTAAACTGTGAGAATATCCCCGGTTAGAATCGGATGGTGATTCTGTGTGGCATTTGCATGTTTTCACTGTGTGCTTGGGTTTTCTCATGGAACTCCACTTTCCTCGCAAAGTCCAACAACATGTGTTTGAGCTTAAATACTGAATCGGGATGGAAAATATAGATATAGAAGAGATCTTGATTCAACTTTCAGGTTCTGTTGCTATCGTTTGCTCATGCAGTTTATTTGTGAAAGGTGTGAAAACACAGCATGTAGACTGCTGGTCTGATCCCATGCAAACTGTGGAGCAGTTGTATTGAAGTATCAACATATATCCAACCAAACCATATTTAATTGTTCTGTGCTGTGGAGTCATTCATTATTATGGACTTTCATTGTAAAAAAAAAAAAAAAAAAAAAAAAAAATTATATTGTATATTGTATTTAAGCACGTCCGTGGTATTTCATATGGTTTAGTCCTAATATACAACATAAAACTCTTCCATATGACTTCTGCTCATGTTTTTGGTCAAATGTTGAACATTTGAATGCAGAGTGAATCACTATAAGATGCCATGTTTTATTTTATTTTTTCCTCCATAAGATTTGGAGGTTGTCACTTTTTCTTTAGTGTCTCCATTAGGTTGACATTTTCCGGTAATTGATATTACTGCTTTGGACAAAAGGGCTGTTATATAATTTGATGCACGCGTCTCTGTTTCAGTTGCAATAACTCACCGTATTTCAGGGCAGCGTCATGCATCATTAGCATGACATCAGGCTGTTAATCAATCTTGTATCTTTTGTGAAATGCGAGATGGTTTTATTTGACAGATGACTGTCCTTTTGAGTGACGGCTGTTTGCGTTGCCTGTAGATGTTCCAGTGGCTTTGACCGCCATCGACAGGACTGGGTGGACAACAGCTGTCCAGATGAGGTGAACATGAATGATAAATTATCAACTGAGCCACTCTGTCATTTCACACATTGAAGTTTGTTAATGATATAGCCCCTTTATGTGATGGATGCCCTTTTATGCTCTTGGTTTGCATGACAAAAGAGTCTCACTTTATTTGTTTGTTTGTTTTTTTTCCAGACAAAGGACAAGATGTGTGACATTGTGGACACTACTTACCTTTACCCCTTCACCACAACGAACGTCGCCAAAACAACAGCCAGAAGCAGAAATGCCACTGCAGAAGGGGACACGCCTTTCACCTCCCACCCTCCCACCAGCGTCCCCACTGAAGGTAAAGCAGCTGGATGAAGGCCACGGCGCTCACCGTGCAGGATCCCTGAACTTGCTTTAAATCAAGCAATGATGGATGCTCTGTTCTGGCACGACGTTAAATGAAGTGCATTTGCAGGAACTCTTCTATATTGGTATTGACGTGTTTCCACTTTCACAACATGCCCGAGACATTTCTCTTGTTCAGAAAATGCATTATTATGCACTGCTAGCTTGCTACTTAAGCTGAAAAAGAAATAATTGCTGATGGCAGGGAGTGGAGCAAAGCGCCGAAACAGTGTTTGTGCCAGTGCAGATTGAATCAGGACAAATCTCACCTTTCCTAAATAAGCACAAGCCTGCGATCGACTCATTCAGCTCTACTGGCTTATAATCATACTTGAAAATATCACCTGATCATCCTCTCACTGTACCAAAGCAGTTTATCAATTTACCAGTTAGCCAGTCTGTGCCAAATGTTGCTTTTGAAGTGTAATAGAACTGAGGAACAGAACTTTGTTGCAATAAGTAGATAATTATTTTGAATGGATTTTGAATTTAGTTGTTTGTTTTTTAAATGGCTCCCTGAAAAAGCTCATTACTGAATACGATCTCTTTCAAAGACAACTTTTAGCACTGAAGACATTTTTTTCTGGTAGTTGTTCGACATTCAGAATGAATATACATTATCAGAAGAAAAAAAATCAGAGCAGAGAAGAAAAAGTCAAATTCACCCATTTTAACACCAGATTCACAAATCAAAATGTGCTTCCATTCATGTTTTAATTCCTATATTTCAATATAACAACAAGGACAGGCACACAGCTTAAATCATGTGAATGTACTTAATCAGGTTCAGCTTTCCAGCATTTGTGTCCTTTGACCAGAGTATGTATGCGATATTCAATACTGTAAAAAACACTTATCCATCCACCCATATTCTTTCCCTCCTGGTCCACATGGCATCACACTTCCTCTTGCTCTTCTGGTGGGGCCCAAATTCGCTCTGAGGCCAAACAAGAAATATAATCCCTCAACATGGCATGCATAAGAAATTATAACAACACAAGCTAAAAGTGCTGTGCGAGGTAAATCTTCAAGGTCTAACAAATGCAAATATATGACTCCAAGTATTGCATTTTGAAATCAATATATTTGAATTATATATACACAAAAAGCCAAATGTCCTTGTTGACGGCAATAAGGAAATTTATGAACATCAGGCTTAACCTGTACACTGCAGAATGAGAGGAAAAGTTCACTTCATGACATCACTTAATATTAATTTTAAGTGCTTTTTAAATCTCTTGCGTGAAAACAGCCAAAGCCCAAAGAGTTTTAACTTCCTTTGACATTGCACCCTACAGCATTGTGCACGTGACTCGCTGCACCCCAGCAGGAGGCTCACCCAAGCCACACTGCAGCGTGATTTCTGGAGTTATCTAATGCAAATTCACTTTGAAAGTCGCGAGCATGCTTCTATTGCTGATGATGGGAAATCAGCCAAGGTGTCCTCTAAGCTTTGTTTACTTCTTTTCCTTTGTCTCTTGACGGCAGAGTGGCGAGTCACCTGAATTGATAGTCCCAATTTTAAGTTAATTTCTCTTTTTATAGCATTCAAGCAATTTATATCTGTAAACAAGTAGTTTATTCTTGATAGTCAACTCTAGTTGTGATTATATTGGATCACAATGACTTGAAGCTTCATGTATCATCATGCTGCCATATAAACCACTGATCAATAGTAAAAGCAAACATGTTGTTCATTACTTTTCTGCTTTTTCGTGTACTTGTGTTGTCTGTCTGTGACCCCATGCAATGAGCTAATGGACAAACAGTTATTTCAGACGTCCACTCTAATCACTGTGAGGAATGAATTCACTGCGTTTTTTTGTTGGGTTTTTTTGGCTTAGTGGAATTGTTGCAGGATGTGATACAACCTAAAATATTTATTTCCAATGCCTGTAAAAAGCGTAGCCACTGAAAGAAATGAAAACATGGAAAAAATATATAATTTATCTTTGGTTGATTCAAGTAAAAAAAGCAAAAATTAATGGAGCTTCAACGAGTAGGAGAATGAAAATGATATTGCTTGAAGCAGAGGTTTTCAGGCTACTTGTGTATTGTCTCACTAAAGGTTTAAGATGGAATTCTTGATTTAATCATGTTTAACACATTACGAGATATGATTGTTAATGGTTGATATGAAAAACAACTCTTCTTGTTTTACCAAAATCTGGTATGTCTTTTTGTACAGATGGAAAATATTGTTACACGTAATATTTTTGCACTAAACTTTATTTTATCGTAACAAATGTGATATAAATAAATGTAGTGCAGTAAAAAAAAAAAAAAAAAATTCACAAATTTCTTATCATGATGAAAATGGAAGAAAAGAAATCATGCCATGAAATGGCAGCCCCTTGACCTCCAAAGTAAAATATTAATCTCTTTGAGTCTTTCAGTCTATGAATCCTAGAAATCAAGGTCATTTGGTTAATTTCCCACATTGTGAGCCGCTTGTGGGCCGTTCTGTGTGCAGTTAGCATGATCTCCCTGTGCTTTAGCCTCTCACTGTCTAAAAACATGCACAAGCACCAATATGGAGGTCAGTGTGTGTGACGGTTTGTCGCTCTGTGTGTCCTGCCTTTGCCCAAAGTCAACTGAGATCAGCACCAGCACCCTTCGAGTTGGGGTTATGTGTTTTTTGAGCAAAACTTACTCCTTCCACTGGTGAACGGTACATTTTGGAAAAAAAAATGTATCCATGGTTTTGGGGAACATTAAATCAGCACGAATTTGTCGGACAATTCAGACTGGCACAGTTTTTCGAAAACAATGAGCGTTATGTTCACAGGGGTTTGACCTCGCCTGAGGGGACGTAATGGGAAAAGTTGGAACAAGGGCTGAAAAGAAATACTTTCTTCTAACTGCACACAATCAGCCTGAAAAGTTGTTTTGCTTTCACCTTGAGTAAAAGAAATTAAAGGTTGATATTAGTTGCCTTGATCCCTGACAGCTGAACTCTCAGTATCTTCAATTCAGCAACAGATTACCAATATGCTTTATAGTGTGTTGTATGTTTTTTTTATTCTGGCTTTCTCTTTTATTCTCTACAGCTTTGTTAAATCTTTATTTGATTTTTGAACTTGAGCTCCAAAATAGTATCTTTTAAAGCATTTAATCCTTCATAGCAGCCCTGCAAAATATGTTGTTTTTTTCCCCATCCAAATAACCTAAAGCAGACTCTTTTATACTGCTGGAGTGCTGCATCTACTTATTCCACTCTACTTAAATTCCACTGATAATTTTTTTTTGTCTCTCTCTATTTTAAGACTTTATACATCCTCAGCTGGGTCATCCACTAGTTCATTTTCTCAAAAAGGCATTTGCCTTCATGGCTGGCTCGAGCAAAGGTCAAACTTTCCCTCATCACACCCCCATTAATCATCTGGCGGGGTGCCAAGTTTAAACTGGCATCGCTGCTGTAACGAGGACAGATGCAGCGAGTTCAGGGAAGGGTGTAGAAAGTGTCCGGCGGCGAGGTGAGACACGACGAGCGGGCCCGCAGATCAAACCGGGGCGTGGCGCGAGGACGAGCAGACCTACTGGGGGATGAAATATGTGGTCCGTGCATGTGTTGGTATCCGAGAGGTCGAGGGGGCATCCTATGGTATTTGCATTTGTTCCAGTGGACTGTCGGACACGTACAGCAGATCGGTTTCCCCGACCTGTCTCTTCAGCTGCAGGGGTCAAATGTCAGGGTCGGGTGCAGGCTGGGGGCGGGGTGCTTGCACGTGCTGGCGACACGCAGCTTGAAGAGAGCGTGAAGGGGAAAGGGCGACGAGGTAAGCTCGGGAGGGGAAATGTAAACGTACGGATTGAAACATCTGAGCTTTTAAATCTTCTGATATTTGATTTCAGGCTGCAAAATGAAATATTATAAGGCAGTGAGCCACTGTTACCTGTCCTATCAGCCCCGTGACGCAAGACAGCTGGATCGAATGACAGTCTATCATCGACGAGCTCCGCAGAATCATGTATTGTTGTAAAATTACACCTCTTGATTAGGCACACAGCTAGGGTCAGGTTGTTATACTTTTAAACTCAAGTGTGAAAATAGAATAAAGTAACGTAATTAATTTGAATATTGTTTTCTGAAACCTGCTAAACTGCGACAGCTTCAACAACAAATGTACTGTGCCATGCTGTGATCCTGATCTAAACCCGACCCTGAAGAGAACTGTCATCGATTTTTTTTTTCTTTTTTTTCTTTTTAGATTCACTGGATCCCCTCCAAACAAAACCTGATAGTCAGCAAATACAAGCCATAACACAAAAAAAAAAAAAGAACTATGAACAAAAAATGTTTGATGTAATAGTACAAAACAACTATTTTCTTATGCTCGATTCAGGCATATAATTGAAATATCACTTATTTTCTTCATATTTTTCTATGCAACTAAACTCACAATTGTGCAATCTTAAAAAATAATAACATTCCAGGGGATATTTGCATTAACTTTATTGCATGAGGGAAAATGTCTTGAAATCCAAACCGATCCCATGTTATTTCATATTTATGGCCTTCACTCTGGTGCAATTCAGACTCGGTCAAAAATGTTTCCGAATGTCATTTCCTTTAATGATTAATTTCATGCACTGAAACATGGCTGCATTCACACGTTTTGAAAATTGAAAATCTTTTGCATTTGATCATTCAATGAAATACACTTGGTGGTATATGTGCCAAATTTCCATAATGTGAATCCGATGGTGTGTGTAAATGCATCCTACCCTTGCAGAAGAAGTGGGTCATACTACATTTCCATATTTCACAAGTAGTGTTAACCCCAGACAGCTTTTCTGTGTTGAATAATAGATGCTGAGCCATTATATTCAAAGCATTAATTTTTAACGAGATTTTAAGCAAGATGGCTCACTAATTAAAGATGGTTAACTGGATTTGGAGCCTTTGGGGAGTTATTTATATTATCTGAGCTTCAATAACAAGCTACAAAGAGATTCCTTGATGATTATGTCTGACACTAATGGTTGCTTTGTCTTCATCTCTTCACAGATGACACCAAGATTGCGCTTCATCTCAGAGATAACCAGGGTATGTATCCTCCGCCACACTGTTGCGTCAAAATAACAGAAGCTGTTGCGGCTGCTTGGCTCTCTTGTTTTCTTAATGCCTGCATTTGTCTCCCTGCCTGCCTCCTGGTTTTGATTTTACCACTGAGGTATTGGTCCCTGATTGCTTTTTTATCTTTACGGCGGACGTATGGCTCAATCAGCTGATAAACTTTATCCAGCCGCCGACTATAATGTTTAACTGTCCTCTGTGGGCCGCAGCGATCAATTACAGTGTCTGGACGGGTGTGAGGCAAAGCAATAGGGAGCAGAGGCTTTACGGCCAAAAGTTACAGCTGTGGTTGGTTATGCTTTTGTTTGAAATGTAGTGTGGGTTCAGTCAGACAAGGCAGGACGTACTTTACTCCCAGATTCCACCACAACCAAATATATCACAGAATTTTTGACATACAAGGTCAAGGTTGCCAGGTCTGAGACTAAACAAGCTGAACAGCCACTAAAAAAACCATCCCAAAAGCCAGCACAACACAATTAATAAATATGTCCATATAAAACCACATAACGGTTTGCAATGCCCTACAGTATGGCTGTCACTTGTAATGTGTATTATGTTATTGAAAAAAATAACAACATAGTTAGTCAGTGTTCCAGCATTTAAAGCATTCTTGCCACAAAACGTATAGATGTGTTCTGTTATTATATCAGATTCAGTTGGGAATTATGCATATTTGATAATTATCTTCTTTTTTTATATTTCTAGATTGTCAAATATAGCGCGAGTCCTGGCAACTCTGTACAAGGTGCAACTTACACATGCGCTTTTGATTTTTTTTAAGCCATTGACCTATAGAGTATTTGAGTTCATCACTTTAATATCTTGCCCATAAAGAATCCCACCCTGAGAGCTATGTTTGATAAGATTTGATTGAGAGCAATTCCATTTCAGCTCTAAATCATCATTGCTTCATTCAATCATTGCAGCAGAACATTGCCTGCATGAGAGGTGTAAAAGACAGAAATGATCCCTCGGTCCAAGGTTGAGGCTTTTTTTATAGTTCTGTGTGAAAGTGCATCATTTCTTACAGTTCCTCCAGAATCCAGCCCTTTTTTTTGTATTCTTTAGCTGCTAATTAGTCTGAAACATCCAAAGTCCTGAATTGACTTTGAACCCCATCAGTCTTCCCAGGTAGCCCCTCAAATGTCTCATTTCCTGCTTGAGAGGAATTGGAAATCCGCCGCTTCTATCACACTTTCATTACACAAGCGCTGCATGTCTCCCATCACTCCAGCCCTCTGCGCTCTGGACCTGAAGCTGTGATAATATCGCGCCGCATTTTCTCATGCATCTGAGCCTTTATCACCGCATACCTGACAAAGGCAGTGAAAAGGAAATGTGAGGAAAGCTTTGGGGACACGCAACACAAAGAACATGAAATTACCCCCATATGGCTTTGTTTAAAATCAAAGATGACAAAAATTATATCTTTGACATCGGGGCCCTTGTGAAGGTGTGATTAGTGAGGCCGTGGTATAATTTTCAACATTCAGCTTTAATTTCCAGCTGTAAAACCAGAGAGGCCACTGACCTTGACTGTGGTTGAAAGGTTGAGGTGATTACACCTACAATCATTGAGCAGATGAAGAACAACACCAGCAAGCTTGTCATTTTCTCGGGATGTGCTTCCCAGCCACCGCCGCTCCTCAGCACCTGTTTACAAAGGGGCTGAATTAGAGGTCTGCTCAGTTTTGTATTGTTTGTTTCCGGAGACCCATTAGCGGAGTGGGAGAACAGTTGTACCCCTGTGCTGCAGCTGTGGCACTAATGCAGAGCAGGAAAAGGACAGATTGGCTGCTTTTCCGCCGCTCTCAACAGCTCTAATGCATTTTATTGCTGTCGAAGAGTCGGGCTGTCCATTAGTGCTCGTTCAGTCTCCTCAGGCCCAAGCAGTCATCAGGATAAAGCTAATTTAGCAACGCATTCAATCCGCTGAGGACCAGCGCTGCTTCTCTCGCTGTGTCCCTGTCACGGGCTGCATTGTACTGATATTCACAGACAGAAGCACGGAATTATTCTTAGCCACGCTGGTGTTGGTGTGATCGACTCAGTCAGTTTGGTCCAGATAAGGGTGAGTTAAAATATGCATGCATGCATAAATAAATAAATAAATAAATAGGACTTTTCTTTTATTGCACATTGTGGTGTTATACATAATTACACATTGTGGTGCTCTTTTCCTCACGTGCATCGTATTTCAGTGTAAAGTGTACAGTGTAAAGGGTTGCCATCTGAACACTGGCGTGGACAAAACAAACAGGAGCAGTTCTCAGTCCATGTTTAGAGAAGCTTTGATAAGGATCAGCTCAAGTCTGTGCAGCAGGTGTTTTTTTTTTTTTTTTTTTTTGCCATATTTGCAATGGAAAAATGTCTGCCACTGATTATGTTCTCTGATCATGAGTGCTCAGACGGTAAAGCCCAGCTAACACCCCAGAAAACCACAGCCTGCTGCATTCGAGCTTCCATCTGAATAAGGAGACGCCTCTGAAACCGTGTGGCCGTGACGGATGAATAGCAGGAGAATAGATCTCCAAGGAAAACCAAGAAAAAAATAAAATGCCTACAGGCTGTTTGTTTGATTAAAAGCCAAATCGTGTCCCAACATAACACTGCCAAGTTGTGTTCTTTTTAAAGGAGTGATGCTTCTAATACTGTGTATTTAAAATTGACTGACTATATACTCAAACTAAATGACACCATGAAAACCTCCTCCGCTGCATTATGGGCGCTGGAAGTAATCAGTTGTTTTGTTTCAGCACAACAGATTAACCACGCGTAGTGTTACTTTCAGCGAGGGTGTGTGTGTGTGTGTGTGTGTGTGTGTGTGTGTGTGTGTGTGCGTGTGCGTAATGGCTATGTTGACTTGCAGACCCACACACTCGCACTGACTGCCCACACGCATCGGACAGGTTTGATTACCACCCGGTTATTCTGTGTGCTGGAAATCAATGAGGCAGGGCTCCAGGGGAGCTGCTGGTTCGCTGACGGGCTCAGCGAAGGCTGTAGCTGCTAATTAAAACCGGGGTGGAGACTGAGGAGAGGCTGTCAAAGGGGCAAAGAAGTAGAAACCCACAGATATGTGAACAGAGCTGGTCTGAAACCTGTAATAAATCTGCGAGAGATAAAGCTTAAGAGGAATGAAGACCGCCTCCTCACTGCTGGTTTCATTTGTGCCGGAACATGAGAGAACTGTTTGTCTTTGTATTTACCTCTTTTATTCTCACCTAATGTCCTTTTCTGGGTGGAAAAATTGCAGTTGGAATTCACTTTGTGTTTGTGTTTCCTGAAATTGTTTCCCCAAGAGAGGAAAATAAGAGATCCCCAGTGGGTTCACAGAAGGTTGTTTAAAAGAATTCAAAAAAACAAAAAAAAAACACCTGCTGGCTCGACTTTGAGGTTCAAACATGAATGTGATGAAGTGGTTTGCAAACGAGTGACGACCTTTAAGGCTCACTGAAGGACGGACTCATTATGCAGTCTTTTCGGTTTGCAATTCCATGACTGGAGGCTAAAATGTGACTCTTTCAGAATCTATAGCTCCTCTTCCACCTCCTATTTGGACCATACTAACCTTGGCATGGGATTAACTCTTATTCCTACTTATGGGAGAGAAGAACTGCTCATGAATACCTAAAGAGACACAATACAGACTGCAAAAGACTGTGAAACCCTTAACCTTGAATTTCTCTCAAAGTAAAAGAAATGTCATGTTAACCTCCATGGACACATTCAGATGATCTGAAAATTTAATTTTATCAAACTATATAGACTTTTCCTATTGATGATATCTAGCAGATTTAACTTTTGAGGTGTGTGTGTGTGTGTGTGTGTGTGTGTGTGTGTGTGTGTGTGTGTGTGTGTGTGTGTGTGCGTGCGCGCGCGCGTTAGGCTGAAGGGTATTGATGTTTGATGAGTGCCCCCTGGTGCTTTGACAACACAATTGCAGGGTTTCAGCTCTTCATTTCAGGTTTTCCTTCTTGAATTTTTTTGCAGCCAACATTGAGAGAAAGACAAGCTTATGTACATCAGTATATAAAGACTAACAGATTTGTTCTTTGCTTCTCAGCGATGTCAGGTGACAGTGCTGTGGACAAGGTGCCAGGGACACATCCGTTGCATACAGGTCTGATCCTGGGCATCCTGCTGGTGATGCTCATCATGATCGCCGGCGTACTAATCACCATCTACATCTACCACCATCCAACCTCGGCAGCCAGCCTCTTCCTCATCGAGGTGAAGTGTTTTACAGGTTTAGAGCCTGTGTGGAAATGTCACAAATTTGTGCTTTTTTATTTTCTTGGTGGTTTCAGTGTAAATATGGATTTGAAAATGAACTATCCTATATTTGGAAATATAAAAAGGTAGTGCATTTTGTGGTTGCAAGATTATTTCTTTATTTTGTTTCTTGGCAGTACATCTTATACCATTGGAATGTCTGTTTATTCCTCTTTTAATTTTTGTAAACATTGTTAGATGTTAGCACCTGAGCTTAGGATGAACGATTTCCCAGAGTTTTTCTTTCTGTATTATATATGTATTTTCCTTTTTTACATATCAAAGCTATGGTTTTTGTCTGGTAATTCAACAAGTGAAACATTTAAGTTTTCTCACAAATTCAGAAAAATGCACATCACTACAATTTAGCTGGAAGTTTCTCCAACTTTCTGAGATTCTATTGTAACAGTTCCACAGCCAAGTCTCTGACTCATAAATATGCATTGTGATTTTCCGAGAGGAGATGATGAAACTTAGCACAGTCTGTTTGTAAATGAAAGTGGACTTACTGAAGCAGAGTGGGAGCTGTTCTCAGACCACGACACCGAATGATGTTCAAACATCTCAAAAGACAAATGGCACCTCAAAGTCGTCCTTGTCAATATTACAAGGTCACCGTCGCTCACAGGAGCTTCTGGTGTCAACTGTTGTTTTACTCAAAAGAAGCTCCACTGTCCATCAAACTCAGAATTCAAATAGTTTTACGTAATGGAATATTTGTATTTTTTTTAATGCATAAAGACAGTTAAACTTTGGAAAACTGAGGGAGTGTATTGCTCTTTCCACCTATTTGAACCATCCATTCTTCACACACATTCATTGATCTTGATGATGCTGTGACATCTGTCCTGAACTCCCGTCCTGTTCACCTCTGCAGAGACGCCCGAGCAGGTGGCCGGCCATGAAGTTCCGCCGCGGCTCGGGTCACCCAGCCTACGCAGAGGTGGAACCAGTGGGCCAGGAGAAGGAGGGCTTCATTGAGTCGGAGCAGTGCTGAGGGAAGAGGAGGGGGGGGGGGGGGGCGTCTACATTCCTCTCAGCCCTCTTCCTATGCCGGCCCTCCTCCATCCTGCTCCATGGGAACTTCTCACCAGGAACCTCCAGGACGTGCTCACCAGCGGAGGAGCTCGGTGCGCACAATGACTTGTTCAGACTGTGGCGTCGGCCCATCGAGCAGCCGATGGGACTGCATGCAGCAGACAGTGACGTTAGGAAGGGAGGAAATCCGGGCAAGTTGATCCTAGACGAGCCCTTTGTTCAGCTTCTTTGGGCAAGAAACTGACCTGCCGGGACTGAGGGAGGGGAGAGCGGGGACGGTTTAAAGTTCATACTGTGGCCATCATGTTGCTGTGGAGGTATTGTACAGCCTGACTGCCGAGATGATGATGTTGATGGCATCTGAGGGTTGGAGCAGGGTGAAGTATACAATATATATTTTCAGAAACAAGTATGTGAACAGAGATTTCCACTTCATTGTTGGTGGGGTTATACAGTATAGGCCTTTGTATATCCATCAAGTTTTTACTTCTTTTCCTTTTCCTTCCAGTGCTTTGTTTTCACCAGGGTTGGCACATTTATCTGTACAGACCGTCGGTATTGCTTTTCAATACCATAGCAGGCTTAATTGACTTTTCCACTCAGCGGAGGCCGCTCGTCGTGATGTGAGCAGTGTTCCTGTCACCGCCACTAATGACAGCAGGGAGTCAAGCTCTGAGCATTCGGCATCGCTGGGACATTTGGCTGTTTTTTTTGTTTTTTTTTCCTGCTCACTGACAATATCTGTGTTTTACTTGGGTGATGGGCACACTATGTTTCCCTTTGATTTTTTTTTTTTATTGTTTATTATCACTTTGGATTCATTACTGCCGTGCCATTTTATTCCCGACTAGACTTTGCACAGTTTTGCCATGCACACTTTTTTTTTTTTCTTCAATTTACATGTGGTACTAATGCAAATTTACAAGACAGGCGCTTGTGAGTGTGAATATATTTTCTGACGTGTGATTCATACGTGTGTGAATACAGACGAGCCGTTTACAGTGGAGATTGGATATCCACCTGCTTTCTAGGTGCGTACGTTTGAGCTGGCTCTGCACAGATGACTTTTCTTGATTATATTCAGTGGAATCTGGATACAGCTTGTGTGAGCCGGAAAACACACTGGTTTGAGTGGATTTCTTTTTTTTTTTTTTATTTTCTTTTCTTGTCAGAGCGGAGGTTCAAGTATGGATTCATTTTATTTTTATTTTTACATTGCCAAGCATAACCAGTTTTGTGTTCATGTGGAATGATTGGCTCATCCATGTCAACACAATAATTGTACATACCAAGGCCCAAATATTTGCAGATTCAGGTAACTCAGAGCAAACATTTGTCGTATAGCAGTGATGATACAGAAGAACTTTTTTTTTTATGTTTTAAGAGTGGCCTTTTTTTCTCTACTTTTTTACTTAAATGTGAATACTGTCGGAGTTAGTTCAGTCACAGTTCAAAACCCATTTTGAACCCTCATTTATACTGTTCAAGATTTCACAGTTCATGTTTTACACCAATGATTGTAGACTCGTTTTTTTGTTTGTTTTTTTAGAGACACTAAATCTCGACATCCTGGAATTCTACTGAAAATTAAATGTGCAATATTACATCCATTCAACTCGAATGCATTTAAAAAAAAAAAAAAAAGGAAAACAATCATCCGAATTATTGTTAGTCACATCTCGTCACCATTGCATTGAGACCAAAGACTGATCAGCATTTAAATGAGCTATATTCTGAAGTATTTACCTCAGCTTCCACCACAGCCTCCATTGCCTCACTGCTCACAGTGATAGTTGTGGTCTGACTCGCATTTTCGTGTCATTTTAAAGTCTGAGGATGTCTTTAGAGTTTTGACTGGTTTTAATACCCCGGACGTTACTTTTGACTATTTGCTGAACTCCTCCCCTCGTAGCAACTGTCCAATCATAGCCAAGAGGCCAACATTGTTGATTTCTTTTGTCACATTTGACTAACTGGGAAAGGGTTTTGATATCCAAGTTGAGAATATACATCAAAGTATTGTCATCGTTGAGCCTCCAAGGGCAAAGGAGACCTTAAGGCAGCTCCTAGAAAATCTGAACATCTTCCGGACTAATCATATTTCGAGATGACTCTGTCTGTAATAACTAAATAAATTAAATTAAGGGTGACATAGTCTAACTTTATTATCCTAGCCTCTTCAGTTTGTTAACTTTGGAAAATGACTGCAGTAATTTCAAACTAAATTCCAAATTGTAGATTTTTATAATGACCTTTCAATCATGTTATTGTGTGTTAGCGTCGATGAATGACGATGTTGTTGGTGATTTTTCTGATATATGGTGACTGATTTGGTTTAATCATTCTGTTACAATAAGTTTCCAGATTCCAAGCTTCAATAATGCGTCTTTGGTTTGGTGTGTTTTTATATCATTCCTCTCAAAACCCATATATCAAAGGTAACACCTTTTTAAAAAATTCTATACTGTATATTACACAATTGAAGTAATAACATCCTGTAACTATTAGCTCTGATGATCTCTGCTAAACTGTACAAAACTAACCGTGAGCTGATGAGCATATTAATCACTGTAAAACACAATTACACTGTTTCAAAAGCATAATTTCTAAGCACTTAAAATGTTTACTGCCAAAACATATACTCAGCCCACTAAGTTTCAGACAGTGATATGAGTTTTAATGACTAAACAATGTTTTTAGAGGAGGTAATATTTTACATGAAAGTTGTTTGGAGTTTTCAATTATGAACTTTAAGACGTGGGAATATTCTCCTTTAACAAGTGATGTTATCAGTTCCCTCAAACCTCGAGGTGAAGTTCATTTTTAGATGTTCAGGGTGACTCGCTGGTTTTTTTTTTTGTTGATTCTTAAACAGTGACAATAAATTCTATTCTTCTTTCTATTCTCACCTTCAAAATCAAACCACTATACGCACTTAACAACACTAACCAAGTTGCGGGGTTTAGTTAACGGCCATCTTGTTTGTCTGAGATTAAAGTTTTCACCTTCTCAGTAAGAACACACCTCGTCCAAAGATGTAGTCGAGTTTAATATTTCATAATTGCCCTTATTGACAATAACACTAATATTGTCTCATTGGTGTCGACCACAGATACAATTTCCTAATTTAAATGCCCTTTGCACAAAACTTTTAGGTTTGAAGGTCAGTGACCTCAGCGATCGGTCCCTGTGGAGGAAGACTTGCTTGCTGTACGCTGCCACCTGAAACTGCAAGTGTTTTCACAGCCACAGTTAAACTGGGAGTGGCTGACGCTTGAATTTGTTGGTCTGCCGAAGCTGAAACAGTCATATCTTAGAAACAGGAACAGGTCAAGCAGCAGAAGAGTTTGCTTGCTTCAAACAGGCATGACTAATTGCCTTCACTCCTTTATTAACATGTTATTTTAGATGGTGAGTAGCAGCATAGTGGTTGTTGTTAAGATAAGTACCTGCTGTGTGCTCTTTTTTTCTTATCTCATGAGTTGGATTCACTGATGTTGAATCACAGATTCAGCGACAATCCATAAAAGTTCAATATATAGAAACGAGAATGGGAGCCTTCTTCCATTTCTGACCTTGTTTTATCTCATGACACTTCATAGCACACAATAAGACCACATGGTATCATAGCTGTCTGTAATTTCTGTAACTACTGTTGTTTTGATTACATTTGAAATAATAAATAATGTTGCTAAAAACAGCCACGCTTGTGTGTCTGGTGTCTCGACACAAAATTGTTGATGTTTTCATTAAAGCTTGCATTTTTAAATGCTATTGGATTGCAATTTTCCCCTTTTAGTTCAATTAGGCAGAAAATATTGATTCAATCAACGGAACTGTGCAGCTGAAAGATTACATTTGCCTTATTAAAAGCTAAAGTACCACCATCATTTACGTGGAAAAATTCATAAGAGAACACAAATGTGTATGAAAGCCAATGTTTTTGCTGTGCTCAATTTCAGTAAACCCACAAAATCCATCCTCACCTCTATGGGGGGAAAAAAAATGCAATTTTCTACTTTAAACACTCTATTGGCCCTGAGATATAAACCTGTGAAAAATGCTGTGTGCCCAGTTTCTGTGGAACCCTTGCATCAGGTAGATAGTGCCTGTCTGCAGACGGAGCGGATGCAGGTCGGTGAGAGAAAGCTGAGTAAACACGACGGCAGAAGAGACATGGAGGCGACTTCAGCAAATTGGGAGCAAAGCAGATTTAAGAAACGTGATATCACACTGATCTCCGACTTTCCAATTTACGGTGTTGAGACAAAGGCAGCTCAGTGGTATAGTTTGTAAAGTATAGTGCTGTTATTTAAACAGAATGACCAGTGTGTGCTACAAAATGCAAACCACTGCATGTTTTCATTGTAAACAAGAAAAGGTGGGTGTTAATGGCTGGGCAGCCAGCCATTGCAGTTTACAAATCAAGTTAATGAATCTATGTTAAGCAAGGTCATACCAGTGCTGTGGATTATGCCGTTGGCCCGAGCTTTACTGCCATCTCGTGGCCAAACCAGAGAGCTGCAGGTTGTTATGGAAACGAACGCTTCACGTTTATTACTAATATTTCCATTAATATTAAGTAGTGGCTGACAGCTTTTTTTACACACTTTCTGCAGGTATTTGATTCCATCCATATTGCTTAAAACCAAAATAAAGAATTAAGATTAGATTAAGATTCCATAAGAAAAGAAAAACGTTGTACAACAATGTATAGCATGCCTGCTTTACAACATGATTTGTCAGATTTATGTTCAAAAACAGATATGATACACATATATTTTTGACTGGAAATAGCATTTTTTTACAAAAAAATGACAAATAAAATCACACAAGTGAGACAACCTTAATCATTTCACAAGGGTTGCAATTGTCACCCTCAAAATCATTTTAAAACGTTTCCTTCAAAGGACTATAAGTGTTGATTAGATAGATAGATAGATATCCCACTGAAAAAGACTCGAATGGCTATTAAACTAAGTTAACATTTCATTGATAAAGAATCTTATTTGTAGACACACTAACTCCATGGCTTAATAGAGAGAAATGTCACTTAAAAACCTCTTGCCAAATGTCATGTGCAGTCGATCATCACATAGACATTTATTTCCTCTGTACAGGAAATGGTGCAGATCATATTGCGGTCAAACATTTATTTTATAATGTCAAACAGAATTCAGTTGTGTTGGTCAGTAATTCAGCGTGAAGCCTGAAAAGGCGACCCAGCCTTCTGGATTCATGAATTTCTTAAGAGTAACTTGACTCTCCTGCAGCACTGTGAAACAAACCCCAAGTATGAGCCTAAACACTGTCAGGAAGCACTTCTGCAAAGGTGTACTGTATCCAGTTACATTTCCAAGGGCACCTTTTGTGCATGCTTTGTTCCTGGTTACCGATCTGTTTTTTTTTTTTGCTTTTGAATGATTGAATGTGCTTAACTGTCTTTTTAAAAGAGTCTTTCCATCACTAAACCAGGTGTAGCAGCGTAAGTCAACGTGTTATATGCTAATATGCAGTGAAATATTAGTTATAACAATGATACCTTCAGGCTCCAGTGGTATATAACTACAAAGATGTCAACAAACTGAGCCAAACAATCACAGTACGTGTCTGATTGTGCGATTAAAAGTGACCAAACCAGGTCGGACAGCAATCATAAACTACTGTGAGTGATTATATCCACTTCCTGGTTCTTACAGTCAGTACAGTTGGCAAAATGAGGCTTTGAATGACTGTAGAGATAGCTAGCTCTTTGTGGAGGAGTTGAGTGTCTGTCCACAGCAGCTGACTTTCCTCTGTCACTTGAATAAATAAATAAATAAAACAAAGCTCCAGGTGGCTGCATCCAGAAGAGTCCTGCAGTTCTGTTATGTAGCGACCCAGCCATGTCTTCAAGCCTCCCACAATCTCAGTGCAGACTGGTGTCTTTTTCTTTCTTTTTTTTTTTTTTACATTTTGTGAACGTGATGAAGTAAAGAAGCTCAGATAAGCTACAGAATAACCAGCTACACCTGCCTGTGCAGTGATCTCTTTACTCCAGGAAGTTTCTTCTTTGTGATCCGAGAGGATTCACAAATAACTTCCTTTGACTTATGAATGGGCCTGAATGCGTTCTTGACTCTTTAATGCAAGTTAATGTGTGCACATAGTGCATGTAGTCACGAATACCTCAGTTGGATTAACTTCTCTTTTTCATATAAGAGCGTTAGAGCGAAGTACAGGGCAGAGTCTTGGTCACGATTTGTATCTAACAAATCTAACTGAGAGAGCACCATCCCATTCTTCTGGTATTTCTGGTTTGTTAAAGTTTTACACAGACTTGAAAAAAGATCGAAAAATATTACTTCAGCACAGGGTTCAAACGTGAACTTGTAAATGAAGAAAAATCGAAACTGAGGGATGAGGAAGTCTTTTTTTTATTGAGATCTCAAACAATAAAACAGCAACTTTAAAACTCAGACTGCAACAACAATGTGACGATTACAATACAAATGAATCAGCAATTTCCTTTTTCTTCTTTTGTTTCCTTATGTCATGCAATAATTCTAGTTTCCTATGCAACAGGGTCTTCTTTGTTTGGCCTGAAACCAAAATCTATCCTGTGGTTTACCTGTAGAACAAAATCTGTGATGTTCATATCAGTCAATGCACTTTTAAATGCGAGTTTTAAACCACAATTTAAAAAAAAGAGAGACTGAGAAGAGTTAAATGGTGGGAAACGATATGAAAGCAGCAATAAAGATATATAAATTTTTTTAGATGTTAGTATCATCCCACTCTCTTTATATGGGTAAATGGGAATGATTGTGCTCCTCATGCATATATGCCAATATGAAATAACTGTAACATCTTAAACACTAATAAAAACAGAGTTCCACCCATCAGGTCATTTCTGACTTCTGAACCTGAGGTTGTTTTTTAAATCACGGTGAACATTGATGTGTGAATGAGGAGGTATTTAGGCTACGTCACTGACAAACCAGATAACAAAAAAAAAAAAAAGATCCTAAACCCCAAAATGTTTAATCGACTAACAGCAACAAATGAAAAGATAACAAACTGACCAGTGACAGAAAACCATCCTTACTTACTAGATACAGGAAAGCTTCGGAAAATCAATATGTGTAGTAACCGATTCAACTCCTCAAAAGCTAATATAGTGGCTCCTCTTTTATTTTTCTTCTTTCAATAGATCAATCTATTACAAAGTGATATCAACACATAAAAGATCGACTTGATTTGAAACATTGATCAATAACTACCTACGCAACTGCTCTAAAGCAGTTCACACATTACAGCGCATGAGAAAAAAAATAACATTTACAGTTTGGTCACAAGTGGGAAATGTTTGATTCCCTCAACAGCAGAATATTACAGTGACAGTTTCGCAGTGTAGATCTGTCAGTGCAGAGGAGTGTAAGCATGGGGTGTAATAATGATGGTGGCTTTTTATAGATGAGTGTTTGTTTCTCGCATCAAACTGCTATCTAGACAATTGTGTTCCTGACATGATTACAGGTGAAAACATTAAAAAAAAGTCTCTGGACAGCATGGAAAAAAAGAAAAAAAAAGTTAAAAGCCCTTTCATATCTCTGTGAGGGCTGCAATGTCGAGAATACAGGCAGTAACATGTTGGATTTTTAAAAAATAAATAGAATAAATCACACAGGATTGTACATTCAGTAACATTTCAGTTATTTCACCCTTTTTCTGCTCCGCATGAGATTTGTCAGCAGGTGGATGTGAGTCGAGGGTCTGGAGCGTCTGAGGATCCTTCAAATCATCTTGTTAATCTGAAACTAAATACAAAGATCATTTAATGATATTCAGAACAGAAAAATAAAGGGAATGCTCATGTTTTTTTGTTTGTTTTTTTAAACAATGTTATCTCCTGTTCTAACAGGTTTCACAGCATAATGTCCAACTGTAATGGAACTCAGAAATGAAAACATGTTCTGATCAGAATTATTCATAGCTTTATGCTCTCATTATTTGATTTTATCAGGATTTCCTCTCGTATATTTAAGTGAAAATAACCTTCTTGGAAATGGTATTTCCCTGAGCCTCAGATTTCTGCTGCTGTGAAGATGCAGTCGTGAAATGCTTTGAGACTTACCGTTGAGACACTGCATCCTAAAATCAAACTTTCAGTTTGTACTTGTAATGAACTAGATGGATAGTGACAATAGTCTTAATTCTTTTCTTAATTGACTACAAAATCATCAAATTTGAAAAGACTGAGAATGAGTGTTTATTTACTCAGAAGGTGGCGATTCTGTGTTCACCATGATTGGGTTAAACAGTCATAATATAAAATGTGAAATTCATTATGGGACTTCTGACTAGCAGTAGTACAAAAAGCTTCACTCACTGGAAAGCGACTCCAACTTCGCTGCTTCCGACAAAGCCAGTCCAGAATTCTGTTTGGGCCGGGCCCCCAGCTCCTGCACGTCCCCGGTGGGATTCCTGTTTTCATCCAGAGGCTTCTTCTCCCCCTTGTCAACCTCAGGAATATAGTGGCCTCCCTCCTCTGCCACCATCTTCTCCACTCTCTCCATTAAACGTTCTACCTGGGGATGCTCCCCAAATATGCAATTATTAATGACAAAGTACCTTCGCTTGCATTTCTCCAGCACCCGCTGCAGCTCTTTGCCCTCCCTGCGAATGTACCTCTCGATGGAAATGGTTCGCAGCACCTCTGCCCAGGTGAACACCACGATGGTATGTTTCCATACGTGCTCCCCGAACAGGCTCACATGCTCCTCGATGCGGGCCCGGTCCACTTCTGTGAACATCCCCACGGGGACGGCCAGCAGGAAGGCGTGTGGGCCCGGAGGACAGAGAGTGGCACCCCGTACCAACTCCTCTTTGTAAGACGCGGGCGTGTCCTGGGCCGAGAACCAGCCCGGAGTGTCCACCACGGTCACCTGGCGACCCTGCACCTCCGTCTCCCTCTTGATGCAGAACTCAGCCGCTCGCTCCAGGCGAAACTCCTCCCTGCCCATGATGGTGTTGGCTGTGAGGCTCTTTCCCGGCCACCTCCAGCCCAGCACCACCAAACGGATTTCAGGCAGATGCATGGCCGCCTTGGCTGCAGCTGCTGCCTGTTTGGCCTCGTCCTCTGGTCCAGAGGCATTTCCAGCTACATGCAGGGAGACAGCGATTTCAGCATTTGAGAGGAGAAATAGAAAGAATATTATTGAGATTGAATCCTTCATCATACCCAATATTAAAAAATTTTTTTGTTAAAGTAGGTCAAAAATATGTATTGCAGTCGTAATGTAAAAGTAAATTATAATCAACATTTGCATTCATAACAACCTTGAGAGTTCACAATATCATCACAACAATCATCTTTGGATAAATATGTATCTTTAAAAATATATATATTAATGTAGTAAAAGACGTGATTCATTTAATAGAAACTGTCATAGCTCTCTGTGGATGATGCAAGTTAAAATGGAACTGACTCTCCCAAGTATTAAGCAACAGCCTTTAGCTGAAGTTCCTTGGTAATAAAGCCTTAACAGATGTTAACAACGAAAATATGCAGGTAAATAGAGGCCAGCTATAGTTATTGTGTGTTTATAAGGTAGGTCGGTGTGAACGTGTCAAACTCCGGTTCAGTTGTTGAACCGGGAAACAGTTTGCCAACTTTTAGGGCCCCGCCTCGAATTTCTATGTCAGAAAGCAAGAAAGGCGAAGAAAACAGTAAATATATAAACTCACCCGTCGTCTCCAGTGGATTATTTTCTGCCATTGTGGGTTTTACTCGGGACTGTAGAGGTTACTTGTCTTTGGGCGGTTAGTCCGAAGAAAAGACTTCCTCCTGATGGCAGAACTTACCGGCAGCCCGCAGCGGCTTTTCACAATAAACCCGGAACCTGAACTCACTGCAGCGTCGTCACACAGCGAGAACACTTCAGCTCATTGCAAATAAACACACCAATGCAACTTCAGATTTACGGAAGAGGATTAGGGCTCCCTGACAAATATCAAATAAAAAAATGGATGCATTTATTTTGTTCCAACTTTAAAGGGAAGAAATAAGTCGGAATTCTGAATTTATTCTGACCTTCAAAGTCGGAATTCTAGGAAGTCCGATATTACAATCAGAGTTCTGAGAATCTCGTCACAATAATAAAAAAAAATAATTTAATCTGAATACTGAAGTTAGTATTTCAACTTAAAGGTAATTTTGTTGCAACTTTAAAGTCAGAATCTTGAAAAAATATTCTGAGAAATAACATCTGAGTTCCGTCTTTAAACTCAGACAGGTGAGACCATCAGATGCGGCACCAAAAAATCATTCTGTATTGTGTCAGCACCCTTTGTTACCACCATATATAATGTAATAGTAATTACTGTATACATAACTATAGCTGATACATATTTCATATATTCTTTTTTTCAAGAGTGTTATTAGGCAAGGCAAATGTCTTTCTATAGCACCATTCAGACATAAAGCTCATCACACTGCTTTACCAGGGAATACACTAAAACAAGGCAACTAAGAATGTTAAGCGATCAGGATACTAAACACATTAAAAGAGTGACTTTGCCTCGGTTGGTACAGTGGGTCATTTCTCAATTTGATGTTGCAGGTTTGACTCCCCAACTATCCACATGTTGAAATGGATGGACTGCACACCTTACATGGCAGCTGCTTCCATTGGTGGGTGAATGCAGTTAAAGTTTGGGAACTGCTCGCTTGGTGGAAAAGTACTATATAATTGAAATCCAGATACCAAAAAACATTGAATGAAACAAAAATGTTCAGCATGTAACTAGTCTTATAATAAACAAGAGTAACATATATTTACAGTAGAGACAGTATGTCAACAAGTAGAAGGTTTTTATTGTGACAAAGAAGCAACATATGTACAACATTAAAGTTAAATCTGGCAATATTTACAGCTGCACAAAAATTCTGCCTGGATAGTTTCACCCTGGAAAATAACATCGCCTGTCCAAAATTATCGTTAGCAGTCTGAGAAGTAGTTTAACTAAAACAAAACAAAAAGGACAAAGTAGACAGACAAATCTAAAATCTTTATTCCTTCACTTTGAATTTTTACAAACCATAAAGAGGGACTAAAAGCTGCAAAGCACAAAGCTTATTTTAATAAAATGTAATGCTCTTCATTTACCCCAAAAACCTTCAATAATGATACAAAAACAAATATGATGTAGCTTTCTGGGCACTTTTTGAATGTAACATTTATTTCATGTTAACTTCGGTCAGTGTACTTAGGTTCCCCATGACGACAGCATTCGCATGTCTTCATCCTCTTCGACCCTTCTCCTGGTGGCTGTAAGGAAGAACAACAGTCGATCATGAATGTGGTTATGGTCATTAGATACTCAAGACATTTTGAAAAAAGGTATCCAATCAAACTCTATATTACTTTATTACATGCAAAAAGAATGCAATGGAGTGCTGTCTGTGATTATTAGTCTCATTGAATATCACAGTGTCCCAGACTTACTTGCACGCTGACCAGGCCGTAATGAAGGCAGGTTGGCGCTCGGAACGCTGGGGAGTCCGCCCATATTCAGCATTCCTTCCTCCTCTGCTTCATTCTCCAGCTCCTCCAGCTCAGCCAGCAGCTCATCCTGACCAAACGAATGATGAAAATGAGAAACACACCAGCATGTGACACTCAGTCTGTGCCAAAAGCACAAACACGCACACAAACACTGGCTTCTCAAAACAACCGGAAGATGTTCATTTGGATCGAGACGAAGACCAAAATATGCACCTCATCGAACGTCTCGCCGAAAGGTCGGGAGATCGCCTCGCTGATCTCCTGAGCCACGTCCTGTTGGTCTGTGATGTCCGCCATGAGGTCATCTATCTTGTTAACGTCCCTGAAGATTCAGAGGAGATGGATTAAATAGATTTAACATTTGGAAAAACTTAGATTCAAATTATTTTTTTATTCAAAAAAAGATCAATAAAAAATGTAAACAGTACATTCTATCGTTTTATTTCAGTGAATATGGGGGATGATTTACATCTCAGCTTTTCTGAGAAGAGACCTACTTTATTATTATTCTCAATACTGAAAGGTAATATTGAAACATTCACTATTTCCAATAGAACAAATGGCGCGAAACGACCTAATTTCTATCTTATTTCTTCTTACATGTTTTCATGGACCTGCTTCATGGCCTTGGCAGCATAGCCCATGTTCTTCAGGACCTCTGTATTGGTGTGCGAGTTCTCCAGAGCTTCCCTCTGAAACTCGATAGTGGACAGCGTGCCGTCGATCTGGGTAAGCTGCTGCTCCAATCGCTTCTTCTTCTTCAACGCCGCCAGGGCAGCTGATGAAGGAAATATGTTATTAAGTCATTTGTGTGATCCTCACCTGTAATTTCATCTATTTCTTTCCTCTGGCTGAGAAGCATCTGGGCGTGCACAAACAAAGGAAACATGGTTCCTCCCTGAACTATGTGGACTTAAAGGTGAGCCATGCATAACACTAAGATAATACACCACAATGACAAGTACAATAGGATTCCTGAGAAGAAGAAAATCTCTCAGGTTTACAAACTCCTTATATAACTTTTTCTTGCCTACAAATCAATTGTGAATAATTTACCCCACAATAAAGCAATTAAATATAGCAACTGCAGATCAGTCATACAAGTGTGTCAAAGGAACTTATCGTGTTTTCAATCAACTAAACCCTTTCAGCATGTCAAAGTCTAAAGTCTGATAAATCAAGTTGCTCATTAACAAGGTTTTCCATTTGCAATTCATACAAATGTAGATTCCAAATGTATAAACTGCCCTTATGTGAAACTACACTTGTGATTCCTCGAAGGACTTATTTGATGGCGCTGTTCTAACTTTGGAAATGTAATGCTTTTAAACGCAATTTGATACACTCATGCTCAAAAAGTGTTTTATCAGGAAATGTCAAATCTGAGTAGTGTGAAAATAGAAAAAATAAACTGTTTCATCAGAGTTTGACCTGTTCTTTGAGATTAAGTTTATGAATCATGTTTTTTTTCCCAAGTTTATTTTGTGATCGTGTCCAACTTCAATAGCTAGACCTCACTTCCGTGTTTACATGACGTCATCTGAGTTAATAAGGGAGAAAACAGGTATAAATAGACACAAATTACCACCTTAGTGAGGTCAAACATCGTCCTTGATGTCAATAATATAGATTAATGTTCTTGTTTTTGATAAAAACGATTCAATAACTGAGGTTTCAGCAAACAGGTGGAAAGCATGGCCTACATGGCAGGTGGACAACAGGTGCACTGAGAGAAATAAAATAAACTCCTACCTCTCTTGTTTTTAGTGCCATGCTTCTTGGCAGTGGCCAGCTCCTGCTCTATCCTCTTCTCCAGGTAGTCCTGCTTCTTGGTCAGCATTTCCTCGGTTTCCCGCAGTTTGTGGATGGCCTCTTGGGGGGACGGAGCCCCCCGAGACCGGCTGTGTTTGGACTTGGAGGTGCTGGAGGAACCCCCCTTAAAGAAGCTGGATATTTTACTCATTTTGTCTCCCTCCCGCAGCCTGGAGACTAAAACTACGCAGGTATGTAAGGATCACAAACTGGGAGCGGAGCTGCGGGTACAGCCGTCCTGTCTCTTGTTTCTCTACAGGCGGGTGTGTGTTGTAGAGGGCAGAATTTCCTGCTTGGCGACTTGGTAGTTTCCATTCAAAGCAGCCAGTCAGCTTCCACCACCACACCTTTACCCTCATCATCACCTGCGTGACGTCTGCATACCTGGCGGTATCATCCCTCCTCCTCCTCCTCCTCCTCCTCCTCTGTACTCGCTTTACAAAGCACAGATACAACTTTTAACGCTATCTCTTCGATCAATAAATGTGTTTTGTTTTAATTTTAGTACCATTCCAAGAGAACTATTGTGACGTCAATTCATATCAGTTAAAAACATTCATGCAAAATTGTAAGACAACAAACGACAGTTTCGCAGTTTTCTCGTTTTTTTCTATCTTATTTCGCTATTTAGTTAATGTTAACTTCTGACGTCTCGTTACCGTGGATACAGTTTTGCCGTGAGTGACAACAATTATTTTTCTTACGATACATAAAACTATTTATATTGTGGAAATAAGAAACATTACTATTAATTATTATTATTATTATTTTTTTTTTTTTTGAAAATAATGAAAAGATCCCGTTTTTTTTTTTTATAGTCACGTGATCATGGTGTCGGGGTCAGAGTTCGTGTTGACATGTTCGCTAGCTCTTCGGCTAACAGATGGCTGCGTTAGACATTGGAAAGCATTGTCAGATAGAGTCCTGCAATGTCAAAGGTCTGTTGAAATTAACCTAAACTAGCACAAATATACCGTTTAAGGGACGGTATTACTAGGTTGTCGTTTTTTAATGGAGAAGTTACTCTCGAGCATGACTAGCTTGTTAGCCAAGTTAGCTCACAAACTAACCACTATCTGTGACGAGAAGTGTTCAGCTTTATATTTAAAAAAAAAGAACTCAATCTTCTCTAAAAATTCGTTTTTTGATTCTGGTATTCTCAACGGAGTGAGCAACCGTCAGCGAAGTATTAAGGGTCAATAACGTTGAATCCTTGGTGACTTTGCAGCTGTTCTGTTTATATTGTATGATTTATAATCAAAAGAATAATCATACTCGGTTTGTTTTCTTTATAGATTTTCTTCCGTTTGTCTGTGATTCCTGCAATGGAGTTTTCTGGTAAGCTATTATCCTCTTTCTGGGAATTATTTCAAGTAGAGATGTTCAATTTCATAGTCACGTTGTTTGAATTACAATATATATTTCTGCAGCTCCAAAGTTATGATACATGTCCGTTTTTCAAGCCCCACTGCTGTCTTTTTTATTTGGATAGATGAGACTGTACAATCATACATTTTCAGGCTATTTCAGCAGGATCCTGTTACCATTATCAAAAGACATGAATTAGTTTAATTTAAGTTTACAAACAAACACTGAAACATGCGTTGTTACTGTAAGTGCAGGTATTTTTCTCTCCAGGTGGAGACCATAACTTAGCTTGAAACATGATTTCTTCTTAATGTTATAGTCTGGACCACAGAAACAGAGAAGCCCACTCATGCTCAGAGGTAGGTCATACCGTTTACAACTTAGTGTTCATGTTTTCAGATGATAGCATTGGAATTATTATTGGGAGTTGTTCTTCTCTTTCTTTTAACTATATGTTGAGTGTCCTGTTTTTCTTTGTGATCTTGCTTTTCTTTAGGAGCCTGTGAAAAGGGACGTCCAAAGTGTTGGTGGCACTAAAAGTTATCCATGCTCATTTGAAGACTGCAAAGGAAAAGAGCTGCTACCGGTTATATGTCCACAGTGTGAGAAACATTTCTGTTTGGCGTAAGTCTCTTTTCCTCTTTTGTTCTTTTAACTTTGTTTCAAAGCAACAAAACTTTTATGGACCTCTACTCTGTTTCAATTAACGTGTTTTTGTGTTACAGCCACCGTCATCAAGATGATCACAGGTGCGAAAAATTGGAGGTGCAAAAACCTCGAATGGCTGCCACCAAAGAGTTAGTCCAGAAGATTATAGGTCAGTTTATTTTTCATATTCTTCTGTTGTTCCTCATTTGTCCACATGGGATCAGCATTAAACAGCAAAGCTATCATCGCTGCCATAACCAAACAATAATCACTAAAAGCGTTCTCTTTTAATTCTGCGTTGAAAATCTGTCTCGTTACTGCACAGAGTCGAAGGAGGGATCCAAAAGTAAAGGGCGCAGAGGAGCAAAGAACAGTGCCACTGCAGCTAAAGTTGCTCTAATGAAACTGAAGATGCATGCTGCCGGAGACAAGGGACTGCCACAGGTAACATCCAATCCGCTTGTGGCTTTAAAAGTTAAGGCTTCACTCTGATTGGGGTATTTTACGCATTTTGACGGGCCGAAAGACACTTATGACATGTAATGACCGACATGGTTTAGAAAGGCCTAACAGCTCGATGGCTTTTGGGCCTTCATAAGTTACTTTGGATTGTCAGGGTGATATACGTTAGATTCTAGATCACTCCTTTGTAAGTGTGAAACATCCGGACTGTGGTATCATCTGTAAATTGGACAGAAATTCATTAATAAAAAATATTTTTGAGTTTTTGTGCAGTAATCTTTAATACACCTTAAGCACAATTTGATTGACGAGCTAGATTTAAAGGAACACGACAAACAATTTTTTTATATACAACCAAAATGCTACAGTTATTTTTAAGGTATGCACAACTAGAGCCCAGATATGCTGGATAATTCTTCAATAATGTGATCTAAAAGTTAAACATTACTTAATAGCCTAGTTGAAAAAAGGCATTATTCCTTTCATCTTAAAATCTAGGAAATTAAAATCATGCCGAAGGAAAATAGGTTGCATTGTATGATTTTAGCTGTTATTTGCTGTTTGTAGAAAATGATAAATTACAATCTACTGGCTGGATGGATGGATGGATGGATGGATGGATAGCAATTCAGTGACGCATCAAATGATCAACAGCAACAAAAATACCCTTAAAGATAAATAAAAAGTGATGTCATCAACCACATCTTAGGATTTTGTGTTTTGTTTTTTTTAAGTGGTTTGTGAGGATATAATAGTCTTGTACAGGTAGAGGATTGAGTGGAGCAGTGTTTGTATGATTATATTATATTATATTAAATAGTCTGATGGTTTGGTGGATGAAACATTTTCAGAATGTGTATTTTTCTGCAGTGATGCAGAGACAACAGCAGGTACAGTGCATGATGTAGGTGTGAGAAGTCAGTGATGAGGCTGTGGGCTCTGGTCAGAGTGTATCCCTGGAAGGATGGCAGGGACCACTGTCTGTGCTACCCTGCAGTTTGACACTATAAAGGCCCGGTCAGTCTTTCAGTGTTTCAAGTGCTCTTCTGTTTTTGCTTTTCAGACAGAGAGAACCTATTTTCAGGTGTATCTTCCCAAAGAATCTAAAGACTCGAGCCAGCCCATGTTCTTCTCCTCCAAGTGGAGTGTGGGAAAAGTTGTGGATTATGCAGCCTCACTCGCCAGCCTCAAGAACAACAACAATGTTTCGACTGCGAAGGTAAGACGACGTCAGGGGCACTGACAAATACACAAAATTTTGCAAACACATTTGTTACTGATGCTGAACTCCTGATCTGCTCGTTTCACTTTACATTCTGTTTGCATCTACTCTTACTTCAGTACTTCTATCTGTAATAGACGTTGTCTCGTTTTTTTATTACCATTGTCCTCCATATCTACATTTAGATTAAAGCTGTTTACATACTTGAAATGCTGAAGTACCAACACTGTCCTGCTCATAGCATGTGATGGCATCACGAAAAGACCTCTACTTACAGGAAGAGGGTTTAACCACTGATTTCTAATGCTGATGTAAGAGTGTCTGTCCTTGATGCTTTGACCATAATACTGATGTCATACATACTGTTTTGTTGGTTGTTTCTTTCAGTTCTCTATTTTAGTAGTGGTAAAAAAGTATCTCAAGGGTCTAAGTGATACTCTGAATTAAATCAGTTATGATCCAGCTTAAACAAAGTTAAATCAGCTTTATATACACATATGCCACTACCTTAGTAAATATTGATGCATCTAAAGAGTTTCCCCTCTGTATTTGCAGAAACTGAGGTTATGCCATCCTCAGACAGGTGATGCCGTCCGGATGGATGATACGCTCCTCTCCCTGCTATCTAACCCAGACACGCCCCTATATAATGGGGGTAACGTTATCCTAGAGTATCTGGACAATGAGTGCACGGGCCTGGAGGACGTTTCTGACTATGTGACACAGACATGACTCATCGACATCAAGGAGTTATCGGACAGTTTACAGATGATGTGGACAACATCAGCCACTGTTTCACTTCTTTGTAACTAACTCACCGGATATTGTCCAAATTCATGTTGAAGCAAGGAAGAATGTACATGTAGCTAATAGTACATACCATGATTGTGCAATAGCCCTTTCAATTTTGGTACTCTGGTATAGTGAATTAAACTTTTGTGGCCAAACAATGATCTATTTTGCCCATCCCTGGTGAGCAGTTTGTTTTTTGTCTATGAATATCAATTTTAGAATTGGACTGAGTCATAAATGATACAATTAGCAATGGAAATTATGGGGAACCAGTTGGATTTGATTATATTCAGTCATTCAAAATGGCACTTTTTTAACATGATTGCCTAACGACCCAGGTGGGACTTGAACCCACAATCCCCAGCTCCGGAGGCCGATGCCTTATCCATAGCGCCAGAAATGGGGCAAAACGGACTGCTAAGGTGGGGCAAGAAAACGGAAAAAAGGGGGGGAAAGGAGGAAGAGAGGAGGGTGGAAAAAAGGCACCTTTTTAACTATTTACAAGGAAATTAAGTTTATTTCTGCACACAAAACTGACAGATGATTGCGTCTTAGATTTGTCCAACAAAAATATTGCAATAAAAAGAAGACAGAAGCTATTTTTCCAGGCTCTCTCTCCATTCTATCAGAGTCTTGCCAGATGCTGGTCAGTACCATTTCCCCTTTATTTGAGTGTGTCCAGTGCTCTTGTTTTTTGAGAGGCCACACATTTTACATGTGTAGTGATAGTCCTCCTTGAAAGGTGGCTTTTTTTGGTGTCTCCCCCCTCTCCATGGCTTCTCATCTTCAAGTGCTGCCCTCTTGTGCCTCCATTTTAATTGACGGTTCACATAAGAAGGAAACACGTCTTGTGTCGATGCAACGGAACCTGAAGATGAAGAGGGGACAGAGGGAGGGTGACGAAGGGGTGTTGGGGCGACAGATGGTGGCGCTGGTGGAGGTTGGTGCAGCTGATACTGAGGCCAAGCAGCTGGTTGCAGCTGTTGACTCTGCCCAAGGGAGGACCAGGCAGGTGAAGAGGCCGATGGTGGCTGCTGGTGTGGAAACATGGACCAGGCTGGTGGTGGCTGCTGGTGCTAGTGTCCTTGGTACTAGTATCCTTGGAAGAAAGACACAAGCATTAGAAATAATGCCTGGACACATGTGATTACTTTGTGTCGAGGCTCACTTCATGTCATCTGATGACCAGAATGAACAGGTTCACTATGCTGAACATCAATAATCCCCTCTTTGGTACGGTTTCTAATTGACAAGGTTGGCAGCTGAAACTCTGGCAATGATTTGCATCAGTTGTATTCTTATTCTGTAGTTTTTTTTTTCAGTGCATGGTGCTTAAAAATGTGGCACAAATTGCTCATGGAAGCTGAAAAATTCTGTAACGAGTTCTTCACAGCATGTACAAATGAATAATTTCTATGTTTAGTGCCTGTAAAACATTCTTGTTCAATCCTTCATTACCTGAGATGATGGATGAGTGGAGCCACCATGGCCAGAGGGACTGTGAGGAGGGGAACTGTCCATGGTGTCCCACAGTGGGCTGCTTCAGGTGGTCTCTCACAGAGATCAGCTGATCACTGATTGTGACATCAGGACATTCCTCCTCATCCCGCACTTCAACCTGCAGATCTGGTCCAATGATGTCCAGCTCACTGTCCTGTTTGGGGAGCAGGTCTCCCTGTTGGACTGTGTGAGAAGGTGTTCCACAGCGATGGTTGGCCTGTTGTAAACAAACAAAAACACACAAACAGCACATTGAGAAGAGCAAAGAAAAGAGAAGAATGTTTTGTGAATGAGCAGAATACACACGTTTTTTTTCCACCAAGTCTATCTCTGTCTTTCCTCTCCCCTCCCCTCCTCTCCTCTCCTCCACCCTCCACCTTTGAGTCTGGTTTCTACAAAGGTTTCTCCCTGTTGGGGGAGTTTTGAACCCAGCCCAGATTACACACTGGGCCGTCAGAGAAGAAAGAGTTATGTGCCTTGTGATGCTTCCTGCAGAAACTTACCAGTAGGCCTACCAGGAGGCGTAAATTCTGGCACAAGAGAACGACCAAGGACTCTTATGAAACCATTTGCATATAAGTACAGAATGAAATAAAAGACAATGCTACAAAAACAATCAGCGGGGGATTTTATTTTTTATTAAAGAAATAAGGTCTGTCTTTGAGATTTATCATGTTTTATTATTATAAAATACATTATATATTATAATTGAGTATAATAATATTGTTAATAATAATAATAATAATAAGTAGAAGTGAAACTGAAGGAAGATAGGGCCCTGAGCTCTTTCGTATTATTTTAGAAAAGTCAGAAAGTCATAATGATATTAGTTCGGATTAACTAAAAA
Source organism: Blennius ocellaris (assembly GCF_963422515.1). Lineage (NCBI taxonomy): Eukaryota > Metazoa > Chordata > Actinopteri > Blenniiformes > Blenniidae > Blennius > Blennius ocellaris. The sequence continues at coordinate 17,165,053 of NC_137668.1, forward strand.
CTGAAAACACAATGAAACAGTAGCAATAAATTCAGTATAAGTGATTAATGTTTCTGGACTTTCAGCCCTTGAAAAGCCAGTTTCATCAAACAATGTCACACAGGAATCATTTTAAAAGTCACCAAATAATGTCTTGCTTTATTATAAACAAAAACAAAAATTATTGTCACCAATAAACAACACAAAAGGCTCGGCTAAGCCGGCATAATAAAAGTTCTTTAACATGTGACTCTTCATAGAGAAAAAATAAACGCGTATGGATCGTAATAATAATAATAATAATAATGGAAATGATAATACATGATAATATGCAATATTACTATGAAATCCATACACTATATAATTTTTGTATATTACACATACTATATACACATACAAAATATTACACAAGATATACGTCTTTATTTTTTGAGTACAGTCGTCATAATAAAAGAGCAAATTAACGTAACCTATTGTTGCATACAATATTGCATATGCACGCACCAATAAAAAGAGTATTTAAGTCGATCGGAGAATAAATAATCCTTATTAAACCGCAATCCACCGATGGTTGGCGATAACGTCCCGCGAGTAGAATGAAAAGCGGAGAGAATTCAGTTAAATATTTCTCATACAGTCCAAGACTGATTGATATCTAACTAATTAAATTGAAATTAATTGATGCTCTTATCGCAAACATTATTTATTCAGTTTGGCAACTGAGGATACTATTTTCTAATAATCATTCCCAAAGTATTTGGGTGGATACTCAACCAAAATAACCCAGTACTCCTCTGCTACCTCCGAGGTTTACTTGACAATTTTCATTTTATATATATTTATATCTATGATATATATATTTTACATATATATAGACATCAGACGCTGCAAAACGTTCAGTTGAGGGAATGCATCAATCATGATCTTCACACCAGAGCATACAAGGCAGATTATGTACTGCCGTAATAAAACAGCCGGTCCTTTCAGTATTTAAAGGATTTAGAAGCCTTCATCTGCCGACGTCGTTACACTTATTCTTTTGGAATTATATGTCAACTTTAAAAGTTTTCCACTCAGGATAAAATGATCAGTAATGTGAACCTCATCAAGCATCAAGATGCTTCGTGATTCGCGTACTTTCTCCTTCTTGTTTCTGTTGCCGTGTTTTTTCCAAGGTTTCCCCGCCATCGTTTCTGATCCTGCTTTACCTGCGAGGACGGGTCCGCGGCCTGGTTTGTAGCCCATGATGGACTGAACCCCTTTGGACAGCGCCCGGACATTTTCCTAAAAGAGAGAGGTCTATTAACACTAAAGCAGGACAAGTTTATTTCTACAGCACCATTGAGACACAAGGCGACGCACAATGCTTGACAAGGAAACACATTAAAACAAAGCAACGAAGAAAGGAGAAAAAACTAAAAGCTGCATCAACAAGTTTCTCTGAATCTCATTTGGTTGGAAATCCTTTAATTCTTGCAATAGATTTCAGATGGTAGTGAACTGATTTAGTTATTTTCTTAATGTCATTGTTGAATTCTAGGTCTGAGTCCATAATCACGTCCAGATTTCTGCCTTGATTTCATGTCCCAAGTGACATGGAGTCAAAATGAGAGTTTAGCCTTTTTTCTTTGGGGCCAAAAACAATTACCTCCCATGTTTTCTGCCTTACATTGGAAAACATTCCGACACATCCACTCATCATTTTGATTTATGCACCGACTAGTTCCTGTCCTGCAAGCAAGATCTAAACCTATTTAATGCGCCAGAAATTACCAACAAGTATGTCAAGTCATATGTTGTAGTCAAGTGCGTCAAAAGCAGCATTAAGCTCCAGGAATAACAAATCTGAAACTCTCGATGTGTCATTGTTCACATGAACGTCCTTCAGCAGTTCAAATACAATTTAAATGCTGGAGTTTGACCAGAATCCATATGACAAAATGCAGCAGGTATACTTCACCTGGTGGAAAAAGTTCTTTATGCTCACTTGCAAGAATAAGGTATCGTGATTCCGTCAAACTTTCAAACTTTCTGCTGGTGTTTCGGATTAACTGGCGTCCATGTTAACTGATGACCAATTTAAATGTGGGTAAATGACTGTGGCGAGGACAGCTACGGATTTCTGTCTGGTTTGTTATATCTGGTGTTGGTCACCAGTTAACATGGAAACCAGCTAATCCGAAACACTGGACCGCTGCGTCGCTGAACTTGACAGTGCCGTCCAACAAATATGACCTAATAGTTTTAATATATATCTAATTAATATGTTATAATTACTAATGAATACATATAAACATAAATATCAATATATACATATATATATATATACAAACTCTGGAAAATTTAAATTTTTTAAAAATTGGTTACATTGATTAAGGAACACTAAAACGGTAGAAATATCAAGAAATTCAAAGTGTAATTTTTCCTTCAATAAGTTGGAAGTGTCAGTAACAGAGAACCAGTGTTTTTGACCCGTTACTGTGGATATATCAGCGTAGCTGAAGTTGCAGCTACGCTAACGGTGGTTCAGTTGCAACCAATCAGCGGTGACTGCAGCTTAAACCAATCAGTGACGAGCTTCAGTGGCAGCCAATAGAAAGCCGTTACTACCTGACTGGCAGTTAGACATAACCAACGCCAGGCTTCAGTCCTCCGTCAGCCTTCTCAGAGCAGCCACGAGAAAAAAAGTAGCCGGCATCAACAACCAAAGTAAGTTTTTATGCAGGAAAATTCACCAGGTTGATTTTCACTTGATTGATCAACTCATTTCCCAGGTTTATTTTTACGTGATTGATCAACTCCTGTCACTTAGTGCTGGTGTTGCTAATGTTGCTAATGTTGCTACATGTTCACGAGATTGTGTTGTTATTGAATTATACATATATATAAAAATATATCATATCTCTCTCTCTCAAACACGCTCATACAAACAATATGCAATGCTTTTTCCATCTCCAGAATGGTCAGAATGCTAAGAACGGAGTGGGAGGCTCTTCGGAGTAAAAATCCACCACCAGACCCCGTTGAGCCTCCTCATGAAGAGCGAGAGCCACAAACCGCGTAAGTGTTTATACATTCTGTTGTTTTTAGATCATGCTGGATTCTTTAAGTTGCTTCTTGATCTCTGAGGTGGTTTAATACAGTTTACTTCTGATGACAAACTTTTTAGTTTAAAAAAAATGAAAAGTGCCAAGTGCATCCAAGTTTTAACTAAGAGAGTAGGAAAAGTAACATTTCACACTGTAAAAATGCTGTAAGTGCAAAAATCCTTCAAATTGGTCAATTGGCTATCGAAAAACAATCATTTGTTTGAGGACTACAAATCCATCAAGGCCTGACAGCTAGCTACTAAAGCTAATGTGATGACCTGAAGGCCGTCTCCATGGCAACACAAATAAACAACTGCCATTTTAATTCTACTTTATCACTATTACTTGTATTTTGTTGATACTTTTTCACTAGTATTGTTGTTATTAGACACATATACGTATCACCGAGCGGCAGCTACACTCAAAATTAATTCAGAAATGTTCTAATTATGTTTAATCTCCTTTGTTATCTGTGTTTAAATATGGCGGAAGTATTTTTAACTAGCAGAGTGGGAAAAGTAACATTTCAAACTGTATTTTCACCCAGAAGCTTTAGAAAGAGTTACATTTGTTGCATTTCGGTTTATTTTAATCATTTATCTTACATTGGATTATCCTGAAGCTATTGAATTGTGGTTGATGTTCATTAAATAAATTCAGTCATTTCTGATGTTAAGAACTATTAGTGCCAGTGTCTATGTCATTATTCTTGTAACATGTTTGGCTTTAAAGTGACTGTGAACCTCATTCTGATATTCAACGCTTTTCCCATCTCCAGAATGGACATTTTCAATTACATTTTGGGGGAAGAGTTCGCTCCAGACCCGGTCCCACCATTGCAACAAGCCTCTGGTCCTCTGGCTGAGTATGTTTACACATTCTGTTGTTTTTAAATCATTCTGTATTCTTTAAGTTACTGAAAAACTCCAAATACATTCAAGTTTTAACTAAGAGAGTGTGAAAAGTAACATTTCACACTGTGCATTTCCACTCAGCGTTTCTTGTTACAGCGATTTAGTTGTGATTTGTGTTTATTAGAAAATAAATCATACATTGTGGTGTGCACCTGAGAGGGAGGTTCTCCCAACCAGAATGGAGTGGGTGTGTCGGGCACGTGGTGTGGTGTTGATAGTGGGAGGTGTTTATAAGGGGTAGTACGGTGACACAGGGGGTTGGTTATCTGACAGGTGAACTGTCAGACGGTTGGAGAAAATAAAGGAAAAAGCGACTCGACTCCTTCGTCCGTCTCCTCTTTCTCCGCCTCCACATTGGTGACCCTGACAAGCGAACATGTCGACCGGAGCCAGCAGCAGTGCAATCCCCGGCGGCGCGGCGGCCGGTGCGCCCGTGGTGTACGCCGCAGCGGTAAAATTACCGGAGTTTTGGCCACATCATCCGGAACCGTGGTTCCAGCACATCGAGGCGCAGTTCCACCTCCGAGGAGTCACGGCCGACGACACCAAGTATTACCACGTCGTGGCAGCTCTGGACTCTTCCACCACCCGCCGAGTGATGGGGCTGCTCCGGGACCCGCCGGCGCAAGGAAAGTACGCCGCCCTCAAGACTCTGCTCCTGCGGCTGTTCCAGATTCCCGACGCCGAGCGAGCCGAGCGTCTCCTGTCTCTCAACGGCTTGGGAGACAGTAAACCAACGGAGCTGATGGAGAACATGTTGGCGCTGCGGGGATCGGGGGACGCGGAGTTCCTGTTTATCCACCTGTTTCTGCGTCAACTCCCAGCTCCGGTCCGCACGGCGCTGGCGAGTTCTCCACTCGTGCACACAAAGGACTATCGGGGGCTGGCGGAAGAGGCAGACAAGCTCCTGCTCGCATCACGGCAGTACGGAGTGCATGCAGTCCTGCCGGAGCCACCGGAACACCGGCCGGAGGAGGAAGCGCAGTTTGCGGTCGGGACGATTACGGATCGGCGCAGGAATGACAACCAGCTGTGTTTTTTTCACCGGCGGTTCGGGAGCAGAGCCAAGCGCTGCACGCCGCCCTGCTCCTTCTCTGTGCAGGGAAACGCCAGACCCGGCACTCGTTAGCAGCCATGAGCGCCGGGGACATCGGAACGCTGCTCTTCATTAAAGACTCTGTATCCGGGAGGCGCTTCCTCGTGGATACCGGGGCCCAGCGGAGCATCATTCCCGCCTCCTTCACCGACGTCGAGAGCGGCGGTAAAGGGCCGCCTCTGGATGCTGCGAACGGGACTTCCATCCGCACATTTGGCACCAGGTTCGTGAATGTGTGTTTTAATGGCCGTCAGTTCGGATGGGATTTTGTGATGGCTGCTGTGTCCGTGCCCATCCTGGGAGCAGATTTTTTGTGTGCGCATGGACTCCTGGTGGACATGGTGAATCGCCGCCTAGTGGACGCCGTCTCATTCTCCTCCTTCTCCTGCACGTTGGGGAAAGGAGAAGCGGTGTCCCTTGCTAATATCTTGGCTTCGGGGGATGTGTACCAGCGGCTCCTGGCAGAGTTTCCTGAACTGACAGTCCCCACGTTTTCAGCAGCCGTAGTCAAACACGGAGTGGAACATTATATCCCCACGGCTGGGCCGCCGGTGTTTGCTCGCCCCCGCCGACTGGATGCGGCAAAGCTGGCGATTGCTAAGGAGGAGTTTGCCACTATGGAGAGACTGGGTATCGTGCGGCGCTCTGACAGCCCGTGGGCATCCCCCTTGCATATGGTCCCAAAATCTGATGGGAGTTGGAGGCCTTGTGGGGATTTTCGACGCCTTAATACAGTCACGGCACATGATCGGTACCCTGTTCCGCACATCCAAGACTTTTCTGTCCACCTGGCAGGGAAGGTAATATTTTCCAAGGTGGATCTGGTGAGAGGCTACCACCAGGTGCCAGTCCACCCGCAGGATGTAGCCAAAACTGCAGTGATCACACCTTTTGGACTATTTGAGTTTCTGCGGATGCCATTTGGTTTGAAAGGTGCAGCACAAACGTTCCAGCGCTTGATGGACTCCGTCTTAAGGGGCTTACCTTTCCTATTCATCTACCTGGATGACATCCTGGTGGCCAGCGCCTCGCCCGCGGAGCACCTGCTACACCTGCGTCAGCTTTTTGAAAGACTGCAGGAGCATGGACTGATCGTGAACCCAGCTAAGTGTTGTTTTGGACTCTCAGAGATTGACTTTCTGGGCCACCATGTGGCAGCACTGGGAGTGGTGCCCTTACCGGCTAAGGTGAAAGCAATCACTGCTTTTCCACGCCCAAAGACCATCAGGGCACTGCAGGAGTTCCTGGGCATGGTGAACTTTTACAACCGCTTCATCAGACATGCAGCTCAGCTGATGCGGCCTCTTTATGAAGCCCTGAGGGGCGGAAAGGCCAAGCAGGACGTGAACTGGTCCACAGAGAGGATCCTGGCTTTCGAAAAGGCCAAGGCTGCGCTCTCCAACACCGCCATGCTGGCCCACCCATCTCCCACGGCACCGGTAGCGCTCACCACCGATGCCTCGGACTACGCAGTGGGCGCAGTATGTGAACAATGGGTGGCTGGAGCCTGGCAGCCTCTGGCGTTTTTCAGCAAACAACTGCGCGACAACGAGAGGAAGTACAGCACATTCGACAGAGAACTTTTGGCTCTTTTCCTCGCTGTCCGCCATTTTAGGTTCCTGTTGGAAGGTCGGCGGTTTACTGCCTTTGTGGACCACAAGCCCCTCACCTTCGCCATGTCCAAGACCTCGGAGCCATGGTCTGGGCGGCAGCAGCGCCACCTTTCTGCCATTTCCGAGTTCACCACAGACATTCAGCACGTGGCTGGAAAAAGCAATGCTGTGGCCGACTGCCTCTCCCGGGCACACGTGGACTCTGTGCACCTTGGGGTGGACTACACTGCCATGGCCAGCGACCAGCAGGTGGACTCTGACATCCAGGCCTTCAGGACAGCCACCACAGGTCTACAACTGCAGGATTTGCTGTTCCACGACGATGGTGCCACACTCCTCTGCGACGTGTCTACAGGTCAGCCCCGCCCCATGGTACCTGCTGGCTGGAGACGGCAGGTTTTTGATGCTGTTCATGCCCTATCGCATCCAGGCGTGAGAGCATCGGTGAAGCTAGTGGGGGCAAAGTTTGTCTGGCCGGGCCTCAAGAAGGACGTCAGGAGCTGGGCAGCCTCCTGTGTGGCGTGTCAGCGGGCCAAGGTACAGCGTCACACCAAAGCCCCCCTAGAACCGTTCCTGGTCCCGGAACGGAGGTTTGACCATGTGCATCTGGACTTGGTGGGTCCGCTGCCTCCCTCCCAAGGCTTCACTCACCTCCTCACCATGGTGGACAGGACCACCAGGTGGCCAGAGGTGGTCCCGCTGGCTTCAACAACGTCGGCAGAGGTAGCTCGCGCTTTTATAGCCACCTGGGTGGCACGGTTCGGCACGCCCTTGGACGTCACTTCGGACAGAGGCTCCCAGTTCACGTCTGAGCTGTGGACAGAGGTGGCTAAAGGCCTGGGAGTGCAGCTGCACCGGACGACGGCATTCAACCCACAGGCCAATGGACTTTGTGAGAGGTTCCATCGCACAATGAAGGCCGCGCTCCGAGCCACACTCACAGACAGCAACTGGGCTGACCGACTGCCATGGGTCATGTTGGGCCTGCGTTCGGCTCCGAAGGAAGATCTCCAGTCATCGTCTGCGGAGCTGGTGTTGGGGCAGCCACTACGGGTCCCCGGAGAGTTCCTGCCACAGCCATCTGAACCCTGGGGGGTCACAGCAGGACGACCAAGGTTCAACGGCGCAGTCCACACCTTCGACCCGGTCCCAGTTCATCACTGCCTTCCCCGGTCATACGTCCCAAAAACCCTGATGACAGCCAAATATGTCTTTATCAGACATGACGCTCACCGTTCCCCACTTCAGCCGCCGTATGACGGCCCCTTTCATGTCCTGGAGGCAGGGACAAAGAACTTTGTGGTGGACATGGGGGGTAAACGGGTCCGGGTTTCACTGGACCGCCTGAAGCCGGCCCACACCATGCCGGAGCAGCCGGTGGAGGTGGCACAGCCTCCAAGACGTGGGCGCCCCCCCAAGTCGTCAGCTGCCACAGCGCCTGCACCTGCAGTAACCCCGGTGCCGGTACCTGCACCTCCTCCTGCACCTCCTCCTGTGGTGGTGCAGCGCAGCCGATATGGTCGGCTGTGCAGACCACCCAAGTGGGACTAAAGAAAAAAAAAAAAAATGCTTTTTGTAGTAGTACCATTCTGATTGTTCGGGGGGGGCCTGTGTGGTGTGCACCTGAGAGGGAGGTTCTCCCAACCAGAATGGAGTGGGTGTGTCGGGCACGTGGTGTGGTGTTGATAGTGGGAGGTGTTTATAAGGGGTAGTACGGTGACACAGGGGGTTGGTTATCTGACAGGTGAACTGTCAGACGGTTGGAGAAAATAAAGGAAAAAGCGACTCGACTCCTTCGTCCGTCTCCTCTTTCTCCGCCTCCACAACATTCAGTCTTTTCTGATGTTAATAACTGTTAGTTCCAGTGTTTGCATCATTATTCTTGCCACAGTTTTTTTACTGTGAGCCTCATCCTAATGTTCAATGCTCTTTCTGTCTCTCGGATTCACTTTGATGACAACCTGAAAAGTTTTCTGGAGGAATGGCATCAGGGGAAGCTCCTCCCAATCGAGCCCGATGCCCTCCGTCAGCTGGACGTTGGCCAAGCTGGCGTGGGACAGGTGAGACGTTCAGTCACTGGAACTTATAGCTGCGATTTCACTTGTTAAGACGTTGAAGATGGAGAACAATGTGGGACTCTGATTGATAAATGATATCTCTTTTAATTACACAACAAAATACGCTTTTGAAAAAAGACACATTTGATCCAAATGAGATTGAATTTAATACAAGGGATTATTTAACCGGTTAATCAGTCAACAAAACTAAACTTTCCTCCTGCAAGTAGCCTTTAAATTCCACCTCACTCTGTGTGTATCGCCTCATGATTAATCAAAGTGATCTGGTTTCTCCTGGTGTTGATCTTTACAGTCTCAACTTGTGCAACTTGTGCTTTTAACACTTTTCTTTTGTCTCCAGTCTGTTGAAGGTCAGGCTGAAGGGGGCCCGAGTCCCGCCCCCCCTGCTGCTCCTCCGACTCCCGTACCCTCCACCTCGAGGTGAGTCCCACTGTCCATTTCTGGCTCTAAATACACTTCTGGCTGTTTGTACCTACATGAACATCAATACATTCAGTTTATTTACCAGAGCTTTACTTCAAGCTCTGAGTCATTGCTCAGCGACAAAACCTCCGTTTATTAAGTGTCAGTGAGGCCTGACTGTGAATCACATGTTGGAGTGTAACACCAGACATCCTATTACACGTCCATTTATGTTTGAAGTCTTCCTGAATGCTTGCTCTGAACATTTGTTTTTGGTTCCTGCAGGAAACGAAAACATCCTCACCTGACCAATCACGAGCCGCACATTAAAAAGCCTCCCAACGCATTCATGCTATTTTTAAAAGAGCAGAGAGCCATCGCTGCAGCAGCGATCGGGACAAAGGGGAGTGCGGCCGTGAACGCCGAGGTCGGAAGGAGGGTGAGTTGTCGGCTCCTACATGTTGGAGCTACAAATTCACTACTCATATTTAGAAGCTGGCTTCTCGTTGTGTGTGCTGACAACGTGTTGTCGTCTCTCCACAGTGGAAGGCATTGTCACAAGAGGGGCAGCAGCGCTATTATGAGTTGGCCAAAGCTGAGGCAGAGTGCCACGCCGACAGGCATCCTGGCTGGTCGACGGCGTCAAATTATGTAGGAACTCTCTCCTCACCTAAAACTCATAAATGTTCACAAGACATCAATGAAACTGCTAAACAGTTTTAGTTTTTTTAATCAACTTAGTGATTAAACGTATTTTCTATTTTTAGGGCAAAAAACGACCACGGAGGAGAGGGCGACAACAACAGCCTCTCAACCCTCCTCCGACGCCGGTGGTGCCTGTCGCGTGGTTCTATGTGTCAAGTGATGGGCAGGTCCATCAGCTGCAGAACATTGCTGGCTATTTTGCAGCAAACGAACAGCTCCCCGCTGCCGCCCCACCTCAGCAGTGACAAATTAAAAAATAAAAATTCACTCTCATTCTCTCATTTGTTTTTATTACCATACGACGAGTAGCATTCTTTTGTACTTTATATTCATTGTTTAAACCTTATGATTGTTGATGTTTTGTAGCACAAAAAAAACTCACAAATCCACAACAGTGGATAAACTTTATTTTGTGGTTTTTCTTCAAGTGTGTGTCTGCTAAGAGTCGTCGCTTCAGCTTCAGTGAACATGTTTTCTCGTCTACATTCCTATTTTAATTTGAACGCAGCATCATCCTTGCCACTTCTACTCCTTTTTTGTACCAGTGATATTTACACGATTTGAATTTGACGCTGAAAATTGAGGCAATAGTAACGCAGTGCAGCAAACTGGACTCATAAACAAAAAGACAGGGATGAAATTGAAATCTAAAGCTAAAGAGAATAAGAAGCATGACAGCATTTCAAAGAACAATGTAATTAAATCCTCTCAGCGTGTTTAAAGAAAGCCTTTCAAATCCAAATGTACCCATGAAGCTCTTCTTCTCGTCTTTTGCGATGCGGGCAGCCAAAACCAGGCCGATCCCGGAGGAGCAGCTCACTAGGAGCAGCTAGTGAAAAACAGTGGAGATATACCGTGGCCTTGGTGTCAAGAATCATGACATCATCAGGAGCCAGGTCCAACTGTGATATTTCAGCAGGAACCTCCTCCACCTAGTCATAGAAACAAACACTAATAGTCTACAATTGTAGCCTGTCTATATGTTGTAAAGACTTAAAAACTGCAATGATAGTGATTTTGGCCTTTGACCTAATGGCCAGAACACATTAGATATTCATCTGCCCAATCAGGAGAAATTCCTTGGAGACTTTTTAAAGGCGATGCATGAGCAGTAACCCAGACTCTTAACTCTTCAAGGATTCAATATGTTAAAACTGTCCTCTCCTTTTACACAAAGTTTCCAAATACATCTAACTTTTCCTTTCTTTTAGAAATCCTGTAAAAGTAAATATTTATCTGTCCTCTGGATGGCGCCATTACATTAAAATGCATTCTTACGTTTGGCTCGACTCACCAGTCCACAATGAGGGAAATATCAATAAGCTAGAAAGCCACACGAAGCCGTATTTAAACGTGGGTTTTACAACTTTAACACTAAAATGAGAGTGTTTTGTACATGCAGCTTTTCTGTACAGATTCTCACTTTTGAGATGATGCAGCCGGAGACATACATAACGTTTTTTATAAGTCAAATGTACATAAGGGTGAACTGCTTTTGTCCACAGGCGATTCCCCACTTAAAAGCAAGACAGAACATAAACTCTTTTCACAATAAAAACACTCATCCTGTGTTCTTTTGTGTGAACATCCATGTTCAAAGCAGCTCAATGTGGCTTTCAGCGTCTTCACATGGTTTCTAATGCAGAAAGTAGAACGGTGGAGAACATCAGCAATTATACCACAGACCATGCTGCAATTTGAAACTAAAGGAGCCTCAGAGAGGTTCAAGTATTAAATACAAAACATTGTAAATATTGAATTAGACAGCCTTTAACAAAAGAAAGCCCTGTAAAATTATGTCAAAGAGAAATTGACCTTTATTTATTAGTTCTGATTAAACACTTCAAAGTAAGGTAGCAGATTACCATATATATATATATATATATATATATATATATATCCTTCAACCTGCAGATCTGGTCCAATGATGTCCAGCTCACTGTCCTGTTTCTGGGCCCTTTTTTATATTAATGTTAATCATAATATTCTGATCATATGTTATATATCTTATTTGATTGTGCATCCTGTGTTGGACACACCTGATCCATAATGCGTCATACAGAAACTAAAACTCTACAGATGACATGTCAGAAATCAGGTTCATGGTGAATGTTTTGATCCAAATAACAAAACGGGTATTGTGTAATTTCCATGTTTTTATCCTTGTATTTTATAATTACATTATTTTACGGGCCTGCGACAATGGACATAAACATCTTGTATCCAGTGAGCAGTTCTGAATTTCCCTTTCTTGTTTGGGAACTTTGGGTTTCTCTTTCACCCTGGAGACCGAGAAGGTTTTTACCAATCGGATTATTTTACGTTCAAAATTGGCAGGTTGAACCATCCAATCAAAACAGCGAAAAGACAAAAGTGGGCGGGTACAACAGACAAGTCTATATAAAAGAAAGGGGGCTGGGCTTGTTTGTACAGTAGGTTCCGTTGTTTAGAGGAGAATAGAGGTGTTGTTGAGGTAATCGACGATTTGCAGCAACTCTAACCCGTTCTGTTAGATCACCAGCTTTATTTTAATCTTTTACTCGTTTTTTTCCCCTCGATCGAGTCGCTGAGAAAAAAGGCGACTTGGTCCCGCTAATCCAGATCGCTTTGGTAAAATCAGGTCGAAAGGGATGCCGCTGCAGACAGACTCCGACGTACGACAACTGTCCCTGGATTTAATCTCGTCGCATTTAATCGGGAAGAGCAGTTTTTGCATAAGTTTAAAAGGCCTCAGAATAACTCCCTTTCGACCGAGTGCTTTCGGAAGATGCTTGAACGCGAGTGCTGCGAATTAATAGCTCGGCTGGCGAACTGAAGACAGGAGCGTCAACAGCAGGAAGAAAAAAAAACCCGAAGCTAACAGCTAACTTGACATTAGCTGGTCAACAACAAAGCGCGGCTCGTTTAATCTCCGACTAACAGTCCGAGGAAAGGCTCGAGTATCAAACCACAGAGCCGACCGACGTTTGACCTGCTGGATTCTGTCTGTGCTGAAATTATAGGTAAGTGTCTTAAAATATTTTTTCCTGGTTGCTAAATTGATGTCGCGAACCAGGAAGAAAGACGATTAACTTGGGTGGGGGAGGGGCGGCGGGTTGTGCAAGAGGAAATAATGTTTTGATGTAGGAAAAAAAATCCTTTACATATTAACAGACCGTCAAACATTCATAGCTGTACTCTATTTTCTTTATTATGATTTCTATTACGACGGCTGCACTGGACGACTTGTCCTGCTGCCAGGTAACGGTTACCTTGGCATCGAGACGTAATCTGGAGATATTTTTGGAATGTTTCTGCTTTAGAATAATGACAAACATCATAATTATCTCGGATCAGATTGTTAATTCTTATTCATTATTATAATGCGTGACTGATGTAATTGTGTACTACTTGCTTAGCCTGTGAGGAACATCTGTAATATGCATGTACTAATGCATTTCCACATATTCGACCTGTCAGTTGGACTGCACTGGATTCTGTAAACAACGGATCATATTTAATTCGGTTTCATCAGTACATCATATCTGGTGTCAACAGAGCAGAAGTCAGAAGCTACGTATCTGGATTGAACAAGAAAAATCTGCATGTATGGTTTTGATGGATTACTAATCACACAATTCCAATAGTTAAAAAAAAAAAACGAAAGCAATTGAGTTTTATAATCTCTTTGGCATGTGTTGGCACTCCTGAGACGGTCCAGTACATAAAACTAATGAAGACCTTTGGAGTACAAGTGCATTTTGTCCTAGTAAGACTTGCTAACAGAACTTTTTTGTTTGCTTACAGACAGCAATGAAACTGTTGGAAAACTCCAGCTTTGAAGCCCTCAGCTCCCGGCTGTGTGTGGAAATGGGGGACTCTCGCATCCTCGGCAGGTACGAGTCAGAAATGGACACTAACCGACTGTAATTTGAATGTTGGGCAATCATAAATCCCTTATCAGACTGTTTCGGTTCGTCGCCTTCCAAAGAGCTGTACCACTTCAGCACAGGAGTCTTTAAATATACATAAACAGGCAAACGCACACTAATCCCTGATGCACAGACTTCCATTCTAGGTGACTGATAGCTTTACAGTTTAAATTTGTGTAGAGTAGATTTACTGGCTTAACGGGAGCAACAGTTGTTGAGGCCCAGTCATTAAGTTAATGTAAAAACCATGACTGTTTTCGAAAAGCAACTTCTTGCCTGGTTGAAATTTACACAGCGGAGTGAGAGTATGAGAGGTACGGCTGGTAGCTCACACTGCTCATAAACGGGGTAGTAGGGCGAGCAATGTGTTGCACAATATCACGATAACAAATTACTACACTTGAAGTCCCACTTTCAGAGTCAGGATGGAAAGTTAATAAATAACAACAGTGATGTTATGTAAAGCTGGAGGATAGGCTGTTGGTTTGCTTGCATAAAGGGCAGTGGGTTGTACAGATATGCAGCCCAGCCTGTGTGGGGGTGGTGAAGCGACGCTTCGGTGTCTGTTGTGACAAAGAGTGATGCAGATGCAGTCAGTCGGGTGACCGTCAGGTGGAGTGTGTGGTGTATGTACACACGCATGGTGACACTGCATGATGGCCGAGTGCTTCTGGGGCTGCCAGGCTGCCTGCTCAGACTGCTTAGGAGATTAGTGAGGCAGCAGGCCGGGAGCTAATAGTGTGCGCGTTCAGCTTCCAGCACATTTATGGTATTTCCTGCAGGCTTGTAAAGAAGAACTGGAATAATGTGAAATTGTACTCAGTAGTGTGACTCTTAGACATTGCACAGTGCTTCAAATATGCACATTTTAACAAATGAAGCACAAGTCCAATTCTAACTAAATAGATTATGAAGTGGGAATATATCAGTAGGTATAATAATAATAATAATAATGATGTAGTGTTTGTGATCTCCTCAGAGTCCTCGGGTTACCCGCGGTGTTTAGGCGGCCGGTCAGCTGTGTTGTGGTGAAATACCAGGGCATCTATTTCCACTCCGTCGTCCTCCGATGCTCCTATATTTAGATTGTCGGGATAGTCTGCCTACTGAGACCCTTTCCAATCCTGAGTTGCAAAACCTTTTGCTCTTATATAACCTTGAGAGGTAGGAGTGGCAAAATAAACAAGTGCACAGCAGCCTCTCACGTATCGGTATCGGTATCGGCAGCGTCTGACCTAGAAACATGACGGAGCACGCAGGACATTTTAGCACCCAGCTGTCAGGTGTTCATACAGATAGGAGTGGAAACATACGACCTCTTATCAACAGACAGACTGCGAGCTCGCTGGATGCGTTTGGTATTTAAACTGTGATGGGGCGGGGGGGGGCTGATGTGACACTCTTCATCTCAATGCTGCAGGGGCCTGAAATATATCAAACACAAATGTTGGATGGATTAGTCCAGGAATTCTTCAACACAATGGCTAATTATTGCAACCTCAGTAGAAAAGAATTCAATTTATGTAACAACTTTAGAAATATGTGAACCGTCTCTTTTCCCATGCATGCAAGACAATTCAAATGATCTAATTACACAAACATCGGCTAAATGACATCACAGAAACTCCAGAGGTATTTTTAAATAGAATGTAAAATCCTTATTTAAATTTGTTTTGAATTGGAAACTTGTTTAAAAGGTGTTTATATTCGGGCTTCTTCTTTTGTGTGTGACAGGATCGAGAGCTACTCCTGTAAGATGGCAGGAGACGACAAACACATGTTTAAGCAGTTCTGCCAGGAGGGGGAGCCACACGTCCTGGAGGCCCTCTCTCCCCCACAGTCCACGAGCGCCACCAGCCCCTCACAGTCAGTACTGCAGCTCCTGTCTGGTGCCTGGAAATGAGGTTTCTGGCTTTCTGTGGAGTGTATTTAACTTGTTTGTGGCGTGTGCAGGCTGGGCAAGAGCAGCGAGGATGGAGAGAACCCTCTGAGTGACAAGTGTTGCAGGAAGACCCTCTTCTACCTCATCACCACCCTCAACGAGTCCTTCAGGCCGGACTACGACTTCAGCGCGGCACGGGCCCACGAGTTCAGCCGCGAGCCCAGCCTCAACTGGGTCAGTGCGTCTCCCTGCAGGCGGCTTCTCGTCCCAACAGACGGGAGTGTCTCGCGCCCTGATCTTACCGATTACTGACTGGCATTCGTCTCCAGGTGGCGAATGCAGTGAACAGCAGCCTGTTCTCTGCCGTGGGGGAGGTGTTCAACTCCCTGGGGCCTGAGCTGTGGAACGCCATGGACCAGGAGATCAACCTGCAGGGCTGCGACATTTACAGGTAGCAGATTGCTTTAAGTTAGAAGTGTAAGAATATCGCGCTTTTTTCTTTTTCTTTCATAATTTTAGCTTATTAATAGTCATGTATTTTCCAAATACACCCTTTTTAAGATTTAATTGACATTTCTTTTTGTTGTAAATTAAAAAAAAAACTGATTTGAGCTTTTATTTTGTACCTTGTGAGTGTGACAGTGACTAACAAAACACTTGACTTTATTGTAATTCTTTCAGTTGCATCTATAGATTGCAGGAAGTTGCTCGATTTAAATCAAAAGGAAGCTTTCATAGAATGTAACTTCTGTTCGTAGCTACAACCCAGATCTGGACTCGGACCCTTTCGGCGAGGAAGGCAGTCTGTGGTCCTTCAATTACTTATTCTACAACAAGAAGCTGAAGCGGATTGTGTTCTTCACGTGTCGCTCCATCAGGTAGGTAACTGCAACACTTCTCACCACTACTTCTCAGATCAGGTGGATTTTAGAAACGCTCTAACTGAAAGAGTTTGACCATTGAAATCATTTGTTTCTGCAGCGTCCTGAGCAGCTATGGTCATGGTTGTCTCGACAACGAGTTGGACATGGAGCTGGAGGATGAAGAGGAGATGGATGGCTTCTGTGAGGACAGGTGAGACATGATCGAAATCTTTTGTAGGACATGGCAGCAGTTTGAAGTTAAATGAGTTCGTAACTCGTGGTCCTTCCTCTTCCCCTCAGGTGCCCCAGAGCTCTGTGCGTGTAGACGTCAGACACGCCTCAGCCAAAGATGTTCCATCTTGGCATTTTCCTTCAGCCATTTCTTCGCTCCATTTACTTCTTATGTCGTTGTTTTTCTTCGTGGGATGTGGCCGCCTCGTCCAAAGTCATCTTCACACTTTAGACTTAATGCATGTCCTTCTCGTCAGCCGGCAGCGGACTCTGCATCGGTGGTAGTGAACGATCTGTGATGGTCCCCTGGTGATTCTCCCAAGTATACGTTTGTTTTTGTTTTTTTCTTCCTGCCCGACCCGGAGCTCGAGACGTTCAGCCCAGCTTCTCCAAAGAGACCACTTCATGGACGCTCAAGCTGAAGGTCTGCTGGGAAACGAAAAGACTGTCGAGAGGTTGGGTTGCTTGTTAATGATGTCACAAAGAGGAGTCCAGAAAACACCAGCATCTATGAAAAACTGATTGAAGTTTTGATATCCCCCACCTGGAAATGGGCCCGGTTCCTAAAGAGACTGAGTGATCAGCCGAGAGCTCTTCTGTTCCTCAACTTTAGCTGCTTTCTGTTGCTCTCCCTGTGTGAAGTTACTGTGAGAACTTTTTATTTTCAAATTAAAATGTTTCATTTATTACTGAAGCTTGTTCCATCTTTACCCCGTGTGCTCGTCTGTAACTTTCTAACAGAACAAGGAAAGTCCTGATGACGGGGCCGCAGCTTTGAAAGCATAACTGCACTCAAGCATTTACTATAGTTCCTTTGCGTGTTGTCTAAATTCAGTATTTTTTTTTTTTTTTTTATTGCCCAGATTTAACCCCACTCATCCCCGAACCTATCAATGCCAGTGTTTTTTCTTTGCCCATTACCTCGGCACAAAGGCTTCAGTGAAAAGTGAATGTATGGTCCAGTTTGAAAGACAGAAACAAGAGATTCCTTTTGTAGAAGTTGATGCTTCCCTATATACTCTTTAAAAAGTAGGTTGGAGTTTTGTGTCTTTTATCAACTGCTCTGTGCTTCGTTTGACCAGCCAATATATTGCAGCTGTGAATAAAACTGGTGTTTGGATCAGCGCAGCTTCAGCGTGTGTCTTTCAAAACAAATGAGGGATCTGCAACATGTTTACCCAAAGAAACTTGGGAGTCTTTTTTTTGTGAATGAAAGTAAAAAGGTGTTTATGCCACTGCCAGTCCTCATTCAACACTGAACAGGGCTAAAGCCTTTTTCAATACCACTTTCACTGCGGCCTAAAATCCCATTGAACACAAGTCTTTGTCTGTTTGCAGAGCGACATCAATGGATCAAAACATAAAGCTAAATGTGCTTCATTTCTGCAGAGGCTTTTTTTTGTACAAATAGTCATGGCTGTGTGGTACATCAATTTTCTCATTTAACAAAGGTCACATGTCTTACATCTTTAGATTGTGGTTGGAAGCAAAACAAGTCATTCCATCCCTTCAGTTGATATTACCTCGATATACACTTCAATTTACATTTTCATGTGTAAACACTGTCCTAACAGAGAAAATCACAGGTCAAAGTCCAAAACAAACTTTTATTGGAAATGAAGCTGAAATACAGTACATGACCCGGACTGAACGTCACCACACAGTATGTGATCGGTTTCCTTGCTTTGTGAGCGCAAGGTAAAAAGCTGTGAACCTCAAAGCTGCGGCGTTCTGGGGGGCTGCACGCTTCACTTTCTCACTGCTGGTGTAAAAAGAACCTTCCTCACAAAATATCCAGAGACACAGAGGAACACCTCCCCCCCCCCCCCCTCCCGACCCTGATGGTTCAGTTCTTTTTTCCTTTTTCACTCTGACTTGATGAAATGCACCTCCTCCTTTTTTGGCCACTGCAGAACTTGTAGAAGGTTTACAAGGTTTCAAAGTGACACGTGCATAGATCTGTCAGCAAGTTTGAGGAATTCTTTTTCCAGGTTAGAGATGGGAAAAGGAGTAAAAAAAAAAAAAGTCACAGGCAGCCCTCCATACACTGGGAACAGCTCGGTTAAGGCTGAGGATCAAGTATTAGAACTATGTAACGGCCATTAAGCTCATGTTTATGCTACAGAACAACCGAGTGAACACTCGGCTTCCCATAAAAGTGTGTCACCTGTTTGAAGGCCAGTCGTTCTGATCCCTTTGTTTCAAAAGTATAAAAAAGGTGGAGTATGAGTTAAAAGAGATGAGGAGGCAGAAATCGGCAACCTTCCGTTGATACAAAACAGGACTCGGTACCAACTCGCACAGATGTGCGTCAACGAAGAGGAAATAAAATTAAATAAGCCATAATGCATACCTTAAAAAAAAACAGCGCATTTACATTTAAAATACTGTTAATAAAACTGAGCGTTGTACTTGCATTTAAAACCATGTTGTAGCGGTTAAGTTTGTTTCTTATGAGGATACACAAAGGAAAAATAATTGCATGCTAATGCTGTGAATGATACCATTCTGCACAATAATGCCCAAGTACAGGCTCACAGGTAATAAAATAGGACTCTGTAGTTTCCCATGATTCAATGTGGCACCAGTAAGGTCTTTTTTTTTTTTTTTTAGTTCAAAAACAACCACCAACAGTAGTAGCTTATGAAACTGAAATCAAACGTAACGGATATCAATAGCTGTGCTGAGAGTCAGAAGACGTCATGAGAACTTTATGAGTTATTGTGCAGTGTAACAAACACTTCCACCAAAACAACCTCCACAATACTGTTTTGTGACAAATCAACTAAAAAAAAAAAAAAAAAAGCCACAACAGACCTGGTCCGTGTCTGGACTTTGGCTTCTGGTATCCTCTGATCTGACTGTAATGCAAGGTGATCTCTATGTAGTGTCACTGGTGGGAGAGTCCTCTCCTCTGCGATGAGAGTCTGATTTAAAGGTCTCTTCCTTATTCCTGCTGACCAGGACGAGCACCAGCTCCACAGAGACTATCCCTCTGTGGAGGAGTGTCGATGCAGCGTTCCAAAATTTGTCATTTAAAAAAAACAAGAACAGAGAAGAAGTAAACGATAAGCCAACATGTTGTGCCACCGCGGGGCGGTGGTGCAGGTAGACAGGCCATCGCAGGCAGAGACGGGGGCTATCTGAGTCCAGCTCTGGAGGTCATCCACTCAAGGCCTTGGCACAGTCTGGGGAAAGAGGGACAGAGATTAGTGCTGGGAAGACAAGAATTAGGGAGACCGTTTCTTCCAGGGAGGACATTTATTTCCCATCCTGACAGCAGAAATAAGAAGTATACATTACAAACGTGTAATTTTGGAAAACAGCAGCTCTGGATTTTCTTTGCAAGTGTGGGGCAGGCTGCGCTCCTAGAGTGACGTTTTGCCACTACTATTTTGTCCTAATTCGTGAGGGGACAAAAATAGATCTGAGCAGCCAACAACAATGTGGAGAAGAAGAAAAAAAAAAAGTCTTGATGGGCCATACTCTCACACTCAAATAACCTAATCTGGTTTCAGTGTGAACAGATGGGATGGAAGCACGACAGATGAACCGATCCACCAGCTGTGTCACAGCTGGTTGAGCCATTACTATTATTACTCTAAATATCTGAGCCTTTTATAAACATTGTGATGCATGAACAGAAAAATCTTTCATGTTATAGTCAATGCTGATGATTTCTTGGCGCTCTAAAGCCAGAAGGAACAGTGACATCTGGTGGGTTGCAGAGGTCAGTGCAGTTTAAAATCTGAAATTAAAAAGCTCAGCATGTGACTTTAAACTATACAACATCACAAAATGGTAGTTTTTTTTCTTTGTAGATTTCTAAACAAATAAAATGAAATGTGTGTATCCTAGCTGTGGCTTCGGGGGAGCTCAGCAGCTGGACGAGGGTGGGGTCTTGATAGTATTTCAGTGTGCATTATAGAGTATATTTAAACTATTGACTTTATCACTTGTGCAGAATCAGCAGCCGTGTCTTACCCCTCTCCTGTCAGTGCGCAGCAGGACTGTATGTGCCAGGGGTGGTCTTTGATGGAGCTCAGCGTGAGGTATTTGGAGATCTCGGCCGCAGACATGCAGTCCTTCATATCCTGCTTATTGGCAAATATCAACACAGCTGCTTTCCGCAGGTCCTGAGGGAGATGGACGGAGAACAATGAAACTATGACCTCGCTCTCTCTGCCACCTTTTCAACCACAAGCTGTAAACAATTCCGCCTGGGAGACGTTAAGATGGGAGTTTTACCTCGTGAGCCAGCATCCTGTAGAGCTCCTCTTTAGAGATGGCCAGCCTCTCTCTGTCTGTGCTGTCCACCACCAGAATGATGAACTGCAGAGCAGAAAGGCACGAATCACACCCAGCAACCTCTTTTCAAAAGGACATTCACAGGCAATTAAATACAACATGGCAGGAGGTCACTTCCGGGCCCAGAGCCGCATCAATAAAGAGCAGAGGGCGCCGCTACACTAACAGCTCCTTTTTGAGATAAAATGAGAAAAAGAACCAACGTCTGAAGAGACGTGACAGACGTGACCTGAGAGGAAGCCAGAAAATGGACCAACATGTGACCCACATCTCAGTAGCTTCACATGACTGCGGTGTTGAAATGAAGAGAGGAAAACAAGTTACTCCAGTGAGGCCAGCATCCAATCTGCTCACACGCAAAACCATATTATCTTTGATGACGGGAAAATGCCTGAAAGTGAAAGTAGCAGGACTTTTCACATTTATTTGCCCCGCCTCGTTAAACTTGAAATAGAATCAGAAAACTTTAACCAAGTTTAGTTTATGGGGTTTACTTCAGTTGGCCCAATGTGACAGTTGCTTTCTTCATTACCGATAAGCAGTGTGAATTTGAAAATAATGCTTTAAAAGAACAATCACAACAAAGGTGGAACAAACATATAATAACGTATATACAAGGAGAAGAATTAGTTTTTGCTGAAGTTAAATAAACAGGAAAACCATCAAATGGAGACAAATGGGTTTAAAGAAGAAAATTAGCTTGAGAACTTCCTGAAAGTTGCAGCCATTTAACAAATTAGTTTACCATTAAAACATCAGTGTGAGTGTCAGACAGCAGTAAAAAAAAAAAAAAAAGTTTTATTGGTTTGTTTTGGTCTGACACAGTAAAAAAAAAAAAAAAAAAGTATATAAATGCAGAGAAATCTATTATTATACATGTTTACTTAAAATTTGAAAAAACAAAAACAAACAAACAACCTAGTTCATTTCATAGGAATTTTCTGACAACAAAGCAGAACAAAAGAGGACGAATCAGGTTGTGTATGTGTGGTCTGACAGGCCTATTTTAGCCCTTTACTGAATATCCCACGCCATGAATTGGGTTTGTGTTACTATTGTGAAACTCCCTCCAGGATCTCCCACACATCTGCCCCCACGGCGAGAGCAGCAGCTGACCCCCGGCTTTACATTTCAGACGCTTTTGTGATTGCGCTGACCTCTTGACTTTGGGCGGACCCCGCTGCCGTCTGCACTCTGAACAAACACGCCAGCTGCTGAGCTCGGAGGGGAAACAGTCCGGCGGAAAGAAGCTGCGTTTCTCACCTCTGTGTTGGAATAGTAGGTGTTCCAGGAGGACCTGAGGGACTCCTGCCCTCCGATGTCCCACATCAAGAAGTGTGTGTTCTTCACCACGATTTCCTCCACGTTGCTGCCGATGGTGGGCGATGTGTGGACCACCTCGTTCATCAAACTTGGGCAGAATCGTCGAGTGAGCATTTGCAAGCGGGCCCATTTTGAGAAGCTCACAAAAAATAGAAGTATCAGTACTTACAACTGGTAGAGGATAGTGGTTTTCCCTGCATTGTCGAGTCCCACGATGATCACTTTGTGCTCTGAAAAATGAACACAGACCATTCATTGGGATTCCCCCCCCTATAATCTGTAGGAAATTCAATTACCAGGAGGCAAAAAAAAAAAAAAAAGTGTGAACTAAAACATGTCAGTCAGTGTAAAAACATTACGTGGCACAGAAGGCATTCACGCCATTCACTATGGCACATTGAAAATCATAAAAGCTGAACTTCCTTCCTTCCTCGAGTCCTCCTGACCTCATTTTTCCCAAACATAGCGAGGACTACAGCAAGCCCTCTCCATTCATAAACCAGGCCACAACAACAGTGAGGGTTTTGATAACTGTGAAGCGAGGCAAACAGAGATGGAGCAAATACCAAATCAGAGCAGACACATTTGTGACAAAATAGCCCAGACGAGTGTTTTGACTCTTATGCCCTCCTGAGGCCTCCGTCTGCCCCAGAGGAAGGAAGTCTGCTCAGATGCCTCACAGTTCTGATGCTAAACCGTGCAGGGTTTTTAAAAGGACGCTACATGTGTATCGCTTCCTCAAAGAGGAGCTACCGAAAGTCCACTCGCTCAGCAAAAATTAACAGCTGAGCAAAAAAAAAAAACCCAAAGTCACTGTGAATTTAAAATGCTCATCCACACTTACAGTAACACCAGAAGATTTTACAAGTATCCCTAGTCCCGTCTGGTAAGTTTGGTCTCCGTCTGTCCACACTGCGTTGATTACGTGCATTTAGAGGCAACTTTGAGTCAGACGATTTCACTCAGTCCACACTGTAATCTCCTTAAGTGAGTGAAACTTGACACTGGGATCAGTGTAAGCCAGAGTTAGGGATGGTAAGTAGGTGTAGGTGTAGAGGCTGCCGTCCTCCAGGTCAGGCAGTATTACCACAGCGGTGAAAGAAGTTACCACCAAAGGCCTTGACACTAATTCTCTGTGAGATCAGGTTAAATTTCTGTGCTGAAAAGAAAAAAAACTGAATACAATGCGGTGGAAATTTAAGTTTTTAACTTGTTGCTCTGTGCACTAACAATTCTCTCCCTATATGGACTAGTTCAGACCTCTAGCTGACTATCATTTTGGACTGTCTTTTGTTTGTATAGCAAATATTGCCAGTGGGTGATAAGTCTAGACTGCAGCGAGGCCAGTTTTACACCCAAAGCAATGCATTACTATGATTCAGTCAAATTACTTCAATTAAAATGGGCTTTAGAAGGAGACCTCTCTGCATATTGTTTGTGTCTAGCTCCTGTTTCCATTTGGTGAATGCAGTGATGCTCAGCCCTACTTTCAGAGGTTTTTACTTCAGTTCTGCATGAACACCTGAAGGTCACAGCCAGCTCCTATCGCTTTCAGATAATTCTGCTGTGCAGAGACTTTTTCCAGAATATTTTAATTATTTTTAGTGCAGCCGATGATTGAATTCACATTCGCTCCCCAGTTACTCCTTATTATCAAACTGTTGAATGAGGGTTTTCCCCCCCTAAGAACTAACTACTTGTTGAATAGTGAGCTGTCCCGTCTTATTTGATGAATAATTTTCCAAGTACAATAACATGTTCACATTTACTAAAGAACATTCTTTTCAAATGTGTTGTTTTACACAGGGGCAATATTATCTGTAAGCTTGTGCAATCATTTCTGCTAAAATTACCCACATCTAGTACTAAAACGAGAATCCATAGTTCCTAACTCATTGTATTAAACGAGAAAGGAGCAACAGCTGCATGATTTGTGATTTTCCCGTGAGGCAAATCACTCAACGCACATCTGATTCTGAGTGAGGCCAGACTGAAAAAAAAAGAAACTCTCCATAAAGTGAAGAAAAATGTTTACACCCAAGTCCCAAAGAGAGGATTTGTGCTGACTGACAACTATGATACTTAAGGTAATCACGTTGGTTGACACACAGATTAATAGCAGCGGTGTCCGCTGACTGAGCTTGTCTGCAAAAGTGCCGTTGAACTGGTTGTTGTTGTCGTGCGAGTGGAACAAAGACGGTTCAGCTGGCAGGGCAGCCGGAGTGCTGAAGTCAAAAAGATGTGCGGCGAGATAATTCTCCCCCATCTGTTACCGCTGCTCACTTGGTGCTAACGGGCTAACACTTCTCATTATCCCCGCCTGAGCGGCTCGCTGGGGAGGGGGGTGAGTGAGCCGCAACAACGCCGTTCCCCGACCGACACCCACCTTGGTTACAGAAGAAGCTCCAGAGTTTGGCGAATATGAGGCCCATAGTTGTGGTGGATACCGACGTCTCTCTGTCCGTCCCGTACCGCGGCCGGGCAGCTCCGAGCTTCTCCGCTTCTTCGTCCGCACGGCGCAGTCCGCGGCTAGCTCACAATAGCTGGATGGTCTCTTTTCTGCACGGACTCCATGCGACCCGGTAACATCCAGAACGGAGCTGAGGAAGGGATAAACACGGTGGCGCGGTGACTTCTGACTACGGGCTGTCCGTGAAGCCTCCACAGAGTGTCCAGACCGGAGTGGTTGTTGGAGAGCAGCTCGGAGTTGGACTGCGCTGGTTGACGACTCCGCTCCCTCTGCCCGTTAGCTGCCAGCTCCGGTGCTACGGCGAGAAACGCAACGCACACAATTCAGTGGTTTTCCGGTTGCGTGATGACGTAAAAGCCTGTACGTTTGTTTTATTAGAAACTTTACTTGAAGGCCTTTATCTAATGTTTATCATCTTCCATCTCTGTGTGATAAAGTAAATAGATGCTTAAAACAAATCAGGAAAGTAAAATTTTAATTAACGAGCCTTTAAAGAATTCATATCTTTCCTGAATGCAGTCACAAGTCGCTTAATACAACAGGTTTATGTTTCAGCTATCACAATGCACAAAAGTGCACAAATCACGTTCACTTTTTTGCTGAAGAAGTGAGATAGACTCATCCAACGGAGGGGATTTTATTTTGGGGACTCTCTCCTTCCTTTCTTAATAAATATTGTCCATTAATGTGCATGTCATTCTTCTGTCCACTATTTTTGCAAATGATTTCCCATTCGATATTGAATTGTCCTTCCGTCCATCTTCAATAACATTTTTTCCTGTTCAGAGTACACTAACGATTATTTTTAATCACAGAAAGCTCTATCTCTAAGCATCAGATTAAGTTCAGCTATTATCAGAATATTATAATCTTAAAGAATAATTTTTTTTCGGTTTTTATTCTTCCCCTTTTAAATTACCTCTTGTTATTTCTTATTTATTTATTTGCTATTTTACAACCTCTACATTTTGTCATGCCCAGTGCTGTCGACGTTTTAATAATGATAGATAGATAGATAGATAGATAGATAGATAGATAGATAGATAGATAGATAGATAGATAGATAGATAGATTTAGGTTTTACTAATAACAAATGTGTGTGCTCCACTTTGAAACCGAATGTTTCCTGAAAAATATTTGACTTCTTTTACTTGTCAAGAAGAAGGAATATGTATCTAAATTATAAGAAATGATATCCAAATACCGGTAAGTGCACGCGCACAAAGACAAAAACAACTATGCGCCACGTGATCGCACTGGTGACGTATACGGAAATGACAGCAGCCTCTCACATGTGAAAAAGTAAGACACAGTAACAGACAGAGGAATAAAACCAGTATCACAGCGTTTAGGTCAGTATTACGATGTAAATTGGCATGACGAATATTTGCTCCGACGTGTTATTTATTGTTGGGAGCATATATTTCTTTCTTCGGTTACCGCTACAGAATATTAGTTGTTACTCGACCATCTCGCATTGAAATATCACAGTGGTTGATAGAAAGATGTGAAAAGAGATTCCTCATGCATTAATTTCCTCTTCATTGTCTGTGTTTTTCGTGTCTGTTTTCGCGCTTCTCTGAATAGCCTTTATTATTATTATTATTATTATACGCTCACACAGTGTTTATTGTCATACTAACATTTTAGATGCGAATCGAATGTGTTTGATAATTTGAGTGTTGCTTTATTATACCCAAAACAATAAACGGAATTTACAATATTAAACCTGAATTTAAAATCTTAAATTAAGTTTCATTTCTCTTAAGATGGGGACATGTTAATTGACTATAAAAAAAACATAAGAAAATGGTTCAAACCTCATTCCTTTTTATTTACTGATTGGTACATCGACAAGATATATAACTAGACATTTTATAGTGTTCAAACAATGTCACTCCATTTTGAAATTGAGTTATCAATGTCATCATTACTCACTCACAATTGTTCCTATTTGAGTACATATCCATGAAGTTATAAGATTGAATCATACTATAATCAAAATGCGCAGAATAAATCAAGCTTTTGTTTTGTTTCTTACCCAACTGGTCTTTCCCAACTTCTTCTGCACATTTTCACCACTTTGCTCATCTCCAAATTAACTCAAAGTTGTTTACTCTTTTTTTTTAAAGGCTGGAGTTGTGTCAAAAACTGAAGACATGTTGATTTTTCCAAAGATTTCATTGAAGCCTGAAGTGACTGAATATCTTAAGAGTGTTTTCATGAACAAGGAGGTAACGAAATGATGTCTTATAGATAATCAGAAATTATTTCGCCTAAAGTTTGGTTTCCTAACACTCCGTTGTGTTCAGGTTCTTGCAGCCGCGGGTCCTCAAGATGCTGAATGTCGCTTCCAGAAGCTGCTCACGTGTCTCTCTCATCCACCGTCATACACTTGTGTGCGGGCCAGCACTCATCTGGCTCCCTTGGAAGAAATCCACGACAAGCTGGGAGAGGAGCTGAAAAGGGTGAGTCTGTATGTTGTAAGTTTGACTGTGGATGTGCTCAGCAGACTCGGAATGATCTCTCGGCATGTTGTTATTGTTGAAGCAGCAGATGTCCAGCTCCTCAGACAACCACATTCAGATTCTTCCACACCCACAAGTGACAGATGTGCTGCTTCTTCCTGTCAACGGCCCCAGGTATGTGAGAAATGGTTGAGCCAAGTCAAAGAAAATATGCTGGCCTCACCACATATTTCTGGAGCCCACAAACCACATGGAAGTTCAGGAACTCCAGATACAACTGCAGTTATAATCACAGCAGTGAGACCGTTTGTCTGAGCGGAGGGTGTCGGTGTTTCCTCCGGTGTTCTCAGGCCTGTGAAGCAGCTCAGCTCTGAGGTGGTGGTGGGCGCTCAGTGTGGGAACGCCGTACTGAGAGGAGCTCATGTCTTCGCCCAGGGAATAATCGCCAGCCCCAAGTGTAAGACTCACTTAAAAAAAAAAAAATGGGGGTTTCCATTCCCATATGAGTGTATGTGATCTGTCTGTATAGAAAATGGTATCCAGGCTCTCTCCTCTGTTGAGACATGAAGATCAGTTTGCCTGACTTGACTTCATGTTTTCATCCTGAGCTGTGTTCTTTTTCTCAGACATGAAGGTAGGGGATATGGTGTCTGTCTTCTCTGACCTCGATGGCAACTGCACTCGCGGGGCCACGACTTTCCAGGGCAAGAAGGTGTTTGTGGGAAACGGAGTTGCAGAAATGGACAGATCCAGCATTTTCTGTAACAGTGAACCTGCCAGGTGAATGCACTTTGTGCCCCTGTTGCTTTCATGGCTCTTTATGTTTTCAAAAAAATCTGAGCTTTCTCCCAAAGAGTCTCACACTGACTCTGCTTTTAGAGGTGTAGGTATTCGGATGGTGGAGCCTCTTTACCAGAGTCCCTCTTTTGATGGTGTTCTGCCCAGCCTGACCTTCCTTCAGGTATTTCTATTGATTACACACTTATAACATCATGTAAAGGTTATTCTTAATCACTGTCTTTCAATTAAGTCGTCATACTGCGGTTTTTGTAAAATGAGCTTCTTTGGTCCAGTCAAATGGACACGCACACATAACCACTAGATACTGAAAGTTAAAGTGAGTATAGAAAATGAAAGCGATTCAAGGTATCGAATGGCTCACATGAGAAGTCACATAAAATCTACAATAAATATGAGCAGGCATAATTGAGTATGTTGGAAAAACACTTGCGTTGCACAAGAGATAGATGGAATTGAATTGAAAATTAATGGTTATCTTCATAATTTAATGGCACCTCTTTCATTCATAACCTGAGGTCACAGATAGGGTTTTGCATGTAGACTTTGAGAAAGTACAGTATTTCACTGAAACTACAGATTCCTGAATGTTTTTGCTCCGTTCAGTTGGATCTTGTGATCCACATGTTTGATTTGGTCCAAGTTTTACAGTCGGTGTCCTTTCCCAACCAAACCTGCGCTGTTGGAGGTTAAGACACTTTGTTGATTTATTTGATTACTGTTATTTCTTTTTTTCAATCAAACACTGGAAATATTCTGCCGCAACCATCAAAAGGATAGCATAGCAGTTGTGTCGCATGGATACAACTGAAGCGGCTCAACTGGTAGAACGAGTCGTTCTTAAATCACAATGTTGCTTTGATAGAAATTGGAATTCCTTCAACAGCAGCTGTCCCCGTAAATGTGTACGTGAATGAGACGGCGTAAAGCACTTTGATTACACTGAACCAGAGAAACTTACCTTACCACACTGATTTTCATGAATATCATACTTTGTCAGTGCCAGCAGGCAGTCAAGAACAATACCTAATATTAGCCTGTAATGGATTCAACTGTTTTTAAAACCTTTTTATCTTTTAAGCCCTTGTCTTGGATGTGTTTGTACAGCTTGTCATGTTGAAGTGCGCCCCCCCCCCCCCCCCCCTTTTGTGTAGCAATGACGTACCTTCACATTGTCGCACAGCCAGCTTTATTGGGTAGGTGTGCGTACAGAGACAATAAATCTCAGCTATATAGACCTTTTAAGATCATAAATGTGTCTTCTAAGTGTCAAACAAAGATGGAAACAATTTCAATATTGTTGCTTGAAGCTTAGAGGCAGCCTAAAATGTCTTGTTTTTTCCCAAATCACAAATAATAACAGTTATTATAGAGAATACAAAAAACTGAAATAATGAAAAAGGTGATTAGTACTGTTTAGAATTATTTTTTTAATTAACTTTTGGGTCTTTTAAGAGACATTTTTTCCCACGTTTGAGGCATGCAGAATTAAAAAAAAAAAAAAAAAATTTGTGCCTCTGTTGTGCAGAATCTACCATCTGTGGTGGTGGGTCACGTCCTTGGCCCTCGTCCTGGAGAGCGAATCCTGGACATGTGTGCTGCACCTGGAGGAAAAACCTGCCACATCGCCGCTCTCATGGGGGATCAGGTACCCTAAACTCTTGCAGACCCACGGTTACATTTCAGGATTTTATGTTTTTATCTCTAAATCAATGTGTATTCACATGTTTTGAGGTGTGTATTGTTTTGTCTTTTTCAGCTTTATGCAGTGTTAAAAAAAATCTTGTTTTAGTTCAGTGTGGCCTTTATTTCACTTGTTTAAAGTCACTGGCTTGATTGGAAAGTAGTGTCAGTGGCTGTTTAAGTGTCCCGTTTCTGACTTTGTCTTTCTGTTCCTCCTCACAGGGGGAGGTGGTGGCTTTGGAGAAGAGTCGAAATAAGATCGAGCGCATTTGTCGAAATGCACACATGTTGAATTTGCGGAGCATCAAAACATTTTGCTTTGACAGCACTCAGGCTGTGAGCAGTGACCCTGCTCAGTTGACTGAAGGTGAACCTTTGTCTTTCTGCCTCCTGCTTGTGATTCAATGCTGTAAATCTGGCTGTCTTTTTCCTAGTCCCATAATTAAAGTGTTACGTGCTTCCTTCCAGGCCCCCCATTTCCTCCTGAGAGCTTCGACCGGGTGTTGCTGGACGCTCCTTGCAGCGGCCTCGGACAGAGACCCAACATGGCCTTCAGCTTCAGCCTGAAGGAGCTCCGCTCCTACCAGCCGCTGCAGCGCAAATTGTTTCATGCGGTATGTTTACTTTTTGTGTTTCTCACCACCCTTCACTCTGTGTCTTCTGCTGCTGTCAGTTGACAGTAACTCATGTTGACCCCTAGGTGGCAACATTATAAATACTTTACCCTAGCCTGCAGTGCAAGTGGATCATGTTGGAATGTTGCTGTATGAGATAGTTCATACTTTAAGTCAGCATCTGACAACTATTTGTTATATAAAGGTGATGAGGCGCCACAATCTCCTAAACACTGACTGAGATCACTGTATACCTGTGTGCGTGATAATTCATGAGAATGCCTGTACGTCTAAATGCTCTCAAAGTCCTCTGCAAATACAAATCTGATTGAGTGGCATTAAGTGAAATACAGACATCCACCATAAATTATTTGCATGAAAGTTACAACTTCTTTTTTTTTTTAAACAAGTTATTGAGGCAAACAACAGGATTTTAAAACCCTGACAGATATACTGATATTGATAAAATGTGTCTTTGAAGGAGCGACATGCTCAGCTGTGAAAGAAAAAAAGTGTGTGTGTGTGTGTGTGTGTCGGGGGGGTTAACATAACCCGAACCCTAACATGCTCAGTATTCCCCATGCACATAAAATACTTGAGTTGAGGCTGTCGGATGAGGTCCAGCACAGAGGACATCATTTACTGTGCTGACACGTAGTTCTCCATCAGTGTCTGTCAGAGTCTCTTCAAGGTTATTCAGCGCGCGGGCTGGAGACAGACGGCTTTCTGAAGGATATATGTGCAAGTGCTTGTATGCGACACACGCTGGCAGGCTTTGAATTATGTGACGAGTGAGAGTTAAACCTGTGATGACTGGTGTTGTCCACTAGGGGGCAGTACACACAACAATAAGGACGTACTTTATTGCAAGATGAGCTGCAGAAATGTCATCCTCACGACTTGAGTTTTACAGGATAGGAGACATCAATGTCAAAGACTTACTGATTGTTTTGGGGTGCTTCGTCACTGAACAACAGACACAGACAACAACAGGGGATCTAATTGTATGTATTTAATAGTTTCGGCTTTAGATAGATCTTGATTTGAGAACACACTTTTTCCCCCCAAAATTGGTGTTCTTTGGTTTCTAAAACTCTTGACGGGACAGACAATGATTAAACTGGTAATAGCTGCAGTGAAATCATGTTGAGGGCAGTGCTGTTAATTCTTTTCCTGCACTTTCAGTCCTGGGTCGGCCATTTTTGTGTTTTTTATCGTAATGTGAGTTCTGCTTTCACAGTAGCGCAGAGTGTTTATGGATTTGCTCACTGTGACCACCTGGTAGCTGACATAAAGCCTCTTTAATTCCCGTGATAAATATTTACTTGAACCATCCGACACATAAAAAAATACAGAGATATTCAGAATTTAAATTATGTTGACGCTTTTTTGCCAAATCTTGATAGAAAAAAAAGGCACCCTGGGAAAAAGACCCCCCCCCCAACCATATCTTGTGTCCAACTGCTGCATCAGGCCCCCCCACTGAGAACAAATATTCTAAAATAGCGATTGAAGTCCAGCTGGGATGCTCTTGGTGTCTTGGTGCAGGCCGTGCGGTTGTTGAAGAAAGGAGGCGTGTTGGTTTACAGCACCTGCACCATAACGCTGGCCGAGAACGAGGAGCAGGTCGCCTGGGCCCTCCACACCTTCCCCTGCCTCACGCTTCAGCCACAGGTAAAGCCCATCCACAAACGCATCCAGAGACTCCAGAGAAGCGCCTCTGACTCTCGCTCTCCCCCATGGCAGGAGCCTCACCTCGGGGCTGAGGGCATGCTGGGAGCCGGCCTGTCACCCGAGCAGCTGCGCCTCCTCCAGAGGTTCAGTCCCGAGCTGAGCTGGGACCAGACGGCAGACACCGGCATGGACCCCCGCAGAGCCGACTGCGACACCATCGGCTTCTTCATCGCCAAGTTCCTGAAAAAGTGATCACTGGCACGTTTTCTCGCCGAGCCCCCGTCACACGACACGGGAACAACCGTGTTTATACTACGACACTGTGTGAGCGCTGACGGGCCGGTGTTGACAAAGAGCTCACTGCGCTGTTTACAGCATCTGCCTCCTAACAGCTGCTCTCTAAAACTACGGGCCATATAGGGATAAGCTTTATAAACACTGAGGGCAGGGGAGAGAAGGAGGAGGAGGAGCGAGGAAGGGAGAGAGAGAGAGGAGGCACGTGGGGATGAAGACTGAATGAGTGCTGGCGAATGCAGCAGTGCTCGTGTCGCCATAACAACAGTGACGACACAGCTGCTATGGCGACCGTGGATTCGCTGGACGAGGGAGCACGGATCAGGAAGTAGTGTGCAGAAAGAGGTCATAGGAGGTATTAACAATTTAGTGTGAGTCTTTGGTCGGGCTGGAGTCAACCGGGACGTCTAATTAGCGCCGGCGACGTCTGCGATCAGTACGTTAATTATTCTCCCAACTTCAACAAGGTTGAAAACAAGTTTTGTTCTGTGATTGTTTTGGGATATGTATAAGGCAGCAAATAAATATTTAATAAAAGCTTTTCAACACTGCTTAATGCAGTTTAGCAGATGTGAGTACAAGTCATTCTATTCATACATATAATGAAACCTCAGATTGTGTCATCCACAGCACAAAGTGATGAGTAAAATGGTTTGTTTGGCCTAACAATGTATCCAAAATCCCAACATAAAAAAAAAATACAACTGAGAAATTACAAATTTTACCCCTGGAATTACTTCACACATCAAGTATTTCAGTCTATGTAAGAAATCCAAGTTTTACTGTGTTCATGGGTCCATTGTTTCCTCACTGACAAATGTGTTGCAGCTTGAACAAATTTAATATCACGAAACATAGAATTCGAATTACAATTCAATGAGTG
The DNA here is from genome assembly GCF_963422515.1 of Blennius ocellaris. Taxonomy (NCBI): domain Eukaryota; kingdom Metazoa; phylum Chordata; class Actinopteri; order Blenniiformes; family Blenniidae; genus Blennius; species Blennius ocellaris. The sequence goes on from NC_137668.1 coordinate 17,198,331, forward strand.
ACTTTATTAAGAGGTAAGATGAGTTACCTAAACTTTAGCTAACGCTTATTTACCAGTCAGACATGTAATGCTTCAACAAGTTTAATAATCATCCAACTAAATATACTCGGCTCTAATTTCACAATATCCTTCGACTCATTTTAGGTTTGGAGTAAAATTATTTGCATGCTTCATAACTAAAGATGGATTAAAGCATATTTAAAATACATAGTATTAGACAGGAAAATCTGCACAAAGCAATCAAAACTATTGACCGTTTGCCTCTGTGAGGTGATCATTGTGTTCTATTTGTACTATAAATGTCCTTGTGTGTGCTGCTGTTGCTCAGTTGAACATTATTAAAACGCTCTTAGCTGAATATTGGACATTTGTCGATACAGTGAAATCACTTCAAACTACAAACTTGACGTTAAACAGAGTTAACTGATGATTTATGTTAGTCTCAACAGATCACGTTAGTAAATATGTAGAATTAACAGTGGCTGCATGTCTTGATAGAATTCTGGACTTAGTGTTTTGTTTATTATGGGTTTTTGATTATAGCTGCAGCAGTTTAATTTGTGATCTGAAAATGTTGACAAGTTTTCCCAAACATAATTAAAATCTTCCATATGAGTGATCTCGATACTACATGGCGAGTGTTAAAAACAATTTGCTACATGTCACAATGCTGCCTAAAAACATGGACATTAATGGTATCTTCACTTATTTGGTCTGTGCAGACTGAACTGTGAGTTCCCATTAAAGCTGCACGCCCAGTGTGATTTATAGATTTGTGCCTGCAGTGCACAAACATCTGGCCCGATCTGCTGTCACGCCGCATTTTTGAGGACCTTCACGATGACCTCAGCTCAATCCCTCTTCCTGGGAATACCATCAGACCGTCATCGGTCCAGGCGCACACGTATGTCCACGCTGCAATTCACCTCCATGGATCTATTGCTGCATGTGGGAGCTGATTAAAATGGCTGCTTGACTCGCTGCAGCACTCAAGATTAAAAAAAACAAAAAAATGTTTCTCCCTGTATTTTTATCTTCCCTTTTCTTCTCATCTGTTTTAGTGGCATTAAAATTCAGAGATCAAATCAGCTGCATTTCCGGGAGTGCTTGTTTGTCTATTTTGGAGGCAGGCAGCTGTGTGCAGCTATTTTCGCTGCATCCCCTCACGGTGTTGTCATTCATGTGGAGGTTGTCATGACAACGCGGGTAGGCAGTGCCGGTGAGTCTACCTCAATTTTTCAGTAGAGTTTGAGATGGACTATTTATAGACAGCACTTCCCTCCTTGGACTGTCTGGGTCTCCTCACAAAGCACACGTCAACATCTTCTCCCTTCACGCGTCAGTCCCGTGTTGCCAACTTTATTCTTCATATTTACGCATTATGTACATACACATGTACACCCATAGAAAATGTGTCGTGCCACCAATGTAGCATAGAAACGGAGGAGTTTTTATTCTTACAATTGTCAGGCAGAATTGTATAAGGTGGGGCTGTTTGTGTGTAAACGGGGCAGAGTGCACAGACTCAAACCAAAGTTTAGTATTTATGACTCACAGTAGTTTTGACTGTGGAGGATTCAGAGCAGTTAAGAGCTGAAACAGATCCTATGAACACATGGCAGAAAAAAAAATAAAAGCTAAACAAGAAAACTGTTCATATGGTAAACATTTTGAATGGTTTCCATTTGTTTTTCCAAATGCATCTTTTTAATTTTTTGTGAAGAACCCGCCAAATCAAGATCCTCTAAACAACGGTTAAAAGTGGGAGTCAAACAACACTGATTAGAAAAAAGGGATTGGACCCAAACGATGAACCATGACAGGAGTTTCCTTGACAGATGTACATTAAATCGCAGTGTCATATCAAATTGCTTTCACTTGAAACCAGCGTGAATCAGTAAAAGTGCAGAAAAAAGGGTGTACCAATGTTATAAAATGTTTCTGGACCCATACAAAGAACAGTACTGCATGTAAGAGAGGAAGTTACTGTTGAACTCGTTTGTCTTGTAAGGCAAGACTAAGGTGCGCCTCGAAAGAGGCATAAATATGTAAAAAAAAAAAAAACTAAAATCACGGACGTAGAATTAACCCGAAAAGAAACAAAGCAGTTAATGAGTAGAAAAGTAAAAGGGAGTTGACGGGCAGTTTGGGAAATACACGGATTAGAATCGAAGCACTCTCACACTGTGTATTTTTTCTTGAAAGTCTGAGCTCAGGTTAGCCCCAAAATGTCTTCATTTATTACTGTTTTTATCCAGATGAAGCTGCTTCCAACTGTGCCAGGTCCAATCGCAGCAATCCAGCCCCGTGGTTCTTCAGTCGATCTGTTCAGCTGACACTTCAAACACATAGAAAGCTATTGAAGCTTTACCTGTCGGTCCTTGAGAAGATATGACACACTTCATTTACTCCCATTGTTTTTATCCACATTGATCAATTCTGGCTATGTTTTTGACCTGTCCATGGTGTAACCTGCCTTCACTCTTACTTGGCTGCAATGAGCAAAGAAACTTAGAAAAACGATGATGCCATCAGTTATTTAACACATCACAGAAAAAGAGAGAGAGAGAGAAAAAAAGCAAAGATTCAACCTTGAAAGAAAATGTGCCTGTGTAATAGGATTTCTGTGAATGTGCCACTGTGGGGAAGAAGCCACATGCCTGAATGCGCACCAGAACAAACAGACAATGGAGCAAACGTAAAGCAGCAGCACATTCATTACCAATGGCGTTATTAAAGAGGAATGTTTGAAGTTGGCTCAGAGAACAGAAAAATAAATAATATCCTTTTACTATTAGACTTATGAGGAGTGAATTTCATTCCCTGTGCATTTTTACTTTTACTTGCCAGAAAATTTTATTTATTTTCAATAACTTTTATTCAAAGAGGTTTGTGTACTTTTATAAGTGACAAATCTGTGTATATGGAGCAAAAAAAAAGAAGCAAACTTGTCTGATTTGTGTTTTGTTGGTTTCAGATTAAAGAAAACAATGTCTATGGGATGTGTGATTACAAATCATTATCTAGTTCTAGTAAACCCATTTTAAAGTAGATGGGACAAGCTCTCGAAGATAATTCTAACACATATTGAGTGCCTTGAACTGGTCTTTGCTGCACAAAAGGGCATCTTAAAGAAAAACTGCACTTTACAACCAAAACTGAACATTTTCAGAGTTCCGGTGGGGGTGTTTGTTAGTTTCTGAAGTCAGCTGCATCACTTTGCAGCTCAGTGTACCTTATAAAGTGCAAGCTGGCCAATACGTGAATTTCCCAAACTGCCAAACTGTTCTGCAAATACAGCGATCAAGCTATGTTTTGTGGTCATCCCCTGCAGTCGTCCGTCACAGTAGTCTGAAGGAACAAATAATTCAAGTGGTAGCAAGCAATAAAAATCAATAATAACAATAATAATAATAGAAACAATAAAAATTATAATGCTAATCACAGAAAGCACAGCTCAGTACAGAAAAAAATTCTGCTTTTGTGTCATGCTTTATCAAACACAAGTTTAAAATATGCATATATTTTGAGAATATCCATGCATATCCACACATAAACAACGTCTATGCATAGATACACACATACATATATATATATATTTGTATCTATGTAATCAAAATCCCGCCATTGAAAAAGATGCAACAGCATTTACAAAGAAGTGTACATAAATAGGATGCTGTGGTTTCGGGGTGTAGCAGCACGATGGGAGAACAGAACGGAGGAAGTCCGGACACGCGTCTTGTGGGGGGTGGGGGTTGTTGGTTGGTCACTGGTGGATGTACGAGTCCCTGGCCCACTCTCCTGCCTCACCTCTCTTTTTGGGAGCCACCTCCCCCTCTCGGTCCCTCTCCCTGTCCCGGTCGTAGTAGTGGTGGTGGTGGTGGTGGTCGCGTGGCGGCCGGTGGTGGTGGTGCGAGCGCTGCTTGTTCCGTTCGTTGTGGTCCTGCTCGCGCTCCTTGGAGCGGTGGTGTCCCTGACCGTGGCCGGCCTCGTCCGCCCCGCCGCCGCTGCGGTGGTGGTGGTGGTGGTGATGGTGGTTGTGGTCCCGGTGGGGCAGTGGTTCGTAGCGCTGCTGCTGCTGGGGGTGCCCCTCCCCTACGTCCTCCTCCTCCTCCTCCTCCTCCTCCTCTTCCTCCTCCTCCTCCTCCTCCTCCTCCTCCTCCTCTTGGTGGAGGAGCTGAGTGCGCGGCTCGATATACGCCGAGTCCTTGCTCTCCCGACTCTCGGGGGTCTCCGAGTCCAATGTCTCCTGCCGGGAGAGACCCCGGGCTCTACTGCTGTGGTGGTGGCGGTGATGGTGGTGGTTGTGGTGCTCAGTCCTGGTGGAAGACGACCGGTGGTGGATGTGCTGCGCTCTCCTGGAAGACTCTGTTCTGAGGGGTCTCTCCTCCTCGTTTCCCTCCCCCTCGATGTCCACGTCAGCGTCGGCCTGGTCCAGGCTCTGGTGGTGGTGGTGGTGATGGTGGTGGTGATGGTGCTGGTAGTCCTCTTTGGAGCCCTTCCTCTCCACTAACGCCTTCTCTCCTTTCTGCTCTGTACTGTTGCCCTGCGACCAGTGACACACAGTCAGTATGATGGCACAAACACAGAGAGGCACCACTGCAAACACACAAGCGATTTGTTTCCATTGCACATCAAACACATTCACCTAAAATTCACACCAAGCACGAAATGTCACTCTTAAACTCACACTATCATCAAATCCATGGATCCCTACTCTTGATCCCGGAGGTGAAAACAAAGTCAAGGTGCACTCTTTCAACCTTCCACTTACCACACTATCAAATACATGTCACATGTCATGTTCACTCCTGCTCCTCATCAATATCAGCGTTTTCCACAATCCAAGCCTTACATTCCCCATCGTGACGGTTGTGGATGGAGAGATGGTGAAGGGAAGGGGTTATCGAGCGATTTACAAACTACTCATATCAGTGCAGGTAGTTCAAAGAAAACACATCAACAAAAAAGACACATCAGGCCACAAGGCTGGGTCTCAAGTTTGAATGAATGAAAGTGTCTGCACTGTTTAAATCTTTTCTTTGATTTCCCTCTTCTACACACTGCAGGATTTTTTTTTTTTTTTTTGCGTAGATTGATAACTATTTGCCTATCCACTACAGCTACTTAATTAGTCAATCAACAGAAATATGAATTGGCATCTATTGATTTAACCAACTTAGAAGACATATATTAGCAATAAGTGCAAAAATCTTGGATAATAACAACTATGGCAGATGCATGAGTAAGTTGAGACTTTAAGCATAGACATAATCCATATAACTTTTTTAAGTGTACTTGATGGTTTTCCTTTGTCATTTCCTGCCTGGTAATGAGGCCCTGAAGCTGCTGGGCTCTGTACCTGCATGCCGGAGACCGGGACGGGGCTGGAGGGCAGGGCGGCTGTGGGCAGCTTCGTTAGCACGGGGTTCGGGGGGTTGCAGCTGGTGGGGTGAGTGCTTTTCCAGTAGGCCTCCAGGTAATCGGCCATATGCTCACATGCATCCTCCAGCTGGTTCTCGTCGAGGATGATGTCAAACATCTCCTGAGGAAGGCGGAGACGGAAGCAGACCGAGTTACAGGAAATGAAACAAGACAGGGTCAAGAGGAACAGACGGTGCTCAGGTGGAGTTTCACAAAAAGAGCCTTTCCTGCTTTTCAGAAACCTTCTAGCATTTAAATTGTGATCTGTCTGTAAATAAGTAATATGAAATACATTACAATAGATAAGAATGATAAGACTGATTTGTAATATAGACAAAATGTCAATGCTGTGTCCTCAATTAAAAACTAAATAGCATTAGCTGTTAATTCAGAGGAAATCCTGAGTGATAATTCCCTGAGGATATCGCCTGCAATTTAAACTAAATTAAGCCTTCGCTTTCACAAGCCTGGAGAGCTCGCTTCATTTTCTAAAATAATAACCAAGCAGATTAGAGGAGAACGGAAATAGAACTGGCAGGCTCTAAAACGTATTCAAAAAAAAGAAAAAAAAGGAGGAACTTCAGATCTGCAGAAGACTATAAACTCATCGCCAAAAAAGACAAAGCTGCAGGATTGAAGTCGGCGGTATGTTTTGGGAGACTCACGGGAGGACACTGAGCCAGCTTGTCGGCAGCCACCATCTGGACATTGAGGTGTTTGGCCTGAGACTTTCCTCGAGACTTGATGAGCCGCTGCAGCACCTGAAGGCGGAGAGAACAGAAAGCAACGAGGTCACGACGGAGGGTGACGAAACTAAATGGAAGCTTTGTGTATTCAAGTCGGTGAACCTTCAACGCTCAAACAAAAAGACAGACTGTGGTGTGAAGGTGGCATGATATGGCTACAAGTGATGTCTCAGGCTAACATTTTTCAAAAATCTCCATGGCCCCTATTCCAAAATACAGAGTTGAGTTTGGATCCTTTCGGGAGCCGTTGTCAGATCCGACAAAGAGACATTTTTCTCTGAACGTGTCAGATGGTTTCATTTAAATGCTTGTTTGAAGCTCCAGATGTCACACGGCTTACTTTGAAGGTTCAAAAGTATTTTCTCACAAACGCAGCAGCCGGTCCGGAGACCTGCACAGACCTTGATAAGTAAAACTACTGAAAATATACACAGCCTGAGTGTCTTGTATTTTGATACTCTGGCTGAAATTATACATCAATAGAGTTTAAATGCTGTTTGATACTTTCTTTTCTTTTAAAGTGAGCTCTACTTAAAGTGGAAACAGAACCTAATTGAGCAGACGGGTGATAAAGAGCTGTTTATTTGATCCTACTCGCAGTGTGATTCACTTAGCTGACACAATGATTTGAAGCTTGCATCCACTGCCTCTTTAGCTGTGCTTTCCTTCAATATCTGCCTTGCCGAAATGACCGAGTCTTCTTTATTGATCGCTGAATCACGAGCCACCCTCCCCTAAACTCTTTCTAAAGGTCGGAGTGATGAATGGGTCCTCCTGTGCATTTATTGGCTCTCAAGTGAACAGTCACGTCTGACATGTTGGGTTTAAAGTCAAAGCAAAGGAACAGCTCGTTTACACAGAGGCAACATGACACACACTGGCAGAATCATTTAACGGGAGAGGAGGGAGCGTCGCCTCAGCTGCTTTTATTCTTTTACTCGTCACACTGTCATCACAGAATTATTTGTTTGTTTTCCTCCAATGGTAAAAAGTTGACTCTTCCTCACCTTGGGAGAGGTGATCTTGACGTATACGATGATCGGAGCGAGGGACGTCTTGCCCAGCTGCGACGGGTGGTTGATGGTGTCAGCATCCAGAACAACCAGCTGTAACGTCCGCGCAAGTTCGAAAATCCGCTCGATCTCACTCTGTACTTCGGCTGATGGGAGATACAGATGTTATGATTCATTCAAATTAGGGCTGGAGATGATTCAGTGGAGCTGCACCAGGATAATAATCCATTTAAATACGTTTTTCTTTGCAAATGTCATAAACCCATATCGTATTCAGTTCAGAAAACAGACTAAATATCAGATGACTAGTGTGACATTTTACCATTTGATAAACAACGTTGGCGTATTCTAAATTTGATTGCGGCTAGATGTCTCAGAAAAAGTTGGAAGGGAGAGAAAGAAAACAGCCGGAGAAGAACTTATTCAGTTCATTGGCACCAAAGTGAAAATATTTTAGCGACTCCCAAAGGAAAAGATGGGCAGGAGTTGATTAATCAATGAACAAAAAATGTGCAGCAACTTGAGGACAAAATGATTCTCAATAAAAAAAAAAAAAAAATTCTAAATATTCATAAACAATTTTGAGAATCTCTGAGGGATGAGGCCAAAGACTAGTCAGGGAGACCACAGGAGTCAGTCAGCTGTTGTGTGAGACGTACTGGAAATGTGTTTGTGGCGTCACAGCTTCAAAGTTGCAGAAGATTAAAAAAAAATGACCTATTTAGTACATAATGGACTTTATTGTCTTTGAAGAGGAAGCTTGCAGTGTACCGTCACCTTTCTGCCTGATATCATGAATAGTGCAATCCTTTTAAACGGTTGCCTCCCTTGCAATGAGAAGCATGAATTAAAAGTGGAAACTCTTAAACGGAGCAAAGGTTTTGTTGATGACTCGTTCCTGAGATTCTGTGTGGGTTCTGAAGGCTGCTTCTCCAAAATAAACAATCAAAATATGGTTAACGTCTCTTCTTTTATATGTGCAACTTGTATCTGATATTGAACACAATTTGTATTAATCTGCAATTAATATATGTTTTGAGACCTTGATATTTCTACCAGTGACAAAACAATCCCTTTTAAATTGTTCTAACTCATCTGTTCATAAAGTGAGTGCTAAAAATACTGAAAAGTTACTGCAGTGTCTTCGATTGTCATTTGTATCCAAACATAATATATATTTATATAATTATATTACAGGCAGATCATCTTTGTATACATTAATTTGCTCTATTAAGTCAATATAGGAATCACACATTATCACGTGGTTATGTACTTCTATCGCAGCTGCAGAAACCACGTTCACTGTTTCAAGCACAGACCAACTGTGGGCAATGGGGTAGTTGTACAGGTTATCTAAATCAATAATCACATTTTGACCTGATGATGGCGCTGTATGTAAAGTTAAGAGATCATGAAAGTGATACCATGACTTTGAAGACTGTAAAATAGAACCTAAAAACATAGTTGTATGCATTATATCATTAGCAAATTTTGTCTTCAAAGTGTCGGCCTGCCATGTAATAATGATTTGTTGTTGAATGTGTCTTTTCTTTCCTGCTTCCCACAGTCTTAAATATTCAACAGACTTGATGACTTTAGGGAGAAGGCCCGGAGACTAACAGCTCAGAGGGGAGCAGGGCAGCAGGTCACACTTTGTTACCTCTAACTAAGACTGACGGTTACATCATGACAACGCAAAGACAAAAACAACCTAACAAATATCAGAGGGAGGCACGAGTCCCAGTCTGAGGGAAATCACGGCCAAGCTTCGTGACTTCCCGTCACGACAGAGTCCGAAGTAAACTTATCGCATGAAAACATTCCAGCCGAACAGCTCATTCAGACTCATTTCCCCGCAACACTATGCCAGAGGAGAGGGAGGGTTTAATCTTTTTTTAATGTTTAACCTTCCTGAAATCATTCCCTCGACGTGGACGTGATTCAGCTTCTAAACCAACACTATTTCTTTTGATTCAAGAAATACTAAATCGTGGGGATTGAACAGAATGCAAAGACCCTGCTATTCCTGGCAGGAAACTGAAGAACAGATCACAGCTGAAAGACCAAACAGACCCGATGGGACTCTGATTGAAAGTCAAGCTTTGAATAAGATTTTGGCTCCAAATGTGTCTCAAGCTTGAAAAAAAGTACAGATAGGTCTCTAGTTTTAATGAAGCTACTATAGAAGATGTATTGATGTGTGGGGCGCTATGAAGTTATGATATCTGCAGGAGATGAAGGTGAGCGCATACCTCAGCTTGCACGTTTTTTTTTTCAAAGGAACAAGTGAGTACTACTCAAACTTGAACATTATTGTCTGTATACAATACATTATTGGTTCACGATTGATGTGTACCTATTACAACCACACGTTTAAAAATAAATCTGTTTTTTTGAAGTAGTGCCTCTTGCAAAAAAAAAAAGGAGGGCAACGTTTCCCCTCCCTGCCTCTCTTTGATCATAAAAAGACATTTAATACTTGTTCTGCCTCCATAAAACAAATTTTCCAGGAATGTCTTCCTCAGCTGCCGCCTCGTGTTTATGGTGATGCATAGCAGAGATTAATCCTGTCACCTCCATTTGACTGAGGAATCTGTCCTAATCACATCTAAACTCCAATCAACCTCAGTCAAATCAGAGCAGCTCTTGAACTTGTTATCGTCTCTTTTTGCGCTCTATCTTTCATTCCTAACAAAAGGACCCGGCCAAGGCCACTCAAGGCAGTCAGGACTTATCATCGCCACTGTCAAGAGTTTCTTTAATCGTTTCCTTCCTTGTCCATGCAAGTGGGTCTCCGTAAAAATGTTATGAATCAAAAAAACCAAAAAAAAAACCCAGACGGTTTCCAGGCACCTCGGATGTTTCGAACTGACTTACCCAAGTTTGAGCGTGTGTTGGAGCGTTCAATGATGGCGTGCTTGCTGGGATTGTTCAGGACTGAGCGTTTGGCAAGAGAGATGTCTGCCGTGACTCGAGTGATGGATATCCTGACAGAAAGACGAGGGAAGCCATCAGAGGAAGTGATGACGTGAAGGTGACATGCCGTGATGGGAGATTTAAACATGGACTCCAAATGCACGTACTGTTTGTTCAATCAAACACCACTTTAGAGCGATAAAGTGGTGTTTGTTCAATCAAACACCACTTTAGAGCGATAAAACACTCTTCTGCGCTTCTAGAAATGTTTGTATATGAGTGGCAGCAGATTATTAGCAGTATTAGCAGTACAATTTATAAATGTGACATAATAAAGGCATCCCCCACCAAACACGCTAAAAAATAGATTTTTCTGTTCACTGCTTTGGTGAAAAACAATCATGTATTAAGCAAAATCTACAGAAATTGTGTCTCATTTTCACTAAACAATTCAGGCAAATGTCCTCTTCACCAGCTTCATAAATGGTATATATCAAATATCCTCAAAAAATGTGGAATGTAATGATGAAAATATTTACATGTAAAAGGCTTTAAAATTCATGGTGACAGGCGCTCACAAAATGACAAATATAACGTTATGTGCAAGGCAAAGTAATCCTAGTCAGCAAACTATGCTTAAGTGTATGGATTCTGAGTAAAATCAATAAAAGATTGATGCATGTGAGTCGCAATTAATGGTTATTTTCGTGATTGAATAATGTGTCGGTGTGTTTCTTGATTAATGGGTTCGTCGTTTAGTCATTAAACTGTCAAAACACTGTAAATAAATGTCAACCGGAGTTTTCTAAAGCTTGAGACGAAGATTAAAGCTCCAGATTTTGTAAAGAACAACAGTCCAAAACTGCAACCAATCGAATGCTTGTTACAACTGAAGGAGAAAGAAAATATTAACATTTAGGAGATTAAAATGGGACTTTGTGAGTCAAAATGATTAACCCTGCATTATAGCTGTGCTCGATGAATCAACTACTAACTGACTGACTAGATCTTGGTGTTGTGGAACTTCTTCAGTGTCTTTGCCCTTTGGACGGGAGGACAGACTCGACATTGAATAAAGAGAATCCTGCTCTGCTCAGGACCCACTATGGCCTATTAAGGACATGGAGGAGGCCTATTTAAAGCAGCTGCATACATCTCCAGGCCAAACAAACTTGCTACACACTCCCTCGACTCACCCCGGGGGACAGATAAATACCAGCCTATAAGACGTGAGGAGAGAAGGAATGAGGAAGGAAATGGGGACGAGCGCTCGTATTTGAAAAAGGTCAAAGGGAACTTACCTTCCCTCGAATCGGTGTTTCAAAAAGTCGAACAACGCTTTTTGCATCATGTCTGTCACCTGCAGGAGAGAAAGGGTTAGGAAGAGACAACAGATCAAGGACAGGCCACAGGTAGGCAGGCGCGGTTTGACGCGGCGACGCTTCAACGCACCTCGTAGCCCTTAAGTGACGGTCCCACCAGAACCACGGGCCGCATGGAAGGCACAACGTCGTACGGAGGAATGTGTTCCGTCTTTGGAGGGGAGCAGAAGAGGAGGAGAAACATTTGCACATTTATGGAGACAAAGTAAACACTCGCCATCACAAATCATCGGAGGGGTTGGAATAACAATGAGCGAGGCCATTTAGAAGAGTCGGGAACACCGTGAACCATGAAACGGGACGTCCCAGCCGGCAACCCGACAAAACATGAGCGCGGTCCGACCTTTTAATGGCTTTGGCACAAGTTTTAATGCCATCAGTTCTAAACTCCAGAGCTTATAACTGTAAGTGACGTCTCGTGATGGCTCACGTTTCCCGTCTCATGGTTGTGATGAAAATAAAACACATTACAGGAAAGGTTAGTCTGAGAGGGGGGAGACATCACAGTGAAGGATCAGGATGCAGCCAGACAGGTTTGCTTGCTGCAGTCAGGACAAAGTGGGAACTCAGATTGTGGAGTAGCCTCGATTTAACATTCCGTTTAATATCATGTACCTGATTGCTATCAGTGCCGTTAATAATCAGGTTGTCAATTCTTTCACATGAATGCTGTTGTGTGGATATGAAAATTAAGATAATCTATTTCAAACTTTACTTTTCAGGACATGATCTTGAGATAAATGGATCCATATATTCTGCATTGTAGTCACAAATATATTGATTTTATTACATATTTCTTTGTGTTTAAAAGAAAGTTATGCACAAAGCTAATTGTATTGCTCAGTACAGACTATGAGTGTATTGCTTGTAGAGTGTCATGACAAGAGGGCTGGAATGAACGGGTTAGAGCCTGTCTGGTTTTTATTTTTACTTGCCATGTTTAAATTCTGAGCATGAAGTCCAATATGTCTGCCTTTTCGCTAGAAAATCCCTTTCATTCCTAAACACCTGCACTGTTGGGTGTGTAGCTGACAGTCATCGAGGCAGTGGACCTTCCCCGGCTGTGTGTCCTGGTTTTCTCGTAGAGCGGCGTGTCTGAAGGATATGCGGACATGTCAGCTCGCCAGACGAAAATAAAAATACAACTACGCTAAGTCAAAGCTCGGTTTGAGGGCAGACAGCTGGGAGAGATTTTACTTTCAACAGCGAATCTGAGGAACCGCTGGCTATGAAATCATTTCTCAGTCGCCCCTCATTTATCCTCAAGTTCAACCTTTTTTTTCAGTCTGTTATCTTTACGAGAGCATGATTCAGAGGACTGATTACGATATTTTTGTTGCAGTCTCCCCTCTTCTCGCACTCACCTCCCTGTGTCTAAACATTTTCTGTTGGACGTTGGCTGTCGTCACTGTGCGTCCCCAAGGACGCGGTGGGAACTGATGCTTCTGTTGCTGACTGACATGACGATACTATTGAAGGGTTCGGTTCGGCGGAATACTGAGTTGTTAACCCCCGAATTATAGTGTGAATGTTTTTAGGCAGCAGAAGAGTATTTGCTGTGAAAATGAAACATTTTCTCAATCGAGGAACAAAGGTTTTGAATTTTGTGATGAAGAAAATGTTACTGGTTGTAGTTTAGAGGCAGGATGAAGACATAATCTGTCCAATTACAAACTACAGTCAAACTGAGGTGGTATAAAACCTAATGCATACGCCACACATACCAAGGGTTATATTGGAATCATGTTTTCTAGTCATTCCATAAACGGCCTGTACACGCACTGAGGTCTCACGGAATCAGGGCACAAGATCATTCACAAACACAGCACAGAGGTTTTGCAAGAGCAGGAAGTAGGGAGAGAAGCCAGTACGAAACAGTTCAGAGCGCGGAGGTCATCTCCAGACCCCGCTGTGCCGGTGCACTGCACACCGAGACTTACCGACTTCTGCTTCTGCTTAGCTGCAGCGAGATGGAAGAGGAGAGAGAGAGAGAGAGAGAGAGAGAGAAAGTGGTTAAGAACAGGCATGCATGCTTGTAGCGGTGTGCGCGCCAATGGATAAAGGCGGAGGCGTGGACGGACAGGACGGGCGCAGAGTGAAGCCGAGTGGCCACAGGCGTTTGAGTCGGAGCAGCGCAGACGGACAAAAAGAAAAGGAGATGATGGGGCGGTCCAGGGTTTACCTTCTTAAAGAAGGGCATTCGTTTCTCTTTTGCTAGGGGTGACATGACAGTGTTTGGACTGGCTTTAGGGGAGCGCAGGTTGACTGGAATCTCATTGTCCTCAGGGTCTAAGCCTGTGGCGTCTATGTCAATGGCTACCCACACAGACAGACAAGAGCATCATGACACAGCACACAGGTAAAAACACGTTACACAGGCAACAGGCCACATTTCCCATTAACCACACAGCAAATGAAACATGTACAAATACAATAAAAACAAGAACATTGTTCACTCTACTTAAGATATGAATAATAAAAATCCTACTTTCGACCTGATTTCAGAGGTTTAATATTGTCACAAAAGATTAAGCGCAAATATAAAGTTGAACGATAGTGACCGCTGGAGCTGCATACCAGACGAAGGAGGAGTAGATTTCCGTGAGTTAGGAACGACTTCACCTAAGCTAGATGATGAGTTTGCTCCAAGTTTACTGAAACCAAAGAGAGGAAGTCAACGTGAATGTCAGAAAACCTCACAGCAGAAGCAAAATCTGTGGAAGAAATTAGGGTTTCTTACCTGGAGTGGAATTTGCCCTGTTTGGCTCTCTGCTCCTGGAGGATCCGAGTGTTTTCAAGCTTCACTGGACTGGGGATGAACCCGATTTCACAGCCTTCTTTAACCAGGCGGCCTATCCACCAGTCATTGTTGAATTTCTACACGAAACAATTCAAGCCGAGTAACTTGAACACCCTCTGTACACTGTCACTTTTTAATGTATCACTATAGTGGCGATCGTCTTTTAATTGTTGGATCTTGCCGCTCACCTCTTTAACGTGGAGGAAGTCCTTAGCCTCAAAGGTGATGGCCATGCCTGGCACGGGGACGTCATCATCGTGACTCGGGCTGTAGTTGACATTTGTGCGAACAGCAAATGCAACTGGTTTGGTCTATAGGTTGGAACGAAGCAGAAATGAAATACGTATGAGAGATTGCGGAAAAAGAAGTAAAAAAAGCAATTGCATTCTCACTGGTTGAAAAGACACGCACACAAAGCACACAAAAGTGTCCACGTGGGCACTGAAGTCATCTGGCAATGTTAAAATCTAATGTGAAAATATGAGAAAAATGTGTTCATTTTGATTTGTGTATTGATACTTGTGTCGTGTTTTGTGTGACTGTAATGAAATTTGTATTTTTTTACTGTATGAGTTTGAGTGTTTAAGACCTGTGACTGTCTCCCTCCTCAGCTCCACTTCAGACAAGCCTCTTGGCTGAATTTAGATGGCTCTTCTGGTAAACATAAAGTTTATCTGTAATGTTGCTGCATTTTTTACGTTTTTATTTCTTTGCCCTTGTTGCAGACGGGCTGGCTCTGTATGTTGGTTCCACATTCTCATCTTAGCTCGGGGATGCCTGAAGTGTGGCAGGATCAGCACCCTCTCATTGGGTGTGAACCACGTTGCTATTATAATCTTATAATCGAATTGTTGTAATACAGCTGACAGAGAGGTGCGCACATATGCACACCAAAGATTGTACAGCCGTACAAATTGTATTATCCACGCGTAAATGTAATTACGCATGCACAAATTTTATGTTGCACATACAAATCAGTGTTTGCATGGATCTCAGTATGTCAAACCAAATGTCAGCTCTCTCAAGGCATGCAAAATTCATTTTGGTGGCAGAATAACCCCATAAAAACCTTTTCTTTTATGCTCAACTTGCTGAGCTGTGATGCTTGTCTTGGTGTGAAGTGTAAATATAACCTTGGTGAGAAAGACAAGTGGGCTGTGAGTCATCCGGACTTGGTTTAGTCTCCTCTGCTGCACTACATGTTAATGCACTTACCGGTTAACGTTCGACGCAATCACTTCCCAAACCTTGTCAGTAAAATTACAGTCTCGAATTGCACAAGCAGTACTGGTGTAAATGATGCATGAATCAATCCAATGATGTTTATAATGACTGAATTCCCCCATGACCTTCCTGTTCATTTCTTGCCGAGGAAATCAGTCTTTCAGATAATAAATAAAGCTGATGAAGGGCTTTCTATAGCTCGACCGGCTGTAACATAACCACGATACACAACTCACTTTACACATATTATATGAAAAACCTTTTTTTTTTGATACACTTTCTGCACAACCTCTGAAATTAGCACATTAAGAGCCACAACATAACATACGATAATGAGACAACATTATACTTGCAGGGCAAGCTCGAGTAAGTTGACTTAAGACACACATCCCTGCAAATATTACATTAAATGTTTATGGATATAATCTCGGAACCAGTTCTGGCAGCAGTGTTTGCAACAGTTGTCAACATGGCCGTGCCCTCAAATAGATTACATTACCTTTAACAGTGACAAGCAGAATGAAGTTGACCGAAAAGCTGAATTGAATGCACAGGGATCATGGATGAACGTAGTTTAATCTCACAGCAAAGACCCCCCCCAAGCCCGCCCCTCCACTGATCTAGAGTTTATTGAATATCTTTATTAATCCCATTACATATATTTGTTTAGATTATTTTTTTTTTCCAATGCTCAAATGTTTCTTCACTGATGATGTGAGATACTGTTTCTTCAGTCTTTGGTGCTTTCGTTTTAAATTCAGTCCTCGTTTAGGCAACACAGTGCTGCATGGAGTTTATGAAAATTGGCAAACAAATTAAGATGAACTTTTCCTTCAAGAGTTGTTAACTCATGACTGTGAGAAGACGCTCGTTCTTGTAGCAAATATAGAGAACATATATAGCCGGTTTACCATACCATATATAGGAGTGTATTTTAAGTCTTAGCAATCAACCTAATGAGCCAAACAGGTTGAAAAGCTCCAGAGAGCTGAGATGAACCGCAGTGTTGCACGGTGAATCCCTGTGGCATCACATGACCACATCATACACAGTCATCTGATGCATTGGCAATTTAGAAACAATTGATTAGTGGAGCTTTGAAGCAGCGACAATCAATAGTGGGTGAAATGAGTACTTGCATGTGAAAGTGGTTCCTCACATGGGTAAATCTGCAGAGGGCCATTACACAAGCCTGCTTCCTCTCTTTTTAACAACCCATGGACCTTTGTTTCAGAGCTTGCAGCCGAAAAGCTTATTGTTTGTGATTTGATCTCATGACTCTTGTTGTTATCTGTCAGCAGAATGAAAGAGTTGCTCATCAATACAGCGGAATGAAAAGTGAGATTGGACTCTGAAAATCACATCTAAAAGATTTTAGAACCTTTTTTTCCCCCCAGTCATTCTGTTTCTGAACATGGGTTTTTAGTTTAAACAACAATGCAATACAGGCTAGTTTTCTCATTTTGTGCTTGCATCTTCATGTGGGGGATGAATAAAATATGGAGGAATGGTAAAACGGCACATTCAGCCCTTCACCCCAAAACTAACCCCAAATCACCTTGTTCTTTTCATTGCTATCAGTCCTCGCTGAGGCAATCTAATCTAATACTGAACTTTGATTCTCTTGTTTAATTTTTGTATTCCTATAGAGTTTCTCCCCTCACCCTATATGTCCCTCAAACAGTCAACAATGCTCCGTAACCCACAGCTATATAATGATGAAGTTATTCATCTGCGGAAAGGCTTTACAAGAACTGGTTTTTCCGGTGCCCTGAACCCTCATTGAAATATAACAGGTGTGACATGATGAACTATAGGGATTATAGAAATAACACATTAGTCAAATCCTCCTGGAATCATTGTGCTCAGGGAGATAGCAATGTAAATACTCGGTCTGCTGATGATTGAAAGCTGGTGTGTATATGTCTGACATCTCCATTGAGAAGATCATTCAGTCCAGAGCTTGCGGTGCTGGGTCTCTTAGAGGACACCGAGTCCTTGGCGTTTGCATGCGATGAGTCACATGGCTGCATGAAGGTATGTGGTCCATTAGTACACTTATACATATGAACCCTCCCTCAGTTGTCTCATGGACCGCTGCCTCTTTCCTCCCTCCCAGCTGCTGTGCTTGCCTAGACTTTCCATGGCTGGCTGTTAGATCAGGCATTCTCAGCCTTAATGACATTTTACAGACCTGCCGTCAATCTCATACACTTTCACCTTCTGAGACACCACCTCTCATCACAGGTGACTGCGGGATCAGTTCGTGATGACAACTTTACGCTGGCCATACAGCATCCTTTCATCTGCTGACCGAGCCCATACTGCTCCATTGCCTGTTGCGTAACAGAGGCCTTCATTAAAGATGCCATATTGACTGCACTGAGGGAGGGAGGAACGAGGCGGAGGGTTACACACTGGGCAAGAGGCGGGGGCGAGGGGGGAGGACAGAGAACGACGGTCAAAATGGATGGAAAGAGTAAAGTGTGTACAAATAAATAATATATAAATAAATAAAGCAGAAGGAAGGTTGGCTAAAAATAAAACACAAGATAACCAACCTGTCTGTAACTGCGATCCCTGTGAGGCGGCGCTACAGACCACAGCCAATTAGCAGCCCGCGACGCCTGTCACAATATCACAACGCATCATGCATATTTCATTAGATAATACCTCCCCGTGCTCTCTGTGTTTTGTGACTGAGCGAGCACCTGCCCTCACTGGTGCTGATTCGCCGCGTAACACGCCACAGCCGCACCATTAGCAGCTTGCTCCGGGTCTCCAGCCATAAATCAAGATTCCCACATTGTTTCACCTTGAATGTTGTGGATCGATTTGAAAAGAAGTCACCTCAGCTCAGCACACAGGCCTCAGGCTGGACGGAGAGCCCGCATATTATATTATTACATACAGGCAACCATAACCCTCCATTAATTTAGTGTGGGACAATATTTCTCTAATTATCCAAGAATAGGTATAGTGGTTAAAGCCCTGCAGCAGCCAATTATTTTTTCTTTTATGCCTCAAGTGGACAGTTGAAAGAGTTTGTTTGATTTATAAAAATTTTCTCATCTTCAGTCCACAAAGATTAGGACGATGTGTGAATGTAAACAAAACAACATGCAATACAGAATTAAAGTACACATATTATTTCAGAGAACACAGGTAATTTATTACATGGATCGTTAAGAATTTTACCAATCCATTAAAAATAAAATCAAAAAACCAATGATAACAAAAGAGTGGAAAGGTTAGATACAAACAAAAACCACTCCAAAAAACAAAGAAACATTTTTCAATGAATTGTGTAAATCACATTGTTCTCATGCACTCTAGTTTTCTCCCACAGTATAAACTTATGTGTTTGAGGCTAATTGGGGACTGTAAATCATGTCTCGTTGTGAATTGTTGTTTGTCATTTAAAACTTGTGCAATGTGCTTAGACCAGCAGATATATAAAGCCGTATATAGATCGATAAATGGATGGATCTGCTGGACATAGCATGAAGCTTTTAAGGGGTCTGGAGAACTCTGTGCACCAGAGATGAGATCAAAACGTATTGGTTGTAATCTCCAGGTTCTCAGATGACACTACGATTGTCTCTTCAATTCTCAGACGTTTATAGACTCCAGTTAAAAGGAGCAAGGACACAACACAATGACAAATATGGTCTTGTCCTAACTTTATGAGATGTGGTAAATTCTCCCACTCTACATCTGAAATGTTGCATGTGTTGTATTATATTGTTTACGATACATGCAAATCACAGTTATTTAGATTTTACCTTATGGGACGTTTTGGGAATGATTCACATTGTGTGCTCTAAAACTATATACAACATAATGTAAAAGAAACTTCATTGGTGATAACATTCACCCATTCAAAAAAAAAAAAAAAAGAAACTGCTAAAATCAGGTACAAAAACAGCTGAAAATGTAATTAAATTTGACATTTACAATCCTAAATTGTCAATGTGACATAGATCACAGTTTATGTTCACATAACAAAACTATATGTAAGTAATTGATTGTACGATGTCCTTGAGTGCCAAGAAATGCACATTCAAATAAAATCGAATAATATTATTATTATCATTGTATGAAACTTTAAGAACTGTGTTAGCATAATTTTAAAGGTTAAATGTGTTTTACGGTTCCAGGTAAATTTCAATTGGTGGAAAGTGACAAAAATGACTCTTTTGGTCATAAAGATGTAGAGCCCTGGACGAGACAGAAACACGACTATACTATGTATGCAATAATAATGCCTTTTCATAAATATGGCAGGTTTGGAAGAGAAAATCCAAAAGTAAAGCAGTCATACAAATCAAAGACAACCTCTTGTTCCATCATTTGCATTACTACCTCAGTCTTTCCCAAATAAATCATACAACAGGTTTATAGGCTGAAAGGCAGCAGTCAGTAATTAAATGGTGTTTGCATGGGTATATGTTAATTATATCAATGTTGCAGTACATAACACTACAGGAGTTTTCACTACCTCCTAATATCAGTGGTATGTAGGGGAAGTGATAGTGAATTACTGCCCATAAGGACTCACAGTCAAGCAGCCTGCACTTCCTCTGACCTCAGCCTGCTCTCTCTCTGGTGGCCAGACCACAGAGAGGCTATTTTTTACCAGTCATCTGTCATGTAAAATGCCAGTGGGGATAATCTATGCCAGGTTATCTATAAAGCCAACTTATCTTTTTAATTAGTGAGCCAGAGAGGGCGACTCTGGAAAATAACAAAATAGATGCGCTGGAATGATTCGTCTCTGCCAGCTATGAGCTACACCGAGACACAGCGCAGGAGGAAATGTCTGCTTAAATGGATGGATCGCCAAAAGCTTCAGGCTTACAGCTCATGAGCAAACTAGCTGTTATAAACACTAAACACCCAAAGAGAGACCAATTTTTTCAGACACTTGCTCAAATTATTAAGCAACAATAGGAGACCACGAGCGACCCAATGAGCTGTATAGCAGGAAGTGAACAGAATGTGCTCTGAAGATAGCGGCATTATTTCACAGATCAAAGGCATAAATCTTAACAGAGGAGGCGATTTGAGAGATTCTGCGGAAGCGATCGCTGATTGCAATTCCTGTCGCACAAAGGCAGGCCTGCGCGCTCGTGTGCATGTTTGTTTATGTGCTGCTAATTGTGGCCCAGAGCAGAGCAGGCAAAAAGCCTGGCTATGATAAACAGACACCGAACCCTCGGAGGCCCCTAACCTCTCACATCAGTGGCCCTGTAACAGCCCTGTCATGTGAGAAACTAAGTTGGAATCAGATCTAATTTCCTGAGTCACTCTGAGTTACTTTGAGTAGTAAAAGTAGGAAAGGTGACCTCAGGATAGCAAAAGTAAGAATTGTCTGCATATAGTCCAACTTCACCATGATAATCTGACCACAGTAGCTTTTTAAGTTTTTCATATGACTTTTAGTTGTTTGTCAACATGAAAAGAACCGCCCCCCCCAAAAAAAAAAAACAAAGACATGAGAGTTGAGAAGGAAGAAAAACAAAGCCAAAAAGAAAGCAGACGAGTTTTCTTTTAAAGACAAACAAACCCAAGTAAAGTTTATGTTAGAATCTGAAGGATGCCAGCCATCCTTCATTCAACCAATACAAACCAGATTTTCTTTGAATCGCACACTTTTGTAACAAGAGACTTATGAGGACTCGTGTTGTCACTAACTCAAACACCAACAGTCGCTGTGTCCTTATACAAAGTCAAGAAGGGCCGCTTATTTAAGCATGTCCTTGCAGCAGTGTCAAGCTTAAAACTTGAGAAGAAGAGAAACATTCTGCAACACTGAAACTTCATACAGCAACTCTATAGACTATGTGTCCATTGAATAAGGCCAACATATCAACAGACAATTTAGATTAATCAATTTTATTAATACACATGCCTTCAGTCAGTGTGAGGAATGAGAGCAAACTCTACACAGATAAAATCAAGTCTCGTTTTTTTTGTCATGAAACTTTGTCATGCATACTGTTATTGTGATGAGTTGTTGGTGAATGAAGCATTAAGTCAGGACCTCTCGTTTTCCAAGTGCAGAGCATATGCTGCCCATGCGACCACAGAGTCTGAAACCCCATTCCGAGTGAAATCCAAAATGGTGCCGCCACTCCCCTCTCAGGGTCCACACAGCGGGCAGCAGGTATAGGAACTGGACAAAGTGACACCAACCTTGGCCTTGTCAAGCTGTGCCTGAGCCTGTCGCTCTGCCTCTCTGCGCACTGCCTCCTTATCTTCCTCCAGGGACACATCGGAGTCTGATGGACGGCTGGTGTAGGAGTCGGCCGAACCCTGCGGAGATACAAGCAGCAACACCTCAGTGACACACGCACGCGACACTGACACTCTTTTTGATTCACACTTTAAAGATGACAGCTGTCACAAGCCAAGAAGGGCTACACTGTAGGAAAAAATAATTAGTTTTTGATCACCTTTGCTCTTCAAATAAATGTGAATGGTGTTAAGTGTTAAACTTTGATGATCACAGAGATCACTGTTATTTTAATTAACTAATAAGTAGAAATCGAGCAGTCAAATAACTTTTTGAAAGTAAAGCATGCCAATAAACAAACTGTGCATCTCCTTTGTTGTTGCAGACTTAACTCTTTCTCTGCTGCAGATTACTGATGACTTTAAAAGCCACTGGGGAAACTAGGTGAGGAACACAAGGTTCCTGAACATCTCATAAACATGAAGACTTACACAGAAGTTGGAGAGTGACTCACATCCCCTATGTTGTATGCTGCACGAGAACTATAAATAATTGATTAAATGTATACGGTGATGCTTTCAAGCTCTTGCTGTAAAGATCATTGCGTGCACGCTGTAATGTTTTTGTATTAATCATGTTGTCCATTGGAGCAGTTGTAAACAAGTTGTTTTGAGGCGGACTGACGGGCAGAATATCATATATTAAGTGATTGATTAGAAACCATAATGAGCATTGTAGATCTTTATATTGTTACATATAGTTACCTCCTGATAAGATATTCTTTGAAACTATTATCATTTGTTTAGTGTATGCATTGAAATGTGTGAATCAAGCGCTATTCAATAACCTCCAATCAAAAACTGAATTTATCGAATTAGAAATGAAAGGAAAATGCCTTAAAAAGGTGTCATAATCTAATTTGTGGCTGTCAGGAGTTAAAGACATAACTAACCCCAATAATACATGAGCTAATTTCAAACAATGATTAAGCTGTCAGAATAAAAACAAAAAAGATTTTTTTTTTCTTAACAAAGTTGCGGCAGTGTGAACCTTATCCTTACCTGCACGCTACTATGCCACCCACACAAGGTCTTTCATTCATCTCACTGCACCATTACACTCTGCTGTCTGAGTTAAAAATAGCCTCCCTCACTCTGTGCCTGATTAGAATTACCCAGCCATCACATACATACAAAGGCGGATCGTACCTCTCGTTCCTCTCCACTTATGCCACCTGACATATGGATAGAGTCGACACCAAGTGTTGTCGCCCCACATAACACAAGGTTGTTCATATTTATGTCCTCCATCTTACACAAAGCCCTGCCTGCTCATCAATCGCCTCCGTGTCTTTTATCTTCCCCACTGTGTACCTGTGACGAATAACTCTTTTGAAATCGAGCTAATTAACCATTCATGAGCTACTTTCACTGTCATGACAATATTCCATTCAATATACATGTGTAATCTATGTGTCACGTTTGTGTTTCTTCATGCTTAACAAGGAGCTCTTCCATGCAAGGGTATACATGTTGTGAATTGATTTTGGGTTTGTTTTTTTTAATGCAAGTCTTTTAAGCTATTTTTAGCCTGGAAAAATGCAGGTGACTATACCTGCAATCATTACATCAGGTCATGGTTAAAAACAGGGCTTGATAGAGAATGATGTCCCACTGGGTCAGGAGGAGGTGATATGGAGCTCTGCCCAGAATCTGACAGCCATAACTGATAACAACACCAACTTCTCATCATTACCAGGCAATACACGACCATGCCACACTGACCCTGACACTCTGCGCTGATGGATGTGCCATGGGAACAACGACTTAGACAAGCGCATACACACACAAAAAAAGAAAACACACCACAACTTTCATGATGTAAACACACGCTTACGCAGGCATCGGAGCTCTTGACACGACCTCCTTTGGCTCGTTTCAGCAATCGGATCCAGGTGGCCTTCATCAGCCACACTGGTCATTCAGGGTCCTGAGCCACTGCCCCCCCGTGCTGCTACTACAACTACACTCGCACCGCTGTGGTCACCTCCGCACCAACGGTGCAGCTACTGCGACTGCTCTGGCTACAGGTACGCTCGACACTGTGGCTACATGGGCAGCTGGTTCCTGCTACACCTTGGCTGTAAACGCTACCTTCATCTCTGGATAAACAATTATCTTTGGAGTCGGGGTTCTCTGTTTTGCTGCAGCTCCAGCTAGCACTGCTGCTGCTGTCTGCAGAGCCACAGCTCCCACTCTCCGTGCTACCGCTGCTGTTGCCAAAGATGGGGAATCCACAGGAGCTCTCTGCCCCGTGCATAATCTCAGCAGCTCTCTCCGTCTGCCCCAGTCTCCTTGATAGCCGGAGTGTTCAGACTGCTGCTGCAGTTGCCGCGCTAACTCCCCGTGCGAGTCAGGTGACAGTGATGCTTTCCCATCCTCTTCTGGCTCCAGTCTCCTCCGCCGTGGGCTCTCCCCCCTGAGCCGCTTCAAGAGCGACGGGTAACAGCGCTTTATCAATGTGAGTCCCGGTGTGGGCGCATGTGACCGACTCCCCTACTGATGCGAATGAAGCGGCGGCAAGCACTCCCCTTCTCCCTCTCTGTGTCTCCGTCCTGCTCGCGTTGCTTCTCAAGCTCTCCTTTGCGACTTTAGTGATTCTGCCTTTCTATCTCTCTCTTCCCACCCCTCCTTCCCCTCCTCCTCTGTCACTCCCCTTCTGTTCTTTATTTTTTTTTTCAGATACCCCTTGCAGTCAATCCATCTGCTTGTCGTTGTGTCTCTGCAGTGATCAGTGCAGGGCAGCGCTATATGAATACTGTTTATGTGTCAACTGCACATGTTGTTTCACATGTAAACACACTGCATTCACAATGTGATGTGAGCTGTTTATAGAAAATTGGCAGCAAGTTGTTTATTATTTATAGAAAATAATTGGAATGTAAAGCAATATTCTCTTATCCGTCAATAACAACAACGCATTGTCAGTATCATTGTGTATGACTGTGAAATCATTCCTTTCATTCCCTCTTTTGAAATCCAAAAATTATTTGGGCATATCTATTAAAACGTAATGTGCAAAATGAAAGTGATCTACTTGACAAGCGTGCTCGGTCATGGATGGATTTGAAATGGCTACTTGTGAGGTGCTAAATATCACACACAAGACACTGCTGACTACTTCGATACTGGAAGTACTATGTGAGTACTCGGCACGACGATATGAGATCAAAAATGTTGATGTTCCTGTGTAAAAACATTTTTTTCAAATGCAAACAAGTTTAGGCTTTTTGATGAATAGCAATGCAGCACCTCAAAGACCTCTGCTCATTCACAAAAGAATTGAGTTAAAACAGAGTACATCAGAAAGTGTGATTATTTTCATGTAGTCGTCTCTTGCTCACTCAGCGGCAGAGATATTTCTGGTGAAAGCTGCTCTAAATCCTGTCAGATTCATTCATTACATTTTAGCGGAGCGTCACGAAGCCACGCAGGACAAATGAGAATAATTACAGCGTTAATTAGAAATTTCCCTTCCCCATGCACGACCTGTCGAATTTAAATACCTGGCGGAGGATTATTGAAAAGGTTCTCCTATCGTTGACCTGTGAGGAGGTCGTGCGAGGTCACAGGAGTCAGGTTTGTCTCAGTAGGACGAGCGGTTGAAGTGAAGTCACCGGCTCGTGACCGGCAGCGACTCCCCGAGGAGCACTAACTGTAGATCAAAGGATGAAGCACTAATCAGTGGCGCTTATCATAACCAATCAATGACAGGACTCCATCTGCTCAGGGTCTTTTTAAGAAGACACATTCACTTAAAAAGATTACATCTTACATGAAGAGAACGGCACGGGGAAGAGCCATGAAATTTCAGCTCATTAGGACCAATTAGCCTAATGAGGAAGGCGATTACCTGCCGAAGATTATATTCAGAATACAGATTGATGCGAGACTTGGTCAAGACAAAACAATATTGTGGTCTAATTACTTACTACAGACCCGCTCAGAGAAGAAAGAGGCGTACACATCTGTAGCATTTTCGAGCCACTCCAGGGCCACATATGTTTTGATACAGTGGGTTGACACTCGACTTCACAGCTGTGAGGAAAAGGCTCAGATGCTGATCTGAATGTGGAGAAGCAGAGCCTGGAGAACAGGCTCGTGAAGCTGTGAAGAGCGCGCTCTGATGACAATGCTGACAAACACTAACAGCGACAGAACGAGCCTCGGGCCACCTGACACAGCCGACCTCTGCACCCGCCGCCTTGCTGATACTGACAACATCGTGTCACCAGCACACACGCCAGTAATAATAATCTTGCAGGAATATGATACTGCTGTGATCCTCGAGGAGATGATCTGGTGTTTCTGGGATCACCCAGCGGACTGACAATCACACCTTGTTGGAATTTGACACAGTGATAAAAGACATCTCGAGGTTTGGTTCCTGGAAAGCTTGAATGTATTCCGTTAACAGGATCCTCATCCAGGAAATATTTTCACTACAGAATGATCCAGAAAAAGCCTTGAATCATATCACACAAGTGACTGTCAACAAGCCTGTTGCCCGGAGCTCTATGAGGGTTTCTGTCAGTGCATTCGAAGCATCAGGGATTCATCAAAAATATGAAGGAGTTCTATCTTTAAGATTTATTTTGAGCTAAACTTACAGAAATCCATTGATACAATAAATGGAAACTTTACGAGCATTAACACAATCAGCTCCAATGAATCACAACGGTGAACACGTTTTGATTGACAAATTCATTCAAATCTACTCAGCACTGTTAAGAATACGAAAAACAGACTACCGTATTTTCTGCCCTATAAGGCGCACCGGGTTATAAGGCACACCTACATTGATTGACATAATTTACAACTTCATTCATATATAAGGTGCACTGCCCTATAAGGCACATGGAATAGACCAGTGGTCAGCAACATTTATAGCTCAAAGCCATTAGGTTACATTTTCCACTGATTCTAACACCCAGAGAGGTGCACACGCTTTATTTTAATAGTCTACCTGCAGCCTATGCCAGGACGACACTACACACAAAACCTTCTTCACTACTGGTTGACAACTTACAACTACCGGTAATAATAATAATAATAATAAACTAAACTACATGAACTAAGCAACAAAAACACAACACAACACAATTATTACCGACACCACAAACCAAATATAACCCCCAATAATTGCATTTAAAACACCACAAACAGCTGCAATGAATTATGGGAGTTTCTATCGGCTGCACTGAGGAGCTCAGGTTGAATTTGTCGCTGCAAGGCATGATGTCCCATCATGCCTTGCAGCGACAAATTCATGTTTTGTGTTGTTGGAGGTTATTGTGGCTCGTTGTTGGGCTTGGTGTTGATTGTGTTTATGTTGTGTTTTTGTTCCCCAGTTTAGTGAGTAATTATTTCATCTAGTTTATTTTGGTTTGTTAGAATGTTGGTGTGCAACCATGAGTGATTAAGGTGTTGTGCGGAGTGTCGTCCGCTCTGAAGATCCGGTTGCGAAGTTAGAGTTGTCAAAATAAAAGCTTCTGGTTGTTCAGCTGTCAAATAGCAGTCTTGAGTAGAACAATTGTCCATATATAAGGCGCACCGGGCTATAAGGCGCACTGGCAGCTTTTGAGAAAATTTGAGGTATTTAGGTGCGCCTTATAGGGCGGAAAATACGGTATTTATAACATTACTTCATTACTTTGGGTGGATGTGGTTATGGGCATGGCTGAGATTAAATAAAAGTGGATGCAATCAGCTGCAACAGCACAAATTAGAGCTGCTCGATATCATGCGAACGTAAGATATGCAATAATGTTGCTGAGTATTGCAAAAATTACATGATTTATGATAAATGCAAATGTTTCAGTCGATGAATATCTTTGTGCCTTGAGATTTGTTCTTTCAAATAACTGCTCTTTTTCTTTCAGTCTATTAAATGTGTTAACTTATTTAATTATTCACAACAAATCACACTTTTCTTTTGTTTTCAGAGTTTGTGGAGCCTGAATGCAGAGTGCAACGAAACAGATTTTTGCACTCAGTCTTTTGCGACCTGTATGTTGCAAATGTTGATCACAATCTATTTGCCATATGTTGTGCAGCCCTACCACAAACTGAAACTTGATGGGTGCTCTTCGCTTTGTGAGACATAAGTGCTAACTAATCAACCACCGTGCAGTTCAGACCACATCATTCCTTCACAAAATGATTCAACATCACTCAGTGGTGATCTGCCACCTTCTTGTTTGGACAGAAGTGATTTGTATGTACATTTCAATTTGCAAGGCCAAGAAAGGTGATTTGTATGTGTACTTCCAACAATGTGGTACACTGCCATTGCTGTAGTAGCATCACTTAAACTTAGCGTGTTCAGGGTTTTTTTTGCATTGCAATACTCCAGGTTATTCTTTTTTTTTTTTTATAAATAATATTCGGTATAAATAACTTGTGAGAAACACATACAAAAAGAAAGAAAAAGAAAAACAGGCAAACTTAAATGAGATTCATGAGGATTGCCCGCCAAGAATTCCGCCTCTACCTGCAACCTTGTGAGGCAGAATAAAGAAGCAGAGCCGTGTGAGAGGTGGCAGCTCTTTTATGCAGCAGTCAGAGGAAGAGAGATGAAGGAGGAAATTGAAAGGGCAACGGTGCCGTGGTCTCGATATGGCTCTTATTGATTCATTTAGACAGAGGTCCTTGCTGCAAGACCACCAGTGACCTCTACATGCAGGGATGGCACAGCAATCATTACGCTGAAACATACAAATCACAGTGCTGATAGCCACAATGAAATAGGCGACTGTGAGTCACTCGCTGCTGCTGCTGCCTCCTATATCGGACCGAATCACTTATCGTGGAGCGGACAATGCAGATACACCAGGGAATCTCTCCATGAGCTGAGAGCGTCCGTCTACATTTTTCGCTACTCGATCTATGTGCTTGTCCACTGTAAAAATTGAGTTTGGTCATGCGGAAAATCAACACTGTGTTTGTTTGATAAACTGCTCTCACAGTCCAAGTGGCTCATTTGGCTCAAAGTGAATGTACCAATATTGTAACGGTTGATTATTTCTCCATGACTTAACTTAAGGGACACCGGTGTCTTTCTCTCCTGTTGACACTGATGCCACTTTCTTGCTTCTCTTTTCATTTGACCGTTCTTTCTTTGATCCTGTCAGACTTCTTATCCTGCCTTTTTTAAATTCTCAGCTACTCTTTTATTTTATTTTCACAATGTCTTTATTGTTCATTTCTTTTTACCCCATTCTCCAAGAACTGAACATGAGCAGCAATAACATATTACCTTCCCAAACTTGCACATATACATAAATACATTCACCTACACCAGTCATAATTGCATCTTGACCGGGTCATTCAGTAAAAAGTAATACGTTCAGCTTTGAGGGAAAATAAATGCAGCCGTTTCAAAGTGAATGATCTCTCAGGATTTAGACTCAACCATCGTGGTAATATATCTTTTATACAATAAAGTGATCGTTGGCCCTCGCCTCCCTCTCGCACACCAAACAACCGGAGGTTTTGGATTCAAGGTAACCAACTCGCTTGAAGGCCGCGTCCACAGAGGCTTCTAATTTTTCCACCAGTTCTTCTGTGCCACCGACTCGGCGTTCTGCTTCTTCAATGCGTGCTGTGTTAGAGGAGACTTTCTCGGTTTTGTTCCATCATCTTACCGTCCAGTGTAGCCATTGAGCTTGCCATTTCAGTGGTGCACATATTGATATCATCAAACTTAGTGCCAAAGTCTGCATGGAGTGATTTTAGCTTGCATCTCTGATGAATTAATGTGGAATAATGTGTTAAGTTCAACTACGGAGCTCCCTCGCTACCCTACCATTCTTAGCTTGGTCACGTAACGTCCCCCCCCCCAGACTTTTTTATTTCATAAAAGACGCTTTATAAATCCACACCATGAACTCTGAGACAGAATGAGGCCTCAGTTCTAAGTTATGAAAAACTTTAATTTCAGCGTGTCAGCAGTGTGGTCAAACGCGACCATATACCGCACATCCCGCGTCATGACTGAGGAACGAAGATTATGATCGTGCCAAGTTATCTTCAGTTCTGGCTGACGGGCTGCGGCTGACTGCAGCGCACTGACAACGAGCTGAGCAAAGTGTGCGAGCAATTTCAGTCTTGGCACAGCTCCTTCTTGGCTGGATTCAAAGCTTCTTCTCCCGGCCATCTGTCAATCACTGCCACTTCAGTCGGTGCAACACAAAGTCAATTAAATCATCGTTGCGTGAGGAGCGAATCCTTCGTCAAAAGAAGACAATGGGAGTAGAGATTGACAACCAAGTTGTGTGATATCTGTGGCGGCTACAAGCAGTGCTTACTAATAATCGATGCTTAACAGAGGAGTGGTTCGCAACTGAGCGCGAGAGAGCAAAGAGAACCAGACTGCTGATTACATCTGTGAAACAAAAGTGTGGGAGAGAAATGTGGAGAGAGACAACAAGGAGGGAGGGAGTGATGTTCTCCCTGGCATGGCAGAAGAGGGATTGGCTGCATGGACGTCAAGGTGACACTGACAGGCCCGTGAAAAAAGTGTTTACCCAGCATTCCATGTGCCAGTGCATTAGATAAGAGCATGATTCCATCGAGGTGATGGACCTGCTGGCTGTCAATTACATGACAGGATCCCGGGGTGCATTGAAGCTAAAGGCGAGCGAGAAACTTTGGCCACGCATTCTAATGCAGATCAGACCTCACCGTGGACTACATTCATGATACTGCAAGGAGTTGATGAAAAGAAAATAGAAGAAAACTAATAATACATTTACTAAAGTGAGCATGACATTTATAGAATAGAATAGAATAGAATAGAAAAGAAAAGAAAAGAAAAGAAAAGAAAAGAAAAGAAAAGAAAAGAAAAGAAAAGAAAAGAAAAGAAAAGAAAAGAAAAGAAAAGAAAAGAAAAGAAAAGAAAAGAAAAGAATAGACTTTATTGTCTGCCCAAAACGGTGAAAAAAAGTATTTTTTGACAAGGCGACAACAATAAAACAATACACATTTAAAACACACTGATAACACAAACTCACACGTACAGACACCCAAAGGAAATATTAAAAGGAAAGAGAAAACATCAGTCAATAAAAAAATAAATGGCTGTTTCAGTGTCTTATTTTGTTTTGTTCACGGTGATTATTGCAGTGAGAATGAAGGATTTCTTATAGATGTTTTTGCGGGCCAGTGGAATTTTGTAATATCTGCCTGATAGAAGTTAATTTTATAATTGTTTTAGTTTTTTCTGTTAATTTTGTTTTGTCATAATCTCTAAGATCCTAAGATCAAGTGAAATGCTGGAAAACTTCAAAACGAAGTAAACATTCACATGGAGCACTCGGTCTTGGAAAGATGCACGCAAATGGTTTTAACAGAACAATTAATCCAGAAAATATTTAGAAAAATAAATAAAATAACCTATGCATGTTTAAAACAGGTACAGTCCTTAGCTTGCTAACAATCAATAAATGCTACTATACAGAACATTTGTACTGAACCTGAGGATAATTGACTGAGTGAATTAAAATTTTATCTGCTATTTGCATATATTAAAATGTTACAAGGCTTATCTTCATGCAGCAGTTGCTAAATTTACAGTAATTAAAAACAAAGTTAGATAAAAGTTTCTCGATGGGACATAGGAAAGATAATTCATCCTCTAAAGGACCAGTTATTATTAATACTAAACATTACTCAGATTTAAAATTTCAGAAGAAAATATTGATAAAGATATTGATATTATCTATGAATTATCACCATTTGAGATTTGTGCTGAAGTTGTCTATCCAAATGAACAATATTTGCTGATGCACCAAGTCGTTAAAAAAAACAAAACTACAAAACAAAACAGAGCGACAACACAGCAAGACAAATGCAGGGTGATCGTACCTAACAAGTGCAAATTATGTGCTAATCCTTTTCCTACAGCAAATATTTCCTGCAGCCAGCACCCAGAGTCCCTCTAGAGATGCAGCTCCCATTACGGATGAATCCCCTTCCCAACGAGAGGTAGTTTATCTATCTGCACATACCCCCCTCAGGTTTCTCTGTGGAAACGTAGCACCATAATAGGATGATGGCCAACCAAGGGGGGATTCAGTAGAAGGGAGTCGGGGGTGGGGGAGCGTTCTGTGCTGCTGTTTCGTGCTTGCGTCATCAATATTCTGGCACTTTGCTGGTGTATGAAGCAGGCTGTGGATGATTGATGAGGACCGACGCAAGGAGCAGAACGGGGCTGCTAACCATCTTCACTGGGGCAAAACAAACCACCCCACAAATGGCACTATACACAAGTGAAATGATTTCAGCGTCATTTATTTTAAATCGTACTTTGATATATTATGTACTCTGGACCAATTTCAGAGAAAATCTGCAATTCAAAGAAAAAACTGACCAGGCTGCCAAAAGACACATCGGGAATTCCCTCAGTAACTCAATGATTAATAAAACAAAACCCTGCTTTAGAAAATGCCAGGTTCCACTGAAGTGCATTTTAATTATATCTTGGAAAATGAAAGTCCACCAAGACATTTTCTATTGGATATTAACTACACATCTCATTTTACTCTCCACCAAAAAAAATGGATGAAAGCGCCAAGCCTCTTGTGAACCTTGATGCACAGGCTCTACTCTATATCTGGTATATCATGTATTACAATAACAAAAGCAATGAAAAAAAACCACATAATACAACATAATTATTGTATATCACTGTTGAGGAAGTACCTTACTGTATAATTCACATCAACAGCGTATAATTCACATCAACAGCGGTATCACAAATTTGTTGACGTATGTAATATATATCTGCAGCCTCCCTAGTGAGAGACCACCCACTCTATCAACGGAGTCTCAACCACCTTGTAGCCACATCTGGCCCCGTAATATGCGAGCTCTGTTGAGGTTATGATGCCCTTCTGCTACATGGCTTAATGTTATGATGCTGGTAAACCAGCGTCAAGCCCAGGTAATAGTGGCTATTCATTAATTTTTGACACTCCCTCCATTCATGTTGTTCCACAGCTCCAAATCAACAGAAAAATCCTCTGCTGAGAGTCGTTATTGTGATTTGGTGTCATTGAGCATGAAGAGCTGCTTGAGCATTGTCTGAGAGTTTGGAGTGCCAGCTGTCTGATTCTGACAATTTTGGAGAGGCTTTCAATGTCTTATTGTTTTTACAGTGGCTCACACTGTACAATGATTGCAGTTTGCGTCAAATACAAAGAAAAGCCTGTACTAAATAATATGCTTCAAGCTGTGAGTAATTCAAGCCTCTTATACATGAAAACACTGATATCTATTATTTTAGGGGAATATTATCCACCCCATCGCAGTATTTTCGTTGTTGTATTATTTCGTATGCAACAGGCTTTTCCGACTAAAGCCATGTCTCCAAAATGTCAGTTTATTAAACAAAAATATTCTTCCTAAATAACAATAACTGTGCTTTGGTTTATCAGAAAATAAAATAAATATATTCAATCAACGAAACAAATGTATAGCTTTGTGTTTTATTCTGAAACAGAAGTGATGGTGGAGGCTGAAACTCAAGACAGGCAAATCAACTAGTTGCTGAGTGACACTTTTAAGCTGCAGAAGATTTTACATTTGCTTTAACATAACAGTGTTGAAGATTTGTGAATAATGAGGTAGGGGCTGTCTCGCTTTGGGTATCCAAAACACTATTAGTTGGTCCACACTACAATTGCTATCTGTTGTGACAACATAGCAAACGGCCACCAACTCACCTGACTTCGCTTCATTTCAAGACTTAACAAACAGTGTGAGATGGGATCCAGTATGTGCTTTGATTTTTTTTTTTTTCACCTAATCGACTTATACTTCACCCTATATGGAGCAATGAAAATTCCCAGCTCTGTGCGAGAGATATTCGCACAGTGACACACACACGCACGCACGCATGCACACAGTAAGCGTTGCTTAACGAATCACCACAAATGGATGCCTCGGCCATTGAGTTCACTGAATCACATGAACACTTTGAACCGCAACTCCTATGCACACTCCTTATATAATCAAAGAAGTGCCTCTAAGTTAGTAACTGCTTCTCCAAGACCAATAGATCAAGCAACTTTTCACAGTTTTAGGCAGTTTGAAAAAAAGAAATAAAAAATTACCAGACTGTTGCAAGTACAGGTCTCTTATAAAGACCCGGCTTTAAAACCGGCTGGTTTTCTGAATAAGTCATCTGAATAGCTTTGTACATTATTGATGATATCATGCAGTATAATCCTGACTGATATTGATCAGTTAATGTTTAAATCGTGTCAAACAGCAACATTTTACTTATTAAGGTACCTTAAAATATATATTCATTTAATTATTACAAAAAGTGTTTTGTTTTGAACATTATTGTGTGAGTGGACATGACCCAGTCATTAGTGTCATGGTGTGGCTGATGACAACCACTGATTATTGCCCCTGGAAAATATTTAGACTGAACTTTTTCATCACCATATCTTTCACACTCATACAAACACAACCACACAAGCAGAACAGGAAATATTTGTAATACTAACGAGAAACTTATGCCGACATGACATCCAGTCATTTGCAGTCACGGTGCTGTGACTCTGCACTAAAGTTGTAAAAAACAAGAGTTCCTTCTTGTGGCTTCGAAACAAAGTTTAAAACAGAACCACGTTCTGCTGGTCACTGTAAACACCAACCAAATTTATCCTGGTTGTTTACTTTCTTTTCTTCTGTCTACTTGTTGACTACCGTCTCGACTCGGCGAGCAGTGGTCCTGCAGCGGTGCTCGCAAAATCATTCTAAGTGCTCATGTGAGTCTCTTTGTCTGAAAACTGCATGCTGCACGAGTGTGCATCTCGGAAACGACACTGGCTATCTCAACAGAAAAGCCACAAGGAGAGCGAAATGCGAATTGTGTGGTTTTTGCCCCTTTAAATCCTGCACTAATAACCTCCATTCTCCTGCAGCCCAAGCCCTTCCTCTTTGTTCAGGAGAGTAGAGAGGACGATGGCTCAGGAAAGTTTTAGAGGACAGAGTGTGAGGAGAAGAAAGCATGTTTATACAAACTTACCAGATCTGACTCCTCACTGCCAGAATGATACATTTCTGCCCTATCGACTCTGCTGTTTCGCCCGCCCGGGACAAAATCTCCTCAGTTGCTGTCCATCTTCTCTTGGATGACCAAAACTCCAACCAGCCAGACTCCTACAAATCCCCTTTTCCCGGCTCCAATGAGGAGCGGATCTGCCTCTGTTGCTCGAGCGGAGAAAGTAGGGAGCCGGAGGAGAAAGTTAACTCCTCTCAGCCCTTCTTTGGCCTACTTTCTTCCCTGAGAGACAGAGAAAAGACGAGCGTCTTTCCCACGCTGGGAGAGCACTCCTTGAGAGTACCGCGACCGTCCTCCAGCCCCAAAAACAAGCCCCCCTGCCCCCTGTCCCTATTCCCTCCCACACACACACACACACACACACACACACACACACACACACACACACACACACACACACACACACACACACGCACACACACACACACACACACACACACAGAGCTAGTTAGGAAGTAAGATCTCCGGCCAACAGGGCTGGCCTGAAAATTCCAGAAAGCACCAAAAGCAGCTGCGGAGGCTTTTTATGTCTGAGTGCGAGTGTGTGATCTGGGAAGTTTACATGTGTTCCACTTTGCCTTCAAGAGGTTACACTCGGCGGAGAGCGGGGCTAAAGGATTTGAACGCTGTATAGTCTCAACACATGTTGCCGAGACCAAAACCTCAGGAAGTAATTATCTTCACTACATGGACAAAATGCCATATTTGCTTTCATCTTCAACGGGACAAAAGCCATCAAAATTTTCCGTTTGGTTATTTGATGCCAGACAATTACGCCCGTGTTTAACTTCACGTCACAAAGTAAGGCAAAATCAAGTTTGTCAGAGGACGTAAAATACGACATATGCCCACGTCTATAAAATTGCAGCCATATAAAAGTTGATTAAGTAATCAAGTGACAGATTGCTGCTGGTGTGCATTCAAAGAGCGCCGCGGTTACTTGAAAGAAACTTCCAGCAGATCCATCTCTCTATGATCTGACATCAGAGAGGTTGGAGCTGTGCTGTGCGATTTGTAATCGCGCTGCCGTTACGTCAGAGCTCATGCAGGCCGAGACATTACGCATTGTAATAATGGTAAAACATGAGTCAGTGCATATCGCGTAACAGCTTAGTCATGAGTTCAGAAAAATCAAACCATTAATAATCTTAATTTTCCAGTTATAAAACAGGAGCAGCAGCAGAAGGCAGCGAAAACATGCAACCCGAATGAATACTGAGCGAGAAGTGAGTGCCATTTTATGTCCAACGTGAAAGATCAAGTAAGCTCCAAGCTTTATTCGACATTCTGCTAAAACCCAGATTTGTATGTTTTTCAGTGAAGAGAAAATGTTTGTTTTTTTTGCTGACCGGCCCAGCCTAAATCCTAGATTATATTGTGTTTGATCAGGGTTAACCCCTTTCTGGGGATTATCATCCAGGATGTGTGCTCAGCACGTGACAAAGTGCAGGATCGTTATCCTCATCCCTCCATGACAAATGCAGTCAGCTCCAGAACATTTCTGTTTAACATACAAACAACAAACTGCTTTTTAAATAGGAAAATCTTAAAAAAGAGCCCTTTTGAAGAATTCACTTCACAATGATGTTTTTGTGAAATATATATCCTGATGAAAAGAAAATATTTGTATTACTTTTTACAGTTATTCAACAGTCTCTCCACTAGAACCTTTTATTATGCTTTCATACTTAAATAAACAGATTTTATGTAAAAACCTAACTATTTGTAGAAGCCATGAAGACCTTTTGATTATACTATGATAGTTTAGGATAGCAGCCAATAAATGACTTTCCTTAGCAGTCAACCTGGAGGTTTTAAATGTTATTTTATTTTCTACTCATTACAGAAACATCGAAATCCTGGAGAAAGAAAAACCCCATAAACATTTACAACAGTAAACCTGAAAGCTGTACGCTGTTTATACCTCAGGACTGACTTATTTGGTTGGACCAGACTCTCCCTCTACACAATAATTTAGGTATTTGGCAAAGAGGTTTTTTTTTTTTCAGGAGTTACCTGGTGGAGAACATCTTGTTCTCTAAGTCATTGCAGAGAAGGTGTCATGAGTCTAGTCGGACAATCAAACAGATGCTTACATGCATGATCGATAAGCATCATTTGAATTTCCTGGAATGACGTGTCAAAATCTGTTGTCCAGTCTCGTAGTGGGAACATGAGGTCAAGGTAAAGGAAGGGGAAAAGCCAACTTTAAATAAGGCCAACCCTGGAGGAAAAAAAACCTTCAGCATGCTGTGCGTGATGACATTTTATCCAGAAGTGTGAGCTGTTGTCTATTAATGCTCTCTAACACAGACTCTTGTGTGGGAAGTCCGCTCATAAAAAGGAGCGCAGTGGGATTATAATAACGACCGATAGCCTTTAGACATAAAGAGAGCGGTGATCTTAAGATGTCACCTAATTAGACTGATGTATAAAAGTACTGCATGTTGACTGACCCTATGCAGCCACTGCCAAGTTTTTATGCCAAGGCCAGACTTTACTGCTCAACGTGTGCAACAGATGCCAAAAGCAACAAAATAATATTGCAGATTACCTGTTTTATTTGACGATAATGCCTCTGTCATATAATGTAATGTAAGAACGGTGGTGAATGCCAGCAGCAGTCATCAGCTCTCTCTTAATGTGCTTCCTGAGAGGGATTTGACAGATAGATGTCTGCGCGTTCTGCCACAGCTGGGAAATCAGTGCCAGCGTTGCCTTCGGCTTATCGATCGGTATACATGCACGCACTGACGTCAGCAGGCACGCGCTCTGACAGGCACACAAAGGCCAACAAGGATAGCTTACACAACCAGCATACAGTAATTGGACCATGTGGGAGGATCAATATAACCTCCCAATGAGTTTCAGCGAACAAAAGCGCGGCCAACACTTGTTTCCTTTCATTACATTGTCACCTTGCAAAGCGTGAGGAGAAGGACATTTTTCCGAAAGCTGCCAGCTTGAACACTTAACTAGCAATTCAGCAATCAACAAACACATTATTGAAGTACATGTTTTTCACCTGTTATTCTCTATTGCAGTGTGTGCCATGTACAAACTATGTACTATGGCTGTGGTGTGCATGCACAGTAGCAGCATTTAGAAATAGTGGCATTTTATCAGATTTCCAGGAGACTGAATGGAAGCGTTCTCAAAAAGTTCCAGCTTGGGATTCATTTTCAAAAAGTTGCTGCTATTGTTTTTATATGTTGTAAATGACAGGTAAGGGTGAGTAAAATTAAGTTTAAGGTAAATTAGGCTTCTCTTGGTACTTTCTGATTAAAAAAAAAAAATGCTTGATGTTGCACATTAATGAAGGCAAATGTGCTAAATCGACTATGCACATTATTTTGCACGAGACCTGTGTATGCCAAGTATTTGGATAATCTTTGTCAGCGACAGCAGGTCATGCGAGGACACTTTTAGGCTTGTATGACTCCACAGAGGGTATCATTAAATTTCCAATAGCCCCATAACCCCTCAACAGCAAAGCCAGACACACCAGCCAGTGACAAAGAACCAAAGATCATGACTTAATCTGCATCACATTAATATAACAATACCAAGGACTTCATAACAGGAGACACAAGAAGCTGGTGATGATTGATTGTGACAAGAGCATTTTGCCAATGACAGCGATAATGGCCAATGTTAATAGTAGTGATTTATTTTCTGTCAAATACACTTTCAAAACAGACTTCACAGATGATATTCAGTAAACCTAAAAAAGGTGACCGATGGGCTAAAACACACCACAATTAGATCACTGAGGAAATGTCACAAAGGCCCATCCAAAGCAGTTTTTCGCTGCCAAGAATGCTGTTAAACAAATGAAACTCTCTCAGAAGCCAGAAAATGCTGCTGGATCAATCGACCACTATGATCGAAAAAAGAAAAATACACCCTAATACTCCACCACTGAATGTAGTCTTATTCAACATTCATGGTGCTCAGTTGATCCTGTAATCCTTAATGGTCATTTTAACGTTAACATTTCTGAGCTGTTACATTCTGTGAGTTTTTTCTTAAATGAACCTTAAAATTACAACCAGAAACAAACCATGCTGCTCTAAAATCCAGACCCTGTTTGTGTTAATCCGAACCCTCACATACTGTGATAGGTTTGACTACATTTGAAATAGGTTTTCAAGGAAACTGCATAATACTGACCAAATATGCAGAGTGTAGGATTCATAGCTGAAAGTTGTGTTGAAATATATATTTTCCTCAGAGACTATTAAATCTTGTTGACACATCTCTGTTATTCAGTACAGCTGTCACACAGTGTGCTTTGTATTTGGCAACAAAGGTGACTAAAATGTCAACCATCATTTGTTTTATGGACACTGATTAAATAAGGTGTTGCAATTTTCCAAAATGAAAGCATCAATCTTATGACTTCATGCACCCAAAGGGAGTAAGGAGGACTTTTCCAAGGCAAAGTGGCAAAACCAATCATTGTTTATGTCAATATATAAGAAGTTTGAAAGCAGAAATGTCACCCCATGCCATTATTTATGCAAAATATATTCATTTTAGTTAACATTTATCATGATAACAGAGAGTAATATATTAATCAAAACATTAATATTAATTATTGCTCATTTAATGCATGTGGGAAGTTTTATATTCAGACAATGTGAGGTACAAACAAAAGTATTGTCTTTGTACCAACAACAAGCGCTGAATTTCCACCAGTGTAAAATACCCAAATCAGGTTGGGGAATCCATACTGGACCTGATGATTCACGTCTAATGAAACCCCCAGGGCGGGCAGCCAGCATCTGACTGAGGTTACTTAGCTACAGCACACGTTGGGGCACTTGAGACCTGGGACCAGCTATAATTATCACCAGCAAAAGGAAAGGAGGGGAAAAATAGGTGGAGACACTGGAAGAAAAAGTGGAGTATTTCAAAAAATGGGTTGAGGGTGAGCGAGAGAGGTGGAAGACACAGCTGTTCTGTATTATTTTGCCTCACAGATCACCCCGAGATCCTGAGAACAGCACTGAAATTGCACATACACCCTTTAAATGAGGCAAACACTTGTCATCTCAACTGTCGTAGAAAAGCAGCATTCATCATGAAGCAAAGCAGTCTTGTCGACTGATCTAAAAAAAAGAAAAAGAAAAAAAAAGGTAGACACAAGCTTACCCTTCCTAAGAAGTGTTTGGTCCGTGGAGACAGAGGGAGCCTGTCCAGCACGCCCAAGGGAATAAGGATCATGAGCTCAGTGTTGCCAGACAGCTTGGAGAAGCAAACCCTTGGTGACTGCTGAAGCGCTGACATGTATGTGGACGTTACAGTGCAGGGTGGCCGCCGTTCAGCGTGCGGCGCTAACTGAGTCACTTCACGCTCGCTGAGCACATCAGCACATCTCGCGATCCACATGGAGTCGTAGGAAAAACTATTCAGCCAGCAAATTGGGACTGCCGTGACCGATGCAGTCAAGCACGGGGCAGGAAAACACAGAGAGCGACACCCTCACCCTGCGTACAGAAACTGACTTTCACAAGTATTAAACACATGCTGTGGGGATAGGATGGCGGAAAGACAACATATATATTCTAGTATTTGTTACCACTAATATTTTTTGTCCTTACACTATTTTCAGGATTATTCTGGCCAGATTGGCGCCACAAACACAAACTGTCAATACAATGCTGACATATGACATCATACATTCAGTAGCGCTGTGTTTCTGTCTGAATATGCAAGATGTATATTCTCTTTTTCCTCAATTTTTGGTCTCTCTCAACTCATTCATGAAATGTTTACCTTCTCAGCTGCATAATACTCCACTATGACGATACTAAAAAAACCTCTGATTCCTGAAACCTGAAATTAACTTTTTTTGGAGGGGTTTATTAATGCAAGCATGTGCTGCTTGAAGTACAGAGAGTAGCTCTATTTGATGGAAGAATGTTCTTGGCTCTAATTTGCAGGCCTCAATGTGGGTTTCAGTTCGCTGCTCCGGCGTCCTCAACCAATCCTAAGATGTTTGTTCAGTGGATACATGACTGTGTTGATGACCTGTTCAGGTTTCACTTGTATAGGCTACAGCGATCATCATCATTTCATCCATTTGGAAATTCAATTAGATTCTTTTACTTACAGCGCCAAGTACAATATAGGCACTTTAAATGCCACATTGTTGACGCGCCTGTTTAAACACTCACTACATTTTGTTGTGTTTTAAAAATGTGAAGTATTCTGGCCTTCCAGGACTGGGAATATCCACCTCTGACTCAACGTGAAAATGTTATTGTTTTATTGGATAGAGCCAAACTATGTGTGGGTTTTCTCAGTTGTGTCAGCTCAAAGCATTTGATATTTACTGCTACAGCTTCTCATTAACACATTTCTAAAGGAAGTTAAACGAAACCATTACGACAACAATCAGGGTCATTCAAAGCATTTGCACCCAGTTCAGCCCCCTTAATGTCAATTCAATTTGCAGATTTAAGTGTTTTTCCCACATGTAGTTACGAAATTACATAATCCTTTCACTCCTGTTTGAGCAGTTCAGGGAATCAATCGCCAGCCGAGTGGTCCTCCTTACTAGACTGTACATCTTTGCAGAAGGTAGGACACCAATTTCACACTGATATACAATAACCCCCACAGGGGTGATTGCTTGTGTCCATTTGATCCCCTGACTCACTTTGTAATGATTGCTTCTCTCGGTAAGGAGATTTAAATCTGCTTCAGCCTTTCAACCAATCCAGGATTTAGAGTAGAAGAAATGACTGACATGAAACATGGGTCGAAGCTGCTTTTGGAAGGATCTGTGGCCTTGAAGTCAGAGTTGAAAGAAAAGGCAGTCGCCGGCAGCAGAAAGGCTGAGATTAAAGATGATTTTGAACATGAGGAAACGAGAATATGTATTTTTAAATGTTTGTCCCCTGCAGACTCTAATGTTGTTTTTTCTGGGGCAAATTACTCAATGATCAGATTTTTTTTCCCCCGAGAAAGCAGTTGTTAAGCCACATTCTTTTGGTCTCCATGCGCACAGAATATGAAATGATAAGTAAAGTTAATATTGCACAGTAGTATGATATTTTATAAAGGTTTTGACTTTGTTATTAACAAAAAAGGTTTTGTTAATAACAATATCTAATCTTGATGCCACAAAAATCTTGAAGTATGTTTCATAGCGTAGTGCTTAATCCCTATGGGTAAATGTTTTTTTCTGAGTGAGTTGCCATTTTTCTTCATTTGTATGAAAACCCACATGCATGAGTGAACACATGAGCATGGCAACACGTTTTCCTGTTTCCCAGTTGACAGTGCCTGCCAAACATAAAAGGCAGTTAAAAACAGGACACTCAGCTGACATAATAGACAGTGATTGTGCATGAGCAGCTGCAGAAGCTTTGGTTTTTATCAACCTATAAATATCAAATGTACAACCGAATAAAACAAAGGAAAAAAAAGTTAGAATTTTGAAATAAACAATGTGAATGGTCCTCTGACACGATGATGAAGAAATTAAATGATTCCAAAATACAACAATT
Organism: Blennius ocellaris; assembly: GCF_963422515.1. Classification (NCBI taxonomy): domain Eukaryota; kingdom Metazoa; phylum Chordata; class Actinopteri; order Blenniiformes; family Blenniidae; genus Blennius; species Blennius ocellaris. The sequence goes on from NC_137668.1 coordinate 17,240,731, forward strand.
TCAGAGTCAAACTTAAATACAAGTTTGGAGACGTGGCATATGCTGTGTAAAATGAGAGACTAAATAAGTCTGCGCCGACATTGTATAATTTGATTTTCAAGCTTAGGACTTAGCTGCATGACCAGACGATGTCACGAGACCCGTTTGAGTTATCGGCACATGGAAAGAGAAAGAAAGATGACCCCGCAGATTGTCTTTCACTTACAGAAATGCCTGATGTCCCCAGGACTAAAGCGCAGACGCAGTCCTGCAGCAATCCATGATTAAAAACTAAGCTCTACTTACAGTATACTAAGTGCAATCCCAGCAATACAGGCCTGTGTTAACACAGCAGGTTGGAACACTTGACATTGTCATGAATAAAACCGCAGACAGCAAAAACTCAAAACACAAAATCCATGATGAGCGATGCAAAAGCATTTTGAAAAACAAGCCAGCCCGACAACTGATAAAACAAGCTCTGGATGAAGAAGTAAGCGGCTGATTTACACAGAAACAAGGACAGGTTGATGTCATTCCTCTTTGTTTTTGTCTTTACCTTCGGCTTCTTAGACATGCTCGTTCTCCCACAATGCCCGGGACACCTGTGTCGCCTCTCCGCTCCACAGCAACTGTAATGAATTATGCAAATCCCCTGGTTTTTGTTCAGAGTACCATGACCCAGGGGTGCAAGCAGCTGACGCCTGGCATGAAAAAAAAAAAGCCAAGCGCCCTGCCTCAGTCAAAAGGGATAAGAGTGACTGCTGTGCCGCCTGGCAAGTCACTCTTAAATACAGCCGGTGTCACGACTGAGGTGATACGAGTGTCTCGCACGCGAGGAGGGAGTGAACGTGGTCATCCTCCAGAGCTCTTCCAACACTAATGTCATGCCTCATGTGGAGTGAAGCTGGCTAAAGAGTGTCTACACCAAACCGCTCACACATACACACACACACACACACAAGCGTGTAAGCTGTCCGGTGTCATAGTTAACTCCTAAGTGTTTTTCTTTCGCTGGCCCGGGCATTAAGCTTTAATTTGATAGTGTGACATCTGTTGCACGGTCCTGTCAACCATATGAATCCACACAAGGCGGACAGAAACGCACTCGACGTCACATACCTGATGAGTCCGGAAACACTCAGAACAGTCAGCGGTGGCAGTCAGGCTGAGCGTCACTGATGCTTAGTGGCAGCGCTGCAGAGGCTGAGCTGACCGCTGTAGTAAAACATGTGACCTCCTGCAGCTGTACATGCATTTCCAGACAGACAGTCAGGCAGTAACAGCACCATCTGGAGTCCTAATCCTCCTGGCACTGTCCACCCCTGTGATTATGAATGTGGCCCTCAAAGTCATTAGGCTTATTGGATGGATAAGTAAATACCTGGGATGAGCACATCGCAGAGGATCTACAGCTGCATCAGAAAAGTCTGCAACACCTGCAGAAAATGCATCTATACGAATCAGGTGAAAAAAAAGAAGCCTCGAAGCGACTACATTTAGCGATTGCATTTTTTTTCTCCCTCACTGGTTCAGATGGTCAGTCCATTAAACATTTCAGTTGAGACCAAAGTCTACTATTCATTAAAGCTGGAAATATAACTTTCCAATATAAATTTAAGTTTATGTCTCATGTAATTTCCATAAAGTTCAGTCACCTCTAGTCTAAATCAAAATGATCTCTGTAACAAAAACATACCAGACACTATGTCCTATGAGATTATATCGCGAGTTGAATAAGTGGGATCATTCCAATTACTAATCTTAACATGTCATGTCCTTCAGCTGTTTGACATGAAATGTCTCAAGTCATCTGGTTCAGTGTTTCTGAAAAAAATCTTAATAATTACAAAAAAACACCATTGCGGTCCAAATATTAAAATAACAAATACAAAACAAGCTGTTTTTCTAGGAAAAATGTCTGAAAACAAGGGATTGCCTTTTATTCTGGATCTTATATTCAGCTCCCAGAGTAATGCAGAGTTCTGAATGACAACAACACAGTGGCCTCAGAAATGGGAGGGACATACTGGTGATATGAAGACACCTGAATCAGCCGGTCAAACATCAACTGTCATGAATTTATTGATTTCATACCAGCTACAGGGGCTGGATGTTGTTGTTGTTGTTGTTGTTGACAAGGCAAGCTCTAAAAAGTGGCATCTCTAAGTCTTTGGATGGCAGTGAGCATGATGTGCTGAGGGATGAGAAGGTAGAACCAAAGCACGAGAGAGACAGTAGCTGGACTGAAACAGGCAGAGCAGGACACCTTTGCAAGGAACAGTACTCTAGAGACTGTAAACTCTTTGAAAGCTTGAATGCGAGTATGTAAAGATTGTTGTCAACATCTGTTTTTATCAGATAATCAAGGTCATTATATTCACACAAAAACAGTAACACCATATAATAGTAAACAACAGAGCAATCCTCTTTTGGATGAATCCTACATTATGTTTAACTATATGACATAATCTAGCATTTATATAACTTCAATAACTACTGCAAATAAATATAGCCAATGACTTTTGCACACTCTATGAAAACATACTGGCATTCAGACAAAAAGTGGTTTGTCCCTAATTAAATTAGGTTTTAAGGCAAAATGGTCTAATATGTTTCTGTATGAAGGAAAATGTCATGTGGTTCTCAGTCTGGCCTCAACAACAAGTATAAATATTATACATTATAAAATATGGTTGAAAATCACTGGCTGAGGTCTTTACAGTATGTCTGCTCTCTAATACCACATAACAATACAAACATACATCCATTATCTCCCTCACACACACATACACACACACACACACACACACACACACACACACGATCACACTATTTCAAGATGACATACACACAAGTGGACATGCAACCTTCACACTGAAAGGTCCCTCAAGCCTGAGATTGAACTTGGGAGAATTTCACTCAGCGCGTTAAAACCTGTATGGAAACATTTTACATGAAAAGATAAATGCTGAAATTCCAGGTGACATTTCAGTGGATATTTATGACTTTCTGAGTTATATTTTGGATGTTTTTGGCCTTGCGCCAAGCTATGCAAGGAACAATAAAATCTGAATGTCAGATATTTATTAAAGTTCCCAAAGGATAAATTTCTTCCCATCTCGAGCTCTTGATGAGCTCCCAGTGGTCTATGTGTCCATGTCCATATTAGACATCATGGTTTTTTTGTTGGGTTTTTTTCCACTTTATTGCAGTCATCAGAAAATAGCAATACAGTGCCAGTGTCGGGCATTGCCATATCCCTGTCAGTAATAATGTCACATGCAGAAGACAGTCAGAAACCCTCAAATTCTATTTGCTTTAAAAATCCACCTAAGGACATGACAATCAATACTCCCTTCATCCCCAAGTTAATTAAAAGTGCTACACTTTAAAAAGCGAGATGACTGATTGCTTAAATAGCAACTACTGTATATTCACTATCGCATTTCCTGTCCAGTTGAGACGCGGCACTGTCACATTGTTCCATCGGGCTTTGGTGTACTTTACTCAACTCTCCAGCTTTTGTTTGAGCAGGACTCGTCAGGTTCACTGAGGACAGAGCGCTGTGCTGCAGAGAGCAGCAGCAGCAGCACGACATATGTGCCATATGGGTGGGCTGAAGGAAAGTGGAGCAGAGTTTCCCTCCGGAGTAAAACACATAAGTACATCTCTATTTATGCACACATGCACATGTACAATATATTGGACAAAAAAAAAAAGCAAACTATTCACGCTGTCAAACACAAATGCTTGTTTAGGAGAGCACAACATATGGTGTTGTATATGGAGAGGGGATTTAGTCTTGGGTTCATCACACCGTTATGGTGTCACTCGCACCTGATATGCAGCGACTAAACAAAAGAGTTTTGAATTACGTAAAAAAAAAAAACAAGCCGAGGCAAGTGGCTGCATGTCATATGACTGCAGAATCAAAGAGAGAACATGACGACAGACAGATAGATGATGGAATCAGTAGTAAACAGTAACTCCATCACATAGTCTCCCCCCCCCCCAAGTAGCTGATTTCATCCTCGCAAAGCCACTCTCACTCTAATCTCCCCTGATCCGTCTGTACTGGCAAAGAATCAGATATCAAACTCACAGACTCTGTCAAAAACTAACTCACGCATGCATGCAATACTAGTTTTAGTCAAACACGCTTGTTTTTCTCCTTGCAGATTCAGCACCGACTTGCCATTGCATACAATTTCAAGACACCAACACCTGCCATGAGTCTTGTTGCACAAACAGAGTTGGTAGACTGACAGATTTCATGAAGTGGGCATGTAGTACCTTGTGGTTATATAATACTTAAATCTGTGAGCCTCAGTTTAGGATAGGCAATAGCTACAAAAGCATCAGAAACCAACAGAAATGCACTGCAATAGTCTCTACATAACCCGTCAAATCAATCGTATCAATAGAGATGAAAATGTTCCCTCAAGTTTCAGCTGTTTGGAATAAAAGTACAGAATGGAAACACATGAAAGAGAGGAGGAAACTCCTTCCACATCAACACACCCCACTTACCCATGAGACATTTTTATTCTTGGTTTGTTTGATCATGGCAACAAGAGCAGGCCGGTAACCAGGCGAGAGGAGCCCCCCCCTGCTCAGCAGCGTTCAGCCCCACAGCAGCCTGTTGCTTGAGGAGGTCTGTGCAGGATCCTGGGTGACGGCCAGAGGCACTCTAAGCCATAGGTCATCATCGTCTGGCCTGAAAACTTGCGAGCTCAAAACTCCGGCTCTGACTGAATCCAGCATCTGCTACAAGGGTATCGCACCAGAACCGTGCGAAGAAGAAGATGAAGAATGACAAAGTTTTCAGCGTGGGAAGTTTGGACTCCTGCGAAAGGCAAAAAGATCAGGCGACAATATATCCAGCAAAGTCATGAATCTCTTCCTCCTGACAGCACACAGTGACCTGATGGTCTGATTATGTATTCAAGCGGAGTATGAATATGAAACATCGCAGCAGGTTTAACCCCGCCCTGCTGAGCCACAGCGGGCACCCAATCGCAGAGCAGATCTGTGTGGCCAGCTCCCGAGGGTGAGCTTATAGGAGCATTAGGACGAACATGCAGGGGCTTCCCGCTGACTGGCAGGTTCAACGACACCTAACCCTAACCCCGGACATCAGTAAGTATCATCATCGAGAAGCAGAATGAAACTTCAAAGTAATTGACCTTGTCTTTGTGTGCTGGAGGCGGCTCGTCCACTCATCGCTCTCCTATCATTTCTGTGTTATCTCGCGCTCTCGTACTCATGTCACTTTCCTTTCCTCTACCATTCCTTCTCTCTGGGGTCCATCTTCCCACCCAGCTGGCACCCGTTGTCATGACGTTTTTTTTTTTTTTGCTAAGACACGAATCCCACGACAGACAGAGAAGGCAAGAGAGAGTTGCCGAGTATTTTCTCGCTGATATTTCCCAGCCAGTTGTGACACCGCTCTTGGATCCAGGATTAAATGGACCCTCTCAACCAGCAGTTTAATTAAATAAATAATTAAATAATGCCCTGACCCCCACCCGCCTGGTAGCCTAATCTACATCATACTTTTTTACATCAACATCCTCTCTCCATCACTTTCACACTTCCAAGGCATTGTGTACAAGTTGATCTGGATTACCCATAAAAGATCAGTAGAGTTCACAGGCGATAAATGCTGATCTGAGTGGCCGCACTTAGGTGAAATTGAGCCTCAAAAGCAGTGTGTTAATCTCTGGATTAACGCACAGGAAAGTCAACAGAGTGAACATTATACATGCAGAACAACCAGTGCTTGAAAGTATGCAAAAACTGTGCCGAAACCTCACATCAACAGCTTTTTTGGAGTATTTTGGATGTTTGAATCAATCATTTTCACTTCACACAATTAAAAAAAAAAAGAAATTAATGAATCTTTCCTTGCCCATCTTTTATACACCCACTCAAATTTACACCTTTAAGAATATTAAAGTTGTCAATTGACGGAGGAGAGTATCTACAAAACACACACAAACACAGTGAGAATATATAAACTCCACTCAAAAAGCCTTCCAAGTGTTAACTTGTGTAAACTGCCAATATTGTTATTGAAATTACTTCCAAGTCTAATATTCAGAGTAACTGATAATAAAGAAATGTCTAAATTGGTCTTTACCATTATTTGAAAACCAAAATGTTTTCTGAACGCTCTCAGTTTGTTAATTTTCTCAATTTAAAAGCCAATTTTATATCAATTTATTTGCATGACAAAACTTCACTTGAACAGTTAATCTAACCAATTATTGCAGCTCCTGACTTTAATCTTCTACGTAACTGTCTTTATCGCCCACTCTTCTTTGATTTATAGTTGCCGTGTTTTATTTTTTTTGAAATGGGAAACCTGCAAATTCCACATAATGAAAAACATAAACACATGCCATAAAATAGTTCTCATCATAAAAACCGTTTATGGACGAAGACTTTCTGCAGCTCCTGATCCATTTTTAACGTCTGTCGCTCTAATTAATTGTCTCTCACGTCCATATGGGCCAGCAGCCCTCCTCTGGTGCGCAAGGTAGTCTGCATCTCTCTCCTGTTAATTGGCTACAAAGAACATCTGCTCCTGTTTTAAGTGAGGCTCAGTTTGTCCAGGGCGTCCTGCCTGTCTGAGGTGCCATTTTAATAAAGACAAGCAAAGCTCACAGCTCTTGCACCAAGTAAGAGGGAGATGTCTATAGGAGTCACGGTGAACAATGAGGGATGTATAAGTGAAAGTCTGTGAAGATTTAGCTTTTCATATGAACTAAATAAATCCCACAGCCTTCCCAACTGTGGAGCCTCTTGGAGACGTATTCCTCTCCGAAGGAATTTGTTATAGTGTAACGTTACGACAATAATAAATGGAATTACTGAATTGACTCTGCCAGAAATTGCAAGCCTCACGAAAAAATTATGATAGCACTCCGGTCCTCAAAGCATCTGGTTTTCACTGATAGCAGCAGATGAGAGAGAGAGGAAGAGAGAGAGAGAGAGAGAGACCGAGAGACAGAAAAAGAGAGAGGGAGAGAGGGAGATGGCTTAATCACGTCTTACACAGCAAATGCACAGAATGTAATTACTGGCATTCTAAATATGAATTTATGCTGAAGGACTTTTAAGTGTAGATTTTTGGGAACACCTGCATCCAGGTATTCTCAAGCAGATGTCAGAAGTTGTGTACTTGGTGTGTTCACGCTCAGGTTTAATCCGATTAAAAGAAGCCTTGCGTCTGGAGCTGAAGTAATGCGGCCCATTTGTGGAAGTGTGAGCACTGCTCACCAAATGTGGTGCACAGCAAACAAGTGGACTGAGACTGTTTAGAGAACAGGTCTTGGTGCACTTCCAAACAAACTCTGGTCAGGTTTAATCTAAGTACAAGTATGAAAACATCCTAAATAAAATCTTATGAGCAGACCAAACACAACAGCACCAAGGCAGTGAATCACAGTGCAAACAAAGTCTTGCAGCATATCATCCCTAAAGGATCAGCTTAAGCTTTCATACTGTTTTTCTATATACATTTTGAAACCTGTGGCGAGTTCCCACCCGGTAGAAATTCCAACATAATAATCTCATATGTGCATTATTTCATTTTGTCCATCGCACACCATTGTCATGGGAGTTTTATTGCCAGATACATGTCAAAATAGAAAACCAAAGTCTGTTAATGACACATGTTATTTTTATACCCGTGCTATTAATGTAGCTCCAACATCTTTCTATTACAAGCTCATGTTTATGATAGCTTTACCTTTTCTCACCTATTAGATATTTTGCCTGCATAAATGATCATCTTTTCCTAAAGAGGAATTGCATTAACTTCAGGATTCATTACAGGATACAATGACAAAATCAGTGGAGGGAAATGTCTCTGGCTATTGGTGTTGTGTTTGTTTTAACTTAAATGACACACTCCACAACACTCTGATAAAGTGATTTCAAGCAGACAAAAAGGAGGCAAGTCTTATTGCAGCTTTACACTGGGCTTACCCTCATCAGTTTTGTACTATATGTTTTGGAGATGCTGAGTTCCATCCATGACTTCACTGTTTCCACACCGTAGAGCAGAGAGAGTTTTAAATCTCATATTGTCAGTTGTAACTACAGCAGGGTCAGTGCATAGTGTCGCTGACATCAGTGTTTCCAGGCCGGAGCAGAGCTATACGTTATACAGGCCTCCACAGATATATGTCACACTTTCCAGTCCAATGGTGATGTGATAGATTCTGGAAAAGCAGTAAAAATCCACCTCAATCTGAGACATTCCTGAGGGCCTCTGTGGCCAATTAGCCGCTCAGTTTCCGGACATTTCCATATTTTCTGGAAAGGTGAAAGAATGCATGCTCTCAGCCAAGGAAACCCTGCTGCAGTCTCCTCTGCGCTGGCTCAACACTCTTTGCTGGGCGTGCATCCCAGTGCCTGGAAAACTGGGAATTCCAGGTCACACTTTTGCCATGGGAGGTTAGCTCACCACTCATCAAGCTCAACAGTTTCTGGGAAAAATTACACTCGTCTGTGTAAAACCAGAGTGCCTGCTTTTTCTTGGTCGTTATGTGGTTACTTCACAGCCTCCAGCAGGTCAAAGCTTTACTGATTTACTACATTTAGTGAATTAACTGTAGCAAAATGTTGAAGAAAACAATAAATCATAGACTTCGATTACTTTTCCTCTCGTCCCACTCTGAAATTGAAGTTTCTGTGTTTTAGTGTAATGTTTTTGCTGGATGACCCGCTTTGAAATGTGCTGCAGATAATCAGTAGGCCTCTCGATGTATGACTTTTATCCTTCTTTTGATTAGTGCTGTGTTCAGGTAAACTAATTATTTTCCTTCAACTCTCAGCTGCATGCCATTTCAATAGATCAACATGACACACTGAGTTTGTGAACACAATTGTAGCATGTCCACAAACAAACACTGAATATTGAAACATCCATCCATCTTCTATAATGCTTTTTTTATTTTTTGTTTTTTTTCCATTTTAGGGTTGATGGCAAGACAGGGCAAGTCGTCAGCCAGACACTTCAGAAGTGACTCTTACTCTGGGTAAAAGTTAATTTCCCAAACATAAACTGCATGACAGAAAGTTCTTAACAACACACGTAGTTCTCGCAAACAAACTATGATGTCTGCTACGTCTATTGTCCTGGTAATAATAACAACAACAACAAACAAAAAAAAGACTACCAGGCATTTCTTAACCGGAGCAATCCTGGGACTGGCGACCTGTCCACAGTTTCTGAAAACAAAAACAATTACTCTAAAGAACTGAAAATATTAATAAAATAAAAAAGACACGTTGTTGAGTTAATCCTTATGAAATGGAGACAGACATTGTTTATCTGTATGTAGAACTGAGTACTTTCCGAAATGTGAACAAAACCAACATCTTGAACAAGTCACTTGAACAGTTAATTGGCCTACAATGTCAAACTCACAAATCTTTGCATATTACCACATTCTATTTGGTGATTAGGATACAATCTGCGCCATGTAATCCTAAATTCAGAAAGTAGAATGTTTTTTAGAGGGGAAGTGTCTACATATGACTCAGGCAGAGCTGACTACTGCTGCATCATGGTAAGCAGGAGAGCCTAGAAAACTAAAAAGGGGCAATGGAGTAGACCCTGCTGTCTTCAATTAGCTGAGTTTCCGTGAGGAGCGTCTGGGACAGGCTACTCCGTCTGTCAGACGGAGTCCCATCCGGCCGGGTCTCCGTGCTCCACATTCCATCCAGAGCAGAATTGTGTTCTGCCCCATTTCAGGCGTAAAACGGTGGTTTACTACTCCATATTGGAAACATGTGAGAGGAGTGTCATAGGGAGACCGGCGTGTCATGGCAGCTGAGGTCCTTGCAAGTTCAGGCCCTGAACTGCCACCTATGCCCAGAAGTCCATCGGGTTTAAACTCTGCTCGTATCGTTAATTTCAGTCATTAAATATTAGCACATGTCATCAGCGATACGCCGCCACAGTGGATGGTTTATTTTCATGCAAACACCTTACACATGTGGCTTAGATGCTCCAGTGTGGCATTTCAGCAGCTGGTCCTGCACTAATCCACTCATCAGTTAAATTAAAGCTTACTCAGTTGTACACTAAACATTGATCCAGCCTACTGTGGTGCATGATCACATAAAATCAGATTGCATAACCAAACTACAGTAGCCTGCTTGGGACCACATGCATCCCTTTTTCTACTCTACAAGATCTGCGATGAAGGTTTCGTTCCACTTCAGAAGTTGGGCCCGCATTTCTAGACGAAATACGTCATAATGGGACCACGTGTCTTGGTATCTTTTCAAAGGCTTCTCCGAATGTGCTTTAGAAAAGCAGCCCTCCTTTGGCTGAACTTGGACACAAGTAATGCATTGCATGCCGCTCACAGCATCAGATTATTTCCTAAACATTTGGCGATCTTTGCCTTCACTAATTGAACATTAGCATTGAACCTCCATAAGTTAAAGAAGCTGAGGGAATAAAAGTTGATGGTTTTTTGTTTGAAACATTCTAATTTCTAAAAAGTCAAAGAACAGATTGTTTTTCATTTTCTGCCAAATAATCTAAAAACCAGACTTTACTGGCACCTTTATTTAGCTGTCAATGCACTATATCCAAGTTTTCCCTATGTTGAATGGAAATTTCTATTTTAAAAACGTAAGTGCAAGCATCATTGTCACATTGAATCAAAATGTACTCATTTTGTTAGAAGGACTTGTATACGCTTCATTATCAGATTGAATCTGTTATTGTATTCAGAACATTTTGTTCCATCCTGCAAAGAGTAGCCTAAAATCCAAGGATGACTTCATAACTTGCTTTGTTAATGAATAAAAGACACACTGCTTCATGTAAATGATTTGTTTGATTACTGATGGTGTTATTGACAGTGTGCTACTTGTGTGTTTGTGTTTACAGTATGTGTGAATGTAACATGTGCAGGAGAGTAAAAGTGTGACATGGCCATCTAGTGGTAAAACTCAACGAGAGCGGATCATTTTTATCTGCAGTACTGTAGACTTGTGTACAAGAAGCCAAAATACACGTATGCTTTAACCAGCCCTATTGAAGGACAGCGTAATAGAGACGATGATGAACAGCATTCTGCATACAGATGAATCCATGGATGCCAGCTGCAACCAAGTGACAGTAAAGAAAGAATAAGACATAAAAGGAAATGCATGTATTATCAAATTCATACCTACAAATTCAGAAAACAGATCTACATTTTCTTCTTGCTGCATGACATTAAGCTGAACAGTACCAATAAACTTGCTCAAATGACACTTTACACATTAAATAAATCCAAAGCCCAAAAAGTGAAACTGTCATAGCAATGTTTTATGCAGCGTAAATCCACAGGATTAAAAAAAACCACTACAGCCCAGGCTCTCTGTCCAAACCCAGGAATAAATATGAAATGAAAGATTTATTATGTCTGGCAGCACTGAGAACAGAGATCTGCGGAAAACTGAGGGCAGCGCTGGTGAGATATTTCAGCTAAGTCCTGCAGCCTTCAGGACCGTTTCAGGATAGAGATCTACACAGGCAGGGAACAGTGATCAACATCGAGGGAGAGAGCTGGCAGGCATCCACTGACTGCTCAGACTGGCGCTTTGAAGCAGCACTGATATATTCAGGAAAGTTATGCACGTATGGAAACATCTGCAAAAATAATTTCTGCAAAAATTCTGACGGCACAAGCCATCGTGAAGCAATTATAGCAAAACACATTAATCTATGCCTGTTGGCTTCAGCAACTGTTGGCTTCATCCAATTCCTAATCTGTCTCACACAGTGTTGTAGCCTCTCAGCATCAGAGCTACAAACTCACATATGGAAGCGCTGCTCTCCGGCGATGGCCCAGCCCACAGCACGGCATGAAGGGGACCAGGGAGGGGAGGAACGGAAGGCCGTCTCACAGACTCCCCTGTCAGGCAGCAGCATCTACTCAGCCTCGGTCCATGCTTGCAGACTTGGCTCACGGGGTTACGGACCGCCAAAAGACGCAGAGGAAGATGGCGAGAACAGGAGATATCCTTAATGGAGGAGTGAGCAGAGGGAGCAGAGGACTGTCGTATCCAAACCAGCCCCACTACTTCTGTCCACCCCTCCCCACGTGTGTGTCCAATTCCTCCCCTCAGGACTCAGAAACTCTGAGATCTGAGGAAAAAGTCAGATTGCGATACTCCCCACCCTCCACCTCCTCATCTTCCACCCGTCTCCAGACTGTTGCAGTAAAGTGTCCACCGGCAAAACGGCGAGGTGCAACGTCTGGACTGAACTGTTTACCCCACCCCGAAAATCTGTGCACGCGCCAGCAGATCCTCTGTGCTGCCAAATCCTCTGCAGCGCTGCTGTGCTGTGGCAAAGACGCACCGTTGCAGGGTGGCAGGATAGTTCAGCTGCGAGTAGATTTACACACACTCCTTGTCACACACACACACACACACACACACACACACACACACACACACACACACACACACACACACACACACACACACACACACACACACACAAGTTCCTGCTCAACAAGGGGAGGAGGTGGAGTTCAGAACGTCCTTTATTGACCGCTGTCTCCTGCTTTCTAATGGAGGACACGCCTCTGTATCCCCCCCCCCCCCCCCCCCCACCTCTCATCTTTTTCCCATCTGTCAAGGTTGAGTTGGCTTTAAAACATTGATATACACACACATACACCCTTGCTTTATTGACTTTCTGTATTCTGCTCTTTCCTCAGCTTCTTTCCTTCCCCTCGCGTCTCATTTTACAATAAGACACTAGGAAAGCGACTGGTTGCTGGAGAGGTTGCACTGTGCTACGTGCTCTATGAACCTATGTGTCAACAACAGAGTGGCAGTGCAACTCCGCCTGTGGTGCAGAGGGAAGTCACTCACACAGTGAGCGGAGTGTAACCGCAGAGCTACGGTGCTTATTGCTTGTCCTCACACCTCCTCCCCACCCCTGTTCCTCCCTGCTGTGTTCAGGTGATTGAGTCCTGAGTGACACGCAGCTTCACTGCTGCGTCGCAACTGCTGCGTCAGCCGTAAATGCCTTTTTTTTTTTTTTTTTTTCACTTCATGTCTCAGCAGCCAACAAAAAGAGTCGTAGTGGTGATGAAGAGGTAATATTCATATGAACAGCATGACTGTGGATGTTTCTGTTTTTTTTAGCAACTCATCTGGCAGCAAGGGCAGCAGGGTACGCAGTGTGAGCTACTGGCTGAATGTTAATGCTTTGACAGTGCTCCTCCTAAATCTATTATAGATTCAGGACATCTGCATATTGTGCAGCGATATTAAAAAGTTATTATGGACTGAATGTTAATGAATAAGAGTAGATGATAATAGCCTGTCATGAAATTAGGATTTATGTTCATGAAGATGAAAAGCAGTAACGATATTGTGGCTTTCAGTCATCCTGAGCTACAGGATTTAAGTTTTCATCATGGAGCCAAACTAAATCAAAATCTATTCTGTTTGATTAATGAATGCAGTCTGATGGTATAACTGGTGATACTTTCATGTCTATTGAGTATTTATGTTGCCTATGTTTTTTTTATTTCTGAAGGAGTAAGCTCACTAATTGTGCATTAGGATTGCATTTCCATTGTGTTCAAAAACACAAAATATACTATCAGCTCTTTTTTTTTATACCAGGAACTCTGCCGTAATATTGTGCAGAGCTGGTTTGCCTGCTGAATGCATCATCAGTCACTATCAGTGTTGTTGCTCTGACTGACATGCAACCGACTGTCAGCAGGATAAAAACAAGAGTTCTGCTGTCAGATAATGTGTCAATATGAAGACAAACTCAGTTTTCCATCTTCAGAAAGACATGGTGCTCATGGTTTCTACACAGCAACTCGAGCTTATGATAAGAACATATCATCAGTCTTTCACCTGAAAGGCTATCTACCAAAATTTTTACATCTGATGTTGTAATCAGTCTTCAGGTATATTCCAAGTAAATAAAACCTAGCTTTAATGTGTGTTCAAACTGTAACTCCTATTTCAAGTACAATTTGATAAGTATGTCTTTCAGCAAGGTGAAATGGTCCCTAATTGAAAAGTTATACCCTTAAAAGTTGTGAAAACTACATTTTAAATGAGGAAATGTGTGCTTTGGTGATTATAAATACCATTGCTTTGCATGAAGACCAAATGGTGACGCAAGGCTTTGAAGCTCATCAGTTGATAGTATGTATATAGATATATATACGTATACATATATCTTCTGAGGTCTGACAAACACTCGGCCCCAATGTAAACCTGGCACCATCTTTCATCAGTATCGAAGCTTCGTTAGTTTACTGCCAATAATTTACTGGCTGACATGTGTCACTGTGATAGAGAGGCGTCATTATCAAGACAGAACCGTGCACCTTACAGTGAAAAAGGAGTCCCATCTATCAGCTCACCTGTCAGCTGACGCCCCCCGTTCAGGAGTAATCATCGCCCGGCTGCGGGTGTTGTGACCAACACAGCAGTAGAACATGTCTGCACAATCACATGCTGCCTATTTGATTCGGGTTTATTATGTGCTTCCTGGATCTGCCTTGCAGATAGCACCTGGGGTGAATTTCACTCAAGGTGCTACATACATTTCTTTTTTTTGAGATGCTGTACACACAACAGACGACAATAGCTGGACATGCACAATGATCATTGAAGTAAAAGAACAGTAAATACGTTTCCGTACTCGCTCTACAGCTGCTTCACTAGCCGGAAGAGAGTCACAATCAATCACACGGGCAGAAACAGCGATCTTTCAGGGCAAGAGTAGGAGCTAATTAAATTAATCCATCTTATGATTAAAGCAAGAAAAAAGGAGAGAGGAGACATAGTTGCCTGTTACACACCAAATGCAGGAACTTCTTGCTATTCTGTTCGATGAGACAGATTTATATTAGAGACAGATTTATCTCATATTAGATAAAATAAATGGATTATATCAGATATACAAGGATATCTAAATAGAACAATATCAGCGTGAGACCTGCTGCACATTTAACCACTTTCTTAACATTCAGTAGAGCTAAAAGGCAAGTAATTAAAACTCTGAGGTAGAACAACTGTTGGTTAACACAACTGCATCGTAATTAAAGCAGCAATATAAACTGTGTCCCTCTCTTTGTAACTTGCTGCATCTCATGAAAAAAGAGAGTGCTTTGGCTAAAGATTGTTGGAAGCAGTGACCTTGGATGGTGTGTGTGTGTGTGTGTGTGTGTGTGTGGGGGGGGGGTTGCCAAATTAATTTAGTCTTAGCTGCAACACAGCAGGGTGGGGCAAGCAGGGAGGCAGAGGAACTTGGATTCGGGTCAAATGTAAAAGCAAAGCATGCTGAGTATTGAAGCCAAACCTTTCCAGTTTGCTCGACACAGTCTGTACTTTTTTCATAATTTGATTACCATTCAGTAAATGTATGTGATACACATCATATGAGGGACCTATACCATTATTAGATACTGTATTATACTTTGAAACTAAATACAGTTAAAACAATCTGAGTTAATTGTAACGTCAGACCAAGGTTTAAAAATAAATAAATAAATAAAACCCACACTAAAATATATTTTCACTAGATGGCAGTCTGGTGCCATAGTGATGGTGTCTGAACAGCAGCAGAGGATTACAGCTGCTTTTATTGATTACTTCTTACAGTATTTTAGATATGGCAGAATTACTAGAGTCTGATACTATACATCACATTTGGTTTGCCAGTGAATGTTTACATTAAAAAAAATCTAAACGTTCACAGGGTTAATGCTACACATTCAAGAATAAATAGAGGCTGCAACTGTAGGTCATAATACACATGCATTACATAAAATATCCCAATGTCTGCCAGACTTGATCATCAGTGTAGCCATAACAAGTGTTTAGCGTCATTCTTTTTTCTCCATTAAGTAGTAAAAAGTCTGGAGAATGATGGGAGGGGGGACTTGCAAAAAGAGCTTCCTGTGCTCACCGCAAGCCTTTCAGCACCAAATCTGTCTCTCCAGCCTGAATGTACAGACGGAGCATACAGCAAGGGTCAGACTGCAACGAGGCCGGTTACTGCTGTAGGGAATATCATGAGAGTTGTACAGAGATAGAGGTGAGCGAGGCAGGAGGAGGTGGGCAAACACACACACACGCACGCACACACACACACACACAACCATTTACATAAACATAGTGAGTGTGGGAAGCAGCGGGAGGTTAATTATGACATAATACTCCATGAGCTATGTAAATCACAGTTTGAACCGACATTCCTGCACATCAAAACCCTTCTTTCTGTCTGTATTGTTTTCTATACAGCAGATGTACTCAAGTTAAATTCCTTTGAATAGGAGTTTTCCATAGGCAATAGTTACTCCACCTTTTCTTTTTTAATTCTTTCTGATAAAAACATCTAAAAGCCATTTGATTTATAGCTACATCTAACACCTACACCACAACATTTACATCCAAGAGCATGACATCCTCATGTGGAGCCCAACTAACAGTGTATCAGAAGAGGAGAAAAGAGAAGTGCTATTTATCATTTGCAATTTCACATTTATATGACCTGACAGATTAAATTAACTACAGGACTCATTGTCTTTTATCAACTTCACTACTCAGCAAACACTTTTATGCACGTTCTTTTAAACATTCATCCACTTGTGTTTTATCCTGTTGTTTGTTCTGTGCTTTGTTTCTCACTCTCTGTGAGGCACTTTGTTAGGACTGTTTTTAGAGGAGCGCTATATAAAGAAAGTTTATTATTATTCAGGGTCATGGGGGACTGGATCATTTCCCAGGATGCAACAGACGAAAGCAGACACTCAAAGCACAGTGCCAGTCTACGGATGGACAATCGCTGATGTCGGGCACCTATTAGTAGTTTTGAAGATGACCAGATAACACAACATTCAAGGCTATTTCACCTATTTTAAAAAAGAAATGTAAACAATCAGACGACCATCACAAAAAGTATTGTAAATTGCCGTGTGGTTCACACAACTATTTAAGACAGATATATACTGTATTAAGCTTCTCAGTGAAATACCGAGGAGGTACAGATTGTTTACATTCATATCCTCTGGTTCTCTTTATAGCTGCAATTAAATATGAATGTTTATACAACCTAAAGTCTTTTCACAGATCCAGTGGACATGCTTTAGTTGGTAGCCTATGTGCGTTACACGTGTTGAAATGCAGGTTCCAGCGAGTGGGCCTGAGTTGCTGACTCCGCTTTATCTACATCCACAGCCATCATGTGGCGGTTCAGTAATTCATTAAAATGAGGGAGTGGCAAAGAAGATAAAAATGATAAATGGTCACATTTGGTCCTTCCTGACAAGCCATATCGACGGCAGATGAATGTTCTCTCAACAAGTAGGTCCATTGTTTGTGATTATGAAGAACTGAGCTCAGGATCCTGACTTCCTCTCCAAAACAGACCAATATACACACAAGATGCAGATTGCAGACTTGTACTGAAATTTCCTGAACACCAGGATGTCATATGAAATGGAAAATGTTCATGTCACGTAATGAATACATGGCTATCGCTTAGCTTAGCTCGTTGGCCCAATAAGTGTTTATCTACACAAGCTTGTCACACGATAAATACATGAAAAAAGATCATGGGAACAATTGAAAGAAAAACTATTCACTGTTGTGACATATTATTCAATAAAGAATTAAACGTCAGCTCTCATCAGTTTTGTACTGTTGCACACCATATTGTCCTGGTCTTTATTGGGATTCAGAGCTGTTCAATGTTCCCAAAAACACACAGACACTAATGTGCCTTCAGGAAGTCGATTCCTCTGCTGTCTGAAAGAAACCACCTATGGATAAATAAAAATAAAATATCCACCTGACGATGCCGAAGTTTGCAAACAGATACATGACCCTTTTCTTTCTCAATGGACCGCTGAGCTCCAGTTAAACGTCGACCTTGCCACTCCCACGGCTGGGCAGACTGGTCTGGCCTGGACGTTCATTCTTACCTCCCTCCTCCATAACCTCCCTCCACCCCCTCCGGGCATCAGGACGGGACTACAGGGAACGTCTCTCTTCCTTTCGCTCGCAACATATTCTCCATCTGACCTCCAACCCCTGTATCTGCAGGAGCATGAGTAATCCTGTCTTTCAGGAGCTGTTTATACACAGTTACCGGAAAATTGTTTAACGCTGGAAGCTCTGTTGTATCGATCATATGCTGACCCTGACCAAAACTTCTCAAGACGCCTACAAGTATATAAGGACTGTGAGAGACAGAAGCAGCATGTTAGATAGAAGCATTGGTGAGAAAAAAAAATACAAAGCAATTTTCTTTTAAAATCATACTTTCGAGCCTGGCAACTTTTATTGTTTACTATGAAGACAGAACCGGACGACAGATTGGTGAACAGGTTGTGAGATATAAACCCATTGAAGTGAGCTTCTGAGTATTCCGGGTTCCTATTAGTTCAGCAGCTCTGATACCACACCCCCATTTTTCTGTAAAAAGTGAAAACAATCACATTCAGTATGATTGAGCACGAGTTAAGGGCACAAGGTCAGGCGAAAACCGCCGCTGTGATGACACAACTGAATAACAGTATTTACGTTGTTATCCAAACAGAGGGGACGTTACTGGAAGATATGCTATTTCCGGGACCTTAGCGAAGCAAATATCTAAAAGAGGATATTTATTCTCGGCAGACACGCGCATCGCTGAGCCTGAAATGCATTACTCCTCTTCTCTCATCTCTCACTTGAATGGCCCTGGATGGCCTTTCGATGGGATGTGGCGTTGCACTGCACTGATGGCCAGCGCCAGTTGAGCCGAGTGATGACAATGAATTTAGGGGAACTCCTCATTTGGAGAAAAGAGTGTGGGAATGGGCACAAGCTCCCAAGGGGTGGCGGGAAAATGGGGCAATTTCTCACTAAGCAACTCGTACTAAGCCGCAACAGCTCATTCAGAAGTTCGCTGTGGCCATGAGAAGAAGCAGGCAGCAGTGTCGGAGGTGTGCTTTCTCTGATCTCCTCGGCTTCCCGTCGCTCCTCCGCTGCCAAAGACGAGGCGATCCGCGCCTCCTCCAAAAAAGGCAGAAACATTTAGGCTAGCAGTGCGCATCCTTAACCCAGCCCACTGTGTCCCTTTTCAGGTCTGCTCTATAAAAACCAGACTCAAGGAGTGTGTGTACCTCGCAGGGTCTGTTTTATACCAGGCCACTGTGTTGCTGTTGCACTCAAAGCACCGGGGATGCAGGTCCGAGGCGAGCCTACCACTCAACACGGTGTACCCGCCGTGTTTATACTGAGCTTTCAAACCAACTGCTCTTCTTATCCCTGATAGATGATGATGGTGACGCAGACGGAGCTCTTATGCAAGATTGCATTTATTGTATTTCCAAAATCTCAGGTGGAGACAAAACAGTTACATATCAAAGTTTTGCAACTATGATCTGGGAACATTATATTTTTGTAGGTTTGTACAACAGATTTTTTGGGGGGGAGGGGGGTATGAATCAGCCAATAGAAAAGACTCAAACTGAGAAAGAAATTGAATAAAAAAACCTGAGGTGAGACACTTACCTGGCGAACAAGGCTGTTGGTTGTGGTGTCAGACGAAGTGCTGCCATCTGAACCTTTGAAACGACTTTTTCTTCGAGCTCCTTTGTTTTGACACTTCAGAGCAAAAAAGCACAGTGACATTGTTAAATTAAATAGAATTTACAGTGTTTTCAAGTACATCTTAAGTATGTGCAGCCAAACTGTCTTATCATCATGACATCTCTTGTTAACATAGTTGCAGTGAAAGAAAATAAGGATGGATCAAGGTTCAGTGCAAAGTAATACAATGGTTAAATGGTGTGTTTTTTTGGTTATTTTTAGAAAAAACAAGGATAAAGAAATGTGGATATTTTTCTTTTCAACAAAGTCTGTCTGTAATTAGTTATCTGACTCTAAGACTTTTGTAATGTATGTCTTTGTATTTACATCAACACCCTTTTCTCACCACGTTACAAAGTTTGGAATGTTATGGCAAAATTAACCTGTCGTCCAAACAAAAGTTTGTGTCATTAACTCAAACTTTCTGTGGCCTCATCAAATCCAAGAGCCAGGCACAGCCATAAACAATCGCTGTAAGTAACATTATCACAGTTAGCAGCATTTTATTCAAAGTATAATATTATGACGTGTCTCATAAGATGATGGCAATTATGTGGGTGGTCGACTGTGCAAGCTGGAAAAGTAATGCACAAGTGCTTATATGGCATATGTTGCCAATAGCAACTGAAAACCAGAAATTCATTCTGAAGCTTCCTTTTATTCCAGCCTGCTCCCTCGGGACATGTTAATCATGCATATGAAGAGCGAGCAGCAGAGATTGTTTCTAAGGAGCCGGTCCTTTAGACCAGTTTAAGCTGCCAAGAGAGCGAGAGACAGTGGATAACCGAACAGGAATAACATCATATATGTAGGAAGAAATACATTTAATTAATCATATTTCACTTTTATATTCCCTCATTTGTCTCGTATTCAACGTAAAGAAAGTTAGAAGAAAGACTTTACAGATAAAGCTCGTGGTGAGACCAACATTTACTAAAGTAGAGTTGTGGCTAAAGTACAGCTACTAAAAAAAAAAAAAAAAAAATCCACTTTATTTCAGAGAATCAAATTCCATCCAGACAAAACATATATGTTGCCATTAGATGATAAAGGTCATTTGAGCGGGGTTGTTTTTTTTTTATATAATTATATCTTGGCATATCATTGGTTAAAACAACATATATATTGATAGATAGATAGATAGATAGATAGATAGATAGATAGATAGATAGATAGATAGATAGATAGATAGATAGATAGATAGATAGATAGATAGATAGATAGATAGATTTATTTACAAATTACAGCTTCCAGGTTTGTTGTAGTTGATCCAAACGTCATTTATTTATTTGCCACATTAATTGTAAGACATTTTATTTAGAGATAACTATTGTTTTTAAACCTAATGATATTAATTCTGAGCATACTTTACCCAGATCACCCATGGTAGTTTGATAGACCAAGTTGACATGTCATGTAGCTTCAGGGCAGAAAGCCTGATGAATCATTACCTGGGTTCAGCGACTGAAGACATGTATATTTAAGTTATACATTGTTAACCAGTTGGTTTAAAACTATTATTAATATTGTAAAGATATGGGCAATATTTTCACAGATAAATCCGTGTAGACATTAAATGCCTCAGGCTTCCAAGACAAAGACCAGAAAAAGAATTGTGATTTGACAAAATCACTCATAGCAAGATTTCAAGATTTCTTTTGAATACTATACAGATGTATAAACAATTAGCAATATCTCAATACCATATGTGTAGAATATAACACACTATATCATAATATAAATATATAATGTTATTTGCTAATTGTTTGTTTTACAGTATCTGGGTTTTTCAGTATATTGCATTGTTTACACAATTAAATGATACACATGGGATAAATTAATACATCTAACATTTAGTTTTTGGTATTACAAAA
Source organism: Blennius ocellaris (assembly GCF_963422515.1). NCBI lineage: Eukaryota > Metazoa > Chordata > Actinopteri > Blenniiformes > Blenniidae > Blennius > Blennius ocellaris. Next base: position 17,262,234 of record NC_137668.1, read on the forward strand.
ACACCACGTAAACTAAAACCAACCTTTTGTATTTATAAGGACATAAACATATTTCACAAATACTCAAACTATGCAATTATTATGAGATTTAATAAAAATGTCAAATTAAAATCGTGCCGACGCGCGTCAGTCCTTGTGGATCAGTGACAACCAATGGCGTCGAGGGAGTGGAAACAGGTGAGGAACAGGTGAGAAACAGATGAACTCTTCCACCCAAGTTGACTCAAGTTTGAGTAAAGAAAACTACACACTACTTGTTTAAAGTGGGATTATAATGAACTTACTTGTAACGTCGAGTGCTCGAAGGAATCCATGTGTTTGTCCGGAGCTCGTCTGGTCTGTGGAGTATTATTGAGGACCATCATCACAGCAGCAGAGAGAAAAGAAAACACGCCTGTCTGGACAAAAGTCGCAATTGTAGAAGTGCATCTTTACACAATTATTTCAGGCAGTTGATGAGAGAAGACGCTGCTGCTGTTCTGCTGCCAGTCGAGAAGTTTTCAGAGAGAAAGGAGGAGCCTGTGCGGAAGAAAAGAGTCTCCCTGCTTTTTTTCTTTCTTTCTCTCTCTCCCTCAACTTCAGATGATGATGATGATGATGACGATGAAGGGTGATTCGAATTCTCGGATAATGTAGCTCTCAGCCTCACTGAGCCTCCTCATCGCTGCACGGCAGCTCCTACCCACATTGACTGAGAGCCCTCCTGCTCCATGCAAAACCCTCATCCAACGCCAACACCTCTGCCTCCTGTCAGCACAGAGGCAACATGCAGAGAATCCAACAAACACTAATTAACACTGTTGCAGATTGGGAAAAGCTCTGCAAGTGAAATGACAAACCTGCAAGGTGATGCACAATGAAAGTATTCAATATACTGGGTCATCATTCATTGATAGTAAACATACCTGCAGGGTACAGCGAGGGCGGAGACTTAAACGTGTGTTTTTATTGATCTCTAACAATGCAAATATGAGTTAGAGATCATGTGTGACATTATATATGAGGTACAGGTGATGCAGGAAGTGACACAGTAAAGGTTTGCAGGTGAATCACCGTCATCCATCTATGTTCTGTAGTTGTTTTATCCCTCTTAGGCCCTATTTACACAACGATTACAAGTTTATCCGCAAAACTTTCTTCACTTTTTTTTTTTTGGGGGGGGGGGGGGGGGGGGGTTACACGGCACCAGTGTGTTCAGTCAAAATAGAATAAATGCATTTGTTCATATATACAGTATATTATTGTAAACCAAGCTATGTATTGCTCATTTTATTATCATTAAGTATAAATGACCCAAACCAAAGTTGGCACACTTATAATTGTTAACCAGATATCTAAAAATTTAAATACATTCTACCTGCTTTAATAGAAAACAGAATGGCATCAGTCTTTGCATTTGTATTCCTGAGCAATTGCAATTAGAAATTGTAATTTGTCATACAGTTAATAAAGAGAGCTGTGTCACACATCCTGTTTCTAAAAAAAGACATTTTCATCCAGCCCTCGAGGTTTCTCATCTTCATTGCCCTCTGGTGGCTTCATGTACATTTACAATTTGGAAAAAACACTATTAATAATGTCATACAACTGTTTTTAGTGATGGAGAATTCTGTTGTTGTCAAGGGAATTCGTGAATTTAAATGATCATGGATAATGAACTGAAGATAGTGGTTGCATGCTGGGAAATTTACTATCTAGGGGGTTTTTTTGTGCTGAAATTTAGCAACCCTGAACCGGATAAAGCCAATATACTAGTATTTATGCGAGTTCAAATGTAGACATTGTAAATGATAAATTATGGTTTTAGAAGATGACTAAAAAAAATGACTCATTCTATATAAATATTTTTTAGAAAAGTAGTAAACAAAGACTGAGCCGGTGGGGTTTCATTTGATAGCAACATGTGCAGAAGATTGTTTTCATTCAGATCGTTTTGTATAAAAGGGAAAATATCTCTCCATTTCCTGTTCTGCATTTCTGTCTTCGCCTCTCTATTGTTTCTTTGCTCTGCTGCCCTGATGACCCAGGAGTTGAACTCTTCTTCTGCTGAGCAAGTGTTCACACCAACAAGGTCCAGATAAAAGCGAGCCTTTCCTTCCTCCATCCTGGCACCAGTTGCCCTGAAAAGGTGCACACATGCCAAAAACAAAAATGTGTCTTTGGTGCTAAGGAGCGTGATTTGCGCATGAAAAAAAGTCAGTCTGAAGCTTTCCTGGAAATGCCAAAGAGGTTGGGATTTCTAAAATAACAACAAAATCGCTCAAATAAGAGAAAATGCTCTAGACTTCCTCCTATTGTTTGAAGGGTACTGGGGAAGTCACAATAATCAGCGTCAGCTTTTTCTGACTTGATCGCAAAATAATCTTATGACACTGTTGATACATCTGACTTTGCATTTTGCATAAAATGACAAAGGAGCCTAATCACCACACGAGTTGAGTAATGAAACTAATCTCCAGCACAAATAAGAGTAAATTTCACTCAAATATGTTGTTGAATACTCTTAAATAATATTAATTGAAACTAGGACGAAAGTATTCCTGTTTGCCCACTACCTCTGTTGGTTTTCCAAAAATTTGGTACAAATATTTGATTTATTGTGTTTCATGTATCTTATTGTGCTAATGTATTCATCACAGTCTTTCTTCCGCCCCCTCCCGTTTCAGGCCCACTCTGACCGGCAAAGAGCGTGTGCTCTGTGTGGGTCGGATCGCTGCCGCATTTCTGTCTTGCACGGCAACGAGCGTTAGTCATCCAGGTTGGTGGATGAGAAGAACAAGTAGCTCAGGTGGGTGGAAGTGCCCTCATATTGGATCACAGAGAGGCCTCAAAAAACAAAGAACAATTCCTCTGAGATGAGAGGCTGAAGCAGAACAACGGTTTTCAAATCGGACCTCCATAAATAACCTATTAGAGAACAGCTTATGCCTGACTAAAAGCTTTTAGTGCCTGTTTTGTACCTGATGTTAGACTTTCTCATTTACCCATTTGCTCCATTTGGTTTTGTACACTTCTTTGAGAATCTGATGTCGGTCATGTTCAACTTTATGGGTTGAAATCTCCTAATAATATCTCTCAGCATTATGTAACTTTCCTGGAAGTCACTACTTTGTGTAATTTTATACGTATAACAGAAAATGCATTCTTTGAAGTATTAAGGGTTTTTGACCTCAGCAGACTAGAGGATTGCATGACTGAGAGAAACTAATTAAATATGGATTAAATATTGACTCAACGGGGCCAGATGGTAGTCATTTTGCTTGCACTCTCACCTCACAGCAAGAATATCTTCAGTTTGAGTTTATTTGGGGACGTTGTGAGGAGTTTCTATTTTTCCCTGAATGGGGAAAAAAAAAACATGCATTTCACATTGACTGGTCACTCTTGGTGTGGATGTGTGCTTGCTTGCTGCCTTCGTCCATAGTGAGCTGGGATTGCTCACTCACCCGTCTCACTATTGATAAAGCTGTACTGAAGATGGGCAGATAAATGATTTTTCCCAATCAAGATCGATCATTTTAACACATTTTAAATGATTACTTTAATCATATGGGGAAAAAGATCAACTTTGTCTAAATCCTACTAAAAAATAAATAAATAAATCCACAGTTTGTCACAGGACACAAGATTGGCTGCTCCTTTTGTAGAGTTTCTCAGAATGATAAAAAACAAAAAGAAACTCAACTAGCATTAAAAAGCCATTTTGCGGGTCGGCAAATTACATCAGGTAATATTCCTCTCTGAGATCAGAGAGGACAGTGATTCATGAATCATGTGGTTTTACTGCTTAAAGGAGAATCAGACTATCCAATGTTATGGCAACATCTGGTACTAAGGTAGGCAATAAATGTCCACCAAATACTATAAATTAGTGTGTATAAATAGAATATACATTTGTGTAGTTACTAACTTTTTTGCAAATCTACTGGTTGTTGAGCAATGTAAGCATCTTAAATCAGACAATTTGAGATAGTGGGAGTTTTTTGCACTTGTCCATGTTTGGTTATGTGCCAGACTCACACCACAGATTGATTACTACCTCACAGACAGTTTGGAGACAACAGAAGATCCCTTCAGTAATTTAATTAACATGAGATATTCAAGCACAGTCTCTAATGTCCTTTGAGATTCTTTGAAATGTCACAGTTCTTTGACATGATATATTTTAAATCATATGAATATTACACATATTTAAAGTGACACCCAAACCAACAAAGTACAAAAATCAACAAATCTCCATATGAATGTGATGATTATAAAATTAATTTTTCATCGGTTTGAAGGTGATAACAAAAAATAGATTTACAACAAATGTAAAATAAGTAGTTTTACAATACTTGACAATACTGAATCAATTTGATTGTCTGAGGCAACATGAACATTTCACAGAGCAACAGTTTCAGCTGTGCTGCTGGCAAACTAGACATTTAGTGTCCAGATACAGGCACTAGTCATACATAACAGAAAAATAAATCATCACCGGTAAAAAAAAAAAAGAGGCTTTGTTTAACATATACATGGTATTATTCTAGAGACTACAACCTCATGAAACACTAACAAACAATAATTCTGTGTTACAACATGATGCTTTAATATTCATCGATGTGTAACTAACAACAATTACTTGTCAATGGAAAAAAAATTAAACACCCTAAAACATGTCAATGTTGGCTTATGTTCAGCCTTGTCTGGGGAGATGTGTGCTTTGCTTAGAATTTGAGTTCATGTTCAAAGAGCGCGAGCAACAAAAGACAGGTCCAACCCAACAGGAGGCCGAGGTTCTGGAGGAGAAACATGAGGCATGGTCGTTCAGTCTTCACTCGGCTCATCTCTGGAAGCTAAGGAAAGAAAGGAAAGAAAGCAAAAAAAAAAAAACGAGTGGAAACATTGTTCATATAACACTGCGAAAAGACCAAATGGCCACAGTGACAAGGCCACGTTACTGTAGATGTGTTGCTTACCATTTCTACAAGCGACAAGTAGAGAAAGATCCCAGCAGTGACGGAAAAAATCCACTGCTGGACCTCTGTCTCGGAAGATACAAAGAGTCCAATATAAAGCCCCATGAAGGCTGTCAGTGCGCTGAGAAAGTTCATGAGCACAGCGGTCTTCACTGAGAGTCCTGAACTGAGCAGGACGGCAAAGTCTCCTTCAAGACAAGAAGCAGAGAAGAGGAGATTGTTGTCTTTCAGCAGCCAAAGGAACAAAATCATCTCAAAAGTAAACACTGTGACCCGCTCACCCATCTCATGTGGGATCTCATGGCACAGGATGGCGACGGTGGTCGCCATGCCGGTTTCGACCGAAGAGGAGAAAGCCGCACCGACGACCAGGCCATCTGCAAAATTATGAAGACTGTCTCCAACGATTACCATCACAGCCAGCAGAGGAACCCCTTGTCCTGGGAACACAAAGGGAGTCTGTGTTGTCGGAGCTCACCGGCAGACCGTGACAATTGCTTTGTGGTGCCCGGCAACTGATTAGATAGTACAACATGTTCATCTGTGTGCAGACCAATGTGCAGCACTTTCTGAAGAGGCAGTTTAGCTTACTCTGCTGTGAAGGCCTCTGTATACTTGTATGTTCAGGAGATATTTCTGTACACTCCAAGTCATCCACTGGTCCCTGCAGGATAGAGCATATGTACATATACATATATACATAACTATTTACAACACAGATTCAAACAATATTCACCTTTGATTCAATCATTGGTAATCCAACGTAAAGAGACAAACAAAAGGTTTATGTTCTCTGACTAGGAATGTTGCCTTAAATGGAAAGGTCTTGCTCTTTCACACCCATCTTCAAGACCAAAGTGTTCAACCAATTAGGTATGCACTGTATGTACATGATTCAACACAAGCGTGAAGTGCTTTCTGAATGATTCAATGTTTCTCATACTCCAACATCCTACATGCTCTGTTCCTTTACCCCCTCCCACACCACTCCTCTTTATCTGTTATGTAAGAGCAATGCCAGAACGGTTTATGTGGATTTCACTGGATTAATACTACTGCCTGTTTGCCCAAAAGTTTTGGATGGAAGATAATTGGGTCAAAATCATGCCAATGTGTTGCACAGTCTTTAAACTTGTCACATAAGCAGTTCCCTTTATATGACTGAAGGCATTATTGGGCTGAATGAAACATAAACCCGAATAGGGCCAAAGTGTCACAGGTCAGCCACCGACTGCACTGAAGCCACATGCCCCTCTTTAGTGGCTCCCTGTAACCTTCACTGAAGTATATGTAAATACGCTACGTCATCTGTTATTTAATGTTACTTTTATCTTTGAGGTGATAAATGTGACTCTTAAATTTATGAAAGTTTCAGTAATTTGATAATAAAGCACTGTGAATACTTGCCGGATGCATTGTTAACCAAGAACAGTAAAAAGTTACCTGTTTAGTTTTCAGGCATGTTAATCGGATATATGAGATATGTATATGTGTGTGTTTGTATGTATGTATGTTCATAAGTTGGTCAAATTAAATGGAAATTCTATATTGTTTTTATAACTATACTTTCTTAAGATATTATTTATTTATTACCATCAAATTGTGTATATATTTTTGGATGTATGTGTGTGTATAGAACTATTAGATATGTACGTGATTGCACAAAATGTATTAAATGGCACATACCTGAAATGAATAAATAAAAAAAAAAGGTTCCTTTAAGCCAGTGAAACAGGCCCATGCTTCAGAATAACTCAATCTTGTCAAGAAACATATAGCTCCAACATAGTGAAGAATTAAAGAAATGCACAGCTTCTGAAAATCCCAGCATGAAATCAAACCTGTACATCTGAAGTCTTAGCAATAATAACTGGATGGACTTCAATGAAATATTTAAAACACTTGGTTTCACGTCATTCAAAATGAGCATAACATCAAAATAACACTAACACAAGTGAGACAAATGTGTTCACTTCAGCTTTAAACCCTTACTTCCTCTCATGTGCACTTTCTGTAAAAGTGCACATGTGTGGTGCAACGTGGTTTGATGGTCAATTTCCAAGAACTGTCTTGTCACCGTCCCTATGGACTTCGTTATCACTTAAGTAAATGGCACAAATGATGACAGGAATCAAGGCTTTCTGCCAAGAACATTTTAGAAAAAAAATATCAGAGCTCAGTGTTGGTTCTGATAAGACTCACCAGCTGTATGGTGGAGATTGACTTGCCCCTCTGTGAATGACCATTGCAGCTCAGCTCTGACGACAGGTCACTGAAGTGACCCTGCACACAAAAGAAAGTCATGATGCTGCTGTTTCTCATCATGCACAGTCATGACAAACATCACTTCCTCAACAGTCACTATATCTATACTCTGTGCTAATACAAAGGTGAGCATAAAAAAAGAGAAATCTTACGTGGCTATGGGAAGGAATTAAAAAGGCAAATATTCTTTCAATAAGGAAAAAGCCATAGATTCCAGCTATGATGCCCAGAATCTTCCAGAGATACTCCTTATCTCCAATGTCATCATCATGACTATGAGTGAAATCGTGGAGGCCAAGGATCTGCAAAACCAATGAAAAGGAACAAAAGTAATTCACACTCGAGTCACACACAAAGTTATTGATATTTGGCTTTAGGGAGAAATCTATGGAAAATGTAAGAAATTCACGCGGCACTGAAATTATATCATGAAAGCAGGGCATTTAAGCATAAAATTGTGATTTTCTCATCTCAACAAATCAAATTGAAACACAAGCCAAGAACAGTGGTGGATATACCACAACAAAAATAGTAAATATCCAGCCTCTATGTTCAACCTGCTGATTACACTTTAATTCAGACTTCTGTCTGGGAACATCCTGTTTGAAGCGTTAGTGGCGAGGTGCTGTTGATCACTTGTAAGTTGTTGTCTTGCTCTCATGATGTCAAACAGTCAAACAGACATGTGCATTGAAAAGTTTAGAGAGGGTCACATTAAAGTAAAGGTTATTGTGCATTTTAGGTTCATCCTGAAATTTCGCCCGAAAGCTGAACATCCTAACGCTTTTTCTGAGCAGTGTACCGTCGATAGCTTTCGATTTATAGCGCGGTGTCTTTGTACCTGAGGTATGAGGTGCAGGAGAGCATCTCCAGAGAGGGTTCCCACTGCCAGGCCCACAAACAGCTGCAGGATGAGGGAGTAGGTTTCCTGACAGGAGTTGAAGAAGATCAAGCAGATACCGAACATAGAGCCCACTGTGATGAGCAGCACAGCAGCTGTGCTGTAGCCATACTCTGGGAAAAAAGAGACAGCCATGAGCTTCAAAAGCACTGTATGTGGTCTATGTCCTAAGTGAACCAAATAAAGGAACTATCTTCTTAAAATGTCTTCAAAAGTAAATCGATTTTAACTGAATTTGTAATGAAATTTAAAACTGTGCTCATTATATTAAGAATAAAAATAATAATCTGGATATGTTTGGTACTTTACAGAATAACTTACATGACTAAATTTCAATGGAAAAGTAGTTATTTCAAGTTAATTTAAAAGCTAGTTTTAATATGTGATCTACAAATTAATTTGAATTAAGATCTTAATTTATTCAAAGATTATGTGTTATTTCTTAACCATTGTTCTCTTTGTTTTCACACAGCGTCCTAAAATGTACTAAAATATAATATTCAAAGGAAAAAGTCCTCCCCTAATTTCTATATGTATTTCTGTTTGTGGAGCGAAGCAATGGAGTAAGATTTCTTACTCTCCACAGCAGTGGGTAGAGATCCTCTTGGTTTTTGCTCTGCGGATTTGCAGGCATTGCCTAGCAACTGCTGAATGATGGCTGGGCAAATATGTCTGAAGTGCTCCTTGGAAATTGGCAAATGAGGATCCAGAGCAAAAATATCCACCAACTGATTGGCTGAAAAACACACCTGATTGGAATCAAAGAAAACAGATAAATGTGAAGATGAGTGGGAGGCTTTTCAAGTCAAGAGCCACTGTACCTGCATGTAGTTCGCCGCCATGTACGTTAGTGTTTCTCCAGGCTATACCAGTCATTTATTTCAGTCTTACCTGTGCCCAATCTCTGCCTTTTCCCTCAGAATCATGGTTGCAGTCTTCAAGCGCATGCACGGCCAACTTCTTGGAATTGCTTGTGATGCTCCGCCTCCTCCTGTGAGAGTGCGTTTTCCCTTCTCGTCCTACTCCCAGCTGATGAAGCAGCTCCTCTAAGTCTAAGCAAAGAAACGGTGATGATATAATAGCATTGGGTGAAATTCAGCAAAGTGTAATTATATGTTTATTTTTTCTAACCTCTTTAAATATTTCACATGACTTCTTGCATCATTTAAACTGAGCCTGAGTCCATTTTTCATACTACATGAGGGGATGAGGAAGCAGCACCCAATGGTGGCCGGATAAATGGTAACATGATGAAGACCTAATGTTGTAATAACTACTAAACCATCGACGTGAAATGCACAAAATTAATCTTAATCAGATTTCAAGTGTAAAATTGGCTGCTTGTACAACTACAGCAGTAAACAGAGTCAATAGATTTATAATGGTCAGAAAATAGTGGATCAAATCACTGCATGCAATCGTCAGTTTTCCAATTTGTGTGTGGAACTGTGATGAGGTGGGATTTCTATATTAGCTGCAACATGTTTTCCCGAACTTACCAAAAATCTGTAGATTACTTGTTCTGTTTAAAGATTGAAAGATGTAGTCTGTAAAGAAGGCAGGTGACGGGAGGTTGGTTCGTTGGAAGCAGTGACCCCGCAGAATGTGGCTGACGACCGCTGCAGCCACTTTGGGCACCGTGGATTCCCCGGCACCTGAACTCCCCGTAACGTCAACGCTTTCTAGTAGATGAGCTGCATCAATACACTGTGGAATCATGGATGGAATATTTATATACAGGAGCACGTCTGTGATGACGGGACAAGCCCGTGAGAAAACAGTCCCTCACTTGCAAATCCGATGCTGTATTCCCATTGGAGGGGTCATAGTGCTGGTTGATGAGCTGGAGAATACTTTCTGTTTCACTTGAAGAAAGGAATTGGCTGTCCTCCGCTGGATGTAGGTTGGTGAGGGCCAATACGTAGAACTGGAAGTTCCCAGATGAGGAGGATGAGGAGGGACGGGGAGCAACGTTCGACACACACAGGTCTTGGAGATTAATTATATAGTATAGTAAAACGGTTGACATCCTTATATAGTCCTCTTCTGTTAAGGAAGCCTTCCCTTTGTCCTCAAGCACAGAGAGGACAGTATCAGATGTCAGGCACTGCAAAATCAGAAAGACCATTTGGAAAAAAGAGCAAGACGGATTCAGTTGGACCTCAAAACAGAAAGCTGTGAATATTGACTTTCAGACAAACTTGAACGTTTAGCATAGACGTTCAGTCAGCATGAGGTGCAGAATGGGTCAGCTTGATAAAAGGTCTGTTTTCTTTCTGCACACACTGTACCATGCTTCTTGGAAAAGGTTTCATGGTGCTGTTAGTGTTGTGGTGACTTGAACACAAGCCCAATTACACCCACGCACAAATCAACCAAGGTTAGGAGAGTGGGTGAGCAGTCTTCAATTTAAGAAAAAAAAAAAAAAAACATGCTTATTCCGTGAACAGGGACGAAATATAAAAGATTGCTATTTCAATTCATTACTTTTACAATTTCGTGGCTTAACAAATGCAAACTCTTATTGTCAGTCCGCCTGCGTTTAGTACCTCTAAATCCACTGTCTGGAGTTTATTGTGTCAAACTTAAGGATGTCTAGCCACTCAGCATGAATGCCTTATACAGGTCAAGAACTTAAGCCTCAACATTCACACACATTCCTGCCATAACAAGCATGCCTCCAGGATACAGAACAGGACAAACACTTAATAAAAATAAGATTATAGAAGTTATAATATATTGTCAGCTAAGTGACAGCACTGGGGTGGGCCTTACCTTCTCACACGTGTCCTGTGATGTACCCGTCTGCTCTGCACAGTGCACTGCCTGCAGCAGCGTGCTGATCAGGTCCCTCGTCCTGTTCGTCTGGAGCTTCACCGCGTTGCTCATCCCCACGGGCAAATCCAGGGCTCTGAGAGCCTCCTGCAGGTACCCCTGGTCCTGCCCTTTCACCTCCAGCCCTCTCAGAAGCAGACATAAATGTAGCAGCAGCAGAAGCAGACGTGGAGCGCTGTTCCTGAAGTGCATGTTGCTACCAGGGCTGTTTCTCCAGTTCCCGACACTGTCTGAAGGACTGAATCCGCAAGGAGGTGATACACAAAAAATATAGGCTAAAAATAGAATCGAGAGAGGAATTTACATTAAGGTAAATGATCATGGAGAACGGAGAAGCTTCTCTAAAAGGAGAGCAGCAATGTGTTCTTGCTGAGGGAGGCGTTAATAATAGGCACCGCTGATGTGCTGGGGGACACGAGGACTCGCCCGGCACTCTTCAACTGAAGCAGCCCTTACTGTGCCGAATGGTCAGCCAAAGCCTGGGCCCCTCAGTCCACAACAAAAGGATTATTGCAGGCAAGGGAGAGAGAGCACAGGGGCAGGGAGAAGGGGGCACGAAGGGGGAGACTACAGAGAAAATCATTAGTAGTAAGGAAAACTGGAGAGAAGGGATAAGTTGTATAATGTCGTGAAGCTGGAGACAGAGCTACTCATCTAAAATGAACTATCTCGAAGTAATTTGTACAGTGGGGATGTATAAAGCACCCTTTATGTAATGTCAGTTTAGAAAATGCCTTGACTTAAAACACTCATTTTCCTTACAGTGTGTCAATCAAAGCAGTCTCCTTTTTTTAGCATCAGGAGGAATGGAAGCATTTCTGAGTATGTTCATACGCTGACATGAATAAATCACTTGTGACGCTTAAATCGACGGTTGCCTAATTGTGCGTGATCTCTGAGTCATCAAGGATCAATCATACAAAGCAGAACATGCTTCCCAGCATCCTCCCACACCCCGCAGGTCGATTCAAGCCAGCAATGAGAGGACATAATGATTGCAGAAAAATCCTGAAAGCTACAGTAACACCTGCAATAGAACCGATTAAAAAAAAAAAAAAAAAAAGAAAGCTTACCAGAAGAAACAGGCCTGCCGTGCTCCCCTCTCCGGTGCTTTAACTAGATTTGTTTTCCCTCTGAGATGAAGGTTTTCCCGGCGGATAAACAGAAGACGCAACGCTCGCTTGGGGAGAATTCTTGGGCATCAGTGTTGTTCATAAAGCCCTCTTACGAGAAGTAAGAATTGAGTAAGCTCCCGAGGATTAGCTGCGACAGCCTTAGAGGACTGTGGTTTCCATGGAGAGCGCTGCCTCATTTTCAACAATGAGGTGATGGAGGAAGGGGGGGGCAGCCTTTGGTAGAGGTGATTGAATGGCTGGGTTTTATAGGGTAATACATAAAAAAAAGAATTCCCTTGATAAACAGATTTTCTGTTGACCTTAATTGTTTTGCTTTTGTACAGGATTCTTTGTACTCTTTTACCTGGAGTTTGCACTGAAAAATACCCTTTTGCTGCCAAAATTTCTCAAAAAGGTATTCATTTAATTTTCATATAAATTTTGTTTGGTCTTTTATGTGACAACACGTTGCATTTTATTGGGTCATACACGGAATTCCTATGCAGTGAATATATAACGTTAAAGACAACCTATGTCATCCTCACATTGTTGCATATATATCACCAGCAGACAAAAAGCAAATAAATGTATTTTAAAGAAATGTAAAATGAGCTACCAACTCTATCTCACACTATTACCCCTAAACACACACACATACACAGCACAACATGTGAAATGTGTTATATTGTGAATTATGACATCTGCACCTTTTGTATTTTCACAATAAGCATCATGTTAATGGGTCATGGGGGTCCGTGCATCAAATTGTTTTGGTTTTGATTTATGACATGAAAATATGAAAGGATAATAATGAAAACAGGACAATGTAACTGTATCATTATTTACGGGACATTTATTTACAGTATCAAAGACCCGAGCAGAAAAAAATAACAACTTGGTTGAGAAAGATCTGCCAAACTGCCTTTAAGGACATCTTCTGATTCGTATCATGTAAATGATGCTGGTTAAACTCATTGCTAAAAGTAAAAAAACTAAATATCTGTACACATCCCACAAACTGTCTTGATGTGTTTTTGTATACAAAGAACATCTTATCCCAAATACTCAGTTTGTGCTCGAGTCTATATCAATTATTAGACAACGTTTCCACAGAACATAATCAGTTTATCAATTCAATTAAAAAAAAACAAAAACAAAACAAACAAAAAGAAAAACACCACAGGGTTTGTGTGAGACCCAGTTTCCCAGTAAAGTGACCCCCCCCCCAAAAAAAAGTTGATATGATCTGCTGATATTATTTGACCTGCTTGCATTGTTTATCAACCCGTCCCTCTATGCTTGCTCATTTTGCTCGATGTTGGCCACCAGACCTTTGGTGTCTACAGGAGCTCGAATTGGATTGTTGAAGTACAAATTGTTGTCAAAAGTGCTTTCTCCCAGGACGGGGGTTGGTATTCGTTTGCGGAAGAGGAGGAAGGCACCAAGTCCAACTAAAGCGATCACGATCAGTACCACCGCTACAGGGATGCCAGCAGAGCCATGCGAAGGCTCTTTCATTTGTGCTGAGGAAGCAAAGCAGACATCAACATTATCAGTGGCCAAGCTTTCATTTGCAATGTTAAAATTGGATAACTTTCTTGAACATACCAACAGCTGGAGGTTTTTCTGTCGGAGTGATAACTGAAAAACAAATAAGAAATAAAACCAAAGTTAAGCTAATTGATCTTCATTCTTAAGCCTAATGTCTAAACTATTCAAGCTTTGACATCCTGTTTTCTGTTACTTTCCAAAGAGAATCTCTTTATCTTCACATCAAGCCCCTGCCTTTGAGATAGTGCTACTGTTGTCTAACCGTGCATTACTGCAGGTTTCATTACTTTCTCACACTACATTTCATTTGCCTCAGACTGGTTTCAACAAGTACTCAGATCAACTCTGTACCTTTGCAATTTTTACACCTTCACGTATCACCCTTGTTCTTCAAGATCAGTACAAGCGCACTCCTTTTCACTCTTCAAGCCATATTTTAAATTGCGCTCCACCCTCTCGCCAAGGTATCATGCCGCCACAGGTATGGCATCCCGACCAACTGCCTTTAAACTGCTCATTTTACTTAAATCCAACTCCCTAATGATTGAGCTTACCTTTTGGTTTTTTGCAAATGTAGGCTGCGTATCTCCTACAGCTTTGCGTACTCCACTGTCCGCTGTCAGAAATTATGCTCACACACTTCTCTGACTTTGGATTGTCGTTTTTCCAGTTGGTATAGTCTACAACGGTGTTATCGATCCACATCCAGTCATCTGAAGAACAAAAACCAAAAAAATCTTCATTGACTCTGTCGATCACTCACAGCATTCCAATCCATGAGCCACATGAATAACTGACCAACAGCGGGAACTTTTAAAGTTCTTTTATAGGCCCTCAAGCTGGATTTCACATTATGTGCTCACCATCATTGGACTTGTACATGCCAATCCATAACACTTTAACCTCATCCTGCAGAACCTCCAGGTTCTGCTGTATGAACAGACCCTCTACAGGGTCCTGAATGCTGAGTAGAGCAGCGCCTGAGAAGAGCAGCCACAATAGTGCAATGTTACAGTTTACACACAATAGTATTAGCTAATAGCTAAAATTGGAATTCATAATATTTTACCGAATTTTAGACATTCCACTGAAGCATAGGGCCAACTGGCTGATTCTGAGGGGAAAAATGAATAACAATGGCCTCTGAAAGGTATCCAGCTGTGATCTTTTGAGTCTGGACATCTGCCAGGAAGCTGTGGGGGTTCAGTTGGAGCTGCGTCTGAAAAAGAGGCCCAAGATTGCATGTCAGTCTTCAAAATATTGGGCTCAGAATGCTTACTGGTAATATACAGTGCAAAACCTGTAAGTCCAGAAATGGTCTGACCTGGTGATTTTTTGCAAAGAGCATAGTGAGTGTTGGTACACGGAGCAGTCTTCCATTGTTTGTCCACATCTATGTAAACACAGCCGTAGTTGTTTCTGGGCTCATTTCTGCCCCATTTGGTGAAAGACAGGAGCCAGTTATCAACCCACTTGAAGCGACCCCCAGTCTGGAAATAGACGTTTCTGATGAAAATATGCATAAAGCCGGATACGAAGTAGTGTCATGTGATATTCAATAACACAGCTAAACAAAATCAGTGAGAAGTAGCTACAGAAGTTTTTTTTTCCTCTAAAGTTATGAAACTGTCTGGTTGTTTTCACTGTTTTTCAAGAGATATATTAAAGTAGATTCCTTACCACATTGTTGTTGAGACCAATCCAAACAGAGTGATTGTGCTTAGAAATCTGCAGTGTGATGTAAGCTTGGGTTGCAGGGTTCAAGACACTGGCCAGATCAGCATCATCTGCTTGGCACTGCCTCCGAGCTTCATCCCATCTCATCTTCTGAGCCACCAGTTTGTAGGAGTCATTGCCAAACTTGTAGAAGGCATTTGGTAACACAGTGGTGGGTGCCACTGCAATCTGTGGATCTGAATATATGCAACACATTAGAGGATTTTCATGAAGCTCGACACGAAATTGATTCTATCAGTGACTGATAAAAAAAAACAAATGTCACTCACCATTGTTTCTTTTACAGATGAAACCAAGTTTCGAGGTGCAGTCCTCCACCTTCCAGTGCCCCTTTATTTTTGAGACACTCCCCACCATCATCACACAGTCATAAAACTGTCAGACAGAGAAAGGTACATCAGCTCCCCTGGCATCATGGAATTTCATGACTTTCATTAAAGTTACTTGCTTTTTTGAAACTTTGTGCAGACTTTGTAAGTCTTCCACCAAATTTCACACCATCGTTTATATTTTAGAAATTTAGTTTCTAATGTGCCTCCTTTAACTACTTACCTACAAATGAATTATTCATTATTCAGGACAGCATAATGCCATTGGTGTCTTATTAATTAATCATCAACTTTGTATTATTTTGAGTATTTAAAACCCATCAATAGTTTCATGGTAACAAATTTGAACATGTCGTTGCTGCTGCCTCTTGAATAACCCGCAAACTCTAAAATGTGGAAATAAACAAAATAAGATAGTTATAAATGTTCATCCAGCTTCTTTTGTGCTTAGTCACAGTGGCAAGAAATAAAGTCCCAATTTGTTGGACATAGATATTTACTTTACTTTACTTTACTTTACTTTACTTTACTTTACTTTACTTTACTTTACTTTGGTAGACCAGAGCCTTCCCTCACACCACATAAACAATGTACAGCTCCTCCACAGCTTGTTCGATTTGTGCCTGACCAGTACACATAGACTACGTGGCCACCAATCGCCATTGTTCTGGGTGACCCTACCAGAAGTATTAATAATAGAGTGAAAAATAACCTCTTCCATAAAATAGCCATGGTCAGGTGCTGACGCCGGTTGCCCTTTGGCCCAGTTGACGTATGTAATGCCTCTGCCGTCTGTCCACACAAAGTGCATCTCCCAGTTGATGTCATTCATGCCAATCCAAAAGTCTTGATTGTAGTGGAGTAGCTGTGTTGTTAGGAATGCTACAAAGAAAAAAAATTATGAGATGATAATGGGGGAAAAAAGACAGAAGAATAAGTGTTTGGTAAAATAAAATATAAATTAAAATGGAGGTGATTTTACGCCACTGCACATCGGTCACCTTGCTCTTTTTCATTCAGGATAGAAACCAGATTTCCTCCCTGGTTGTGGCAGTATTTCCTTGCGTTCTGCCAGTTGTCATTGTCTTTGCCTGTGACTACTTTGTAGCACTGTGTCAAAAGGAGGAAGTTATAGTTTGATTTGGAATAACAACACACCAGTAATTTTCAATTAGAGAGAGAATTCCAAATCAATATGGGAGGAGGAACTTTTCTAGAAAAAGGACTTACAAGTCATGAATACATGTAATTAGATATTTATTTATTATTACCTTACTTTGGAAGGACAACCACTCTGGTGCACATCCTCCCGTAGGAACTGTGGTTGGGGCCATTGTTGTATTGATTGAATGGATGCTTCTTTTGCAAATGGAGGGTAATGCGAGGCCACAGTTAATATCATTCCAGAATCCTAAACAAGCAGAATTTATGAAAATTTAGAATTTTGAAATCATGAACTGAACAAACAAACTGAGCCTTGCATTAGACTGACCCATGCTCTTGTATATAGTGACGCAGTTTTCATCGTTGTTTGCAAAGTTAGGCTCGTTGTTCTCCCATGCAGTATACGTCACCGGAGTCCCATCTAGCCAGCTGTAAATACAATGAGGAAATGAATGACACCTCAATATTATGAGATTTCTGAATACATTTATCAATGATTTTTCCCGGCGCTTCTAATATCGTGCTCAAACATTGTACTTTGATTTACCTAAATGATTTATCCAGGTTCACTGTCAAGCCAATGTAGTACTGTCTTTCCGAGCCTCTAGATATCTATTTGAAAGACAAGATATCAAATACTTGGAAGTCAAACGTTTGCACACAGGATTTTTGAATGCTTGCACCATGGTGATACATTTTGATTACGCATTGGTTTTTCTTGCCTGTTTCCAAAGAAACCTCCTTTCACTTTCTCCTGTGATGATGGCAAGATCACCAAAGTTTTTCTTGCAATAGGCCCGGGCAGGTTCCATTGGCTGATTTTCATTGTTGATGTAATATTGTGTGTCATTATATATGATCCATCCATCCGTTGTAGTGTTATAGACTGTAAGGAGAAAAGAGCTGTTAGGGGTCATTTATGGCACATCCACAGTGCTGTTCTTTTGCCACTGCAATGATAAACAAAACTATCCAGAATTATTGGGTTTTATCTTCAGGAAACCAAAAACATTTCACATGCAGTCTCATGCAATCCATTTATTGTCAGTCTTGTATTATGAATCAACAAATTAGCATTGTGTTACTCATTGAATAACAGAAATTATTTTACTGTAATAAATAGCGCACACTGAAACCTACCTGTCTCCACAATTACAGGCTCAGGTTTGGGCTCTACACCTGAAAACACAAGAATCACAGTACACACACCCCCAAAAAAACAGGTAAATTCTTTAATCTAACAGAATATATTAGCAAGAACTTCTCTGTACGGACTGTTACTGTCAGTGTTACCTTTGCGTATCTGGCAGATCCAATTATTGTATTTCTCACAGTGTGCATCATTCCAATGTTGTCCGTAGTAATTATAGACCTCTGCACAATGTTCATTGTTATTGTGGTTGTTTGGTTCTCCATGGCCCCAGTTTTCATGGGCAAACTAAATCCAAAAAAAAATTTTTTTGGGGGGGGTGCATATAATTAAGACAGGGAAATCAAAATATATAGTAAAGCTTTGTGTGATTGTGAAGTCCCACTTACTGGCGATCCATCACTCCAGATAAAACCTTCATGGATGCCACGATAGTTGAGGCCAATCCAAGCTGGTTCATTTCTGCTCAATCTTTAGAAAATACAAGCATAGATTACCTGAAGGTTACCTTCATTTTCTTTAACATGAATTCTGATGTACAATACAGGGTATAAGTGCTTCCGAACATACGCCACATTTTGCAGGTCCTCCGAACTGTGAACGCTTATCAGGTTTCCTCCAATGGCCTGGCAGAAGTTATTGGATTCCTGCCAAGTCTTCTTGAGGCTCTTTTTGTTCCTGTAATGCTATTTGATTAATAAAAAGGTCAGTGTAATGTATTTCAAACACCACGACTTCCGCTGTTCAGTTTCTTCTCCTACTTTGAAGCAGACATTCCTTTTTGCGACTGGTCTCCAGCCGGATGCACAGCTCGGGGCCAGAGTGGTGGGCGCAACTGTTGTCACATGCACACCCTCAGCCGGTTTCTTGCAGATATATTTCTCTTTGTTGCGGCAGCTGATGACGTCCCAAAGCCCAGCAAAAATCCCAGTTGTCATTGCAACGCATCCCTGATGTCTGTCTTTTATTGAAAAAAAATTCAAACAGAAAAAAAAAATGTAATTAACTGAGTTGAAAGACATACTATTTAAAGTATTTAGAATGATCAAACACAGAACCAACAATTCTAATGATCCCTATGTATAACTATATTATCACTATAATCAGTATGTTTTATTTTTAGGAAAATGTGTTACTTAAAAGGGTCATATTATGCAAAATTCACTTTCTAATGGAAGAAAGTCAGTCATCTCTCTCCCTGACTTGTTTAAATTTGGAACCACAAGAGGAAGTACTTCCTTCTCTTCCCAAGATGGGCATGTGTGGGCGGAACCAGTCCAGCTCACACAGACACAACAGATTCTGAATGCAACTCATATGATCACATTTTCAAATCAATGAAAATCTAGGAAACACTGGATTTGGAGCAACAAACTTTGAATGCAACGTTTTTGGATCAACAAGATCCATGTAAAAGTGTTTAAAATCTGTATAACATCACTACTTTAACTCTAACATGCATCCATTGATATTCTCTACCACTCTAACCACAAATGTGTGTTTTTGGAATGTAGGGAATAAATCGCAGTACCTGAGAGTCAAAACACAACCCTTGCAGAAAGGCAGTTCCAACCTGAACCGGAAGTCAAACTTTCTTACTATAAAGCAAGTGTGGTAACAAGTGATGCCCCTGTACAGGCTTCTAACAGGTCTATACATTATGAAACATGGAATCATGTATCATAAATAAACCTTGAGGTCAAAATGTTTTCATTCTACATGTACTGTCCTTTCACCAAATGTACAAAAATATCTTTTGTTAAATAGCAAGGATATTCTTTGAACCCCAATCTCCTCTCCCATGAGCAGGAAGATGCTTATATCTCACTCCTTTGTGCACAATTATGTCTCTCAAGAAATCAATAAGTAAAAATGTACAATGTTTAGTGGTCAGATGATGCTTTGTCCTGTAAACTAAAGCCTTTTTGTTTCAGTGTCTATGGCATCCTTGGCCATATTTCATCTTGACGATACTCCACAGCAGTGCACAATCATATCAACAGCCTGTCCTCAGAAAAGTAAACATTGTGCTTTGTCGACTTTTCTTGAGGTATGTTTTTCAAGTTAAACATTTTTGTGACTTTATAGAATGGCTTGATTTCCAAATCTAATTTGTGGTTTTTACATGTCAAAACATTATTTCACCCTTTTGGAATTGAGGTTGCATCTTTTTCATTGTAGTCTCGAAAGGATGAATAGTGTCATTTTGTGTAGTTTACCTGGCATGCCTGCATTGAAATGAGTGAAGGTGACTTGTCTTCTTGTTGTCCACCTGAAAGTGCTTTTGTCATCTGTGTTGGAAAGACCTGTCCAGAAATACTTCTCAGGCCTCAAACCCACCAAACTAACCAGGAAAGCATTCTCATATCTGCAAGAAAAAGTATAGACTCAGAAAAGTGCAAAGCAACATTTATGAGATAATTCTTTCACAAAGCTCTGGTTTTCCTTATAAATGAATCTCTTTTTAAGCTATAATAACGCAAAAAAGCTTAATATAGTCACAGCAATCATCCCAAAAGCATACATTTGTTTTAAGTGTTCAAAAAAGCTGCTCATGGTATTTTTATGAAGTGGATTCTGCATGCAAACATTACATCAATATACCTGTCACCCACATCCACCAGACGAGCATTAGCCCTTGAGCATGCCTGCTTTGCTTCTTCAAACGTTTTAGTTTCCACTCCAGTGTTATAGCAGTATGAACCAAACCTAACAGAGCCCTGAAACATGAAGACACTGTGATATTAAGTAATATTCCTGCTTTGTTTTTAGAATAATATTCGTTGTCATAAAGCACCACTCACAATTGTACATCCTGGGTTGATGTCCTCCTGGATTCCTTCAGCTGGTTTGGTGGACCCTTTCTTCTTACAAATATAACCATACGTCTTCTCACACATGTGATCTGCCCACTTCCCATCCTGCATGGAAAACATAGTAATTATTAGAGCTGATGTTTAATGTCTTAACATTTTTGGTGGGTCCTTTTGCATTTGTTTCTCACAGTGATGGCTGTTACCTTTCCTCTGATGAGGACACAGTCTTCTTGGATGCTGGCGGCATGAGAGGGTTCAGCACTCAGCCACTGGGTGAACGTGACGTCTGAGTTATCGGACCATTCAAACAGCATCTGGCTCCGCTGATCATTCAGGCCGATCCAGAGGACATCAGTCGGCACTAAGGTTAGAAATACCCAGAGCAATGAGCAGTTTTGATCCTTTTTAATGTTTTTTTTTTGTTTGTTTTTTTACACTGGGTGCTTTACAATGACTTCTAACAGCTAATAAGCCAAGTTAAATTGATCCAAAATGCAACTTTTCATTTGTTGAGAAGATATAAAAACAGTATCAGTAATTCCATAACTGTTATAATACTGTGTACCATTATCAATACTTTGGTGGAGATTGTTTGGGATCATTGTAAACTTACAATATCCACATTGAGAGATAATGAAACTTTGTTCCTCTATATGGTGTATGCTGGCCAAATCTGCCTCCTCCTTGCGGCATGCAGCCAAAGCATCTTTCCACATCTTTTTGCTCCTCTCCAAGTAGTAACAGTTTCCTGCGTAAGGGATCCAATGATTGGGGCAGAAGCTGGGCTCTTTGCCTGTGAGCAGACATCAAAACAGCTGAGCTTTCATTCTTGTGTCACCTTGTTCTCTTCAGGTCATTTTTGAATAAAGATCCTACTTGGTGGTGGAGGCAGACTGGTTGAGTTTCCTCTCCGACAAATGTAGCCGAGTTTCTTAGAGCAGGCGCTGGTTTCCCATTTTGAAGCTTTGGCAGGATTCAGGGTCGCACAGGAGAGCCCAGGCTCTGATGAGGGATGACCTGTAGGAAATGCAGGTTGTAGTTTATTTTGCAAACTCAAAATAAGAAATAAATGAGTGGCTATTTAATTTACTTAAACTCTAAAAAAAAAACAAACACATCAAACAATACCAAATCCTCATCTACCTGGAGCCCAGTTCAAATATCTAAATGGGTTCCCATTGCTCCACTGCCATCCAGTCTCAGAAGTCAAGCTGTTCAGTCCAATCCAAACAGGGGACCCAAGATGATTTACTAACCCTGTTTCAAAACAAATATTTAGAAGCAACAGGTTTTAGACAATGTGAAAATAAATGAGTATGTGAGAGAGGGTTGCCATGTACCTGAGATGTATGACTGCTCATGGAGCTGCACGATGCTGAGGAGGTCTGCGCCCTGCTGCTGGCAGCTCTTCCTGGCTTGATGCCAGGTCAACACTGACTGCAAGTTCCTTTGGTATTGACCCCCTGTGACTGGATCAGTCTCCCAGCCAGTGGAAGCTAGATTATGGAAAAGACAAAAAAAACATTGCAATCATTGCACTTCTGGAAATTAGTTGTGAACGTAGTGTAAAGCAGGTTGAGTTAAACGTGTATGACAAATAAAGGTCAGCGTGTGTTCTAATACTGATTATCTCTGATTTCTGCTGTTTTCCTGCTCCAGAGTTAGAGCAGCGTCAGGGGAAAGATGTGCCCGTGGAAAGAGGAAAACAAGGACAAGGCTGTGTTGACAACTCATGACAGGAAGTGGTGCTGTTGTTCTACCAGTGGTGCAGAGTAAAGCGGGGTCAGAAACCAGACCTGTAAACACTGACCTCAGTAAAATGAAACAAGATAATCGAGGGGGTCGACAGCAGTAACGGTGAAAAGTCACACTGATGTCCAAAAGAGCAAACCGGTCATTTTGCGCTGTGACACTTACTCTTAGTTGGACAAAATCCCCACTTTTTGTCCTTGTCATAATCTCGGTCAGTGCCACACCACAGTTGTCCATCTGCGCGTCCGATCTTTGTACATTCAGAGTACCACTTATCTGCGTACTTGAAAGGAAACTGACAAGGTGCTCCAAAGGTATTACCTCCGAGGGTGAAAATCTCTGAGGAGATAGAGATCAATGATCTAAAGTCAGTAATTATTAATGCAAAGCAAATAAAAAATATCTTATGCCATCATTACTTCACTTATTAATACAACTCAATTTGCACACAAACACAAACTGCACATTGTCATCAGCTGGACTGTCATTGATTGTGACATGTAGGAGACAGTTGATCATTTTGCACAGCGCATTCACAAAGAATAATAATTCATGAAATGTGGAGTTTCAGCATTAAATTACAGCAATGTTAATTTGAACATCATGAGCATACAAAACACACCACTATCAAGCACCACAAACTTTAAACTATGAATTTATAAATATGTGCTGTTTATAGCAATTATTATTCATCAAGCTGGCTTCCTGGAAAATGATTGTTTTAAACATTTGCACAATCTCAGATCTGAAAAGTGGTCGTAACATCTTTTTGCAACTCGGAATTAGATTTGTTCAATATGAATTTTTTTCTCATTGATATCGCCAAAATCAACCATCATGTTTAAAGTTCCCCAAGGTATTCATATCAATTTAAGCAAGTCATAAACATGTGCAAACTACTATTGTTTCTGTCGCGTGACTCAACCTTTTGAGGCCGCCAGAGAATAGTTTTATGTTGTTTTTTTAACAATACACTCCAGTTATGGTATCATCACGGCTCCTGTGATTGTAGGAATTGCTACCTTGAAAGCCCTTTGAGCACAGGTCACCCTGAGTGCCATATATCCTCCAGCGACTCCAGGTTCCCGAGCCTTTGAAGATCATTATGTTCCTCTCATTGTTGTTTCCGTAGTTCAAGTGCAGGGTCTCGTCTTTCAGGCCAAAGAGGGTGTCGTTCTTGCACTGCCAGTGCTGTAGTTTACTATTCTCATCGCACTCGAAGAGGAGCACCTTCACCCAGTCCTTGATCTCTGTTGCACCCAAACACAGCTTGAGGGAGATACTGAGGATGCGGGACTCCGAAGCCCAACGGAACTGCTGCTCTTTGGCATGTGGATTGCAAGGAACCGCTGTGATGGAGGAGGCACTCTCCACCTTTATGCACTTGTTGTGTTCACTGTTGAAGATCAGGAACGTACCGCTGTCTGGAATAGAGCAGGAGAAGCTTTATGTTGACTGATTTTAAAACACTTCACAAACATTTTACTCACTGAAACAACAGTTGGATGTGTGGTACTTACCTATGTCAGCAGTGATGCAGAGGGCTTGCAGGAGGCAGATGACTACAGCAAAATGTGAACATGGTGACATTATCATTCCAGTGGTGGTTGCACTAAGTGGTGGACAAGGCTGCAGAAGGGTTTTCCAGTTGTGTAGTGGAGTGGTCCGATGTGCTCAAAGGTATGTGACATGGAGCAACAATGACACAGAGACACGGTGCCTTCCCCTCTTAATCACTCTGATGGACATCCTGTCACATGAGCCGTCACTGCAGGTCAAAGAACTGCAGCATCCATGAGCTTTCACTGACCTCTCGGCTGAGGAGAGGAAGGCAGGAAGTGGGAAACAATCTGATCACATTATTCAGCAAGAACATTTGTGAACCAACATTGTTAAGCTGTGAAAAACTAAAAGGTGTGGAAAGAGAAATTTGAATCGTTTTCAATGTATGTTGCGGTTTTTCCCCCCCAATATATGTTTTGATATATCAGTTTGTGTTTGACTCTGCACCTGTTTAAAGATCCAAGAGACCAGATGTTGACTTCTGCACCAAAGTGAATGAGGACTGAATGAAGTTTGCGGCGTTTTGCTGATGGTGTGGATTTCTTTGTGGGACAGTACCTCCCAAGAGGACTACCAGGCTTCGGGTGAGGAGTGCAGTGATGATACAAGTCAGTGGACGGAGAGGACAGGAGGAAATCCTGCTTCCTATTGGGGGAAAAGACTGTTGATGTGACTACTGAGGCTTAAAACTGCATGAATACCCAGTAATAACCCTCAGATCTGTTGATGTACAGCAAGATAAGTGAAGAGTTCTGACTTCTCGCATCCGTTTCAAATTAAAAAGCCTTCCAACATATGACCCAGACACATGTTGGGCTTTGACCTATTTCTGTTTGTCGAGGAATGACGGGAAACCTTGCCTCTTGGGGCCTGGAGTTCTATGTTGGACATTTACAGTAAAGGAGCGTGGAATGCTTCTGTCAGCTCATATTCTTATCAGTAAACACTAACTGCAGGGATTCATGGGTAAGACTTGGAACGGGAACTTTGTCAGATCTCTGTGAAGTTTCATAAAATGTAGAAACTCACAAACAGTGAAGAACATACAAACACTCCATATTTCATTCAGTGACATGATAATTATATTGACTATGTGCTCATCAGTTAACCATAGCCACTGTATAGTAATGTTATCATGTTAATGAACAGAATTGATCTCATCTTGTTCTAATATAATCAAGAGTCCACCGAGCTGAGGAGCAAAAATGGCCAGATGGCTCACAAAGCACAAGTCCCTGTTTGTATTTTTTTTTTTTTTTTTTTTTTGGTCAGTGACACTAAATGTGCAAAAGCTGATCATTATTGTAAAACAACTGATTATTATTATTATTATTAAGGCTGAAGCTGATACTATACCAGAGAGCACCACTCAACCCATTCCTCTGTATTGTCTCACCTTAAAACTATACAAAAGTCACACAAAATACAAAAATACTTTTCTTCTTGTCAAGTATATGCTTTCATTTATTGTCAGTCAAAAATGAATACAACTGTAAAAAAAAATACCCCCACCAACTCGTTAAAAAGTTTCAGTCAAAACTGTGAAAACTGCCTCATTTCAATCTACATGATAGTGCATCCACATTATTTATTCACATTCATGATGACTTAGAAACCCTGTTTGTGCATCAATTAGGCCTAACATGTGCATGGGAAATTACAGACATACATAATGAAACATACATGTTTTAAAGGAGCTTATTTAATAACACGACCAAAGCAAAACAAAGAAAAACCTAATCATTACAATAATTAATATATATTTTCACTGCACTTTATGATAGAAAAAAAAATCTGTGATCTCTTAAAAGGTAAAAATAACATTAAGTATTTAAATTAAGGTCATCATACATAACTCAACCGATTTATACATGATGTCCATTGCCGACAAGCTCCCTTTTGGCCTGTAATTGTTACCATCATTGATATCTAAAGTAATTATGTAGTGTGGATGCAAATTCACATTTCTATTAGGTTGCACCAGCTTTTATTACATTCGTCAAAAGTCAAAGGCTGAAGCCAAATGAAGCATGTGTCAGATTTTGATCAGTGGCTATGCTGTGGAAAAAGAGAAACCTTTTTAAGACTTCTGCTCATTTTCATCAAATATCTTACCTGTAAAAATGGGTGGATTTCAAATATCAAAT
Source organism: Blennius ocellaris (assembly GCF_963422515.1). Taxonomy (NCBI): domain Eukaryota; kingdom Metazoa; phylum Chordata; class Actinopteri; order Blenniiformes; family Blenniidae; genus Blennius; species Blennius ocellaris. The sequence continues at coordinate 17,288,520 of NC_137668.1, forward strand.
GTACGCAAATATACATGCACACTACTGAAGATTCTAGATTTGCCTGCTTTATATTTTTTGGTTAAACATTATTTCTATGATGTCAGGCATATTATGCATGGAATTTTAAATAGAAAAACATTACAGTTTTTGAAAGTAGAGGTTGTGTTTCATCTTGGCTTTTTTTTCCCTGAGTGCAGAAACAAATGCAAGTTTGTTCCAAAAGACACGTTTCGAACATAAAACTACATTACGTTTCTGTATTTCAGTATTAGGTTCACGTCGTGTTTGATTTTGTGATGCTCGCTGAATAAATGACTTCAAGATTTTTGTATTTTGTTGTAACGTGACTTTTCAAATTGGATGTATATAGGGCAGTTTTAAGGAGGTTGCAATATAACATATTTCTTTAAATGTTTTTTTGTTTTGTTTTAAGACATCAATTGGATTTAGGGTGAGCTTATAATGCCTGACCTTAAATAGTAATCTTTTCCATTAATTTAGTTTGGACAGGTAGAAGTCACCCTCCTACTGACATAAGAACCTGCTGCTTCTTTGTTAAAATAGTTTTTTGTAAAAGGAAACCTAATTCAGTTGCATCCCATTTTAATTGGCTAATATTTTTTTTACCGTTCTCACTTCCGAACACATCATTAAGTTCAAGCCTATTAAAAGCTGGTGCAACCACCTATGAATATACTACAATGCATTTCCTAGTGTTGTCAGGCTGTCCTTTGTTTGTCCTCGAGATTTTTGCTTCAGAAGAACATCCTCTCTGTATTGAAGATCCTCAGCTTGGTCATGAAGTTAAAATAGATGAAGGCCAAGCACACCAGCAGGTTCTTCATTAGGTAGAGGATGGGAGTGACAAAGCCAAAGAAGGCGATCAGGCCAACACGCACGAAGAAAAAGGGTAAATCCTGCAGGGCCACTCCCAGGGAGGACAGCAGTGGGCTGTGCGGCATGACCACCACACGCAAACAAGACAGGTAGCTGAAGATGTAGATGGGGAACACCCAGCCTGAGTAGTACACCAGAGGATGACCTGCCACCCTGACCATCTCCACCGTATCCATCCAGAACATGAAACTGTCCACAAACACATCGGCTCGGGCGTCGCTGGCACACAGGAATCTCAGAGGCCCCGTGTAGTCATAGGGAGATAGACGGTACGCTGTGGTGCTTGCTGATCGGGAGCTCATTCCAGAGATGCTGAATGGCCTCCTGGGGTTTCCCGGTACCCCCGGCACTATCCCGTTGGTCTCCGGTCGAGCTGCTGCTCCATTCTGGTTCCTGTCATTGTGCTGGTTTGCGCCCGGTTGCAGAGGGGTGGGTACAGCCTGCCCAGGCACTGCTGGCCCCGGGACAGTTGGAGTGATGGTGTTCGCAGGAGTGACCTGCTCCACATGTGTCAGGACAGTGGAGGGGATGTCTGCATCTCTTTCCATGTCGTTAGCTGAGGAAAGAAAAGCAAAGATGATAGACGACCAAATGAAACAAATAGAAAAAAAATTATAATAAACAAATAAATAGATAGATAGATAGATAGATAGATAGATAGATAGATAGATAGATAGATAGATAGATAGATAGATAGATAGATAGATAGATAGATAGATAGATAGATAGATAGATAGATAGATAGATAGATAGATAGATAGATAGATAGATAGATAGATAATATAAAACATTTTTATATGTAATTGGTGTTTGGCCAAAGGTGAGAGAGACAAAACCACTACTTCAACAGTTATCCATCTTCTATGTAATCATGGTCACAGCGCTAATGCCGAGTGACACAATCACACACTGTTACAAGTTCATGCCTACAGGCAATTCACAACCTCAATCAAACCCAGTTAAGCTCAACAAGCATGTCTTGTTGGAGGGAGGTCAAGTATTCAGACAAAAGCCACTTAGGTACAAGATGAACATATATATACATATATAGAAGCTACACACAGAAACGCCTTGAGCTGGGAAATGAAACGGGATCGTCCAGCAGAATCTGCTACTTGTTTTTGCTTATTAGATCCTTCAGTGTCAACATTTTTGAAATGTACACCTAATTGACTGAAGTAGAAGGGCAGATACTAGGTACTATAAATAGATATGTAAAAATAACTTGTTTACAATAATACTGAATCAACTTCTTTCTTGAAATAAAGGTTAAAGAGTACAGCTGATTCTGTTCTTTTGCTGAAAACTTACTTGAGTATGTCTTGTTAGTAATGCCAGGTATTACTGCATTGATCTTGATATTCACTATGGCTTTCTGTTTCACACTTTATGTCACATACATCATGTTCGAGAGAACTTTCCTTTAATATCTGTTGGTTCTGGTTACATTTTTATGTCAGTTTCATCTTTAAAGTCTGCCAAATATGAAAAGAACTTAATCCTCCTCTTTTCATGCTTTGCTGTGCCCTCATTTATGTTCAAGTCAGTGGGGATGTTATGACAGTATACAATGATACAACAGACACACAGAATGGATATTGGCGCTCAAATGCAGACTAAATTATTGTACAATAAATCCATTTAGCAATGTGGGTTTTAATCACAGCAGGTATTTGTTTGAAACGGTAGCAATAGTACAACGTTTCTGTAAAGTGAAATGCTCAAGTGATAAGTGCAGCAAAATTGTTCTCCATGTCCTTTGACCGCTGAAGGTGTGATTGAGTGAGTAGTCGATGAAAAAATCAGTATCTGCAGCACTCACCGAGTCATTTGCTACTTGAGTTGTGCTCACCTTGGCCAGTAAGTCTGCAGTGGCGTATCCTCTCCACCACGTCTATACAGATGAGTGAAAAGAGGACGAGTGACACAGGGAGCTCTGTGAACGCATCGTGTTTCATGTTGTTATTTATCTGAACCTGTGGGATGGACATTTCATATTAGTAGTTATTGTAATTATTCATTTCTGATCAGTACTATCAATTTACATCCGCAATAATGCACTGAGCAAGCTCCCATCACTTGCAGCTCTGGTATTTGCTGGAGTCAGGGCTTCGTGCCAACAGGACACAGAACATAGCAGACGAGCTGGTCATCTTAGCAGAATATATTGCTCTTATGTAAAAGACACCAGATAAGGAAGGGCCAAGAGGTCAGCATAGGCTTCAGAAAAGAGCCTGGGCTGCAGCAAGTGAGGAAGTGAAAATGTGCCTCATAGACAGATGATTTGACAAGGGCAACATGGACAGGAAGAGGAAAAAAGCTGCTTATCAGTAGCTTCTTATCCATAAAGCTGGATATTCCTCCCCCGAGAACTGAAAGGTTTCTCACAAATCATCACCTTTGTTCCACTCATAGTGGCCCCACACTGTGATTTTCACTCACCCGCAAGATATCTTAGTACCACTTGTTCCCTGCCACTTCTTTTGAAATAGAAACACAATCGCCCTCAAAATAACTACAAATGATCTACAAATACAGGCTGCTTCTTGTTACAAATATAGCAGCACTCAGGTTGGAATTGACAATCAGAGTAGAAATAAGCATCAAATGAGAAGCAAATCGTCTGAAAGTTGTACCTCAGAGCTGGCGATGAGGAAGGCAAAGCAGGGTAATGTGGACAGGATCACATATACCAGGGTCACAGGCCTCCTGATAGGAGCACAAAAAGAGGGAAGCGCAGAAAAGTTAGGGAGGAAGACAAGTGCAGATGCATGGACTTGTCAAGTCCTGGTATTTCCTGGCCAAGAGCTGCTCAAACCAGCCACTGATCTGTTCAGACTCAAAGGAACCGGTCAGGTGTCAGTCAGAGCTGTGCATGAATCCCAGAATCTGGAAACCCCTGCAATCAGGTCAAAGGCCGGAGACACTCACCACTTCTTCCTCCCAATGAGGAACTTCTTCTTTATGAAGACCATGTACTTCACGGGTACCCAGACCAGCAGGGCGGTGGAGGTGACATAAGCTATGGAGGAAGCCACGATCAACCAGTAGGCCGTGCTGCTATCTCCGGGGGGGTTTGCTGATGTTTTGACTGTGGCCACGATGACAGCGAACCTCTGCATGACGATGAAGAGTGGCACACACAAGCCTGCAAACTGCAGCACCTCACACAGAGCGAACTTCAGCGTCCTTCCAGAGCCCATCCTGTGGTTGTGTACACAAAAAAAAAAGGCAAAAGATGGGAGGGAGACAGGGGGGGGTTGTTGTCGCAGTGAGGCGACCCCTGTCCCTCTGAGGGCTGGTCCGGCCTCGGACTGCTGCATTGTCTGCCTCCACTAGCATTTTCCACACACCACAGCCCTGGCTCTCCGCTCACCCAATTGCTTACACTGCACTAGGCATTGTGTACTTCGATGTGACGGTGATGTGACTGGCCCTTTACTCTCTTTTTACACAGGATACAAACAAAGTTCATGTAACGTTGCGACCCGAAGGATGTGCATCTCCTACTTCAGCCTTCTGACGGGGTTAATCTGATTTACAGTTGACATTTCTAGCAGTATTATGAAGCGTACATCTGAATCATGTTGTCCACTTAAGGCTAGTTCACAATTCATCAAACAGAATTGATGTTGATGAATCCAAAAGCAAAATCACCATCTAAGAATCAATGGCTGTAAAGTCAGTGAACGTCCTATCATATCCATACGTCTCCATCTAGCGGCAAAAAGTGAGAACTACAACGCGAGAACCTGTATAGTGATGCAATAGGACAAATAGTTATCCAACCATCTTCGTCCAACTCAGAACACACGAGCCTGTCCCAGCAGACATTGGGGATAGTGCAACCTGGGGAAGTCTCCAGTCCATCAAACAGGAAGATACAGACAACTAGACACACTTACAGCAACGGGCGGTTGTATAGCCAGCAATTAACCTCAAACGCATGTTGGCTGTTTGGCCATAATGGAGAAAACCCACACTGGCACACAGAGAACATGCAAAGACATTTTCCAACTCATCATATTCACATGTTTGACTTGCATTCTGAAGATGACAGTGCTGTGTTTATTTCATTTTTTTCAACATTTTAAAGGCGTTAGGTGCTCTGAAGAGTTTGTTATCATCACTATTTAGTCTCTTTATGTCACAGCTCAGTGTATCCGCACTCGTGCACGCTGAGGATGGGGAGAAAATGTTGGCGATTTGTTTAATTTGGACTTGAAAAGAGCAGGACATTGTGCTGCTGCTGACCTCAGACACCTGAACACCTGATCATGTAACTGCATCAGGATTAAATGGTGTCAACTATATTTGGCGCTGTCTTTAGTTTACACTCATTTCTACACGGTGTCATTAGGAAAGCTAATTTTAGTTTCTGCATCAATGCAGTTTCTGAGGCAGTGACTTCATGAGAGGTGAACTGAGCCCGGCACAGACTGATACATGTGGTGTGTACGAGTTAAACGACGTTACACCTCATTGACGGTCCAGCAGCTGCTCTGAGCAGACTCTCTTCTTACAGAGGAGAGCTCCACAACCAGAGCACCGCAGGCTGGGGAGGTTTTGTAGGACTCATTACATCTCGTAGCAGCATGACATGTGTTTTGTATCTTAGGATACAATATTTTTGGGTCCAAAGTGGCAACCTTGCAGCACAAAAATGTAATGAATTAGTGCACACGTCGCACCTTTTTTTACACATTTCATTCAGTGCTGAGAATCCAAAAATAGCCTCACAAAATTTTATTTTCTCTGACTTTGTTTTTCATTCTAGTATGATAAAGTATTATCTGACAGCTTAACCTCCTGACTACTGGTAATTCAAATTTTTCCTCTGGTGGACATTAGTAAACCTGTCTATCTCCCACCCACTGTATCATACTGAAAGAAATCATATTGGTATCTACAGAGAACATTTAAGGCTTTTCAACGATACCAAAAATGTTTTCAGTATTCTAATTGCCTTGCAAATATTAGGGAATTAAGAAAAATGTGATTGGATATTTCTTTTTCTCCTGGTTGCATGAAAAATATGATTAGTTTATGACAGGTGGTTGTGTGGTGGTTCTAACTTTTGCCATACATTGAGTACCCCTGGTTTATTATCATTGAGTGTTACATTTTTTGGTTTTTCCATATACATGGGCTTTCTCCAAATAATACATTTTCCTTACATGGACCCAAAAACATGCATTTGAAGTTAATCGATGACACTAAAATGCCTTCCTTTGCTGCAGCCCTGTGACCCTGACTTGAATACAGAAGTATAAAACATGGACAAATAGAGTAAAAAAGAACAACAAACCCAGTATATTCATGTGGATTAGAGTGAAATGACTTAATTCTGGATTCCTCAGTAGAAGTGGTAACAAAAACAATGTTTTTGTCACTCAACAGCCGTGGTATGCAAATCATCTACTGGCCTCTTCTCACAGCCTCTTCAGATGCAGCAGCATCAATACAAAAAACAAATAAACAAACAAACAAAAAAAGTCCTTTTACTCCCTGTGCTAGAGCTCTGTGATCAGCTCCCACATAATCTCAATATCTCTCTTAATCGAGCTGAGGAAAGTTCAACTGTTAAATACAAACAAAACATTCCAGCAACATCTTTTGTTTTCAACCAAAACAAACTTTATTTCATTGTATGTATGTAGATTTTTTTTTTTTTAATAGAAATGTTTAACTTCCAAATCCCTCTTTAAATATCCACATTGCTGTGGTGGTGAGGAGAACGTGCACCTTTCTCTCACCTCAACATCAATGCTGATGCTGCAATTTGGCCACTGCAGGTGCCACTCAACAGCACTGTCTCTCCTGTCAAATCTCTGTAGTGTGCATGCAACTCAACTTCTAACCTGAGCATTGATTTACTTTGCTCAGACCATTGAGTATCTTCTCCACTAACTTTAATCCCTATCTTAAGCTAAATCTTAAAACGTCACCAGAACTGTTCCTTAATCATTCAGGACAAACAAGTCAGTTGATGCCATTTTGATACATCTGGATGACTCACGTTTCATCAATTCTGATTAAATAACTGTCTGGACAAGCCACTGGTCCCTTCAAGTGTATTCAATCCAAGGATGAGCCATTATCAGCAATGAATAAAGGCAGGACACGAACACTCACATATGATATTGGACAATGATCCTCAAGTGTTTATATACTAAAACGGGTGTCTTGAGGAGGGGGAACGTGTAGGAATAACTTGGCCCCTGAGGAGAAACAAGTTCACTGGATTTCACGTGCTTATCGCACTAGAAAGAGAGAGAAATGCAGAGCAGAGAGAGAGAGAGAGAGAGATGGATGGATGGATGACCCTGCTGCCTGCCCCCCTCCCTCCCAGCCCCAGCTGTCAGCTCCCTTCCTGACTTCCCCACCCTGCCCCCGGTGCCATGGCGTCCAGCGAGGAGGACGGCACGGTTGAGGAGAAGGAAAACAACAACAAGAAGAGAACGAAAAGCGCCCTCGCGACCGCATGGCTCACTTTCTACAACATCGCCATGACCGCCGGGTACGTGCGTAATTCCGCGCCCCCCCAGTCGCCTATTAATAAGAAAAAAAGCGCACAAGTTCGCCGCTCCCTTAAAAAACTGTAAGCGTGTGTTGCTGTTTATAGGACTGTGTGTCTCTGTGTCAAAGCCCAAAGTGCCTCGTTCAACTCGCTGCTTTCTGCGGCTCTTCGTCGCGCAGGAGTTGGAGAAAAGTCCGCCGGCCGGCGCGACGTCTCGAAACTGAAAAAAAGAGGATTTAAAGTGTTTTCGTTTTTAAGAGTGTTTGGAAATGAATGGATGGCGGTTGGGTAAATTGACAGGCTGGCGCTGCGTGCTGGCCGTGTCCAAATAGGGCTGACTGCGTGGTGTCAGCGTCGAGGCCACAGCGCGTCCCGCAGCCGCAGTGATAAGTATAGAAGGAGCGCACTGACACTGGAGCTCTGCGCTGCCGTCCGGACACCGATATGCTTCAATGGGCAGTTTTTTAAGAACAACGCCAGTTTTGCGAGGTGAAAACGGAGCATTGTGACAGTGTGGGACAGACACGTGACCATATGGGCTCCGAGTCTGAGTGGAGTCTTCGGATCAGCAGGAGCGACCGAACGCGCTTGTAGAGTTTGGCACAGTGCCTCTGCTGTCTGTCACCCCTTTATTTACAACCCGAGGAGGATAAATAGATTCTTATATAAGTTTAAAACCCGGATTCCTCTGTCCTGTCTGGTGAAAAACCTTTCATTCAATCAAAGCTTCTTATAAATCTAAACACTACCCAACAGGGAGTCACCATTTGTTGTGGTGGAGGAGAGATCAGCTGTGCTCACACAGTAAGTGAAACAATACGATATTGTAGAGGAGCACCTTTTTGCCTTTAATTGATGGCGTACACAAGGCATGCTGTTGCAGACTCTGGTCCAGTCTTTTTCAGTCTCTTTTTGGGGCATATCAGACTGCTATAACTCCTGTCCCTAAACGTCCCTGTAAAACTTAACTGGTTGACCTCAGAACTGCGGATGTAAAAGCATAGCCTAGTATTCCCACGTTTGGGAATACCCCAGTATTTGAAACATATCATAAATGTAAGTTAATTGTTCACCAATTCAAGCAAGGGGCTGAAACTCACCATGGATGAATACAAAATAATAATTTATTAAAAGACTACTTTGTGTCACTGGGATTTGAACACATTAAGAGTTTTTATTCCACAAGCACAAGCAGTTGTCAGACAACATATTCTAGCTATTGATTGTTAAAACAATTATAACACATTATTGCTTTGATTATGGTGTATTGTGTCACTTTAAGTGGATTTTTTCTATAGCTAAGTCAGATTTTCAGAGTGATAGTACAATTTAAATGATTTGGATCTTTCTTGAACTCATTATTACAACCCACACGTGTTAATCCACACTTCTTGTTTAATTGTTGAGGATTGTTTAGCTTGTAAACTAACAACACTGAACTGATTAAGACCTGTGTGTCAGCAGCAGCTATAATACTTCTTAAGGAATGAAAAGAAAAATGTATGTGCAAGATATTAAATAATACCTGTTGCTTGATGATGTATGTAAACTTGAGCCACAGCTTTATTTTACATACCTGAATCTAGACACAAATTCTATTTGTTTGTGTGTGAGTGTGTATTTTCGCAAACACTTTGCTTCACTTCAGTCGATGTACAGTCCCTGTTAACACCGAACATAATCAAATAAATTGACTGACACAAGGAGACTCCTGAGGCACAGAGATGATAAGTGGCCTAATACATTATATTTATTGAGAAATGGGCACCTCTTCTTCTGTATTACTGAGCTCTGGAACAGCTTAACATATAACTTATGTAACTTCCCTCCAAAAAAGTATAAAGAGATATAACCACAAAATAAAACAGCTCTGAGCAGTTCTCTAACATGTTGCACAAAAAGCAGAATAAACTAGTCTGTACTGTGTGAAGAATTGATTAACAGTAACACACATATAATGAGTCTTTTTGAATGATATATGAAGCACAATTTATTGGTGATGTTTCAATGTTCTATTGATAGAAATTGTCTTAGTAACATTGTCAGGTTTTGACCTAAAATCAACACTTTTTACATTATTGTATAATGTACATCATTAAAGACCATTCATTTGATTATCACAACATTTCCATCTTGGCCGCTCAAATATTAAGTCTCCAAAAGTCTGAAGGTGTTGAAGCCAGTATTAAACAGCTCTGTGAGATGGTTTTTATTGGCTGCTTTTCTAAGATGTTGTCAAGTTTGAAGAAAAGGGCAGTCAGAGGCTTTAGTGGTTTCCTGGTTTTTACTGTACTGGTAGCTCCTTTGTTCAAATGCAATAATAATGATAATAAAGTTTTCTGTTTTGTCTCCTGCCACATGACTATACAGAGGGTATTAGAACTTAAGGAGAATATAACTTTAAAGAAGGTTTACAGTATTCCAGCCCATTACTTGTGCCATTAATGTTACAATTTCAGGTATGTTGAGGAGCCTATAGTTGCCATAAGACTCACAAACAGCATTAAAAGCTTTTGTTTTTCTTGGTTACTATGGGAAATCTTGATTGTTACATTCAGATTCCCAGTAGATATGGACTCAATATAAATATATGTATATATGAAAATAAAAACACTTCAAATGAATTCTTAGCCACATGACCTATACATCAACCAAACCATAAATGCGAAATTTAATTTGCCCCCATGGATTTCCCTAAACTGTACTGTACATGCTGGATCTTTCTGTTGAAGTCAGGAATAAAGACTCTATGTGATGATGCATTTAATGTTGTTCCTTTGATTAAAATATTGTATTTTTCTAATCTGTATTTTGGCTTTGTTATTAGTCCCATTTGTTGCATTTCATGATTTTAACCAAGTTACTAACTTGTAGTGCAACATGTAAAGATCTCACTGAAAGGTTAATTGTTTTAAATGTATTAGCATTTAGGGATACAATCTGTTTATTTTCTATTGTGAATGAAGTTATACAGTCTTTTGATCCAGGTTCACAATGGTATGGATTATGTTGTATTTTCTACACATTAAATATAGTGGGCTCAACATCCATTTTTATTGTTGCGGTTTGTATTGTTATTGTTTGTATTATTACTGCTCATTCACTCTTTAATGTATGTACTCAAAATGGATGAAAAATTATAAATCCTGTTTGGCTTTTTGTGTGCCTGACTGTTCCTATAACATCAGGCTTGTATCTTATTCATTCCGTGTTGTTTCCTGCAGGTGGCTGGTTCTGGCCATGGCAATGATGCGCTTCTACATCCAGAAAGGCACACAGAAGGGTCTGTACAGGAGTATAGCAAGGACGCTCAAGTTTTTCCAGACCTTTGCATTAATTGAGGTAATAAATTATGTCACCATATCATTTTTTAAGTATGTTTCTTCTGAACAAGTTAGTGGAAAATTGACTAAATGCATTTTCTCTTTCCCATGGTTGATGCCTTACAGGTGGGACATTGTGCCATTGGTATGTGATCTTTAAGCTGATTTATGAAAAAGAAATGTATTTCCTACACTTTTAAGAGAGTGTTTTTGTAGATTTCTTTTTTCTCTTCATCTCTTTGCTGTAGGAATCGTGAGGACTTCTGTGATTGTAACTGGGGTTCAAGTGTGTTCTCGGATTTTCATGGTTTGGTTCATCACTAACAGCATCCGACAGGTAAAAATGAGCGCAACTGTGATACTGCTTGGATGTGAACATGAACAATGGTACCATCATTTCTTTACTTTCTTTTTCAACCAAACCATTATTTTCTCATATTTTCGCTGTCTTATTATTGCGTTTGTTGCATAAAATGTTGGTTCCTCACATTGACACACACAACAGATCACAGCAACTGTTTGAGAAGCACCTGCCAGGTTTAAATGCCTTATGCTATGTTTTTTCCCACCTTAAAATGAAGATCCAGAATGAAGAGAGTGTTATCCTATTCCTGGTTGTGTGGACGGTGACAGAGATTACCAGATATTCCTACTACACTTTTAACCTCCTCCACCACCTGCCATACTTCATCAAATGGGCCAGGTGGAGACGTTGTTTCATTACATTTGTGTCGGGTGTTGTGTTTTCTGCATGACTTGGTGTTTTTTTTTAACTCTGTGACTTGACTAAATTGAGACTAATTTTGCATCGGGATGGAGTGTAGCTGAGTGTGTGTTGAATATTGTGCAAGTAAGTAAGAGTAGAAGATGGCTATCTGATGAGGTTCTTGAACTCTAAACAAATTCTAGAACTCTCACAGATGGAATATTTTCAACACGTTCTGGAAATCTCACACATTCACAATCTCTTTACACCATGTAAACTCATACAATTCTAGAAGCTTCCATTTCAACATACCTATTTCCTCCTGTATTCTGTGAGTGGCATTCACTCATCAATAGGAGTTTGGAAAAAAAACAAGCAGAAATGTTTCTTGTCTGCTATTAGCACCTCAGTAGCCATTCTCCTCGTGGTTTTAAATTCTAACAGTATGGATGATACCAGTACAATGGTTTATACAGCTTATAATGTTGCCTAAAGAATATTATTTAAATCTATCAGCTTATACAATTGAGGCAGTTAATGAAACTTTCTCCGTCGTGGAGTGACATACGTGCTGCTTTCTACGATATGGACACTACTTATAACGTGTCGGCTTGCCCTCACCTGAAATCAGAGTCGCTGCAAGGAGCGTCGGCTGTACACACTGATAGCTGTCCAACACAGGCTTGGCACCTTGCCGCACAGACAGAACAACCTCTCTGCAGATTAGCAACGTTTACATATTGTATCAGCCTTTCTTGATTCGCTCAGCCATTTGTCAGGCTCCGGGCTTCAGTCTGCAAGTGAGGATTTAGATTTATTTTGCCACTCTTGTGCGCCATGTGATCCTGAAGGGTCTGTCTAGTCCTTTGCCAGCTATCCCTTTGTTCCTGGTTTTGATTCTTGCACACTGAATGGCAACTCTCCTCCCCTGCCCCCACCCTTCACCTCTTTCTTTAAGCACGGAGGAGACGCCAGGCCTCTAGAGAGGGGCTCATGTTCAGCTGCTCCTGTTTTTAAGACCATCTGTTTTGGTCATGGAATGTTCACCCAACATTTCTCTCACATCCGCTGAGACGCTCCCCCGAGCCTTTGCTGTGGTCTTGACTAAATAGAGGATCTCTGTAGTCCTGAGTCATCGCATAGCATGCTCCTCGAGAGCCCTGCTGTCACAAAAGAAAATATTCCATCTGACATTTTGCCGGAAGTTGTCTTTGTCTTTGTAGATTAGGTTTTTCTCAAGGTGGTTGAATCCTATGGCCAATTTGTGAACTTACTGTATCATTTATACATGTGCATCCATCACTATGAAAAAAACTTTCAAAAATCACAGTATGCTACTTGTGCTCTGGTTGAAAAGTAACAAACCCCCCCCCCAAAAAAAAAATAACAAAACAGCTGAGTTATTGCTTTTCCGATATGAAACATTGGTTTGGAAATGAACAGCCTTTGATTTTCATTTGATTGACCAGAATGCATTGCTTGTCAGTGCAGTAATCAATCATGTCGTGCAGCGTTTCACTCGTTGACGTTTTGTCTGAGGACTCGATTGCAGCTATAACTTGATCCTGTGGCTTTGCCCATCACAGTGCTGTGCCAAATCAAATCCTTTACCACTGGGGAATCCCGGCTCTCTATTCCAAGGCTCATGCCCTGCCCATCACCACTGCCGCAGCTGACTTGCGTCACTGGGTCACAATAATATGGATGTCTTCAGACAGTGAACAATAAAATCGCTTAAAAGTTGAAGCCAAAAATCAGTTAATTGAAAATCTGACTAACCTCAAAACCTGAACCTCATCTCCTTCTTTCCATAGCTCAAGTTATATAATTCTCTCGAAATTCCTACTTGTTGTTTTTTGCTTTACATTTACTAGAATTCATTAATCTCATGGAATTTGCTCGAAAGCAGCTTTTAAAATTGGCTTCTGGTTATTCGTGTGTTTGGGTTTGTCAGGTTTTGGGTTTGTATCCAGAAGTCAAACAAATGGCCTAATATACACACAGCACTCGTGATAATATTTCTTGAGGTTCTTGACATTTTGCGCACAGAATAGCAGTTTGGTCGCCAGCATTTAAGCCTCAGATGTCATGACTTCCCACAAACACCTTGGTGCATTGGCGTAATCAATAACACTTTATGAAACCACATGTGCTTTTGCTGCAGATGTGAACGCTGGGCATGTGAACAGCTGACATGAAAGTGACATGAGTGACTGAAGACAGATGACGAGCTAATGGAAAGTCATGAGAAATACGTTAAACCAAGCAGCTTACAGTATGAAACATATTAATCAAATCGGCACCATGTCTACACGTTTTAAGAATCCCCATTTTTGCTTTTAAACACTATTTGCTTCTGGAGAAGTTGCTGACTTTAGACTAACTGGTAATATAATGTTAATATTAATATAATACTATATTATTATATATATATAATACTAATTCACTTTTTCAGAAGGCCAGAAAGTTAAATTTTTGTCTTTGTTAATTTAATCTTGCATTGCACTGTTTTATGCATTTGTGCATGCAAGTGTGCTAACATCCTCGATAAGACCGTGCAGTCGCATTCCTGTATTTGTTGGCGATCTGAACAAAAGATCTGAAGATGGCTCACCTGCTCTCTCTCTCTCTCTCTCTCTCTCTCTCTCTCTCTCTCTGCTCTTGTCACAGATACAACCTCTTCATCGTCTTGTACCCGCTGGGAGTCGTCGGTGAGCTGTTCACCATTTACGCTGCTCTACCGTTTGTGCGCCGGTCTGGAATGTACTCCATGAGGCTTCCCAACAAGTATAACGTGTCGTTTGACTACTACTACTGCCTCATCATCATCATGCTGTCCTACATCCCACGTAAGGAGCATGGAGTATGTTGGATTATCTGACGATCCTAGTGCATCCTCTTACACATGACGCTTCAAACTGCAGTTTTAACTTAAAGCCGATTTTTCTGTTGCAATATGAGTTGCATGAATTTCTCCTAATTTCTCCTTTTTAAACTCAGCTTTTCTTTAGTCATGATTTCCTTGTAATGCTGGATGAAAAAATACATTAGTCTAATCAGACTTTCTTAGTGTTGTTTCAAAGCAGTGTCCACCCTGGGTGGGTCAAAAGCAATACCACGTAGAAACCCATGCAAGCACATTGTGAACATGCAACTACCCGCAGAAATTCCCCCCTTCTCGGCTAAACTCATGTCCCATTCAAGACGGTCAGCATTTACAACATACTGCTATTATGACAGTGTGTTGGTTTTTTCATTTGAGCGTTAGGTCAAGATAACTGAGTTCTCTTTCGTCCGCTCCGTTCCGCAGTATTCCCTCAGCTCTACTTCCACATGTTGCGGCAGAGGAGAAGGGTGCTTCACGGCGAGGTCATTGTGGAGAAGGACGACTAGACGAGACTGACCTCGTGCCTTCGTTTTGAGCCAGCCCGCCTCGTCACGTCGCCTCCCGTCCCTCCACCTCCACCTCATCCCGCAGCAGCGCCGGCCGTCACAGTTTTCTCTGCACCGGGACCCGAAGAGAGCCACCCAACCACTGATGAGAACCAAAACCCCTGTATCAATGATCAGAGATAACAGCCCCCCCACCCCATGGAGTAATGTTAACTGATCCAGAGAATTTCTTTGCAGGATGAATTCCCACCTGGACGGTAATATTGGAAACATGTTTACAGGAGTTAGAGACAAAAGCCCAAGTCCTTTATTCAGCCTTACAGAGTACTGTTACACTTGCAAGCATTGCAGCCTGAGCGAAACCAGCACTGAACCTAAACACTGCACCCCGAAGGAATTAAGAGGCAAATGTGAAAAAAAGGAAAGAAGGTTGTAGGTGGTGTCTCCCCACTCCATTGTCCAGCACAACAGATTCGACAGATTCGTCACATGAAAAAGTGTGACGGCAGGAAACCAGAGAGAATATTCATAGTTCCAACATACCTCAACAATAAATCCACATTTAGACAATGTGCTGCTTCTTTTGTGTATGTTTGTTTTACCTTTCATGTATATGATGCCAAATGAAATGAGCAATATTGATTGATTCACCCACTGTGTCACTTTGAGCAAGCAGAGGTCAAACTTAACATTTTGTCTGCCTGGCTCAGCTCCAGCATTCTTTCATGTTTGTTTTGATGTTTACAATGTCAAACTAAGTTACAAGAGTGCATCTTAAGCAAATTTGAAGTTTCACAGAAACTTTTCTCTAGACAGCCGTTCAAATCCTTGTGAGCACTCACAGTCTTCAGTCTTTTTTTTTTTTTTTTTGGTTTTGTTTTGTTTGTTAGTTTTGTAAGACCTTGGTGTCCGTATTGGTAAAAAAGTAGTTGGACTCCCTCCTACTGACAAAAGGTGCTATCATAAGATCATTTCAATCTTCTGTGCAGCTGAAGGAGTGACTGTAACTGGAGTTTGACCTAAAGCAGGAAAGCAGGATGTGAAATGACTTGAGAGGAAACGTTAGCCAATGAACTGCAAAGCCCGAGATTATTGAAAAATATCTGCATCTTTGCATCTGATCTGCGTGAGAGAGGAGATATTTAAAAAAGGCTATGTCCAAATAAAATGGACAAGACAATACAACAAGCAAAATGTGAAAATACCTTTTTTCTGTGCCAAATCAATAAACTCAATCAACAATGATACCAAGGAGTTTTGTGATGGACTTCACACTAGATACCTGTTTGTTTGTCTGCTGTAATTGTAGGAAAGAGTCAGTAAATACAAACACCCCATGGGTTTTACATATTTATTTATGAGTTCTTCCTTCATTTTGCATTTATTTAACAGGAACAACCTGAGTGCAGAGAATGGCACATTTTATATTCATAACATCCACAGATTTTTGAACTCAAAGGACATATTTAAGAGTAATAGTGAGAAATAAATTGCATATAGTGTAAAAAAAAAAACGTATGAACCTGAAAGTGAAACTGAGACACATTTCTATACTTTATTTATATTTATTCCTGTGTGTGTAAAATTAACATGGCATGAGGTTTGATGACAGTTTCTTTGGCACATCAGTGGCATTGTGGTTTTTTTGCACCTCATTTTGCACTTTTTATTCAGACAATTACACAAAAGCATTATTTTGAGTCCATTTGGCTTCATAGATTTTTATATTTTCCTACAAAACTTGCATAATGAAATATACATTCAGATATTCAGTTGTACATGGAGTACAGTTTTATAAAAACATTTTCATACATATAAAAATCAGTTGGTGTTTTGGTAATTTAAAAAAAAAAAAGAACCGATCTCCCTCCATTGTTTGCCCTGCTGTATTGCACTTGCTGGTGATGTGGGCTTCATACTGGAGGAGAACGGCGTCTCGCCAGCGTTGGGCAGACATTTGCTGCTGCAGCCCCGAGCTCCTTTCAAAACTGTCCCTTTGCTCTCTCCGTACGGACCGCCCCACGTGTCGCGTCAGTGGACCCGTGCCACATGGTTGAAGTCTAGCTGCTCAACTGTGCGCTTGCCATTATCATCACACCGCTATGATTCAGACGATCTCGCTGCAAAGAATACAACGTGGGAAAGTAGCCATGAAGTGAACACTGCGGTGAAAACATCCAGATGTGAACAGAGTGACACAAAAGTAGACTCACAGGTTTCCTTCTCACAGATGTAGCCAATGAGATCTCCACAGAAGAAATCGTTCCATAACCCTTCATGGATGAGACCAGCACAGTCTTCTCCAGTTCCATGGCCATGGCTCCAGTTGTCAGGCTGACCGGGCTTCCACTTTCTAAAATCAGACAACAGAGGGCAATCACATCACATTCACAGTGGCGAAACTTTAGTGCAGGATGAGCAACTCTTGACTGTTGTAGGAGCCAGAAGGAATTTGATCCTCACTATGAAAGGGCCAAATTGTGATTGAGCACATCCAGCAATAAGATTAATTGGAATTATGGCAGCTAATGTAATGAAAAGGACTAACTGTGTGCACATGCATTTGATGTGTTTGACCTTGAAATAAACCCATTATAGCTCAACTGTGCTTAAAATGACCATTAACTTAAAATGACCCCATAAAACACTAATTGACTTAATTTTTCGAACTAGCTCCCAGGCTGCAAAGTATGGGGATGGGATCCACAAGCCCCTCATGTCTACTGTACTGGAAGATGTAATAATCTATCTGTTTGTATTGCTGGGTTATGCTTAACTGTCAGTTATTTTACAGCAATGTAGGCCTTCATGTACCTAATGTTTATGAATGGACCGCTCCCATTGGATGATTCTGTAGAAATAATGTGTGAGTGAAACCTTAAGAAAGTGTTTTGTTTGTATGGGCAGCAGGACGGACACATGATGTGGAGTTCCATATGTAACCAGAAACTATTTGAAAGTTGAGAATATTGCAAGGAATCCACATGCTTACTTGATGCTGTTTCATGCAACCAAACACCTACATCTTTAACAATGATAAGTTTGAGGCCAATTTGTGGGATTATTGTTGGGAAAATAAAACACCCATTTCTGGAAGTTATTTTTCTGATATATTACTGACGTGAAACTGGGCTCAGTCCCATCCAGCCAGCGCCACGTGTTCTCCTCCACCATGTCGGTCAGCCCCATCCAGAAGTAACCCTTTCCAGAAATCTGCTTCTCCAGCCATTTCTGAGGTCACAAGAGTCACAGGAGGACACATAAGTTGCACTTTAAATACACAACACACCCAAAGATGCACTTCAAAGGATGAAAAGTACAATTTACCTGCTCCTCTTCATTGTTAATAATCAGTAATGAGGCAGAGGTGGATTCACAGGTTCTCTGTGCATCATCAAAGCTGTGCAGGTCTTTGGAGAAGAACAAGCATTTATCTTTGTAGTTCAGCCACTCCGGAGGACACCCTGCAACAAATCAAATCACTTCATTTACCACTCGAAGACATTATAATCAAGGTTTGCTTGAAATGTAATTGGAGCCAAGAGTCAATTATCAAATGTATCTCTTTATCAAAAATGGTTGGGTTTTTTGGGGGTTAAAATAAACGTATTAGTTGCCAACAATAGCTTCATAGTAACACTGGTTTAAAAGTGTTATTGATCTCAGTGGTTAAAAAAAAAAAAAAAAAAACTGCATTGGCTATTGCAATTACATGAGAAACAAAAAGGTAATAAAAGCCAAGTTTACGCGTGTGTGATCCCTTGAACCAGATAATACAGAGAGGCTCTTTTTGCATTTTGACTAAATGATGCAAACGGATGCTAAACTGATTGCTTTTATGTAATTTATTATGTGATAGACCTTTCAAAATACCCAAGGCAATGATGTGTAGCCAAATGCTCTCATGGGATCAATGTACAGTGACAGAAGTTTTACAAAAAGTAACTTTTAACACGTATGTTGGGGCACAAGAAAACAGCAGTCTCTGAGACACATCAACAATTGCATATAGAAAAAGATAATGGCTGGTTATAGCCTGTGTTTGGTTGGTTCAGGAGTCTTTGATCTCGTACCTGAGGCCCACAGAGTTGGAGACACTGCCTCATCCTGTAAAGACACAGGTCCAAAAGGATCTTCGCCCTCTAGCTGAACTGGTTGTCCAGCTGGTCCTGGTGGTCCTGCTGGTCCTGGAGGCCCTACTGGTCCTGGCAGCCCCCTTGGTCCTTGCTCTCCAGCTGGTCCAATTGGGCCACGAATTCCCGAAGGACCCTGAGCCCCCTGAGGACCAGGTTGTCCGTCTCTTCCGGGAAGGCCATTAGTGCCTGGCTCTCCTCTATCTCCAGGGGCCCCAGCCCGGCCTCCTGACCCCCGAATGCCCTTGACTCCGGGAATACCAGGTGCGCCTCGTGGGCCCTTAATCCCTGGTAGACCTGAAGGTCCTTGTTTGCCAGGCACTCCTTTAAGTCCTCTAACTCCCACTTGTCCTACCGGTCCCATGTCTCCCTTTTGACCTGTCAACCCAGCTGGTCCTGTAGATCCTCTTTCTCCTTTTTCGCCTCGGGGACCAGGGGGACCTGAAATGAAAAACAAATGTGTGTAAAAAGAACAGTCAGAAAGGAAATCTAATTTAAACTACTCGATGGAGCTTTTGGAAAACAACAATTTACTGGTTCTTCTTCTTTTTTTCACTTGGCTCTTGGCAGAAGAGGTCTACCTAAACTTCCAAATCCCCCTTTTTTTGTATAACACTCTATAGCCACACATCTCTCACCTTTTAAAATGGTGAAGTTGGTTATAAGTTGTGAATGCTTGGTGTCCACTAGCTTCATTTCCTCCATGACCATCGAGAGGTCGGTGACCTCTTTGTCCAGACGTGCGGCCAGCTCCTCCTGCTGGGATCTCAGAGTGGCAGCGTCTGAAGTCATGTCCGTCATGCTGCTGTTGAGGCTTACCAAGAAGTCTGAGTGACGTCCGACTGTCTCGGAACACGTGCGTAAATCATTCAGGTTGAGGTTGATGGATCCCAGAAGCTGCGTGGAGAAGCTGATGTTGCCGGTCACACGGTCCACACCCTGTTCGTACTCATCCAGTCGTACTTCTAACCTATCAAAGTTTGCAGATGTGAGGTTCCCAAAGTCCCTCTGCCAGTCCATGATCTCCCTCAGGGTTTGGTCATGACTGTCCGTAAGGCCGCTGGTGTTTTGGAGTTGGCTGGTCATATAAGTAAGCTGCGACCCGACATCCCCCAGGCTGTCATTGTTGGCTTTAGCTAGAACCGAGACATTACTGGCTATGACGTGCAGGTTCTCCACTTTCCCACGAAGCCACTCAGTATCAGAACGCGTCTGTCGGGAAGTTTGCTCAATACTCTGGAAGTCGTTGCGCATTTTCTGTATAGCCTGGCTGGTGTCATCCACAGAGCGCTGCAGTGCAGCAATGAAGCCTCTCTGCTGGGCCTGAGTGAGATTAAGGCTGCTGATGCCGAGCAGTGCCTGGTTTTGGAATTTTGCCTGCTGTTGGAGTTCTCGCTGCAGCCTGGTCGTGTCTTCCTGTAGGCCTTCGATAATGCTGCCATAAGACTGCAGGGTGCTATTTACAATACGTAAGCTGGCCGTGTTGCTGGTCAGCAGCACCTGAATGGAACCCTGGCTGCTCTGCAGGTCCGAGCCAAAGTGTTGCAGCTGATTGAGCTTAACTTGATGGCTGTGGCTGCGTTCTTCCAACACCGACAGCTGCCGCTGAAGAGTCCAGATGTTGTTCTTAAAGGCCTGGATGTCTGTCGTGGTATTTCCAGACTTCTCCCCAGACTGATCACCTGAAAAGAAAACTAAATACAGTAAATCCCACAAATATTCCAACAGTTGTTTCTTCAACATGAGCCCACACACGTACCTAGCTGTTTCAAATCCGTCTCAAAAGCCGTTATCTTTCCTCCATATTTTTCGATGTCTTCAGACACATTGTCAACCTTTTGCACCACTGGAAAGAAACAAGTAAAGTAGAACAAAGGTTAGTGTCAGAAGCGCTGTCCAAACAGGGATGAGTGAACTGTCTGCAAACACAGATGTAATATATAACAAAGGATCAGAGGGGGAACCAAAGCCAGTCACCAACTGATACTATGAGAGATTCATCCGTATGTCTTGTAGGCATGTAATAACAGTGGACTCAATTAACGTAATCTCATGGGTTAGGTAAGAATTAGTCTGTGACACAGGCAGAGTGATGTAGAAAAATAGGAATTTTGAGCAGTAGCGCATCTGCTTTGAGTTGAGATGCAAGGTAAGAGCTGGAGGGAGGAAGAAATGCTTCAGAAAAGATGGAGTGGGTGGCCAATGACAGAGACTGACAGTGGAGGTGCACGGGAGGACACAGGCGATGGCCGGGGGAACAGGAAGTGACCTGGGGGGGGGTCTGCAGTAAACAGGAGGATCAAAGGCGACCCAGTGGAGACAGACACTGTGGCAGCGAGGCTCTTCACGCCCCCACAGGCGACACCGGCGTTCATTTCCTTTGGTATGTGTCTGGGATTCCTGGGAAGCAGCCCACTCCAACCACCAGCCTCGCCAGGGGGATGCATCTTATAGCTGAGAACAGCGTGGGCTCCTCTGCTGGGAAGCTGCATATCAGCAGTTTACTCCAGCAGTTTAAAAAAAACTGAGAGACTTTCACTTCTACCAAAAAAGACTAGTGGAATTGCTATAAATCCATCCATCGTTCAAAATGAGGACACAGACTGAACGGTATTAATGTTGGCCTGAAGTGCAATTTTATTTAATTTTGTGTGTTTCAAGAGAAATTATTTCATCTCTTACTGAAAGTTTGATGAAGTCACCACTGAAGCCAGTGCAAAGTTCTATATATTACGCTGTGGTACCATCATACACAGATTTACAACTATGTAGTAAACAAAGCACTGCAACTGAAACTTTGTCAAAAGGTATAGTGGATATATACATGAAAATTGCATCCACTCAGGCATGCAAATCACAAAGCCAGCAGCAGTCAATGAGTTTAGCTCAATATAAGGAAGGAAAGCCCTGCTAATAATCCCACACATACTGTAACACTCAACATAATTATTGAGAGCACTGTTTGCAGACCTGGACAAACCTGGGAGGGAGTTATAAACTGGCATTGATGTTAAACAAATATAACCTTACCTTTAGCTTTATATTAACATATCAGTCATATGAGTGGCTAGGAATAAAATATTTTCCTCTGTTAACCAAGGTCCATCAAAAGTAAATACATTAAAGCCATACAAAGCCCTAAAGTAAAAGGATAATTTCGATGACATGTGCACCACGCAACGATCTGCCAAACGTGTACATTTCATTCAGAACCTGGAAACAGAAAATTGTTCACGAAGAGGATCGCTGCATCACTCTGCAGTAAAACTAACTACAAAACACAGGCTGAAATTGCAACAACAACAACAAAACTACAGAGGAAAGCATTATTTCTGCTCATGTGTCTAAACTGTTGGAGGAATGGTGCTGGTTTCTACCTAATTTGAACTTTTTCCAGATTTTGTGGGGGTGGTGACTGGAAGTGTGGATCAACACTGGCCAGACTCTCTTATAAAATCTTACAGATAGAATTATTAACAAGAGAAAACTTGTTTTTTAATACAAAATGCTATTATTCCTACATAGCATAGGCCAAGGCAATAAAGGCTTAACGTCTGAGTATGTTCAAACACCAATTTCCATTCACTGAGTGTTTAGTTTAATAACTTATGAGTGCTGCTGGCAGATATTGTCAACCACATCAATGCAACAAAGGCCACTCCTAACCTATTTAGCAGCAGTCAATAAAGTCCCACAGCAGAACAGATGTAATCAGGCAAGTCACCCCAACTACATCCCACTGTAACAGGAAAATAGCAAAGATATGCAAACAAATTCAATATACATCTTTGTTGAGCTTCACATGGCAGATATTAATTTATCTTTCAGCATAATTGTATTTTTTTCTTGAGAAAACCTTCTAAGATTCTGCATGGAGTTGCAGCCTAAAGGTGGAAATCAGGTCTTGGAAATAGTTAATTAAGAAAAGCATAGTGATTGTCATTTATTTGAGACATGTAGACCTTGTTTTAAATAAATAGGTTGCCTGTAAATACGTTGTTGTATTGTATGTCTATTATATTGTAATTATTGATATTTTATATTATGGCTTCATGTGAATATGTGCAACTATACCTAGAATATTATATTACGTTACATTATAGTGTATTTGTGTAAGTGTCCAATACCAATTTACTATTTAATATGTACCTGCATCCTCCAAAACCTGTTTGACTGCCTACAATGATTCATTTGGTTACGCCCTTCAATAGTGGTCAAAACAGCATGTCATTACAAATTGCATGGTAGACTTAGATAGACGTTTGCAACAGATGCTGTTCCTGCTGCAACAGGGATTCAAACCTGGGTTCCCTGTACTCAAGGTTAAAAATTTAACTCAAAATACCACCAGGAGGCACTAAAAACTACAACAAGGAATTATGCTAAACCTGTATTGTTTATTTTAAGTATTAACTTGATGTTGTGTGTTTTACAACTTGACAAAAGAAAATGACAATGCCACAGATAGGTGGAGCATTGTCCCTTTCTTTAGGGAAAATGAAAAAGACACGAATCTTCTGAACCCAGTGAGTGTCCTCATATTGCTTTAGGTCATGCCAATCAAAAAACAAGCTGCAGGAGGTCGCTGAATCCCAGTTATACTTCTGGGGTTTTGCTGCACCAAAACAAAAGGGAGCACATGGAGGACATTTCTGTGGGTCAGCAATTGAGGACAGAGAGACAAGCACACATGTTAAGTGCATAGAGCAGTGTGGATCTCACTGCATGACCATCTGGTGCAGAGGTCTGTTTAGGAGCTGTGGTTCCCCTGACAGAGCAGCGCTTCAGTGCCAGTAAAAAGCCCAATTTCAGTGGGTTCTGCTGGAGTTGCACCGAGTTCACTTGCTGCTCATCTGGGATCAATTAGGCCAGGATGAAAACATGCAGCATGGAACAAGACGGGTCGACTTAACCGAACGAGAGCGAGGGGACATCGTTCTTCCTGCACCCGACGCACTGATAACCACCCCCCCACCCCCCCAAAACATACTACCTTCATGTCATTTTCACCAAATGAAAACAAAGAGGGGACATAACCGAGTCACATATGGGAATGTTTAACACAATTATGGTAGGAACATTCAGAGTTCAATTCTCCGAAAGACGGCGGGCTGGGTTCCCAAGCTGGAAAAAATGAGGAAAGGCCAACCAGGAAGTTCAGCTCCACAAAGCCTGAAGAACTTCGGCAGAGGTGTGAGCTTTGGGGCATTGGTAATACAAAGGAAGAGGAGGTTTATGGGGTGGAAACGGAGGGGCTGAAGCACAGAAAAGAGGGGGGCAGACAGTCAGAAGTTTAAACCTAAAGGGTCTGTTCACTCAATTGACAGTATAAAATTGTTGCAGTCTTCATATAAGAGAGGTGCTACATATTGGGCAGACAAACATGGATTTAATAAGCAAGACGACAGTATTTGAGCTATCTTGCTCGGCTTTAGGGAGCAAACATCTGAAATCTGAGAGACATCTCAAAACGTGGGCAAGCAAACACTGCATGACTGCAGCGTAATTGTGTTAAAGGAATTGTTTGCAGTAAATAGTCTGACTTTCTGACATTCACTTCTATGTCTCTATCTGAGACTAAAACTGCTGATTTGACTTGGAGGTGTAGCGGAACATATGTCAAAGTTTCCATTACTGATTTACTGCCATTAAATAATGACCACAAGGCTTTGCCAAAAATCATTCATGTCATGCTCGGGCACGCTAAAGGCCACCAAGGGGACAGAGAGATCTTATTTCTTGGCTACACAAAGAACAACCTAATGATGTGTTTGGATAGCAGCTCTTTCAACACAGTGTAAATGAGTGATCTGAACATTTTAGGAGAGAAAGAGGTGCGAGGTCCCTGCGACAGCAGAGAGCTCAACGGAAAGTAACCTCATCTCACCTTTGTATCCAAGCACGGCCACAGCGATGGTGAGGAGGGTGCACAGCACGTAGAGCAGAGCTATGGAGGTCTTCAGCGCCCAGTCATTCTTGCACTTGGTGCACTGGGAGCCTTCCTGGATCGCTGTGTGAAAAAACAAAGAACAGGACTCAATGCATTGTGCCGCAGCTTTTCTGAAGCAGACGTGTGGGCAGGGGTTGGTTACTTCGGGGCTCCGGGACTTCCACATCTGGACAAACAACCCTGTAGTCTACATTAAAAGAGTCCAGCAGTTCCCTCAGGGCCCGGGTGGTTGAACGGGTAGGGGACACAAAAACAATCCCCCCTGCTGACTTGTTTACACTTAAGGACCTTCTTGTTTTCCTGAACTCAGTCTTCACTCAGCCAAGTTGCAGAGCAAAGTGTGTCTGCTCCTATTGTGTAACAGAAAACATTGTGTGCAAATCTTTCACCTGTTTTCCTTCAGTTTCAGAATCAAATTTAACGAAAGACCCTTTGCTGGTGGGTACACTTGTTGATTATTCTTTTTTTTTTGTGGATAGTTTTCATGACAGATGAGTGGCAAGGCCCACAGTCCTGCCGGGAACACAGCTGCGTTTCATTTTCAATACAGGAAGTGTGTGTGCACGTGTGGCTGTGTGTGTGTGTGTGTGTGTGTGTGTGTGTGTGTGTGTGTGTGTGTGTGTGTGTGTGCACGCGCAGAGGGGTTCTAACGCTCATGCACACAAAAAGAAAATCTCCTTACATATGCAAGAAAGTAGTCATCCGGCATGGAAACACAACGCCGGACACAATCATGTGAACAGAAGCCAGTCAGTTACCATCATGCATCAACCTGAGAGCTATAACAACCACTTGCTGCCAAAGGCTTCACCACACATCTCGTTTCAAGTGTGTTTTATATGATGACGTAATGCTTAAACCAACACCAAATGCAGTGCTGATTGGCTCGTCAGCGTCCCGCTGGGCCTTCAGATGCCAAAGTTAACAACATGATTTGCTCTTACAGGTGTGAAGGGATTGTTAATGATCATTGAGAGCTTAACAGCAGGTCCAGCTGGGGGGGGGGGGGGGGGGATTTACCGTAAAGGAGGTTGACGAGTCCAGCTGAAAAACAGGCGGTTTCTACCATGACTCCTCCTGTGTTAGAGAACCGTCAACTCATGGAAATAAGGTCTGAGTTTATTCCAAGCTGGGATTTTCTGTCTCAGATTTGTACCTCCTCAGAATATAAAGTATCTCAATAAACATGTGATTAGAATTGGTGTCTGCTTTAATGCAGAGGAGACAAATGTGTCTGAAAAATAAAATAAATCCCATCCATAACAAATAGAAGAGAAAAGACGTCAGGATGTTCAATAGAAATTTTGTGTGTCACTGTGTTGGTCTCTTTAGGGTGCATCTTCTCAGCAACCATTCTTGAAATTCTCAAAATTCATGGAGGTGTCAATAGACAAGGTATGAGGTATTCAAAAATGGATCACAATGATTTGCTGAACAGCTTTCTTTGCTGTTGTTCTTCATCAACAGCTTTCTTCAATCTTGCAGCGTCTTAATGCTTCTTCCACACATACATTCACCAGATTTTACGTCTTCTTTCTTGACTGAGAGCAAAAAGGTTCAAGCGAACAGATCTGTTCCTTGCACAAATAAAGTTTTACACATTTTAGAGGACATAATCTAATTTGACCTATTGTGAACCATTTATGGGGCAATATCTTGGTCAGTTTTACACTTTTCCTCAGACTTGTTTACATCAAAGTGGCGTTTAGTTGATTAAGTCTTAAAAGTTAAAAAAAAAAAAAAGATCAGCTTGATTAGGATAAAACTGATGTTAGTACAGTTTTAACTATTTTTGACTGCCAACACAAATGACACCATCACATCTCATCATTGTTTCAAAGCACAGTATCTTTCGTCAAAAGAGTAATTTCTTGTCCACAATTGGACCGTCAAGTGGAAGTGGACGCTGCTCAGAGTGACCTCAGCTTGTAAAGTGTCAACATGCGGCTCATAGTCACATACAGCTCACATAAAGAGCTTTAATTGGGTCTTTAAGGCATATTAACAAGTATTTATACGTGAGACATCGTTCCTTCATCAGAGAGTGACTCGTGCAGCTGTGTGCCATCACAAGTTACTAAAGTCTTCCCTCACCACTCGTTCAACTCCAAGCAGAGAAGTGCACTCCGGGAATCCAGCCACGATAAATGATTGCTTTTTTGAATCATTGAAGAGTCAGCTCATGCGTGCTTGCACAATAAAGGAAACACATGAGCTTGACGTAATCAAATCGCTGCAGCTCAGATTTTCTCTTGGAATCCAAGCACGAGGACCGGGTTTATAAATCCACTGCGCTGAAATGATACCAAAACAATTTGTATTAAAGATATAAACTTGCACAGGGACATATTTTTCTCTATTTTGCTGTACATTTGAGTGACGATTCTCCGATGCCGTGCTCAGGGTAAGTGTAGAGTTTGGAGCTGGCTGTCAACTGACAAACACAAAACAAGTTCCTGATATCCCAGCAAGAGAAAGATTTCACTTCAGGCACAAAGACTAAACAGCAGGTCAGCAAAATCCGATTGTTGCCTCGGGTGAACTTCTGAAACACACAGAAAAATCTGAAACCCTGTTCCCCATTAGTGGACAAACAACAGAACGCTTGGTGGATCGCTGTAGCTTGAATGGTAAAAGGATCTTTTTAACTTCTCAACTGAGGAATAAGTTATTCCAACAGACAGCGCTCTCACGCTGTCAACGCTTCAGCATTCTGGTAAAACTGGGGGATACAATAGATTTTGCAGAAATAGTTTTGGACACATCAAGGAAAACTAGAATGACAAAGTTTCCAGAATCCTGTGCAGATGTGGGAGAATAACTAATGTTTTATCTCCAGCAAAGTTAGATGTTAGGCAGAGAGAATCCATGGCTTTTCTTAGTGAATCGAGCTCTAAGACTCATCATCTGGTCTAACTTGTGTCATGACTGTCTCATGTTGTGGCCTGTGAGTGATTCTTGTCATATTAATGTCATTCTAAACAAATGTACAAATATGACAGATTTTGTGCTTGGATATGTAGAAAAAAGACAAATAGCCACAATGGATTGTCATTTTCTCTTAATAAGAAAGCACAGATGTATAAATGCATGGGTAAAATATGCTGAGGTAAGTAGCATTTAATGATAAATCTGAATGTGAATTCATGTTTAATACTCATGCGGATAAAGAAAAAAGAAGAAAGTTTTCCAATAAATATTCCAAATAATATTTAAAAAATAAAGGAGTGAGTGGAAAAACATATGCAAACATTAAACTAGTTGTTCGCAGTTTGCCGTGAGAGACTGGTTTTCCTTCAGTTTGGCCGCTCATCATTTAGGCAGACACTGATTCGTCATCTTTCCCTTTTGCCTACGGAGCCTGTCAGATCATATCGACCGCTAACACAAAAACAACCCAGTCTCGGACGCTGGAACCACAGACTGACAACATTTTTACTGCTCATAGCCAAATATAAATGATATTCCAATACAAAGGGCTTTTCCACAAGAACAACAAGATACCAGTGGGTTTTTAAATGTAAATGGGTCTCCTTTGTAATTGTATGCTCTGCTTCAACAGTCTGCCATTGTTTTGTTTTGTTTTTTAAATAACCTTATTTGTTGTAAAGAGGTCTCAGCAATGCACACCTTGGTGATAATAAAGTGTATTCAAGCCTTTATCTTTCACCAACCTCATTCCCTGAAACAAAGGGCTCCACAAACATGGCCCCTGGAATACCAAAATAATATCCATGAGGCCACGATGACGCCCAGCTCATACACAGGCCCTGTTCACTGAGTGGCCGTGTTTATTTACTGTAAATGTGCAGTAGAAACACTATAGTAACGGATGAAAACAAAACTGTGAGCTGAGGTCACACAAACTGTGATTTGGCTCAAGGCATTGCCTAACACTTGGGCCTTTCCAGGAACCGAAGCACACAACTTCTCCAAGAGGGCAATCACAAAGTTATACCCACCGCAACTGCAGAGAGCAGTAAGTTTAACATGAAGTCTTCAAGTCCTTTTTACACATTCACCCATAGGTGTGTTGGTGAAAAACTGAATTGTGGCCATGCATACTGTGCATGGGTACTGGGTACAGTTGATACTGGGTGATATGATGATGTTGCTGCTGTCACAAATCAAATTAAAGCCTAAAAGCCCTATGGTTTATAAAAGGGAAGAAGATTTAAACTTGAATTATGATCTTTAAAAAGTAAAAACATGTGCACCATTTCATTTTAAATCATTATTCATTTTGCAAATGCTACTGGACGTCTAATGCTTTATGGTAAACTATTAGCTCAGAGACCTGACCTCTATCCAGACACATGTTTATATAAGATATGTCGCAACCAAGACCATTCAAGCATGAGTGACTAAAATAATAGCCCACTATACAGGACTACATAGATAAGTCCAATAAAAACAAACATTACTTTCATAATAATAAATTATTTCTCAGCTACATCCACACAATGAAGCTTAAAGGGCTATTATAAAGTCAGATTTGACTGCGAAGGCCAAAACTGTACATGTTGTTGTTTATAAATAGCTGCCATAGTTCCAGACATCTGTCATTCATTATTGAAACAGAAAAAAAGATGCTTTACAGGATCTCTATCTTAATACACTGTAATCCAAGCCAAGTTGTTTTACAGTCAGGGGGGAGATGATCACCCAGTGAATGAGTCATACAGAGCTCAGTCAGCAATGAGAGGTGGCCTGTTTTAAGTCCTGCCCTGCAGTGTGCGTCTGGCGTGTATGCGTAGCTGCACACGTGCATTTTTGGACATAAATCAATCGTTTTCAAGTACTCAGACTTCTGAGTCTGTGTCAATCAAGATGTTTCTCTAAAATCAAAGCTGTGCTGTTTGTGATGTTTTAAGTTACCTGTCTCTACCAATGTCCTTCTGCAGCAAAATATCCTCGAGGCTTTTAAGTCTGACCCTGTGCCATGTATCCTTAGAACTTGGATGTTGAAAATGGATGGTGAACAAGATTTTCCAGTAAAGAAAAAAGCTATTTGGATATCTTTATGCAAAAGTCTGGAACCTCCTAACAAATAAAGCCGTCACTTACAGCTCTTGTAAATGGCCCTGTTGAGCAAAGGGGACGGGTTGTGCATCCATGCTGAACACTTTCTACTGGCAATACACACATTTCACTTGCAGTGGAGGTCCTGGCGGTGTGACTGCTCCACCTAATAACTGGCTGTCTCTGAACAGCATGGAGAACATATTCTGCATGTGCAATTTGAGGCTGTACCTGTCAATGATGCAATCACAGAAAGTACAGAGTTGGGGCAGGAGGATTCTGGGTTTGTGGGATGCTCTGGGGCCCTTGCAGGAAACTGACTCCATCCCGGCTTCATGTGTGGCCTGATTTTGGTTCCATCACTTTTATTGTGATGGAAACCATACGCCTCCATCATAGACATGGACACATATGTGGGCATAATGACTGTCAGTTAATGAGGTAAAAGAGAGAGGAAGGGTGAGGATGGTCGAGACAAAGCCAAAGTTCTGTCACACAAGAGATATTTTAGAGAAAATCTGAAAAAAAGAGAAATAGAGGAGGCAAAACGATTTAGAGATCCACAAGGTGGAGGGGAAATAGTGATTGAGCGCGATGAAATGTAAAAGCTAAAACCACTATGACATCCATAACCACAAGCCAAGAACCTCTCAAGGACTGTAATAATGGCCAGATCGTCTAAGTAAAAAGTGGAGGAGGGTGAGGAAAGTAAAAAAAAAAAAAGGGTGTCTCTTTGACAGTACTTCTCTCCTTGTGCTTTCTATCACTGCCAACAAAAGGCATTGTCAAATTGAGAGGCAACCAAGATTACAGCATCCAGCAGCTCTCACAGGCTCCAAATGTCTGCTGCTTCAATGAAGGGGAGAAAAGCAGATTTAGATTTTCCACATAAAGATCTAATTCATCCGTCAGACCCTTTTTGATCTATAGGCCGGCTTCCATACTCAGGTGGCAAGACTTTGAACATTTTGTGAACATAAGGCAGTATTTTAGCTTTCAGACTGTATAAACACTGATAAGAGCATGGTTCCACTTAATATATAGCTGTGACAGATGTGGATGATTTCTATGGCGGGAGGTAATCATTTCCTTTGAGTTCATTTCCTTCATTCAGGTGTTTGTGGTTTTCTAACACTTAAATTGTACTCACAAACCTGTGAAGTAGCCATATTGTCAGTACATTTTGTGAACAGGGAAAATTGTCACATACACATCAGAAAAATCCTCCTCGTCGAGGTTACAGTGACACGGGCAGCTGCTCTGACCAGACCAATGAATCTCAGCTCAGACGGCACTGTCATTGATGAGAAAGAGTCCAATAAAGCAGAAAATACAGTTATCCATGCTAGATATACACGTTAGAAGATGTCTCCTACACACACTGAAATAGGTATGATACAGGACAATGTTTTATCATACAATGGAGGAGCTGAGTATTCATGTCATGTGTGCATTCTTTCTCCCATGTGTTGCACTTTTTGGAGTTTTATTTTCACAGTTGTGTGGCCTATCAAAGTAAATGCTGCATGAGTGATTTGTCTGATGGTTGCATACATTTTGTGAGCATTTTTATCATCTGTTAACTTAAGATTATGGGGAATGTTTTTACAAGTAATTTCAGGTTGTTGCAGTTGTTAGGGTAATCCTGTGATGTGTGCTGGTAGAAAAAGGGGGTTTATTTGGATACTAACCACACTCTGGATCATTAGCATCAGTATTAGTCAATGTCATCAATGCAATGAGGAAATGCAGACAAAATAAAATCGGAAACATCCCCACAGCAAATTGCACCATGGTTCCATGGACACTGAGGTGAAATATGCAGCGCTGAAGAGTCACGGTTGTGTGATGGTGATGATTAAAAACAAAAAAAACTGGACTAAAAGCTACAGATTTTGAAGAGATTGAACAAACAGCAGCCTACTGTAAATTCCTTTGGGTTTGTTATTAGTATACTTGGATATATTGACTAATTGCAAATAAAGTGCAGACAAATGCTCAGCGACTTTACCAGTGACACGCAGCACTAAAACTGAGACAGGCTTCACATGATGAGCGCACAGTGACGATGTCGCACCAACTGATAGTTAAAGGGGAAGGAAATAAATACTTCCAAAAAGGTTTTCAGATGAGTTGTGGTCTGACAGGCGTTCAGGCAGCATCCACAACCTCTCCTGCCCCGCCCCCTCCCACCAACCCAGAGGCCCCGCTTGGCTCTGCACAGACTCACACAACACAAACAGGTCGTCTTTCCAGAAAACTTCACCAACAATGGAGTGGGGAGTGGAAATGGACTTACTCAGCTCAGGGATTTGGGGCCCATGGAGCGACTTGGGTTTTAGTTACAAAGGAAAACATTGGTGCTTGAACACTGCAAATGCTGCAGCTCTCTAGTAAGTGTGTGTGTGTATTTCTTATTTTTTCTGTGTCTGAGTGTGTGTGTGGCCCACTGGTTAATGAGTCACACATTAGCATCCTAAATTTGATATCGTGCCTCGGCTTGACTTTGAAAGAAATACAAGGCAATCAGCAAAAAGTGTGGAAACGGTGAGATCAAAGTGAGAATGCTGGGAGGTAGGACAAGAAAAACAACAAAAACACCCAAAGGACAACGTCATTCAAAGGCCTTCTGTCTTAGTTAGCTGCAAGAAATTATCATGCAGCTCCTGATAATTAATGAAAACATAACACAAGGGAAACAAAATTCAGTATTAAATAAGCTCCTACCGAGTTGTTTCTTAGCTGCAAAATGAATTTCATCAGATTTTATCTCTCCTGAGCCAGGTCCCCTGCTAGGTTGCCAGTCAAAATGTGAAACCCACTACAAAGACCCCCAGTGCTGACGGAGCGCTGGCGAGCGCTTCATGGAAAAACAAACAGCCAAATGTCACCAGTCGGAGAAAACCAGAAATAAAATAAATATCATGAAGTTCTCCGTCTCTGATGAGCAGCTGGGATAATAAACCACAATACAGTGTTTGTGGCACGGCCTCCTACTGGAGAGGCTTTCGTCAGTGTTTTGGGAGATTGGGATGGAGGCTTAAAGCATCTCATACAGACCATTTACTCTTGAAATAATGTTCAAAATGGGTCTGTGCTCAGTGTTAATTTTCTTTATCATTCATCTTTGGCCATTACAGAATTTGTACCTCTGTGTAAACTGATAACAAACCAGACAGAACTGTAGATATACTGTGAGATTTGTGATTATGCATGTCATCACAAGTCATAAATAATTGTAATGCTGTTCTGAAGCTGTGATCTGTAAAAACCCAGCAAAACAAAAAAGCCAACCCCATATGCATTGGATCCCTCTGAAACAGTCTCCCGCATGTTAATGCACTGGTTCCTGTCTTGCTGGGGTGCAGCCACATCGAACCTTGAAGCAGTAAAACGGCTATGTGGATATTTGGGATGTCTGACAAGAACTGAAGTGGTTGGGAAAAACTCTGCAGGACGGCTCTTTTTACAAACTGTGCTCACAGTAGCCAAACTCATCACCACTTGGCCACATTCACCACGGACTCCGCCATATTAAAGCAGGACTGGTCAAACCCAAGGCCAGTGAAGAAACACGTTTCCTTCCCAAAAGACATTTTCTTCTTGACCCAACAGATTCTTCGTGGTACTTTGGGTGTCGCTTGTGGGTAACGTCTGTATACCATTATGGTCGACGTAGAATAAGCCGCTCTGTGATTTAGGGATTTCTTGCAATAAGAGGTTATATCATTTAATGGTGGCTTTGAAAGCAATAAGCCATGTCATGTCAGATATATTCAGTTTGGCATTCATATACATTTAAAATATACTGTGATTCAGTGAGAGCAGATCTTGATCAAATATGCATTTCCTAAAGTGGAGGCAAATAAATTCCAATCATGTTTGAGCTGTTCGCCACAGCGATTAATTTACAAGAAGGAGGTCAACCACATGCAAATTGTTCAATTATTAAAATTGTACGCTTTCCCCAGAACATTCTGACACCTCCAAAATCAGCAAGACAAAGTACGAAATGGAGCAGGGGTCCATTTGAGGAATGAACCGATGCTCCCGCTCTCTGTTCACGCTGCATCGTGGGTGCTTTCTTCTGGGTGGCCCGGTGGATCTGCGGTCAGATGCGGGGGTGTAGCGTGTCAGTCTGACTGACAACAAGCCATCCTGGTTTGGGAGAGGAACTGTGTTTTAATGCTGAATCCTGTTTAGACAGACACACTCCAGACTTGAGGGTGGCATGCTCTTTTACCTCCGAGCAGTCAAGGCAAAGCCTCGCAAGGCAGAAGGAGCCGTCTGACATCTGGATTGTGAATCACGTGGCGGCAAGACCACTCACCGAAGGCGGTAATCGACACCAGACAATTGCTCTAAATTACTCTACACAACTGTTTGTTTAGAGTAATTTAGAAGGAGTGCTTGAGAAGAGGCTCCTGAAGGATGGGAGATCTGAATCTATTCTCAAGCGCCACTAGAGACCACGACACACTTGCAAAAGAGATTCTTAATCTCAATGTGTTTTTTGCTGATGAAATAAAGACTAATGAAGATTGATGATTTTTTATTAACCAAACATTCAGATTTCATTATCTAAACCTGCTATCAAACTGATGGGCCATTAAGGTTATAGATGTTTTATTTTTTTCTCTTTCTGTTACTTAAGAAAACAAATGTATTTTGATCAGACATCGATGTGAAAAGAGGCCATCTAAGTGACAGCATGGATTTTACATCTTCATATAAAGTCTCACTAAAGAAAATATCAGATTGATGATTGAGATGAATTTATGTTCAATGTCTCTGTAGGGAGGAAACTGAGCTCGAGTTTGGAGATAAATGTCATCCACTCATCCCCTCACACAAACAGTGCATATCCCTTGTCAGTTCCACAGCATATATTCAATACATTCTCATGCTGCTCCAAAACCACTTGGCAACTGCAAAAAAGATTCACTTTTGATGTCAACCTGCAAAAACAAACCGTGTGGACAAATCAAAGGGAAAAAATGCCAATTTATCAAGAGAATGAGGTGAATAGATGGATGGATCATTAACACAATTTTGGTTGTAAAGACAATTCTAATGCAAATGAAATTTCCATACCTAAGTCAGTAGCAAATTGTAGCATTTAAGTAGAATTTTGGAAGTATACTACAGTCAACATGCAGTAAATTGGTATCTTCCACAGAGAACCACAGCATAATTTACCTGAGCAAATACCTCAATATTATACATGACTTAAATTATGTAGGAGGGATGAACATCGTCCTACCTGTGAAGGAAATCAGGTGATTGTATTTTACACATTTTTGGTCAAAGTGTCATAAAAACACAGCATTTTGGGAATTGGTAGTAAAATAGACTAAAACAGTTTTGACAATATTTGACACATGACCGTCATCATGCAGCTGCTACTTTGGAACCAAGACGATTTGTTACCATCGATCATGCATTTTAGAAAGCAATTCTGATTTGAACGTTTTAAATATTTCAAAGATCCAACACCTTCTCACTGGGCATGTTGCATTGTGACAAACTGAATTGAAAGCTTTGCATTGCCTGGTTCTGTTAAGAATTTTATCAATAATAAATAAGTCCAGCTACTGTTTGTCTGGACAAACAAAAACATCATGAATGTTCATGTTGGAGCAATTATTTCAAATAATTGCTCACTTCTTTGGTCAATTCCTAGACTTTGCTACCAAATAAGGAAACTTGGAAGCACCAAACATGTGGGGTGACTGAATACAGACAAACACAAGCACTATAATAGTACAATGTCTATGTGTTCAGAAATGCTTTACTTCTGGGTTAACGGGCACCCAAGTGTGTCAGGTATGTGCAATAAGAGAAATGTGATCCAGCTTATTTTCCTAATATATTAATTAAACATGCATGAATGCATGGAAAGCTTTAAGCTTTAATTTAGTGAATTCCATCTGTCTGCCGTCGGAGCCACACATGGAAAATGTGATAGTCATTATGGATCTGACAGGATTTTGGAGCTGAACACCATTCCTCTCTGCTTCAACTCCCTTTTGCAAACCAGGAAGCTGTGAGTTGATGTTGGCAGCCATCCCTATCGTCACCCCGCACACCCACCCACCCCCACCCCCATTTCATTAACATTTTGCACTGTGAATACGAGATTTGGTTCGGCTTTATTGCTTTAACTAAAGGAAAAGGGATTACAATCCCCAACTTCACAGTAAAACTGAATGTTCCTGTGTGTTCTGCTGCCGTGAGGTGTTGTACAAATCCAAATGTGTTCACGAACACAAGAGACTCGCTCACATGAAAATATCACTTTCTATTACAAGAGTTTGCGTTCTATTCCAGGGCGCATGTACACGCAGAGGCACACACACACACAACACAAACATGAGACATTTCTCTCTGCTCTGCTATTAGTTCATTCAATATCTCAATCAGTGACTCAGACCCCCTGTTTGAAAAGGCAGTGAGATAGGCACTCCACATGGAGCACAGCACACTCCAGAAATTCTCTCCTGACATCTGCATGTGGGTCACGTCAAGGACACCAGCGTTATTATGGTGCGCGAGCGCCGGAGGAGGGACATGTGGAGCTTTGCTGCTTTTCCTCACTCTAAAAGGTGAGTCAGAAGTCAGAGACACTCAAGACGATCACAGGCCAGATTTAGCTAAAAACTAACTACCAGCACATGTGTTGTTCTGGCAAAAACATCATCAGTCCATGTCTGTTCCTCACATTGGAAGCCTCGTCTTGTTACTGTTGTGTTCAGTGGGATAATGATAGTGTTCAAAAGATAAAAAGAAGCAGTAGGTGGAAGGTTTGGGTGAAGGTTTACAGGATCTCTTCAATCAGACGCTAAAACTATATTATTTGTCTACATTCTATCTAGTTGTGAGAGATGTCTTTATCTGTCTTTATTTTACATACTAAAGATCAAATAACCATGAACATTAAAGTCTCATTTCAGCCTCACGAAATAGGTAAACTGTGAGACCCAAAGAATTATACGGAAGTGCAAACATAGATCATCTAAAGTATGAAATGAATCCTGTAATTCCACCTTTAAAAGGTAGCAAAATTCACTATTGTGTAAGATCTGAGCTTCAGATGTAATAGTATGATCCTTTCAAGGGTTGTAGCTTGCATTCTATCAAGAGCTGTTTCTAATATTTTTGTCAATATTTGTGTTAATAAGCACACATGAGAGAAGTTCAGTATTAGAAATACTGCTCAGCATAATGCTTGTCGAGTTAAACACACAAACACAACAGAAATAACATAGCCAGCAAGGTTGCGCTTCAGAGAATCCACAGGGTTAACATGCAAATCCCCCCTGATACAACACTTCTAATCCAACATGCTCTGTATCCATCATTCATTATCATATCGATTATCTACTTAAAGTATTTGATACAGTGACAAGTTATGTGAACAGCACATAATTTAATCAACAATCAACAGTAGATTTTTTAAAGCAATTGTTTGTTTCACATGTTAAATCTTAACCTGAAACTATAGGGACCAAAACATTCAGTTTTACCCAATTTTCTAGCTGCTTATGGGCAATGGCAGGGTACACTCTGCACGGTAACCACAGGGAAATTTTGAAACTATTAAGTCACCTCAAACACTGGTTTTTGATCTGTGGAAGTAAACCAAAGGATGCAGAGGGGGGGGGGGGGGACATGCATGCACAAGGATTACAGACAAACTCCACACAGAAAGGACCAGCATGGACTTGAACTGTGAATTTCCTCCCTGCGAGATGAGAACTGACAATCACTGTTTCCTCCTCCTTGTGGAGTATACAGTAGCATCAAGTTGGCATTCTCAAGTTTGTATACTCAAGACAGGACCTGCTTCTGAAAAAAAAAAAAAAGTAAAAAAAATAACATAACAAAACTGATGTTATTAATGTTCTTTCTGTGCCTGGGTGCTATCTCAATGTATTTATGCCATTAGACAGTTTGTTATAATTAGCTGAGGCAAGAAGAGACATACATGTCTGAGAGAGAAGTCTGCTGTTATAAACTGGGGATTTCTTTCAACTGCATTTATGTTAATGTGTCATGAATGTGTGTAGGTTGGCCTTTATATAAACACTTCTCGATAGATCTCTTACTGTTACTACTCCCTCCTCTTTTTTGTCCACTAACATAACTCACTCATACAGCCGTTTCTCTTCAGACAGAGCTCCATTCCGGCTCCTCCACACCCATCCATCCCCTCCTGCTTTTCACTTTACACCGGCTGTATTATCTCCACCTTCTCCCACTTCAATTTCCCTCCCTCACCCATCTCCTGGGATGAAATAGCCTGTAGCCCGGCACCTCTTGCTCTCATAGCTCATTCAGCATTATGTGTTATCTCTTCTCCCGTCTGTTGTGTGGTGTGAAATTCTCCCTAACCCAGATAAATGTAAATCCCAAATCCCCCACCTGTACATCATTGGTTTGTTTACATCCTAAAGTCTTGTCTCCTCTGTCTGCAACGAGCAAGAGGTTAAAATGAGACATCAAGCTGCTCTAAAGGCTCTCTCCTACATCTGACTTTATTTTCCAATCACTTTACACTCTATTGTTTGCTGGTGTCGCCAAGGGAAATAGCTCTTGCCAATATTTTTCTTACTTTCATTCACTCAATCGTGCAGATTTAATTCTTCACTTTATGTTGTTGTCACCACATTAATCATTTGCTTTCCTCTCAAATGTGTTTTGCGGAAGTTTCAAGGTTCTCCAAGGACTTTGAAACACATTAAAAATGCTTGTGGGTTTGAACATTTTGAAGACCGAATGTTGAAGTGATTATGGATCAAGAGTGTTGAACCAAAAAAGAGTGTGTGAAGAAAAAAACCAGAAGAAACGCTGCCGCATGTGATACCAGATGGACTTAAAAGAAGAAGTCAAGGAAAGTCAAATTTGCGTAGTGAGTTAAGGTGATACACGGCCAAAACTATTTTTTTTTTACTTCATGTTCGGGATGGATTTCTTTATGTGTTTCTATAATATATTTTAGTTGTGGGTACAATTGGACACAAAGCCAATTAGCCAAGTTGGAATAAAGCATACATGTTTTCAAATTAGCCACAGGTGTTATGACAGACTTCACATAGAGAAGTATTGAGATATTTTATTAATTTGTTGATGCAGACTATTTGTTATAAGTGATACAGGTTGGTTCTGGGGGGGCACCCATGCACACAATAAGAAAGAGCATGCAAACTTTGCACAGGAAGTCCCAGAGTCAAACCAGGGATATTCATTTCACGGCTGGTCACCACTACACTTCTGAGTAGTCAATGTCTGTCTCTATGTGCTGAAAAGAAAAAAAGAAAATGCAGGCTCATGATCTGTCCCTCATGCACTCTAACATGAATGGTTTTAATACAAAGTGTTAAAACTCTAAGCTGACCTTAGAGCACAAGCCAATTTTAACTTCCAGATTTTTCCTCCACAAGCACAGGAATAGTAAAAGAAAAAGGCCCAGTGTTTTATAGCTCTGTCTGCTCCACTTCAGCAGGTGACTTCAGTAAGTGTTTTCCCATCTACAGTATGTCTGCTGTCTGCAACAGGTGTTAACCCACTGCACACGTCGCTCAGCCTGACGTTGCTTCGTCTCGAGCCTCTGTGAGCGCCCGCTTCAGCACAGAAGGTCACGATGGAGCACTTAACCTAAACCTGCTTTCAATAATTCTGAACCTGTTGGGAGACACAGGACCAGGTTGTGAATGCAGTACCATTTTTTGAGACAAGAGGAGTGATGTGATCAGTTTGGAGCTGTGCTTGAATACATCTGTTCAATGTTGGTTAAAGAAAATGTGATTTTAATTACTTCTGAGGGAATTAGCTGCTCAGTAATTCATTATATTCACATAGTATATTCTTGATATATTGTGGGGCGGAGAGATTTGAATGTAGTTCTTAGCATTACTGCCTCACTATTAAAAGGTCCCTGATTCAAGTCAAAGAATTTATCTTGAGTTACACTTTGAGTTTGTTCTCCCTTTGCATTCTCTCCTGTTGCCTCCGACAGCCCAAAAACAGACATTCGAGGCTAATTCATGACTTTAAGTTAACACAAGGTGTGATTGACTGTCTATGTTTGGACTGGTGACCTGTCTACGTACCCTGGTTCCAGCTCCCTGCAATTCCAAGTTGATAAAGCAGTGTAGAAGTTGCATGAACGATGATGGACAAAGCCCATATTTAACTGGACTTGCAAGATGAATTTTGCAAGGGGACAAAAAAAAAACAACATTGCAGGGGTTTGCAATTTCCTTGTGCTAGTCACAGGGCCTTGCAAACATGTCACATTAAAAAGATAGAGTACATTTTTTTGACTTGAGCCTCATATGGAGCCCAGAATTGACTTTTCATTACTTTACTTTCAACTAAAAAGAAACGTGGACCTTCAGCATGTCTGTTTGGTCCTAAAGCAGCAGTGGCATCTGATTAAAAAAAATGCATGCTTCCTTGAGGAGAGATATCATGAAGTCTTAATTGTTTGTATAACACTTGGGTGAATGTTTATATCCGTGCAACATACTCAAAGTATCAGTTGTAGCAAATTCTCTTTTTTTCTCGCAATTTTTGAGCATCTACCCAGTTGAAAATTGTCTCAACCCAGTGAGGAGCTTCTGGGAAGAAGAAGAAATAGGAATGTGTGCTGCTGCACTATGAAGATCATACGAGTGAGATATTAGTAGCAAAGAGAAACACTCAATCACTGGAAAGTCAAATAGACTTTCACTCCTCCGCAACCATAATACATGTGCTTGCGAAGGCATGCTGGCTGTAAAGTTTCAAGGGCAGAAGAAAAATCTGACAGTGGCATGGTAAAGAGTGAAAATGTTTTCATTTTCTTCACACAAGTATTAAGTGATCAAGAGCAGTCTTGCAGTTGAAGGAAAGAACTAAGAAGCAGAATATGAGAATCCCACGACACAAAAGTGCAAATAAAAACTACAGAAACCACAGCAAAGTGCATAAAAATCCACATCAGAAATTCTGACAAATGGTCTGTGAAGTATCACATGACAGTACATATTAAATGTATCGGTGTTTTTACGAACACTGATGTTGGCGTGTTTGATTCTCTGCTAACCAGGATGAATGAGGTGATCGCTGATGTGTCACTATGACTCCGGCTGAAGGCTGCCGTGAAGCCGCGGAGTGTCCTTTGCCAGAGAAACCCACCGGACCGAACCGAGCCCGGGCTGTGCTGACACAGCTGGTTCCAGGCCCAGACGACCCAATACCAGCGCTCACATCCAGGAATGTTCCGGGTCTCACTGGAGAAACCATAACAAGTGCAGGAAATAGATTAGTGCGCTCTGGGTTCCACACCAGCCGCAAACCTACTGAGCCCGGCTTCTCCAAACCCACATGTGTGGGAACAGGAGACATGGCAGCAGGAGGAGTTCAACCCCATCCAGACATCAATGCACACGAGAACGGCCATGGCATGCACTTTTTTTAGTGTGTTGACTTGGCCAACCTGTCTTGCCTGTTTTCATTTATCTCCATCCTTCGCAGGATAACCTGGGGGAAAGGTCCCCATTCGCCAGTTTTCCAAGACCTTCTGAATTGCCGTTTTCTGAGAAGGTCAAATTACGAAGTCTACCACTGTATACACTATGCTAATGTCACTGCACCACTATTATTACTGCCTATCGGATCGTAATTGTAAACACATGGTGGAGTAGGGGTTATTACTCCTGCTTCGCAGAGAGAATATTCTGAGTTTGAGTCTTGGGGGGGCTTTCCATGTGAAGTTTGCA
Source organism: Blennius ocellaris (assembly GCF_963422515.1). Taxonomy (NCBI): domain Eukaryota; kingdom Metazoa; phylum Chordata; class Actinopteri; order Blenniiformes; family Blenniidae; genus Blennius; species Blennius ocellaris. The sequence continues at coordinate 17,330,211 of NC_137668.1, forward strand.
TATACTCTTTGTATGTGCATGGGGTTTGTCCTCAGAGAGTACAACAACTTCCATTTTAGGTTAATTGGTTTCTTTAAATCTCCTGTTAGTGTGAAATGTAGTGCTTGAGAGTGTCTGTGCATTGTGTGAGCCAACCCAGAAGTTTCCCAATGGTGTTTTGGGCTAAGGTTATCACCAGGGTGTAATTTGATGGTGGGAACGAGAGGATGTACACCATTTCTGGTCTACATATTGGTTTAACTGCAGGTATCAGAAACTGTATATTACCTTCATTTAATGCAACTTAACCAGCAGGCAAAAAAACAAACCTTAAAAAAAATAGCAGCAAAGCGGCTTATTGTATTGATAGTGAAACTCACCCAATTATGGACCACCCCCATCGAAATACTCCCCATCTTGTCTTGTTGCTGACACACAACAGAACAACTGAAATACAAATTTAACTGGAATAAAATACATCTGTGCAGCCATTTTGACTCCTTTCAATAATGCTTCATGAAGAGTTCATGGTTTAAGGCAGGCCAAAACCAGCTGCTTACTTCCACTGACTTCAACTGGCCCAAGTGGAGCTGTAAGAGCAGTGAAAGTTCAGCCAAAGCTCAGGTAGGTTTTGTTTTTATTCTGATGGCCTTCTTATGTCAACCCCCCACAGAAAAATAAATATGTTCAAACCTTGAGCTCTGTGGAAGCTATTCTGGCCTGGTTTCAACTTGGCAGGAAGACAGATGGGATTACCATATGAATACACTCTGGTGTGTGTGCTTATGTGTATGTGGCGTTCATTTATATCTGTATATAAAAAGATTGGAAAATGTCTATATGCGTCAGTATAGGCATGTAAATATACATGATGTATGCTTGCTTTATGTATGACATTATGTTAAAAAAGATATATCAGAAACAGCCCACACCAGTAAAAATGCATGTCTGTTTCCCTATCTGGCTTTTCCTGACCTTAGGGAATCTGACTTTTTACCTTGCATGTCAGCAAAAGTCTACAAACCCCCCAAACACACTTTTAAAAACATTTCAACACATGGCCATGATGAGTTACTTAGTCCATATGTGTTGATATTATACCATGTAGTTTTAAAACAACCCTTACAAAGATCCTTGAAACAAGGAGAGCTATGCCTGAGTTGGCTGGTTTGTTGAAGTTGTCGCCAGGAAACTGGATGAAAGTTGTGCAAATTTTCATTCCAGCTGCAATACAGCAGAACTGAAAGCACTGCATGAAACGAGGAAGAGGGTTTGATAAACAACCATCTGGGAAGAAGAAACAAACAATAAAACAATGTGGTACTTTATGGCTCCACTAGCATTTCTCATATATTCTTTGGAGAAAGTCAAAACATCGAAGTTGCTCATTCAAAAACAGGCTGAAAAGCACAATTGTTGAAAGGACACATTACACATTGTAGATTAAATTAAACTGTAGCATGCTTTTGGTTACCTAGCAACTGGTATTAGAGCAGATTTGTTCAAACATACTGAAAACATTTCTGTTTCTGAGGTGATGCTTTTGTAATTCAAGTGTTGGTGGGAAAGTACAAGCTCCAGAAGCTCCACAATCTCTGCCACCTCAACCTCACTGCAGCTGCTAATAACCTGTGCCACGCACATAAATTCATAGTCCAATGAGAGGTTGTGCAAGTGTCTGTGTATGTGGTGGAGTTTTTTAAATGTCATTTATTACATTTAGCTATTTTCAAATTGACTGCATGTATGATGCACTGACTCAAACACTGGAGGCCACTTTTTAATTTCCTTCTGACCAACTCAGATTATAGGAATGTTTTCATTTTGAAACCACAATTGATTTATTGGGCATTATGACAAAACACTTCACCTTTGAGTTGTATATTGGTTATTCACAGATTCTCACACACTAATGCCAGTGAGCAATCATGCAAGGCGTGGGTCTAAACTTGGGGAATGCATGATCTGCTGACAGTTGCCCATTCCTGAGGTATCCCCCGTTTCAGGCCTCTGCGAGATGATTTTCATTCAGTGAAAGTATTTGCAGTAATTTGTTGCTGACAAGAATGACTCATGAAGAGCTTCTGAAAATATTCAGGGGCCTTGCAAAGTAGATAAAATATACTAAATATGGCCGTATGCACTGATGTAGTGGCTAGCAGTCTCTCCTCATTAGAGAAAAGGTCCCCACTTCTGGTCCAAGCTCTGGAGCCTTTATGTGTGGAAATTGCATGTTTTTCTCACTATGCCTGCAAGGGTTTCTTCAAGGTATTCCATTTTTTTTTCCTCACAGTTCAAATGCACCCATTTGAGACTAATTGGTGATTTTAAATTGCCGAAGGAATGAATGTGCGACAGACAGAAAAACACAGTTTCGTGCCAACAATCAATTTAAAGACCCCAGCTCACCGAGAACGTTTGACTGTAGAAGAAACCAAAGTACTCAGAGAAACCCATGCAGGAAGAACAAGCAAACTCCACACAGAGAGAATCAGAACTGAACCGGGGGTTTAGGGTTATGGTTAATTATGGCCACTGAAGCTGGTTTTTTTTTTTTTTTTTTTGACATTTTGTTGTCAATATTAACAGTTACTGCCAAAATGGACATTTTCAGCTTGTTGATGAAGATTTTAGCATCACATTTAACTCTTTAGAAATGAAAATAAAAAACGGTGGGTAGCTCTGATGCTCAAGCATATTTCTTTCCCCTTGTAATATCATCAGTATTTTTGAATATCCAATCCCATCCATCTTTGTTAATAAATCGTTAAAAGAAAAACGGGGACACAAAGTGCTGCACACAAAAATAATCAACACAATACTAAACCTTGAAAGACAAACACGATAAAATAATCTAGTGGAGCCTCCATGAAAGTTCATTGCAACGTAAGTCAAAAAACTTTGAAAACTAATGTTGCCACACTCTGCACAATATATTTTCTTGATTTTTTTGAATATCCCACTCTAAACATGGTTCCGACTTTACTTTCACTTTGTTAGAAGCAAGATTAAGTGCTGCGTATCCCCCTGCAAAGTCATCCCCTTTTAAGTTTGGCAGTGGCTTTACAACTGAACACAACATTAGCAGCTTTGACATGTCACAACACGTCCAAACAGCACGAGTCTCCTGGGAGACCAGAATGAATGAAAGCAAAACATGTTGGAAGGAAATAACAGTTTGCTTCCCCTTGCTGATGTTACAACACAGATCATGGTGGTATGAGCAGCTTGTGATGGTTTGTATGAATACACTTCTATTGCATAACGGAGTCTCTGGAGGAGTGAGGCAGACCCTTGGAGCCGGCCCCTCCAAACAGCTGCCGTGTCCCTGCGAGGGCCAACGGCACTCGGCGAAGAGTTCAGCGGCGCTGTCTTCCTCCTCTGATGAATGTCAAGAGTTCATTTGAATAAAGTTAAAAGCGAGCTGGATTTGGATCGGTTCCATGCTGCGCTCTAATCTAACCCACGAATGGGACTTTGCACGCGCCTTCATAGAAAGACAAACAGGATGCCTGGGCTTGGGTGACTGGGGATGAAAGACATTGTGTCTCAACACAGTTTGAATTCGTCTCTGCCGCTGCTGAGTTAAGCAGCCTCGTCTGCCGCCTCCCATCTCCTCTCACGGACCTCATTCAAAGTGTGTATGCATGTGTGTGTGAGTCATACTGCAGTAACACCCTCGGTACAGAGACACTCTGACTCCTGATCCCAAATCACTGTAACGGGACACGAGACGGAGCGAGTGTTCTGTCTCCACCCCTAGTTGACAATGACGTGTTTGAGTAAGTGTGACAAGGCAAATGTCGTTTGGTGCCTCTTTTTAATTCTCTTCCAAAAGCATGAGCGCATGTACTTGATTTACAAAATCCTGCCTCAGAAAATCTGGCAATCGATTCAATCGTATCGGTTGCAACTTCAGAAATTACACTAGCATGAATGAGTGAAAGAAAGTACATTTAGAAGTACACAACATGGACCAGAAAGGATGTATCCTGTAAATGTCTTTTCCTGTGATGTGTGTTCGCAGGTAAAAAGGACTTCTATCGAAGTTCCCACAGGAAAACAGATCATATGAGGGCAGATTTCTAAGCGTTTTGTTGTTATGTGGTTCCTCTAAACTTGGAAGTTGGACTTTCCCTATTGCTAACTTTCCCAGCTGTTTGGACACACTCTGACAGAAAAAAATATTATTTGTTTTAGCAGGGGAATTCATCAAAACGGTTTGTTTAGATTTAGAGCAATGAGAGACATCTGATTATAAAGACAGTGCTGTTTAATTTTACAGTATTTAGATAATACAAAGCAATGACTCGGGCGAAGGTACAGGGAAGGTACTATCATCAGTTCCCAGAGTGATTGTCTTACATATATATTTAATGTTTTCATGTATTCATCAACTCGCACTGGGGGAACATACCACCTCAGTACAGAAAGGCCACCAAGTTCATACTTGAATGAGGGATTTTCTTGCTGTGAGGCAAAAGAGCTAACCACTACACCACTTTGCAGCCCTGTGTTAATAGCATGAGCGAGGTTGTATACACGATGTGCACAGCATTGTCATAATTATCCAACTGGATATAAAGTTTCATCTGACCCCCTTTGTGGGTCTGAGGCATCGTTATCAGTGTTTTGAGGCAGAACAAAGAGAATCCTGGGAAAATAAAATGCTCAAAAACCCACCACATGAGAAACTGAGTGATAAGTGAGAAAATAAGTTTACATGTAATTTGGGTTAAGTGATCCTTTAAGTTCTCTAAACTTTATCTGTAAGGTCCGGACCGGTTCACTGCAAGTTTACAACTGTACGAGGGAAACTTGTAAAATCTGTTTGGAAAAAGGGAAGGACGACTTCGTCAGAGCTTCACAATTGTGGCGCTTGTTCGCAAAACAAATGCTTGTGTTGAGCCACAACAGAGAGATCCGCTTCGACTGCAATTTCAGTCTGAGGAACCACATCTTTGAGGCATGCTTTTGTGAGTCAACATGTTTAAGTGACTCCGTTTAAGAGGATAAAAGAGAGTGAGGAGAAACGGCTTGATGTCTGAGGGGCTCTGATAGCAGTTGTTGGGCCTGTGGTGAGCCGGACCTCACAGGCTGTCAACCCACATTCATATTCAAACCAAATCCTGCATATTCAAATCCTGCCACAATATTAGAGCCAAATATCAGAACAGATGAGGCTCAGGCAGCCAGCTGTCTGTCCTGACGTGAAAAAAAAAGGACTCAAGAGCAGCATGTCGATAAAATATAAAGCTAATTCTGGGCATGTAACAGCAGGGAAAAGAGAAAGAGCAAAGCCCACACACTTAGCACTTTAAATCCATGGACATTTTCTTTTCACAAAACAGTAAAAGTTTTATGATTGGAGCTCCAAGTGAGCTGGCCTTTTCTGCCCTCCACCTTTAAAAAGAAGCAAAAAGGTTACTCACCGAATCTCTTGTATCCAAAAGACTGTACTTCCTCCTCGTCTGCAAAGTCGTCTGTGTGACATAATCAGAAACACATGACATCAATAGGCTGAACACACGCTACTGGGGGTTATGTTGTGTTTAAAGCATTCGGTGGGGGTCCATAAACAAAATGAGGAGGGAAAAAAAACCCAAAACAATGTGGAGAAACAGCACAGAGCCAATAACGCTATTATATTTGAATTAAAAAGATAAAACACAGAGCAAGGCAGGGTGGAGATTTGGAGTATCGTGTGTGTGTGTGTGTGTGTGTGTGTGTGTGTGTGTGTGTGTGTGTGTGTGTGTGTGTGTGTGTGTGTGTGTGTGTGTGTGTGTGTGTGTGTGTCTGTAGATAAGTCGGAGGGGGGTCAGAGAACTGTAAAAGCCACAGGCTGCGGTTTCTCTGGGTTGTTGACAGTAAAACCTAATTACACTCTGCTCCACGACACTGAGGACTGGAGCAGAGCATGGAGAACATCTTTGCTAATGGTAAACAGATGGAGAGAACTGGGGAAGACAGGGGAGACCTGGGATGAGCTGAGTGTGTTTGTTGGTGGGGGGTCAAGAGTACAGAGGTCCACTGATGCTGAGAAAATCATTCATTCATGAGTTGCTTTATACTTCACTTTCTGTCATTGGAATACAATTGTTGTATTTACATTCTATTCCTAGGCTACTGATTGAGTATGAACACCAGCCCAGCTGTTATTGATGAAACTATGCAGGTCATCATTTGTATCATTTGACTTGCATCCGGATCTGACTACTGCCCTTCGAGGTTTTGGGGGATTTGTAAAAGCTGCGCATGCATATTTTGGTGTTTCAATCTTTTTAATAGCAACTGGTGGAGGAAGAAGGAAAAAAACAACAACTCCCGAGTATTTCACAATTTCTGCACCGCAGCACCGTAATGTCATCCAGATGTGGCTCTCAGACCACAAAGAAATACGCACGGATTGAAAGAGGTCCCTGAAGAGAGGAATTATGTGGATTTACATGTAAAAGCATGCACTTGGCTTTGAGCTACACGCTACCTACCTTTCATGGCGTTTTATAACTTGTTGTGGACTGTAGAAGCGATGAGGACCAACTGTCACTTTTTACTTTGCGCGCATCTCCGCATCCAGTGTTGAGGTGCGAACTTTCTCCACAGACACGCACCGTGGCCGATGAACCAGAGCAACAACAAAAAAAAAGTTACAGGCGTATGTTCATGTTTGGTTATGAGTTTAAAATCCCATCGTCAGCGATGTGCTGCTCGCTGCGGCTCGGAGGAGTTTCTTCTCTCTGTGGCGGAGCTGTGATGAGCTCAGCGCGCACAGCTGGAGGAGGAGAGCCGAGCAAAGTGTCAAGTTACAGGACATGAGGGTCCAACGTGCTGCTGCTGCTGCTCCTGCTGCAACACGCAAATCCCGACGGTACATCTATTGTTTTCATCACCGAAAACAAACAAAAAATACTTTCAATGCAAAGCCCTCAAACATTTTTGGTTTGTTTTGTTTCTCAACCCTCAACTGCTCAGGTTGTAGGATTCTGTGAGACACGAGTGCCAAACCAAACATGACAGGAGCCACTGGAACTTAGTTTTTTTTTGGTTACTTAAGTATTGTTTTCTGTTGTTTCGACGTTTTTTTGTTTTTGTTTTTTTGTATTTGGTACAAGATTAGTTCCATCCATTCATTTTCTTTACTTCTTCATCCAGCTCAGACTGACACCCTGGACACTCACAGTCACAGCCACAGTCACTCCAAGGGCCAACTAGAGTAATCAATTAACCTCAAGTATGTGTTTTTCGATACTTGTAGAGAACGCGCAAACTCCACATTAAAAAAAAAACTTGATTCAAACAAGCTTTTGTTTCTACTAGATGGGCGCACGAACCTTAGATGTGAGACCAATAAACGCAGGTATTTAAAAAAAATACAAAAATTGAACACATATAAAACACAAATGTCATTTTTCTTTAAGTGGAAAGTGACAAAAACGTCTATTTGGATGAAGACCTGTGGCACAGACCATCTGTGCACACCCTTGGCAGTGGTGCCACCGTTTCCTCTCATGTCATTTGTGGTTATCTGTGTCTCCACATGGTCTCTCCTCCTGGTGCCCGTCCCGTTGTCCCGTTGTCCCGCAGAGAGGAGGTGCGCGCACGGCGGACCGCTTTCAACACCGCACACCCCGGGACGTCCGCACTAATCCGGGCGGAGGTGAGATTGAGTTACTGGGGGTTTGATGATGGCAATCGCGTCCCCGGGTGAAAATCTGGTACCCATTACAGATCATTTCAAAGGTTTTGGGAAGGTGGAGGGGAGGGAGCGAGGCTGTGCACTTCCTCAGTATTTACATTATACACACGACTTTCAGGGGCCAAAAAAGAGAGAGAAAACTTTGAGATTGATGTGAAAATCCATTGAATTTGTCATTTCAAGAGAAATTAACAGTGAGTTCTCGAGAGATAACACAATCTGACATGTTTAAAAGAAATGGAGCGAACAGCTACATATATAGCAATGTATAACAGTGTAGTGTATACATAGAATCCACGGAATAACATCAGTCAAAAGCGTAAAAAGGTGTAGGAATGAAGAAAAGTTTACACTTCGTCCTACTCCGCACTCCAACAGAATACATTAGAATTTGCTTGATTATTTTTCTTTTTTGATCGAAATCAATAGTTTGTCTTGTGCATTTTCTGATGTAAATGGAAATACACATATGAACGAATTAACGAACGAATGAATGAATGAATGAATAAGCAGGTCGATTTGAGAATTTAACATTAAAAATTATTGCACAAATATAATTTTCCTTTTTTGTCCTGTAATCTCCATGGACACATTTTATGTTTTACTTCAGTTATTTTCCAAAGAAATACACAATTTACAAAGAACAGCAACAACAACAACAACAACAACAAAAACAACAACACAGCTATATGTTATACTGCTTTTCTGGATTCAAAAGTATAGTGTTTTGGACATTAACATCAGTTCCTGGTTCCACTTGAGGTTTGCTTTTCTGTGGAGTTTGGATCTTCTCCCTTTTATCTTTTACTCTGGAAATTCCCATTTTCTGCCTGAAGAAAATGTCTTTTATGTGAAAACTGACAATGTTTTGTTTATATAGACAAATAATGGACAAACATTATATACAGCTATAAGAATTTTACTTTGATTCACTCAATGTGATTGTTATTTGTCAAAAAAAGAATAACGTTCGCAAAATAGACATCTGCAGTTTTCATTGCTGAACTGGCTTTGTCAGGCTCCTCTTTGCTTTATGATAAATTATACAAGCAACTTGTGGTTATTCAAAAGCAGAAAACATACAAGATATTTAGATTTGTTTGCTTTTCCCCAACAATTATCAATCGTAGACTCTGGGGGTGCATCAGTGACCATTTCTCTTTAACTCCTCCAGGTGCTGTGATAATTCCAACACATCCTGAGTCTATAATCTCTCAGGTCTGCAGATGCAGATCACTCATCAAAGGCTGAAAACCAGCTGCATCCTCCCAGGCTTACGATGGCCATCAAAGAAATGACAGAGCCACTCTCACAGCTGCACAGTGCCGTTCAATGACACCGAGTTACATGATGTGGGCTCGATGTGGATTTTTGTTTTTTATTATTACAAACTCGCTCAGGTCAAACCAGTCGTTTTAGAGGAAAAGTTAGAGATAACATCCTCTGTCTCAGCTGTGAAATCCTCAGCTTCTTTTTTCTAAAGCCACACAGACATCAAACTCAGATCTGTTTTCCTTCTCTCTTTGGATAACACAGCCTTCAAACCCAGGCTCAGCACTAATAGCTCCAGTTTGACCCAGCCTGCCACATATTAGATTCCAGACCAGCCTGAGATGATAGAGGGACTAATTACTTGTTTGGCTAAAGGCTTCAAAACTGTTATTTTACTGTCGGCCATAATTGGAGCAGCAGGCTGGTATTAGGGCCCAGATAGAGATTGTGGCAAGCTGATAAAAAGCAGCTGAGGGTCAGGTATCTTACAGGCTGGCTCCTGCTGGTCCTCATTCAGGGGTTGGGACCTCATTTGCTGGGTCAAGGCTTTCGGCAATGGGCTGAGATTAACAGAAGACTTAGAAAGCACACAGAAATTCCACATTAACCACGCTGCTCCCATGTTCAGATCTCATGATATGAACAATGACGACTCAGATCATCCAGCTTGTTGCAGGAAAGTCAGTCGAGGGAGAAGAGAGGCAGTCAGGAAAAGATGCACTTTTTCATACGTCACTACAACAATAAAAGAGGATCCTCAATTTCCAAGGTTATGATTACCTAAAAAGTAATAACTTTGATACTATATGGAGTATAATTAAAATGTACATGTTTTCTGTTGGATTTTGAAACAGAAACTTTCAGTAAACTGCAAAAACATCTTGTTTTTGATAATCCAGAGGCAACAAGGACAAGTTTAATTCACAGACATATGATTGGTTTACAAAGTGCAAATCTGGCCTCCATTAAAACTTGGTGTGAGTAATTGAACCGAAATCACAAAGTATCAGTTCTGAATGAAATGCATGACAAAAAAATCAACCACAGGGAGAAAAGGCAAACAAGGTCACAGAAATATAGTTACACAATCAGGTCTATAGCAAGGGCCAGGAGTAATATACAATAAATGCAACAAGCTCCATTTAATGACAAGAGCAGCCAGGCACTCTTTTGATTGGGGACTCCATCACCAGGCAACTCAGACTGCATAAATCTGAAAACTTTAGAGTGCAGGAGCTGACAGTGATGTTACCCATTGTTTTGCCAACACATCCACAAAGTCACAAAGTATTTTAATATTAGACCCTGTTCCAAACCTGGGAAAAAGTAAGTGAATGATTCTCTTACCTTTTAGTGATGATTATGTGGCTGCCTTTAACATGCATCTCCAATGGGATAAAGTTAATTGACACTTCATCCAAATGTCATTGGATCCAGATTGCTACCTACGTCATGTCCTTGGGATAATTAACCCAAATAGTAGCTCACTCTATTTTATTCAGATTATCGTGATTGGGACTGAGTCTTTAACAAGGTCAATACAAAGAGACAGACAATCATCCACACACACACACCTATGACCAGTTTGGAGCCACTTTAGAAACCTGTCTTTGGATTGCTGATGAAATTCAGACTCAACTACTCCAATGCTTCTCTTGGCTTCACAAGATTTAGTATCCGGGCATCAGGGGTAAGAGGTGGTTTTGCAGTTTGGGATTATTTTTAATGAATTGATGCATTTTATGAGAGTGTATAACACACATTTCACAAAACATGCAGCTATACTTTTGTAATTTGACAGAGATTTTGTATTTATGGCCTGTTTAAGCCAAAGCAGTCCCGACCATTAAAGTTAAACCACTAACCACAGACAGTGTGATGTGGCTCTGCTCCAACACCTCTGACTTGACTTGTATTGACTTGATACTTTAGGTTTATTAAAGTCTCTTTGGTTGACTTTAATGACAGAGGTCCACAAATAATATGCATGCTTTGTGGCCAAAGGAAACCATGTAAACAGCTTGCTTTTCTCTTCGTGGTGTTTAGTACACGTGCATGGAGACCTCCTGCTCCTGTGGTGCTCTGCAATGCGGAGCTTAGTCCATGATTGAAACCATGCTATTATGTGCCAGGTCCCCACAGGAGGTCCAGGCTTACTGTCAGTCTGATGGAGATTAAAGCGTAACGTTTCAGCTGAGGAGGGCTCTGGAGACCATTGAGTGAGAGAGATAGACCTGCAAACAAGTGAGCATGTTATATTTACTGTGCATTAAGGCCCAGCATAATCTGACGGTTTGCATTGCACATGAGGATTAATAACCAATAATGCCAACGCACTAATAGGATCTGAACCACTGAGTAGATCAATAAAAATAGAACAACCCTCCAAGCGAGCAGATTCCCTCAGTCTCACCTCACCAACCTCTCAACAGGCTGCTTTTTTTGTGCTGGAGTCGGATGTTTTCAGAATTTCCAAGGTAATTTGCCGCTCTACCTTTCTGTTTTATGGAGAATCACACAGACACACACAATTTGGAGTGTGAAGGCAGATCTGGAAGTGATCTTCCATAGTAAGCATATAATAGTGTGTCTATGTTGGTAAACTTGAATTTGGAGACACAAGCTACTTAAAAAGCAGAATTATGTGAATAAATTAAAATATAATACAGTACTTGCAAACACACAGGAGTTTACTCAAATTTGAAGATGAAGAATATGTGCAAAACAACCTTTATTTTTTTGAGTGTTGCATTATTTAAAGAGAGTAAGATTGTTTATATCTTTGGAGGTGATTTCAGTCCAAAAGGTAAAGAGTAAAAACAAAGTCCTCCATTACTTATAGTGTACACCTCTTCTCCCAAGAAATACAAAAGCATAAAGAGAGAGGCGAAGGGAAATATCTTATAGGAGGGATGTTATCATATGGAACAATACAAATGTACAGATATAAAACTGATTATGTTCCACTTGTACTGACTTCAAATTGCTTTGTGTTCTTTAAACTGTGTGTCATGTGCACTTAGACATGCAAATCTCTCTTTGAGTGACAATTATTACCTCTCCAGGTGCAACAGCAGGAGCATCTAATGCCTTTTCAGCTAGAAATCCACTCTGTAGTACCTTTCAGTTACATGTAGTATGAAACGTGGTGCTGTATAAAGAGGACTGCATTACTTAATACGGATTTCATCAGTTAGTCATGTTTGTTGAAACACTGACTAGGTGCATGAAGATAATGATAAAGCCTTTATTTCTACAATGGGAGGTGGTTTATTGTTGTATATGCTTATAAATGGCCTCTGAATAAATCTGCTTGAAAAATGGCACCATCTTGTGGTGTGTTTCAGTTTTGTTTTATTTCCTGTTCATTGTGTCATGAAAATAATAATTTCTTTACTTTTTCCCAAGATGAGGAAGCTTGTTATTGAACTTTTCTGCATGACTGGAGCTCTGCTTTGTGCCGCTGAGCCTCTTCTGCTCAATGAGGATGGTCTGACAAGTAAGGTCCGGCCAGAAAACAACATTTTAAGAGTTGGTGTTGGAGAAACTAAATGCAGTGCATTTCACTGGTGTGTTCAGAGCTGTCGGTGGCCGGACAAAGGTACATTGATGAAGAAATAAAGCAGAGTTTACTTGGAGTGATGCAGGTGAAGGAAAAGATGCTGGAAAAAGAAGAGAAGCACAGGCACCTGATGGAGGCCGTGAGACTCAGCAGTGAAAAGAAGAAGGTATATCATGAATTAGTGTCACAGTTTTGTGTAAAGATAACAGCCAGTAGATTTAAATAGTTTATGAAAATCCAGGTTTTTCCTGGTTTAACATGTCTGGGACTGAGGTCTTTTGTTTTGGGATCCATTCAGGGAGCCGCTCACCTGGCCAAAGAGACAGAGGGGAAACTCAAGGAAGCTGAAAAACATTGTCAAGATTCAACCAAATCTTCTTTTGGGAAGTGTCGACCTTGTCTGGAAGACAGTTGTAAAGGCTTCTACACTTCAACGTGCCGCCGCGGCTTTGCCTCCTTCTCCTCCAAGGTTTGATTTCAAGGGTTTAATAGACAAAAATGCTTTTACTAATTGAGTCAAGACCGATGGTACAGATTTATGAATGATTCTCTTTGTTTAGATCGAAGACTTTTTTAGGGAAGTGACCATCCAGTTGGAAGCAACAGAGCATGTTGATAATCAGAAACAGGAGGATTCCGGTGTGATGTCCTCGGCTGACAAACAACTCACAGAAGATGGAGACAATCTGGAGGTCCTGCAGGCTGAAGCATCGTTCAACCACCTGCAGTCAAATGTCAGCGTCCTGTACAACCACAGCCTCCTTCTGATCAAGAAGATTCAGCAGGTGTCTGACCGCTCCTTTCTTGCAGCCTTCACCACAGAGCCCCAGATCAGCTCGCGCTCAACCACACAAGGTGGAATGAAAGCGTTCCTCTTTGGGTCTGTGGGTTTGGATCGAGTCTTTGACTCAGTGTATGATTTTGGAAAGAATGTTTTGGAGGATTTCAGCTCCACTGTGGCTGAAGTGTATGAGGAAATACAAGAAGCTGAGGAGTATGTCCAACAATCCACCGCAGGTACTGCATGCATTCTGTTCCAATATATAGAAGCTTGTCCACTTTATTTGTTCCTGGGTGATGATTGGTTGTCTCAATCTGCAAATTTACAGGATCATTCTCTGCCTGGCAGTATTCAAGTGGAAATCTGTGCCGGCGACTGCGCAGGCAAGCGTCAGAGTGCTGGCAACTCCAAGGCTTCTGTGAAACATGCCGGGATCTTCTATTAAAAGGTAAATCACTTGTGCTAGATCTTTATATTTCTTTCATCTGTGATTGAAGATTTGTTCAGTGGTCCTCCACGTTGAGAGCAGCCAGTTTGGGTAGTTTCAGCCGGGGAGACGGCCTCCCTCCCTCTCAGATCTTTGGCCACTGGAGGGATTACTTCTCTGGGTTGGTCTGTCAGGGGCTTGGGGTTAAGCCAAAGAGCTGGAGAAAAGTCGCAGGGGACCAGAATGTCAGCTCTATGAGTAAAAATCTGCAAATGAAGCTGTGCAGCCTTCTCTGCATGCGTTCTTCCCTGTACTTGTCTGTTTATCCACGCTCCTCTATGGCAGAGTGCTCCAGCGTGCAGCAGTTGTACTCTGAGTTGGAGCAGATGTACATGCTGCTGAACGCCTCCCGTCAGCAGTACGACGACAGGCTGCAGCTGGTCCACAGACACACGGCAGACACTTGGAGGTGGCTCAGATCCATGGACGATAAGCACGGCTGGGTCAGCCAGCTGTCTGGCAGCACAGTGGAGCCGATCAACAGCTTCCATGTGATCACAGTATGTTTGTGGTTTAATCAAATGTTGTGCTCAGTTTCTATTTGACGCTGTAGAAATATATTAATAACTTTCAGTTTTGAAGGAGGTGAACAAGTTTAAAAATCCAAGAACAAGAACAGCATTTTGTCAATACATAGAATAATATTTTTGTTTAATTTATCCAAACAGTAGCATAATTATCTAGCATTTTATTCCCCACCTATTTTGTGTTGGAAAATAGACCTAATGTGGTTCCTCCTTATCTCATTTGTGCAGGTAAATCCACAGCAACAGGTGATGGATAACAGATCTAAAGCCGACACCAGCGTGGTTGTGTCCATACTCCACTCAGCCCCACTTAGCATATCAGTCCCTGCAGATCTGGAAGTGGATGAACCGGCTTTCATCCAGTTTGTTGCTCAGGAGGCCCTGGAGATTCATAAACATCAAATCAGAGGTATTGATCCCACCAGCATTTTGGTTCCAGCGACATCTGGTGCAGCTCCAAATAGAGAATGAGCAAAATTTTTTACTTTTTTTTTTTTTTAATTCAAAAGTGCACATTACTAATTACAAAGTGTTTAATGAGATAATGAAACAACCTAAGAACCATATAAAATTGACTGGCATTTGTAACCAAAAGAATGTTCACAAACCAGTTTTATTGCTATTTTTTTTACACAGGAATGGGCAACTGTGAAGATCCCGACATACCAACAGTTTCTGTAGATGCCAAATAAAGAGTTCTGCACAATCATGTAATCAAGATGATTCTTTTAACAAAACAATTGTCTCACTATAGACTTCTAAACTTTCACATGTACAGATTATGTTGTTATTTATATATGCTGCTTATTATTTGTGTTTTATCTCTTTCTGCAATAAAACTGCACATTGCATCAGCCAGTCTTTCATTTGTTTGTTTTTGTCAAAATGCCTTCAAAAGCTTTAATGTGTGTTAGCTCTTTGGTGTGTGAATCATTCAGTTATAATGAATATAATGGGGAAAAAAATTTCTGCTTTTTTTTTTTTATCGTGGAAAAGAGAAATGACACTTTTCTATTAATTTACATCATTTGCACACCTTCTTGTAAAGCAGGGCTTTGGAGCCAATCCCAGTAAACTATGGCCAAGGGCAGATTACACCCTGGAGAGGTCTCTCGTCCACCACAGGGCAGAAACACAAAGACAGACAACTGCACATATCACATTCACCTCTGGGGGCAGTTTAGGGCCAATTAACTTAACATGTAAGTATTCTAAGTGTGGGGAGAAGAAATACCTGGAGCACACAGAGGGAGAACATGCAAACTCGACATGGAAAAGTATTTGAATCGATGGCCTTTTTTTCTGTGAGGTGAGCGCAATAACCATTTTTATTGATTGTGAATACAATTGTTATATCGTCTGAAAAATGACCTAAATATGTATTGCAATGGCAAACTTTATACATAACATATGAAACATTTTATACACTGGACATTTGTTAACATGTGTATTTCTGTTTTGGAGGGGAAAAAAGGATATCTGAAGTCTATTCAACTAAATTAAACTATATATTTAAGATCGTTGTCTTTTGATATTTGATCTCACTTTTAATAATTTCATTTTAATCAATGCTCTTTCTATTTGTGGTCAGTTGGTTGCGTTTCCCTCCTGGATTTGTTAATAAAGTTAGAAGGGGGAAAAAAAATAAAACATCTCCCGCGTTTTTAAGAAATCGCGCGAGATTTCGCGATACGTCTCGTGTTTACGTGCCCACTCTTTCCTTTTGGCTGTTCAAGCTTCTCAGCGGATCATCAGTTTCAAATTAAATCACCCGGGAAAAGTGGCGCTGGCCGTTTGTGCATTAGTGCAAATTGTTCAGTGAAAATGCCTTCCGAAATCCTCAGCGTGCAGCGAGAGAAGGAGGAGAAGACTCCTGCGGCGGGAACCAAGACGTTTGGTATTTTCTGTGATGAGCGTGGATATTTGGACCAGGTGGAGTTCATCCTGCAGCACGGCCGAACGAAGGGGGACCGAACCGGGACCGGAGTCATCTCGGTGTTCGGGTCTCAGGCCAGATACAGCCTCCGAGGTGCAGTACTTTATTATGAAGTATCCTTTCTATGACATTACGTCCAGAAATCTGACTTCTGATAGTTATTGATATATACACTGCATTGATATTCAGATTGTTAATCTTATAAAATCAGCATGATAATAATTAGGTTTAATGCACTCAGCCTCTACAAATGCCAGTGACTTCAAACAGTTATACTGATTTTAGTCATATAATTATTTTCTAGATGATAAATGAAAGTATTAAAACTACTTTCCCTTATATCCACTTCTGTTCTACAAGTTGTTTCTATTTTTAATCAGATATCATATTAATCATTTTTATATCTTGAACCTTTTTAGTTCAAACGATAGGAGTATATCCACAACCGATATAAAAATGACATTTTCAATAATGAAATATTTTCAGATGCATTTATATAAAACCCATTACATTTGTACTTTTATAGAAAAGAGCATCGTTTATGATTCCTCTCATATTTATTGTGAAATAATGTGTCCAAATTGACTTATATTGGTAAGAGCAAACCGGTGTTACATGCTGTAACTTGTCTTTATTATGTACAAAACTGTATTAAATCGTCTTTCCACCAGAGAGCGCTAATAAGTGGTTTTAGTTTAGAAATACATTTGACATGTATAATGTCACTCAGTATCTTTGATAACCAAACTAATGACACCTTTAATTAGTACAAGTGTCCAGATGTTCATTGACATCATGTTGAAATATTTTAAGATCTTGTGAAAATGTCCCATCACACTATAATGTGTTTCTGTTATTAACATTTTCAGATCAGTTTCCTTTGCTGACCACCAAGAGAGTGTTTTGGAGAGGGATCCTAGAGGAGCTGCTGTGGTTCATCAAGGTAAGACTGATGAAGAGGATAAAAGTTTCATTCTTTTCAGTGATTGTTTGCTGTGGTGACACAACCTCGTGTATCACAGGGATCCACGAATGCCAAGGAGCTGTCAGACAAAGGTGTGAAGATATGGGAAGCAAACGGATCCCGTGCCTTCCTGGATAAGCTCGGCTTCACGGACAGAGAGGAGGGCGACCTGGGGCCTGTGTACGGCTTCCAGTGGAGGCACTTTGGTGCAGAATACACCAACATGCATGCAGGTACGTTGAGAGATGGCTTCTACTGCCATCAATGTGCACTTATTTATTCAAGGTGAAACTTTCAGCGTTCATTACAAATAACCCTTTGTGAAATTAAAAGGTTTTCTTTTAAATCAATATTAGTCAATTGCTTTGTCCTTTATGCTTTGTGGTTCACGGCACAATGAGCAGGGGTAGTGTCTACTTCATTTGGTATCAAGATGTGCTGACAACCCTCTTTTCACTCGACAGTTTAGTTGCACATCTTGTCAGCATTCCTCATAACGCAACGTCAGCATAATGCTAAAGTGTTGGTTCGACCTCACCTGGATCTTTCACTAGTTTTGACTTCTGAGAAGAAATCATGTTTAAGACATTAAGGTACAGCAACTCATCATTTTTAAAATAACAATTAATAGAAGTGAATTTATTGTGGTGTAATGGAGACTAAATAAGTTTAAAAGTTGCAGACTAGGGTTGGACAAAATATCATACATTTATTATTTCAATATCAAATGCAAATTCAAAGCACAATAGCACAATTCTTGGTGAATTAATTGCAAATGATTAACAACCTTGATTATTTCATACCTGGTGGCCACAGGGCAGAAATCACAAGCACAATTACATTGTCACCATCAAATTGCAATTAATTCTGACACACACTGTAATTTAGGTTGATGGCTATATTAAAACAGCACTATTATAATGTACGTAAATTGTGTTTAATAAATCCTAGAGGCTGATTCATAATGGATCACTTGAGGTAGTTTGGACACGTCTTTCCTGAGTTACCATTGACATTAATTCTCTGGACAGATTACTCAGGACAAGGTGTTGACCAACTGCAGAATATCATTGATACCATCAAGAAAAACCCGGAGGATCGACGGATCATCATGTGCGCCTGGAACCCAAAAGGTGAGACGGATGCAAAAAGACGTTTGAGAGGTGGAGCGTGTAAAAAAAAGAAAAGATGAAGTCAACACTCCTGTTGGATTCTTTTCTCTTGGTGAAGAATTGTTGGTTACTGTGCCCCCACCCCCGCAGATCTTCCCCTCATGGCTCTGCCCCCCTGCCACGCCCTCTGTCAGTTCTACGTGTGCGACGGCGAGCTGTCGTGTCAGTTGTACCAGCGCTCCGGCGACATGGGCCTGGGAGTGCCTTTCAACATCGCCAGCTACGCTCTCCTCACCTACATGATCGCACACATCACAGGGCTCAAGGTGACGTGTTTTTCTCCTGTAGCGAGCCCCTCGTCATCGTCATTGTCATCATCGGCTCATCTGACCTGCATTTCTTTGTGCTTTGCTCCTTCAGCCGGGCGACTTTGTTCACACCCTCGGTGATGCTCACATCTACGTCAACCACATTGAGCCCCTCAAAGAGCAGGTGGGTTTGTCATCCCCCACCCACCCCGTGTTTTTCTTCTCTGGCGACTTTTTAACTCGCTGTCTCTCGTGTCAAAACGTGCAGCTTCAGAGAGAAATCCGAGCGTTCCCCAAACTGAAGATCCGGAGAAAGGTTGAGAACATCGATGACTTCCGGGTAGAGGACTTTGAGATCTGCGACTACAACCCACATCCCGCCATAAAGATGCAGATGGCTGTGTGAAACTGTCAAATGGTTTATGAAAGAATTCTATATGTTCTGTATTGGTATATATAAAATGTTTAATCAAAGTTGTACATTTTGATAACTGAAAGTGGTTTTGTTGACTAAACTTAATCTGTTTTGTCTCATTTTGTGAAAAACACGAAATGAAATGAATAGATTTTCTGATTCTGTAAATAAAAAATATTTCTCATGTCAACTTGTGTTTTACAGATATATTAAATCTGAAGGTCTTCCACAGTTAGCTTGTTCCTGCATTAAATGTGTTAAATTCAGAGTGGAGCATTAACGACGGGAAGCTTTGTGACAGAAACCCATGACTTTAACGTCACATAATGTGTGAATCATGAAAAAAAATCAATGTGAGGTGAACTCATGAAATCTGTGTGAAGCAGGATTTGTCACTGGATTGATAAAACTGGTGGGGAAGAAAAGTGTGCTTGAATGAATGAAGATTCTTGGATAAATGCTTTTTTTCTGACACAAAAATCCACCATGTGTGTCCATGGCAAAAAAAGAAGTAGTCGATGCACCAGTTTCTGTCTTGTCATCACCACAGTTTATCTTGTGCATGACCCGAAATGGTGCAAAAAATTATTTATGTATTAAACTCATTTCTTCATGTGCTGCCTTCCACATTTCTCCTTCAGGGAACTCGTGCGTCTTCACTGATGATTCCAACATCTCACAAGAATAACCTGGATCCTGAAAACAAAGCACACAACCCACCAACTCAGGCGAAACAGGACTTTTTTTTCACATTTTTAAGCTGATTAATTCTTCCCCACAAAGTGTAAAGTGGCTGTTAATACTGGATTCAATGCAGACCTTTGGGGGCATGTAGCAGGCGTTCTGAATCACCACAGGACTAGTGAAGTGCTCGTGGAGGTGGTCTACAAATTCACACATTCTGGAAAAAGAAATGAGTCAGATCAGAGACAATCAGTTAAAAAAAAAAACTAAATGCAGGCAGGTGTTACCTGTTGCTCAGATCTGCAGACACGCAGATGTAGTCGAACAGAATGAGATGTTGCATGATCTCACAGAGACCAACACCTCCGGTGTGAGGACACACCGGCACTGAGGAACAAGAAATACAGTCATACACACACGGATCATTTTGTAATACAACGTACTAACTGGCGCTGAAAAACTTAAAAACACACTACCTAAACCTCAGCTCACTGGTTTAATCTGCAGTGCATTTACATTCGAGGATGTTTTACTAGTAAATTATGACATTAAAGAGCAGCGATGTTTAACGTACATTTCTACACAATTGAACTGACCAGACTGACTGTATTGCTTGGTTGATCTCTGAGTAACTTTTCAAAACTTTAATATTTAAATCAAATCTTAAAATACACCATGTAAGATATGATTTATGAAAGCTGCTCATTTGCTGTATTCTTTGTAATGTTTTTAATGTATTTATAATTTTTGGGTTTTTTTTAAATGCTTTTAATTGTGTTTAGTTTGTCTTTTAGCACTTTGGCTTCATGAGGTTGTTTAAAAAAAAAAGAGCTTTATAAATGAAGATAGATTGAATTACATTAAGTTAATGAGAAACATGTCATGGTTTTACATTGGGGCTCCTTGTGAGTTGTGGTCGTCAGAATCTCTCAAACGTTTCCCCACCCTGAAACTTGTGCGCCATCAGCAGCACGGCGAGGTTCTCGTTGACGCTGCCCAGCCGGCAGCCGTCGATCTGGACGAACTGCAGCGCAGAGGCCTGCAGGAGCTGCTTAAACATCACCCTGTTGTGACACTGCAGGGGAAACCCAAATAAACTCAGAACATCCCCCTTTTTTGTGTGTCTGATGAAATACAAGCTCTGACCTGCTCTCCGGTAGCCACTCCAATCCCAAGGGGAGCCAATGCCTGCAGCAAATAATTAAATATGCAGTGCAGTAATGCATGAAATACACAGCTTGAGAATCTAAACGGTGTCCCCGCTTAAATATAAACCTCTAGTAGCTGTTTGCCAAACAGCTATAAGTGATAAAACCTCAAAGTTTAAGGGAAGTGCAAAACATCCACCTGAGAAAACAAATTTAGATAGACGTGAAACTATTAAGACACAAAACATCTTACAAAAGTAGCCAAAGAGATGAAAAACAACTATTAAAATACTCAAAATATGACAAATTTAAAATAATCAAAAAGAAAGTAATTGACAGATAAATGATTGTGGATGATCTCGCAGTTTCCTCCATTCCCCTGCATCTTGAATGTCCCATTATTCAATCTTGATTCGGCTTCAACACCTATGACCGACGTTTCACCTTAGAAATAGCGGCGTGTCCGAGGATGTCATCGGGAGACGTGGGCTCTTCGATCCAGAGAGGCTTGAATTCAGCCAGATTGCCCACCCAGCGGATGGCCTCCGCCACGTCCCACCTCTGGTTGGCGTCAATCATCTGACACGCGACAAAACACTTCAGTTTTGCGGCCGTTTGTTTGACGCACAAGAGACGGGAGTGAAACAACTTCACCATGATGTTCTCGGGTCCGATCATTTCCCTTATGAGGCGACATCTGCGAATGTCGTCCTGGAGATCAGCTCCGACCTTCACCTTGAACCTGGTCCAACCACTCCAGAGCGCGTCTGTGCAGAGCTTGGGGGGGGGGGGGGGGGGGGACAGAGTCGCACATGAAAACTCGTGGCTGTCACTGACAATGCGGCATTTCAAGTGTTTTTATAGCACGGAGGACCTGTTTGAGCTGCTGGTCAGTGTATCCAAGCCATGCGCAGGAGGTCGTGTATGCAGGGTAACCCTCCCTCAGCATCTGATCCTCTGGTGGGTGAAGAAGGAATCGACTTCAACAGATGAAGCTTTACTTGCTGCTGAAATCAGCCAGATGACTGATCGATGTGCTCACCTCTTTGCCGCCTGCCTTCCCGAGCTTTCACGAGTAAAGCTGTGTGAGAAAAAGGGGAAGCGGAGATGATTTCTTTTACTTCTGTGCTGCACATAGAAGCAAGGGATTTCTTGTCTTGACATGTATTGGACATTAACCATGTCCTTTAAGACCAGTCTTACCCAGAGCTTCCTCCTCTGTGAGCACATCCATGATGTATCTGAAGTCGATGCATGACACAATCTGCCTCGGATCCTTGGATCAACACACACGAAGACCCGATATTTCTCCCCCTGTGATCATGTCCCCAACATAAATCAATGCTGGGAATTATCTGTGACTCACCATGTCGACCAGCAGCTTCCACAGAGGCTATAAAGAAAATGATGACAGCAGGTTGTGAGTCACCAAGTGACGCAGTTGTGACAGAAATTGCGGTTCACTTGTCATCCACCATGTGGAGGCCTCACCTTCCCCTCGGCCCTCGCCCACAGGTCCCACACGGCGTTCAGGACGGCCGCGGTGGCCATGTGGATCACACCTTTCTCTGGACCCAACTGTGACAGACATGAAAAAAACAAAACGAAACACTCTTGATGTTCTCCTAATAAAATCAGTGTTATATAAACATAACTGAGGGACACTGTCAGTGAATCATTTTTACATGTTGTCCTTTTATGACTCTGCTTTCAACTGATTTTACTCAATGTCTTAACTGATATGTTGTAATGTGTCATTGATGGGAGCAGAGGCGGCCTAAAATTTAGAGAAGCAAGCTTCTCACGGGAAGGTTCAAATTATGAATCTGGAAAAGAATTTGGTGGGGAAAGTGAAAGGTCATACTTGTTAAAAAACAAGAAAACGGCCTGAGCAAGGCCCTTAATGTCCCCCAAGTGATAACAGTGGCTGCAGAGGTCAAAATGTATTAAAAAATACCAAAAAACACTGGTCGGTCAAAACATGTAAGATGTTAAAAAAGACAAAACAAATACGTAATTGAATGTAAATTATTAGTAATTTTCAGAAATGACAAATAAGTGACAGAACAGCACAGTATAAAGAAAAGCTACTTTTTTGGCGCGGTACTACGATAAACGTTATAAAGGTGTGTTTGATTGCTCTTACCCATCTCATCTGGCCATCACTTGTCAGGAGCCGGTAAAACCCACCAAAGTCGCTCACAATCTCCTGTAAAGTTTTGCCAACCAGCAGCGGTGCCAGAGCCTTGACAGCACACACCACTGCAGCGTTTGAACAAGCAGAAGACAGCCTCTCAATGAATGAAAGCTTTCAGGGACACCTTAAAGAGTTTAACAGTTGTATAACTCTTGCATTCACGAAGGTTGTGACTTCTTGATTTGGGTTTCTGTTACATGATACTCAGTGGTGCGTCCTCTCATGAGCACAGGTATTTTATAACAGGGCAGAA
The DNA here is from genome assembly GCF_963422515.1 of Blennius ocellaris. NCBI lineage: Eukaryota > Metazoa > Chordata > Actinopteri > Blenniiformes > Blenniidae > Blennius > Blennius ocellaris. The sequence goes on from NC_137668.1 coordinate 17,353,532, forward strand.
TAGAAACAGCAGTCAGTGTAATCAAACAATATTCATTAAAAAACAAACAAACCAAAAAACCAAGCTGCAACTTATAAAATGCCCACATAAATAAATAAAGCTCCCAATACCTATCAGAACACAATCCACACACGAAAGGAGGATTGTTTACAGTATTTATCAATTGTATTACTATCAAAATAAATCGCAGTTATAGAATAGCTGTGCGTTTGCTCTGGACAGATGCAGCTGAAACCACTAGATGGCGCAGTGAGGCGAGTGCGAGGTTCAGGTACAGTCAGGAAAAACAACATCTGCTGTTTCAATGATTGAATTATGCAAGTAACTTACGTTTCAAGAAATAAAATGTAGCTCCGTTTACCCTCCAGGTTACATAAAACACTGCGCTGTATCATTATACATTGTGGGTGTATTAAATGTTTATTTAAAGTAGCAATGTGGAATGCAATGTGTAAATTCAATCCATGCAAATGAAAACACTCTTGCTAAACTATGTGTATCTAATTGTACGTATTGTGTTTTTCTAACTGAACAGAATAATTATATACGAGTTTACATATTACGGCTTTAGTGGGCGTTCCTGAACGCAACAGCAGGCTGTGGCCTTGGTGTTTTGTTTTTTGTTTTTTAACTACTTTATGGACTTGCTGACTAAATCTTACCGATCTCAGTGCCTTTCCCCAACGTGAAAGTGAAGCCGAAGCCTTTCAGTCCGCAGTCCGTGTGGAGGATCACATAAGCGGCGGAATAATCCGGGTCGGTGTGCTGCAGCATAAAGTCACTTTATTCCTGCAGGCATGCAGTTGCGTTCACGGCGCAGGAAGTCCTGCAGAAAGATCCTCACCATTGCATCTGAGCCGTGCTGCTCCAGTGACGTCGGGAATCTCACATCCCTCACGGTCACGTCAAGGATTTTGTGCAACATCGCACCTTTCACACTGCAGTAGTGTTTTGGAACACACAAGAAAACGGTTGGAATAAGTTTGTTTGGAAGCGACCTGTCAAAGGTGATCCCACCCACTCCTGGTTTAAAGACACACACAAAAACTAATTACTTGAAAAACACAAGCACGCGCTTTTAAAATCACATCTTTATTGTACAAATACCCTCAAAAGAGTCTCAAATCACTTCTACTGTCTTGTCAACATTATTAATTGCAGTACAAAATGAGAACTCTGAAATATGCAAAGCCCTTCTTGGTGAGCTCTGCAGTCCACTGGAGTTGCTTTCACTTTAATACCGTCCATGTGAATCCATCCAGGAACAAAATACCAAACGATTTCTGTAAAAACTGCCATGATGGTGCAGTGCAAATGGTTTTGTTGTGCCACCTTCAAACACGTGACCGTGAAAGTCAGACAGTTCTTCAGCGGAGGATAAAACGGTTGATTCTGTCTCTTTTGTGGCTTTGATCGCATCAAAATAGTCCCAATAATCAGTAAAATTCTGCTTTCTCCAAACATATGACTACTACACCCTATGTGTTAGTCTGGTTTAAAAAAAACCCCCAAAAAACAAAAAACTTCCACGAATTTAAATCAAATCAGTGACACTGCATTCAACCTGCTGTTATGTAAGCGTGTCTCTGTAATGATTACAGTGAGATTATGAGCAGGGCAGAGAAGGGCAGGAGGAATTATGGCCTCAGTTTCAGAAAGGACTTTTGTGGAGGACGATGAACAACAAAGGAAGTGTTGAAATGAGGCTATCAAACAAAGTCCATTTGATATGAGTACGCTCGTGATAAAATCTTAGTCAAACATTACAAAAAAAAAAAACAGATGAAATGTGAATAAAGTTAGGCTGTGTGGGACTTGCTTTGAAATCATCACTGCCAACTGGGCTGTGACAAAAACCATCAACCCCCTGAGTATGTTTGCCTATTAGGAAAATATATTAATTTTCAATAACGAATCATTTGGATGCATATTTTGCTAATGTACCACAATTTGGAGGAAAAATCAGCTGAAAATGTCCACATTCAATCACTTATTCGGGTTAACTTTGGGGTTTATTTCTATTTTTTGCAAGCCTTAGTCACAGCTTATTTCACAGAAATATAATACTGCGTTTGTCAGAAAGAATGCCGCATTTAGTGAAGCTTTTTAAAACATCTGATCGAATACGTGCGGTGGAAACATCCACGTACCAAAAAAAATGTAAATTTCACACAGCTAAGACTTATGCAGTAATGAGAATTAAAAAAATATATAGAAATGTAATAAAACCATATAATTCAAAAGAATGAGGACCAAAGAGGGGAGCAAGTTGTTGTTTGTGCGAATGACTGTCGTAGACGTGTCCGTCTTTAACCAAGCCTCCATCCGGGGGTAGGCATCCGCCGCACAGTGCAGGCAGGCTATAGGTTCTCTCCAGGCTGGTACTGAGGCTCTGTGGAGGTGAAATAATCCTCCAGGAAAGATTGGAGGTACTCGAAGGTGGGCCTCTCGTCGGGCTCTTTCTTCCAGCAGAGCTTCATCATCTCGTGCAGCGACTCGGGGCAACCCTGAGGGCACGGCATCCGGTAGCCGCGCTCCACCTGCTCCAGCACCTCACGGTTCACCATGCCTGAGACAGAGGAAGACAGACAGGAGGACCTGAATAAACCAAGACATTGACTATACCAGGGGCTTTCAATGTGCAGGAAGATCAATCCTGGTAACGTGGCACCTTTTCAAGAAATGTTGAGAATACAGTTTTAAGAAATTGGGGGGGGGGGGGGTCAAACATACGGACCACGGGGACAGAACAAGTCCAATCTATCCCACAAAATTTAAATCTGCCAGCTGTGAGAAATCACATTAACTGCAATGTGTTTATTTGGCCACCAGGGGAGCAGTTTTGTTTGTATAATGTGGCAAGTCAGACCAGCTGAACAGTATTACTACACAGATGTAGAAATATGCCTAAAGATCATTTCTAGAAGTTATTCTGATCAAATTCTGACCAAATGTTCGATGCCTTTGAAAAGGTAAATAGTATAATAAAAATCCATATTGCTCTGTAAGTGTTAAAACAAATGGGTGAACTGAGGCATAATATTGTTGAAATTGCAGTTCTTTTATGGAAATTCCAGGTCTGTCATGTGTTGTAAAGGGATAGTTCATTAAATGGGAACCTAGTAATGATATAATAATAGTTTGCTGTACAAGATAGAGATTTGGAGTTGTAGTTATTTATACATCACAGGCTGCTGTTCCTGATTTATTCACTGGGGGTCGCTGTGTTTCATCATGACGATCATCAAATTCAGAGCTCCTCCTTTTTTGAAATGATTTAATCTCTATCACCTTCTGTAAAAAAAATCTTTAAGATATATCTAAACAATAATACACCTTTATTGGAGGAGACTCTTGTGTCACTAATCTGGTGTATGTTTATATTTTTTCTCTGACTGGTTTTTAAGATTGAACGTTTTAACGACTTGCTATAGTGATATGACTTTAGGCTTGTTCCTTTCTTGTGCAAGACTTTGTAATTCAACTTTTCTATTCTTTGTGGTTAATTCACATCAATCTTTGTGTGAATAAATAAAGAAGATAGAAGAATACACCATGAGACTGTAAAGTGAACAGCAGATGGCAACAATAATGATTACAGAGATCAGTGAGGCAACAGTTAAAGCTAAGTTAATGCATCACAGCACTCACATGAGGGTGAGTTGGTGAAAACATGAACTCAAAGGTCTGCAGAAATCCTGTGTAGTGAGAAAAACAAGATGCTTTTTCTCATATTAAGCAAATTAGAAATGCTGATCAATGCTTTCTGGGGACATTTTTGTCAAACTAATCCATTACAGAAGAACAAATCAGCATTTATTTGTATTTTTTGTGCACTGAAGATGTGAAGAACCTCAGAGTTCTTCACATGTGTAGGTTATTAGAGAGTCATCTCACTGATTTGAGATCAAACTGTCAATCAATTTTCTGAGGTCAACTGATAAGACTGACAAATCTGGTAAAATTAATAAAGTTAAAATACTATCTTGAGGATAAATATGAAACATTGAGAATACTCCAACTTTTTTGTTTTTTTGCTTCAACCTTTTGATTTTATCCTTGAAACACCAAACAACAGCTAATTTTTGTATTTTCCTGGAAGGCCTTTGTGTGCGCTCGTGAAAAGCATTTCTTCATCTTTTCAGCCTTTCTAAAGTATTCACACGTCAACATGTTTCAACACAATCGTAGCAAAATTGTGAAAACTGTCTGTACTTTCATTTTCTGGCAAACTGTTGGATGAAACGATCGACACCACTCTGACTGAATCACATAAATTTTCCAATTTGACTCTCGTCAAAGATGCAAATGAGTCCATTTCCCAAACTGCAAACTAATTATCTTAAACATTTCCCCCCATTATTTCCTCTCAGTGAACCAATCTATTCATTGTTTCAGCACGACGTCAGGTTTGTTATTGAGCTGTGTAAAGGTAGTGTAGAATGCCGCAGGCGACGGCTCCCCGGGGCCGGATCAGTGTGGCAGATGGTTAGAAACAAGAATGGTGTTCAATCTCCCGATCGTCCGCCACCAGATGGTCTCGTCTAATCTCAGATGTGTGTGTGAGGACATCTGTGTGTGTGTGTGTGTGAGAGTGTGTGTGTGAGTGCTTTCCCTGCAGAGGCATAAACAACCGGCACAGACAATGTCAGACAGCTTCACTTCATCCTCCGACATTAACAAGCACGACAGTTTGACGTCTTTTGACAGAGAAGAGGCCGATAACTTTGGCTATGAATCACCTCCCTGTGCTGCCACAACCAATGCACGTTTAATTCACATCAGTGTGTGTGTGTGTGTGTGTGTGAGAGCGAGAGAGAGAGAGAGAGAGAGAGAGAGAGAGAGAGAGAGAGAGGGTTGACCCTGTCACATACCTGGGTAGGGCACTCTGCCTTTGGTGACAAGCTCGGTAAGCAGGATGCCAAAAGACCAGACGTCCGACTTGATGGTGAAGCGACCGTACAGCGCAGCTTCTGGGGCCGTCCATTTAATGGGGAACTTGGCTCCTGCGTGCAGTGGAGAGAAGTCGGTTGACATGTTTCCACTAGAGGGCATTTGACTTTACTCCTGGCTTCCAGGAAATGACAAAGCTCAGTGACACACAATTACAGCAATTACAAGAGTCATGAATCACGTTTGTGTAACGAGTCTCATGCAGCTTTGTGAACGCAGCTCAAAGGACATTCCTCCAATTCGGAAAATTAGGTTTTGAGGGATGAGAATGAGGGAATCTGGGGTTAAAATAACTTGAGTGTGACTTCCTCTGATCCATGGTCCAAGGTTACTTTGTCAGACAAGCCGTCAAGAACATACAAATATATCCGTGATGCTCAGAACATAAAAAAATCAAGTGAATTTAAAGGCAAAATACTACAGAAAATATTTATATCTTGAATTTGAATTGCATCTATTCAGTTGGGCTACCTGTATAAATACATTCACCACTTTAAAAATCCAACACAACAAAATGTGTTTAAAGGCATGCAAAAGTATAGAAAAAGGGCCTTTCTGAGTGAAGTTTACTGTATGTTCCTAGTGCTTGCATGGATTTTTCCTCAAGTACTTCAGTTTCATCACAAAGTCCAAAACAGACTTTTAAGGTTAAGTGATGTCTAAGATCACCTGTAGGTGTGATGTGAGTTTGAGTGTCTGTCTCTGACCAGGGTGTAACCTGTCTTCACCTATGATCATCTGGGATTTGCTCCAAGCCTAAATTGCATGGACGGAAAATTCAGAGTGGAAAAGATTGAAATTGTAACAGTCAGGAAAAGGTTTATTCCCAGATGCTCCTGAAGACAAAGAAAACAAACTAGAAATCTCTAATAATCAAACAAACAACAAAAAACAAAGAATCATTCAAACTAAAACAAAGAATCTAATTTGTCCTGAAACCAGAAATGCGAAGAAAACAAGGAAACACGGACAAAACAGAAGGGCTGTTAAGTTTTATATATATACATATTTCTAAAAAATTATTTCAACTTCCTGCAAAACGAGTGTCTTTTGTTCAGCAAGCTTTTTTTATGTCACAAGTTTGTTATAAGTAATGTTCCATTGTATTTTGAACCACCAACAAAAGTCTGTTTAATCAAAGGGTGTTTGACTTGTTACATAGCTATGCAGGTAAACCCAAGAGCAGAAACTCTACTGTAGTGTCAAAATACACAAACACTCAATATTCTATCCTTCCATCTTCAAAACCACCAGTGGAAAATTTGATTTGTGTGTGTGTGTGAATTAAACACCCGATATGGCCGAGAGATGAACTCTCCCAGCACGAGAAAAGTGTAACTAATCAGAGAGAATAGAAGCGTCTGGTTTCCACTATTCAAGTAATTCACCATGATAGCAAGCAACAGGGAGTCATCCCAGCAGTGAGGTCACTTCTCGTTCCATTTCTACCCTGACATCCCGTTCACCCGTGACTCACAAAGTGTGTGTCTATGCGTGTGTGTGTGTGTGTGTGTGTGTGTATACCAACCTTGCCTTGCTGTGTACTCGTTGTCCTCTATCAACCTGGCCAGGCCAAAGTCGGCGATCTTGCACGCCAGGTTCTCACCCACGAGAATGTTGGCGGCACGCAGGTCCCTGTGAATGTAGTTCATCCTCTCGATGAAAGCCATCCCATCGGCTATCTGGAAAACAGAGCATTTTGACGGCGTTTGAGTAAATATTCTCGCCGTTTCTCTCGCGTCGAGCATCTGTCAGAAAAGCCGACACAAAGCAAAAGAACAAAAAGCAAAAGCATGCCACGGCAGGAGGAGGGAGACATGGTTACCCGAGGTTCTTTCTTTTTTTAAACCCGAGACTTAAAATAGAACTCCAAATGTAACAATTCACTGGCACACATTCTGCTCTCAAGGAAAACGCAGGCGTTTGTCTCACCTTTGCAGCCATGTCCACCAGCAGGATGAGCTTCAAGTATTTACCGTCACCTTCTTTGAGGAAGTCGAGCAAGCTTCCTGTGAAAACAGCAAACACGAGAAGCTTTTAATACAGGGCAGCAGTGTGATATACTACACATGCGAAGAATGCGAGTGAGCTGCCTACTGATATACGGCTACATTATACAAAATGCTAAAATAAACTGAATAATACATGTGGCAGCTAATCCATGTTTTCCATTTAGAGTCTATCAAAGGCGATTTCTGAACAACTTTGCAAGATACAACCACAGTCGTTCTATGAAATCCCAACAAAGTGCCGGCACGCACAAGTAGCATATGCCATCGAGTTAAGCATTTACACAAACATAAATCTAATTACTCATAAAACATTAAAAATAAAATACATTGCAGCTAAAGCTGTGGAAGCTGCCCACAAAACTGCTGCAGCTTTCAATTAACCATCTTCAGCTTCAGGCTTCGGGGAACCACAAGAGACTTTCAAGGACTTTCAATCTGTAGAGGGTATTAATTAAAACGTACATAAAATTTACATTTTCTCCTCTGAGGAAGTCATCGTGCATAACTCTGACATCACTCCTGTGCTTGGCAGACCAAGGGTGCGTGATCAGTTTTGTCCGTGAGACGCGTGCAGGTAAAAGCCTGATTGCATGCAACTTAAAAATGCATTGTGCTTCAGCACTTCAGTGTTAAAACACACACAATGAAATAGTTTGACCGCCACAAAAACATGCCAGAATTTTCGTTGAAATTTGCAAAATATCTGACTTTACCTTTGGCCATGTACTCCGTGACGATATAGATGGGTTCCTCAGACACCACTGCATAAAGAGGCACCAGTTTATCATGTCTGAGCTTCTTCATAATCTGCGCCTCTTGGAGGAAGGCCTCCGGCGACATGGTTCCCGGCTTCAGCGTCTTTATGGCTACCTTCGTGGTGCCATTCCATGTGCCTGCAGAGATAAAGGGAGGAGAGTGAAACCCCCACAGGCCACGGGGGTAATCAGAGTTGTTAATGGGCTGGGAGCAGGACAATATCATTAATTAGGTCTTGTAATTTGCTCAGACATGTGCTGTCATGCATGCACTTCTTGCAATAATATCCCTGGGATGAGTGGATGCAAGCTCGCAATTCAAAAGCAAGTGAATAAATTGTGCCGGCACAGTCCTCCTGAGTGAGGGGATCTCTGGAGATTCGACAGAGGAAGCAACTGCAGGACGTGCACAACTCTTCACTTTGGAAAAACACAAACACAATAAATATCAAATGTACTTTTCCTGCAGTTCCCTTATAAACCTGGTCCTATTTTGTATTTCCACCTCCAGATGACTGCAAGCAAATACTAATCATTGATGACACCATGAGACATTTTCCCTGCCGTGTTGGTTTTGCTCTCTTACCCATCCAGACCTCTCCAAAGCAGCCCTGGCCCAGTTTGAGCTCCAGTTGCAGGGACTCCCGGGGAATCTCCCAGGCATCTTTAGCGAGCCCCTGAGTCTGAGGCTTGACTGTGGGGCATACTGTGGTCAGTCTGTGGCAAAGCCCATCTGCATGCTCTGTAATGCAGAAAGAGAGAGATCAAAAAGCAGCCTTACTCCCGTCGGTGCCGCACTCACACACCCACACAAGCCTCTGCAACAGCAGGAAGCAGTTTTTTAAATTTTTTTTATTAACTTCAGTCTGTTACATGCATCACTTCATTCCATTTAATATGGATGAATTTAGATGCTCTTATACTAACTGTGATCAAATATAAATGAGATGAAGTGGCTTTTTAACACACCATAGCTCTCTCTGGAGTCAAACTGAAATGAAGTGGGATCACAGAGACTCAACCTCAGTCCTCCTCAGGCGGGAAACAAGGCGGGAGGCTCAAAATCATAAGTGTGCCATCAATTGTTATTAAAATTAAAGGCCATTCATCTCCCATGGTAACGCCGCGGTAGCACAGCAAACTGTATGGCGAGGAGCAGCGGGTGAGACTGGGACTAATTTTCAATATCATTCCTGGAGGTGTGATGAAAGACTGATGAATAATGAATGAGAGGAGATGCAAGACGAGAGCGAGCACATTGCAGCAAATGATATTGACGAAATACCTGTGTAGTGTTTGACGAGTTTCTGTAATGTGTCGAACTGTGCTCGCGTGGTGATGTAGTACCCTCCGTTGTCAAGCTTGCGGATCTTGTAGTGTTTCACATTGTCTCCTTTGGCTTCATCCCAGTCTCTTATGGAGAGAGAGTAGGCACCTGGGGGAGACAGATGACACATTGCTCACGCTTCTAGTCCCGAGCATCCATAATGTGAGAGCATGCTGCGTATAAAACCGTACATCTTTTAAACGGAAGGTTGGAAACATTTTTAACATGGAAATTTCACAGGTTGAAAAAACCCCCCAAACAACCCAGTTTTAAAGTGCTTGAACACACACAATGAATGTATTACCAATCCATAATACAATCATGCTAAAAGCCTCAACTGGAGAAGAAAAATAGACACAATGATGAGATTTTAAAGAGATTTAAGATTTTTTTTTTAGGCCTGGGTTTTGTTTGTATGCCTTGTTGTGGGGACATTGCATGTTCTCCTTCTGCATGCATGAGTTTTCTCCCGCTGCTCAGGAACATACATTTGAGTGTCTGATGAGGTTTGAATATTTGTAGTTCATTGATCAGTGCATGACTCTCATGCTCAATGCCCGGGCGTTGGCAACTTCTTCACGAATTCCTTATATATTCACTAATGTATCAATATTGCATTATATGTTAGGATTTAAATGAAACCATTTTCTTTCTTTGGGTGTAACTGATGAATAGCTGCGTTAACATGAGTAAATAATATCTAACATAAAAAGTCAAGAAGGGTTCAGACCCACTTAATCCTTATTGTGTTTGAAGCTTGTAAGCACATAATATCACGCGAACAGGCTGATGAATTATAATAAATTTGCTTTGAATCGAAGCTTCAGAAAGTGTTTGTGGTCTTTAACTTTGAACATTTATTTCATCATCTTCTTCTTTTAGTTTAAAAATTTGCTTTGATTTTTTGAACATTGCAACTGTACAAAACAAAGTCAGTGACACTACCAAATGAAGGTTGCCATTATGTTTTTTCACCTTTCAATATGCACCATTGGATCTGGAAATACCATGATGAAAAGCAGCCCATCTATTTTCTATTAATCATCTTTCCTAGCTGTTGCTCAGCTGTTGATGTGCCAGCAATATATTTTTGATAAGTTCTGTGATGATTAATTCTTTTGTCTGAAAGTTAATTAATTTTTTCAGATTCTAATTACTGTACCTGATTACTTCCTCATAATTTGTAATGCTGATTATATAAGTGATTTTCCATGTCGGTTTATGTCGAGACTAATGAAGATGCTCACATCATCCAGACAGAAAATGAATTAAGACTTGAAAGGTAAAGAGTTCTAAAAAAAAATCTGTGTTAAAGAACTGAGAAAATATGCACATGAGCGTCACAATATTTTGTCTGCCCGACAATGACATTCCTCATTTTTCTGCTTCGTTTTAAGAAGACGATTATCACCTTTAGTAGTTTCACTTTCTCGCACCAGGAATGTACCCCGATGATTCCCAGGATTCAGCAGCAGCCTCTCAGCATCTTTGCGTCCCATTTTACCAAAGTACCACCTGAGAACAGAACGACATATGAACAAAACGGCAGTGAAACTAGATTATGAAACAATATAAACATCAAATTCACATGAAGAAGCTTCCTCAGAGGGACACTGGAGCTGTTAACACTGGACTGTATACTTTAGGCCACAAGAGATGAGATCGTGCTTCTGCCATTAGCTTTGTAGCGTAAATGCCATGAGGTGCGAGAGTCTGAGACGTTGTAACAAGGTCTTACTCTTCAGCCTGGATGGAGTCAGCAGGAGCCACATAATTGCTGGGGATATAGCCTTTCTTTCCCGTGTTGATGGAGCGAGCCTCCCACCAGTCTCCTTCCCTGCAGGATGACAATGACAAATGAGAGATGGGATTAACGACTCATTTTACTGTCAACCAAGGACCACCGCTCATATATTGTAATGTAGCTGATACCGAGGATGAAATACTGCTAATGGTTGTTAATGATTCACAGGTCACCCTCGTCTAAAATTATCCAGTCTTTAACATGCCATTGTGTTTTACAGAAAGGGTTTGGAGGCACGTAACTTTAAATCTCATCCCTTCTGCGAGAACTCCAGATTTGACATAAAAGGTCTTTAAAGGTGTTTAAGACTGAAAACCATCATCACAATGGGATTGAATGAGACTAATCTACTTTACATTACAAAGCTTTAACCTCAGGCAACGGCAGCGCTCTGTGTGAAACCCGCATCAGGGAAATGAGTTGCAATCTACCTCATTCACACAACGAGCAGGTGCAGCTGTGCATCGCCAACCACAAGAAAAAGTAGCTCGTAATCACTGCGCCACTCGCAAGAAAACATTTTGAAACAAACACTGCGTGAAGTAAGAAAATCTTACGTGTTGTTGATGATCTGGAAGCGATCGCCCTTTTTAAATGTGAGATCATCTGATGTTCTGGCTTCATAGTCATACAAGGCCACAAAGAATGTAACACCACCTGAAAACATAAGAGCAGACACACACACACACACACATAAATAAATAACCAGAGTTACTGAAATGTAAACACAGACATTGATGTGGGAGGGCAGCTTGATGGTTGGTGGGAGTCTTTATATCTGTGACTGTGTAAAGGCCAGTTTAGGTGGATAAATCTGTCTCGCCAAGGTCTGTATTGATTTTCTTTGCTTGTAATTTTATTGCGTCTGTACTTTGCCTGCATGAAAATACACCTGAGACTGAGCTCTAGCCGTCGGGCATAAACAAGCCAAATAAGACTCCATATTTCAAACCAGCTTATAAAATTCATTGAGGTGGTCATAATACACATCACATTAAAAAAGCTTTACAACATTAAAAAGCCACAGTTTCTTTTTCATTACAATTACTGGTATAAATCAGGTCCTCATTTTGTCTTGAGATCCAGATCCAGATAGATGACAGTCATATACCCACCGCCGACAACATTGTTGTCATCAGTAATCCCATTATCACCTGCAGAATGAAAATACAACGCCAAAACCACCTTCATCCCCCTGTGAGATCAGATAATCCAATAGCGAGGAGGATTACAATATAAATCCCACCTAAACAGGAGGGTTCAGCAGCAGCGTCTCTCTGGCTCTAATGTTTGTTATCACATCTAATGGTGGGCCCTCTGTCTATGGCCGGTAATAAATGTGACTTTGTGAAGGTGAATCTGCATACTGATCAAGCCGAGTTGAATTTCCAAGGTGTTTACAAGTTCTATCTACGACATTATTAAATGCCTCTTCGTATGCGGAACATGTGCTGTTTGTAAGGCAACATTATGTTGAGAAAAATTACCTTCATTCATGAAGGCGGGGAGTCATTTCACCTTCAAAAATAAACATGTTCATCCACATTGACAGGTTTAAAGTCCACCTTCATGAATAAAGGTAATTTTTCTCAACATAATGTTGCCTTTTAGCCTTGTGGAAGTGACTTTTAATTTCTCAAAGCAATATCATCAAATGGAACATGGATCATTCAGAACAGGCCTGATGGATGTAAAAAGCCTGTTCAAGCAAGTTCAAGTGATACATATGGACTTTGTACTACCGAGGATTCTGAGAATCAACAAACATTTGGTTAAATTTGCTGTAACTTTGATATTCAGGGTAAGGAAAGGTATTAGTTCTGACCTGGTTTATTTATGCAGTCCACTTAGCAAAACCGCTGGAAGCACATTGAACCAATTAACGCAAGAGCCATCAACCAGTAGTTGAGCCCTGCTGCGCTTTCAATTGGATGCTAAAGGCCCTAAAGTAACACTACCTATATTCTTTTTTTAAACAAATATGCTAAGATGTGATCTGTGTGCCAGTGTACCCTCAGATGGAAACAATAAACGACAACAATAATCCCACAAGCACTGCACTAATCCCCAAACACAACATTATTATGGAAGACATTAAGGTTACGTCACAGCAGCTGTTCAGAGTGTGGTCTCGTTACATCTCTTGTTCACTTGTGCGTGTGTTTGTTTGTTTTTAAATCACCTTTGGTCCAGATCAGTCAAGCACATCATGAGACAATGGTGCATCCACTACTCACTTGAGACAGCACCGGAGAAGGAGTTGGATACAGGGCCTGAGAAGGAGGATGATGTCCCTCCAAAGGGAGTCATGACGGACGAGGACCCCCCGAACGGTGTGAGGGTGTGGTTGAAATTTACAACCCCGGAGCCAGACGACGATGAAGCAGCTTGATTCTGCTGTAGCTGAGTGGGATCTGGCCCGTAGTGGCCCAAATGGGGGGTGGTGGCGGCAGTGTTGGCGTCCGACACCGGGGAATTCTCTGACTGATACTTCATGGCAGGGCCTTTGTCCTCTTTGCTTTTAATGCAGCCCATCGTCCCACCCTGCCAGGACAGACGCAACAAGAAATCGTCAGTCTAATGCAGACATGATAGGACAGGAAAGTGTAGAGAGAATGGTCCCGCAACACAAGGCCTGCAGGCGCTGGAACAAATGTTGGGGAATGAAACTGAAAGATGTGATATTGCCATGTGAATCATCTTGTTGTTGATACAAGTGTTAAGACTATAAGCCTTATGGTAACTAGGACATATGGATAAACGGTAAATCTGCTTTAAATCACTCCTGACTGAAACATGGCTATGTGGATTTAATTGTGCATGCATGTTTTGAGGTGTTTTACACGAGATGAAAAGATAATGCAGATGATGTGAGTTTATGGTTGTGATGTTCCATGACAACTTGGTCAAGAGATTTCCTAATGCTTGTAAACAAATGACAGATTACATTTTATCCAAAGCCGCTCTTGTATGTCTTCAAATGTAGAGAAAAGATTGTGGTTTATACGTTTCTGCCTTCTTCCACCCAAACAGCTCTCTGCACTGCCCTCAATACACAGATGGTTACCCAATAGATCTACCAGACAACCTCACCAGGGGTCCTCGGGGTCACAGAGCTCAGAGATCTGAGCATCTGTATTTTATCAACAAAGACAAACAATCAGACCAGTTAGACACACAAAAGGAAGACAAAGTGATGAACGACTCCAGAAACAAATAGACAGAGGAGACAAAAACAGTCAAAACACAGACAAATGGTGACAAAACATACAAAATCAATCACGAAAATACACAAAGCTGCTCCAAGGAGGCATGAAATAATCTGAAATGAGGAAGAAAAACAAGTACAAAGAGAAACAATAACAACACGATGGGTAGTGATCTTTAAAGACACACAATGTGACTTGAACAGGATGGACACCAACCAGACAGGGAACTAAAAAAGGGCTCGAAAAATGCGACAGACAGACAAGCGAAGACCAAAGGCCGCAAAAAAATGCACAACGAGAAGAAAAAAACATCTGAACACTGCAGAAGGTTCATGGAAAGAGACACAAGAGAAACCTCATCCACTCATAAGCTCACATTGGAAATCTTACTGGTTTGCCTCAATTCACATTTTTTTTTTGTTTGTTTGTTCAGAATTCACTTGTGTCACCCCCATCTGCCGACCTGGTTTGTCCTTCATCATCATCATCATCATCAATTTTTAGAAACTGTCTGAAAGCAAGAAAAAAAACGAAAACAAATTTTACACACAATACCTGCCAATATCATGGAGGCAGGATTTACACAGTATATCCTTACAATCACAGCCAAGATTCAGCAGTAACATAAGCTTCTTAATACCATCAAACATACAAGAAGGCAAGATACTGAAAGTTTACATTATCCTAGAATGGAGCATTCCCTCACTTGACAGTTCTCCAGCCATAAGATTCAACTAAAACCAGATGTTATCAAGCCATTGTAAAGTTAATGAGATATAAATCAATCCTAAGGACACAATATTATGATGGGAATAGAAAAAAAAAAAAGATATTCAAGATGAATTCATAAATAAATCCTTGTGGTTTCATGCTGTTCATAAATGATCTTGTGTGACTGTGAATACAGTTGGATGTAAAAGTCAGTAAAACATTTCATGGTTTAAGATTCATGACAGAAAAGTTACTCATAACAAAAAATATAACTTCAAAACTACTCAAAACAACAATAAAGAGAAGAAAAACAATATCCAGCAGTCCCCAACAACCACAAAAAGAAAGCGCCACCACAGACGTTGTCTATTCATTACAAGGGAACTCAAAACAAACTCAATGCGACACAAAAAGAAATGACATTCTCAGTAAGTGAGGTGAGGTGAGGCGAGAACAGTGATCCACTGATTCACAATTCATCCGACAAGGCCAGAGAAGATGCAAAACACTAGAGTGTGTTGTCTCCATCTGCGTGGTTGTCATTCCTGTTTCCAACATCATTTGGACTCAGTCACACTGAGCCATTCCTTTGTGAGGTGAAGGCCCGGAAAATGTGGAGACAATCAGACATGCTCGTAAAGTAAGTCAGGGCACAGAGGGGCCTGAGCCATTTCGCTCGCCAACAACTACGACCACACGAGGAGCAGGACGCGGGTAAGTGGCGTTGACATGTTAAAAGACAGTAAAAATAAATAAATAAATAAAAAAAGAAGAGAAATTAAGTGAAACTGAATGTTTCACTAAAAGCAAAGGAGATGTTTGATGTGATTAAACAAACAAGGCGACGGAGCAGCATGGTGGCACAGCGGGTGACAGAAGTGGCAAGGACGGAAGTTCACAGAGTCGCAGCCGTAGTTTCAAAAGACAAACAAAAAATGATCTGCTGGTGCAGAAATGCATCTTTCTCTGGTTATTGGAAGTGTGGCCTTGGTGTTAGGAGGTGGGAGAGTGTTGTTCGCCTTCATCCTAGAGGGAGGTACACAATCAAGAGTTCATCGAGTTCTCCAGCTGAACTGCCAAAGACATCAGCAAACCATGGACAGCCACAGAAACCATGTAGAGATACTGAACACTTTGCGCAAATATAAATGTACAACTGGTTGAATTGTAGGTTCAAAGTTGTGCTACTTTAGCGGCTGTACTCCAAAAAAACTATTTATGAGTGGTCAGTCAATGGAGGTGATTCCGAATTTAACAGATTTCTTTAAATCCCTTCAAATTAATACGCCAATAAATCTAATCTTAGACGTCAGATGTGCTGCCAATAAGCTGAGAGCGCTGGCAAGGGAAAAAAAAAGAACCCTTTCTTTTTCTGAGCCAACCTTTCATTTAACCTCCAGACAAAACCAAGCGTCATGGAAAGCAGAAGGCTCGCTCACTGGCTTGGTCAACCACGGTGGGCTTTGAACTTTATGATCAGGCAGATGTGAGCCTTTCTCGTCAGGTCAGGAGAGAAGTTGGGAAGCTGTAAGACACTGGCCCGCATCCCGGGAATATCTGCACCTGAAAATACTTTTTGCCTGCTCAAACATGAAACGTCAGCAGTTTCACAATAGTGATGTCAGTTAAACTAAATCCTTAATGATGCTGAACTCATGAAGCCATAAACCCATCAGGTCTTGCTTGCTCATTTTGTTGTTGCTTTTTCTTGAGCTATATTTGCTGTAAACAACTTTGCAGGTATTTCTGATGTTCTTTTATTGAGAAATTATGAAAGTTAGAACTTTTTAATAGATATAATAGCGCCTGTGAATATCTTTATAATTTTTTTCACAGTGAAGACAATGAAGAAATAGCTTTACCTATCAAATCCCAAATGTTGCATGAACACCAGTAGATTGCAGCATGCCAACATGCTGCATGGAGATGCTGAAGCTACTGCATAACAACGCACTGGTGACTCTTGTCATTATTCGGACTATTAGTCATGGAAGCCACCATAATGACCTATGTATGGGCACAAACGTCTAACCTTTGAATTTACTCCATGTCATATGGGGGATGGTAGTTTAATTTTCAGTCGCGACGGGACAGGAGGAAAAGGGTAAAAGGGATTTAGTGTAGCAAATGATCGGCCAATGACTAAATAAGTGATCCAAACAAGCAGATTGTGAACGGCTGTTGAAAATGTGTTTTACTTTACCATTTTGATTTTGAATCAGAGCTACAAAATACACAGATTCCCAAGAGAGCAACAAGCACTATAAAGCATTCCTGTCACCAAAGGGATGCGTATATGCATATATATTTGCATGAACACAGAGGAAGAAAATATGATGTTTGCTTTTGTGTCGTGCAAGAGGATGAGTGAAGCACTGCAGAGGGAAACATTAAAAAAAAAAAACCCTCAGAAAAAAAGAAATCCCTATTAGGGTCTGTTTGGGCACAAAGAAAGGGAATGAGATTTATGATACATGCAGAGAGAAGCAGGGAGACAGCAGTTTGGGTGAATGAAAGGTGGTGGGGGGGGAAATCAGGCACACACTGCCAGTTTGAACTACCAGGAGGATTACGAGGATTTTGGATTTACCCTAAGAGGATAATACCTACAAACAAAAAAACCCAGGAGTGGCCACCAATGCTTGTAGCCTAAAAAACAGAGAGGACCCCTGACTCTGCAGACATCTTGGCCAGTAGCATCCTTCAGTATTTGTTGTGTTCATTCATGTGCTTTTCACATGATTAAGGTCTCAGTTGAAGAGGCTCTTAAGGACTCCGGCTTGTGATATGATGTGGCCTGGCGTTGCCCCTGAAATCAACTCATCCCACGGTATCAATCAGTTAAACCAGCCAACCATCACATAATGAGACCGCGGCCTTGGTGTACTCTTGCAAGCATTGTGCAAGGCAGCATCAAACCAAGACCGCACTAGTCCTGAATAAAGATGCAAAGCAAACAATGTGCCTCGGGTGGCATTTTGAGGATGTAAAGGGCAAGCAGTTATAATGCAAAAGAAGAAGTAGGAGAAAGAAGAAATATTCAACTTCACATGAAATGTCACACCTTGGCGTATAAATAAAGCCAAAACTGTGAGGCCATGAATCTGAAACAATAAAATATCTCACTCGCTTTTTAGATCCAGGTTTATTCAGCTTCACACACCATCATCCCTGAACAGCAGAGTCACGAAACTACAAGGAAAATCTGCTTTCCTGCTAATTATAGTAACTCATACCAATTGCCAACAGCATCCCTCTGCTCCTGGGATGATAGCATGACCTACAACAGTGGCTCGCATGCAAACAAGGTACGACTGCCAGGCGCAACCGTTGGAGCCACAAAGAAACAATGCATGGGACAGACGAAGAGCTTCAGTGAGGAAGTTTTTTCTACACACACAGAGTAAACTGAGGCTTCCTCGCTGTCTGATTAGAAAGGTGTGGCTCCATTGTCTGAGCGCTTCTGCATTCTGCCTCACGGGGACGGAAAATCAGGGATAAGTCAACTTGTCATTTCACTCAGCCTGAATCAAAGCGCACCAATTTTCTTTCACATTATTCGAAATGCTTTGCTGAAAGTGAAAATCCCATTGTGCAGAGAGAGAGGGAGAGAGAGAGAGAGAGAGAAAGAGAGACAGAGCGAGAGAGAGAGATGTTAAAAACAAACATGTATTCACTTGACTGCTATGCAAGTCTTTTTTTTTTTTTTTTTTTTTACTGCTACCAGAGTTCTTTTCTTTTCACAAAAACACCAAAAAGATGGAAATATATTGCAAAAATGCATAAAAATAGATATTGGAAAAGCCACTGTTAATGTTTCTGTTGGTACTGGAATTAACAACATTTCTCAACAGTTCTCAGGACCACAGACTACACTACTTTAGGTGTGAAGAAGAGTAGAAGAGAGCACAGGCAGGGTTTATGGTTTAAAGACGGTGGAACTGACAAACAGGAGATTTCTTCTTTTTTTTTAACTGAGAGAGAGCAGAGTGGACAGGATTAAGAATGAGTTCATTTGAGGCTCTGGTGGACAGATTGACGGGAAAGTGAGAAGGACAAGGTTGAGGTGGTTTGGTTGTGTATCTAGGACACTTGGTCATCGGGAAAAGGATGCTAAGGATCGAGCTGCTAGGAAAGATGGAAAGCGGGAAAGAGGAAGGCCAGTGAGGAGATTCATCGGAGGAGAAGATATGACACACAAGAGGATATTGGATGAAAATGATCCTCTGTGGAATCACTCACAGTCCCCTATACAGGCCATTATACATGTACTTTACAGTGCTCTCTATTTAGTGTCCGACTGTATAGTAGTCATTATTATTCCCTGTGCTGTGCTCTCAGTCATACAGACTATCGGCCAAAATGGAAGTAAAAGAGCAGCTAAAAATGTACTTATCCCAAAAACTAATTTCTGTAATTATTCATCATGTTATTATGGTTGCTCTGGTGCAAAAAGAAAAGAAAAACAAGCAGAAACATAAAGAATTCCATAGTGATTGAGCGAAGGAATTCATACATACTTATCACCTTTGTTTAATATATTTCCCTATATGAGGTCCAAATGCTCTGTCAGGGACTCGACAGCGGAAAAGGATTCAGTGTCTCACAGAAGGACCCTTCATGGAGGGACGCATTTGCTGGATGCCTCTACAGCGAGTCAGAGGTTAGTACAGCAGGCTTGCATTGAGATGACAGGAAATGCATGATAAACAAATTATATTTGCTGACATCAGACGCAGCAGCAGATGTTTCCCCGAGAGACCCCAGTTTTTTCCGCCAGAAGTTCATACATGCACGGATGTCCAGGGGCTGGTGGCTCCATAAACTCTTTGTCTGTGTCCTTTTCACATACTTTAGCTGCACACTTTCACTTTCCATGCATTTAATAGCTTTTGGGATCACATGATCGTGGAATTAGTCAAATTTTACCAACATGAAATGTTTAACAGAGACTGAGGGATGGTTGTGTCCAAATAATCAAGCTGTTACGGCAGTTGTGGGACAGAAAATAAAACTATTTCTGTATATTAAACCTACACAATCACTATTCACGTATTACAAATGTGACAGTTTTAACCCGCATACTTCTTATCAATGACCTTCCTACAGCTGCCTTCCCCCTCTGCAACCACAGCATGATTATCTCATACAGGCTTCACAAAATGCTGATAAGAGGAAGGACAGTTCAGGGGTTTTTTTTCCTCCTGCACTCTGGTGGTGCTGAAGAAGTTTGTGCATCACGGTGGTCATGGTACAGAATTTTAAAAAGCACTGCAGAGACAAAGTTTAGTTAAAGAAGATAAAGACAGCCATGGCTGAGGGAGGCATCGTCCCTGGCTACTTTTAGACGAAGAGACTTGTTAAAGCAACAAATTCTCAAAGAAATTATAGATTGATCAATAATGATTATAACAGTTACACGCAGCCTTGCTTCAAGAATCATGTTTAGAAACAAAAATACTTGCAAATAAAATAGATTTACAAAGCTGAATCTTTGAATCAGTCACTGAATCATTTATGTAAATTGTATTTATTATTTCTCCACTCCTCATATGTCAAGATTGGTTAAAGGTTTCTATATACGTCATTTTGACCTGAAATTGTTAGTTGAAGTAAGATCATGGCGATGCAGACATTATTGAGGATTGAGGTATTTCTGTGTGGGATTAGTATTTTCTCCCCAGGTGAGCATAATACAACCTCCACTGACTATGCATAGACATACTTGTTAAGTTAATGGTCGACTTCAAATGGCCTGTCGAATAAATTTGTGTTTTATTAATAGTTTTCCTTCCAGTCTTCATTAATTGACCCTGTGGTGGACTGTTGGCTTGTCCCCTGTCGGCGCTGCCTTGTCTGGATTAAACGGGTTGAGGAGACAAATGCAGTTTTGAAACGATAAATCAAGAAAGCTTTTGATTTAAATAAATATAGAGTTAATAAATTATTATATACAGAGTCCATGTCTTTGGCTGTAATGTCCTGTTGATTTGATATCACCAGAAAGAAATTTAAGACAAACGTTCACCATAAGAAACCCGTTGAAAACCTGGAATCTCAAATTCTGTCACTCTTCCTCTCATTGGTGTTACCTCCTTCTTGACCTTTTTTTTTTTTCTTCAAAACATGTATCTGAACAATGCCCACACACTCGACTTATAATTACACTCCTCAACAGTCGTCACTGCTGGGAAAACTGATTGAGGTCAACTGTGACTTTACCACCTGTGGTGGCGCGCGACAAGGCTCTAATTCAAGCTTGGAGTTTCATCAAAAATACACCTCGATGCACACGCGAGGAGCTTTTACCCCGAATATGAGGAGTAATTGTGAAGCACATATTAGTGGATCCCTCAAATCTGAAGCTAACATTTAAACCTTTATTTAGCATCGTATCCATTATAGATATCTTGAAGCCTCGTTGTCAATTATAGTTAGAGCCTCATTAGTTCAAACAGGCTTCATTCCTCGGAGGTTCACACAATCTGAAGTCGATGTTTGGTTGGCTGACAGCTGGCGGTCTAGATGGAGGTTGGCCTGACAGTGGCGCTCCTCCATTCATCAGTCTGACCGATGTCTCAGGCCCGACAGCTGTTAGCGGCTGACGCTGTGGCTGCAGACAGGAAGGGTCTGTGGAGCTTTACTGGGCTTCAGATCCTCAACAGATGCTGCTCGCCACATTCCTCTGATTCCAAAGGGTTAAAAACCGGGTCCGAGGAGTCGTCATGTGACCACGGGTATGCGAAGCCGCAGAGCATCAATAAATGGCTCATAATGACATTTACACTGTGCTGGGTTTCAAGTTCTGTGGCGAGCACGCTCATAGTAAACGGACCGGGAGGCTTGAAACGATTATATTTCACTTCAAAATACAGCTGCTCAAATTGCTCCTCGTCCGCTGGCACTTTCATACCAGGATAAATAAACAGCCATCCTAGATTTGTTTGTTTGTATCATGGCCAATATTTTTTTGTTACTTAAACGGACTTTCAACTTGACAAGCGTGTGAAGCACAAGACCTCGGCGAACAGCTTGCAGCGGTGCTCATGTCAGTGGTGCTGCCAGAGAACAGACATCACACACTTTGGAGAATAACAGGCCTCCTGGGAATACCTGAATGGGAAGGTGTGTGAGCTATTTTGGGAATCCGAGTGCACCGTCTACTATCATCTTTTTTGTCAGCACATAGCGGGGCCGGATGTTTAAAGTGTCAACATCTTGTAAAGTGACAGTTGAACACATGCGAGATCCTGTATTTGACTGTTTTCTGGCAAAATTTATTCAAAAAAATTCCCACTGAATTTTACATGCGGATTTTGGCACAAGGAGCTTAAAATTCAGGCAGCAGTCTCCTGCATTTATGCTGAATAATTCAAGTCAGACAAAAGGAATGTGAACCCACTCTTCCCTATCGAAGGCTGATAAGAAGGTCACCTTCAGATTGTTTTGCTTTTTGGGTCATGCATGATGTATCATCAGTGTGGGCACCAAAAGGGTAAATGGTGACCTACTTAATGCCGAGAGCCGAAAAAAACTTCAGAATAATGGCCTATAATTTAGCAGTTAATGGCACAAACACACATTGAATACAGCTTGTTTGTGAATTTCAAATTCCACGTTTGATTCATCTTTCTACAACCAGTATGACATCGATTCATATATTAAATTAGTGATGCAGGGACATAGTGAAAATGACGCAGTTATAAGATAAGATATTCTGGCCGGTCTGTTGTCGGCCAGGCCATCCATCTTTTATCCCACTCAGGATCCAGCTGACATTGGACAAAAGGCAGGGACGGGTCAACAGTCCACCACAGGGTCAAGATAAGAAAAAAAAGACGGATAATTATACCACTGCCAGGAACACAATGACATTAATTCAACTAATTATATGCATTTGAACTGTGGCTGGAAGCAGGAGACCCCGTAAGACATCTCAAACAGGCACAAAGGAGAATATAGAAAAAGACCCAAGCTGAAAATGAAAGGCAACGTTTTCCCAGTGAGGCAAGAGGGCTGACCTATCACGCCACCATTTGTCCTGTTGGCATGTAAATCGACTGCAGAAGGAAATCAGAGCACTCAGAAAAGCCAAGAAGAACGTGCAAACTCCACACATAAAGGCCCCAGACTCATGAAACCATAACTTACAGGTGAAGGTCTGAATTTGATTCCTATACAGATAATTATTTATCAAAGTAGAAAGTATATATTAATCTATAGATTTTGCATGAAGCGGTCAAATCATATGGCCTGCTTAATGAGCTTAAGGAGGGTAGAAACTATTGTAAAGATTCACTTGCAATTTTTAATTGAAAGTAACTGCAAATTGTAATTCCTGATGTCACAGTGTGGACATTGTCTTGTATAAAAACGTATGCTAAATTTACATGTAAATATTGTAAAAGTACAGTACAATTTTGTTATCCTTCTAATGGTTTGGCCCAACTGAGGGACCTCAACTAGAATTAGTTTGAAACAAGCAACAAATCTTCTCATTTGAAAACCTGAAGCCATACAATAAGTATGACATGACTTTAGAGAAACATTAAGATCAAAAAGGTATGTTTTCAAAACAATAGTGTCGACTCATCAATGCGGTGTTTCTTACTTGTTTATTTATTTATTTATTGTAAGTTTATGTTTTCAAACAATGATTGTGTGATCTCTCAGAGATCCTGACCACGATTCAGTGTTCAGCTGTGCAAAAGTGCAGAGCTGTTCAGGATATGACAGCCTAAATTGGTCACTATAAAGCCGAACTTTGAAAAGAGTTGGAAAGAAGAAGAAAAAAAGACTGTGGGTGAAAAGTGAAAAGTGCAGTTCCCCAGTCGGTGCCCTGAAAGTGGAGATGGAAAAGTAGAACAATAAAGCAGCAGCTTAAAGTGTGACTCAGCTGTTATATCAGTTACTTTGAACTTAAACTGTGCAACATCATCAAATGGACCCAGACCTCCTCCTCCTCCTCTTCCTCCTCCTCTCTCTCCTTCCTAACCCCATCTTGATCTCTGAATAATCTGAATCAGCATGAGTCAAACACCCAGATGATGAGGTGGCAACTCTCCCAATACACTTTCATCTAAATGAATCGTGCAAAATAAAAAAAAAAATTGTGCACGTAAGCTCATAAAATGTCAGTTTTAGGAGTTATAAGTTTCAACCTTTGTGTTCCCTGTGCAATCCATCAATGACAAGCCAAACCTCATAGTGATAATTAAACCCAGACATGAATACTCTTTACTATAATGAAAACGCTATCTATGCTGTAACATACTGTGCTTGCCCTACTTTAGTGTTTATCTGCATATGGTCAGGTTAATTTTCCTCATGGGGGTCAGTACATGCTGTCTTTTCACTGACACTTCATCTGCGTGTAAACCATTACAATAATTATTACGTGGCGCCAGATTAGAATGAAAGAAACCTGGAGGATGAAGTCCAGGGTCATCATTTTATTACTACTAAAGGAAAGCGTCATTCCTTTGTTAATGACAGGTCGGACAGGCGGCCCATCTTGATTTAAAACCCTGCTTCTCCCACAAAGACTTTTCTCTATTTACCTTCGCAAATCCTCGTCCTCCTGAGCTGTTTTCTCCTTTTTCTCCTCCGATCGGAGCGGGAGAAGAGAAGAGAAGGGAAGAGAAAAGAAATCCGAGTTATTCCAGCCGGGACCGAGCCGCCCTCATCCTCACTTCATCCTCCCGGCAGAGAGACTGAGCTCAGATTTTTTTTTTGTGTGTGTGTGTGTGTGTTAAGTTGAATCAAAGCGGCTCAAGTGTTGCGGTCCTGGAGTAGGATGGCGGCGGCGGAACAGGGAGAGACGCTCATTGTTGTGGGCGCGCGCAGGTCAGAGAGAATGGATCCCGCAGCGGCATGGCAAAGATTTAAAAAAAAAAAAAAAAAAGAAAAGAAAAAAGTATCCCAACGCTTGGTAGGCTTTTACTTCCTACTACTAAACTTCCATCAACCCCCACACAACAACATGGCCGACCCAGCCTGCGGGGCTGGAGCCACACAGCTGGAGATGCAGGAGGCGCACGAGGGGGAGCGGATCCGTCCTGGAGGAGCGCGAGCAGGAGGCGACCGCTGAGGGTCCAGCCGGGGGAAGCCGCTAGAATAATTAATAACACCAACAACGGTGGAAAAAGCTGGAGATCTGTGTGAGAAAATAAGGAGAAGAGAGCGGCCGGAGGAGGGGTGGATTTATGTGGGGAGAGAGAGGGAGAGAGAGAAAAAAAGGAGGACTCAGTTTGTGTGGTTTTTAATCACAAATGTAGGTCTGTGACGCCTCCTGGTGGTTGAAAGCCCTCTAACGCAGCTCACGAGGCAGCTGTGCAGCCACGAGGATTCAGTTCACGCAGAGGTGACCCAGGCTCACGTGAGCCTGCTCCAGGTACAAAGGGCGGAGCTGCCATGTGGCACAAGGGGCACACCTTTAATCGTATCCTCCCCCGTCATTGCACAACCCTCAGTCACTACTGCTCAGTTCAGGGCTCAGTAACACTCCTTCATTCCTTTGACTTGTCTTTTATGTGGTAGTAAGCTTTTTTTCTTCAAAGGAATCAACTTTTCTTCTTCAATTTTATTTTATTTAATCGTATCTTGCAGCTGCGCTTTCAATCGACACAAGGTGTCATACGAATGAGAATCAGTTTCACTTGATAAACAAAAACAATCTCAAACATTTTGAAGAAGATATTCTAAATTTAGTGTGAAAAGTCACTGACAGTGTATCCAGGAAGCATGTTATTAACTGTTTTCTGAGGTGTTTTCAAGTCTTACGCATGCATTCACATATGTAGTGAAAACTATAGACAAACTACACATAACATGAGAAATAGTGTACTCATACAAGGAAAAAAAAGGCCTTCTATTGTATATTTGTTCATTATTGGGTTTGTGCTTTTTTTCTCTTTTATATGCATATAAATATGTTAATTTTTTATGAATTGCTTATTTCGCGTGTTATTTTTTTTCTTTTTTGTCTTTTTTTGACTGTAACTGTTGACCAATTCAACTGCATCATATGACAAAATGCGCGCGCGTGTGTGTGTGCGTGCGTGCGCGCGTACACGCGTGCATGCGTGCGTGTGTGTCTTACACCTTGGGTTATTAAGGTCAAATAAGTTCAACAGGAGAAGCTTTCACCGTTTCACTCTCAGCAAAATAACATGGAAAAAAAAAAGGTTTTATTGTGTTGTAAAACTTTTTATGGACAAGACAACGTGCACATTAAAAAAATAGATATGTATATCATAGATTATTGTTTCCACTACCACGTTTGGTTATTGCTGTTGGTCTGTTTATAGCTCCAGTAAAAACATCCTCAAGTTTACAGCCCGCCACCTCCAAGGTTACAATTATTTTATGTGTACTACGGCCACATGGATGTCAGGACAACAGTTTTAATGGCCTGTCATTACTGATTGTGCACTTTGATGTTAATTAAAAGATGAGAAGATGTGGGATAAAAATCACAATGAGGCAATAGCAAAATGTTTGCCATCAGATATTACCAAACAACAACAAAGTCATGCTAACAAGATAACTGGTGATACATTCAGAGACAGTTTCCCAAATCACACACAATAAAAAAAAAAAAAAAATCAAACAAAACAGCAGTTACAAGTGTTATTGCTGGATTGGAACGTTTGAAATAATGCAATCAAACATAAAGGATTATTATAAAATATATATGACCATCAGTGTTGATGAGTCTTCTCTGAATTAATTCACCAATATTTTTTAGATTTTGTTTTGTAAGTTGTCACATAAATAATAATCAGCTGTTTGACGACGCTTGCCTGAGGTTATTATAATTCAGAGTGAAACTCTCTCTCTCTCTCTCTCTCTCTCTCTCTCTCTCTCTCTCTCTCTCTCTCTCTCTCTGTCTGTCTCTCTGTCTCTGTCTCTCTCTCTGCCTTGAAAACCTCTTTTATTATAGAACAAATTACCACTTTAATCACAGCACTTCCACCTCTTATCAGGAAGTTTCTCCTCACTAGTCAAACAGCAGCCACCGACTGTAATTGAGGCCACACTATAATTTGTTTTTATTCAATACAAACCCACTTCTCTTTTAGTGTTGATTGAAAGGTTCCACCTATGTTAATAAAGACTGAAACATACAGACAATATTATATAAATCATAGCATGTAAAAAAAAAAAAAAAAACAACCAATAAGATTTTCACAATGCAATTGTGTTTTTATAAAATACCTTTTGTCATAGATGCTGCTGTTAAGAAGACAGTTTGGCACATTTTTGATTAATATAGAGGCTGGATGTGTGTAATGTGTTTTTATATAGAAACCTCTTGGATTGTATTTGTATTTTTATCATACAGTATATTCCATACGGAAGCAATGATGTTTTCCATTGAAAACAAAAACCATTGAATAAACTCAGAAGCTTTTAAATGATTTATGGGAATAAAGAAAATGGGGAATTGGGGAACTTGTATTTTTAGGAGTACATTTTCCAAATGTGGCAGATAGGATTCAGACCCATGTCATGGTAGGAAGGGGATCTGGCAATAACAAAATAAAATAGTCAAGTCTACAGTATAATAAAAAGAGCAGCTGAACAGTATTTGTGTGTGTGAGTAGTGGTTAGTGGTTAATATCAATGGTGAGTCCAGCAGTGGGTCTTTCTCTCTGCAGTTTGCTGTGTTCTACCCACTTTCATTACTCTCATTTCCACCCACAGTCGAAAATATTGAACCCAAGGTTAATCTGTGTGTGTTTGATTGGCCGTTCTGTGTATTTGACCTGTGATGGACCGTCAACTTGCCCAGGGTGTACCTTTCCTTCACCGACAGTCAGCGAGGATCGCCCCCACAACCAAGAGTCATAGAAAATGACTGGATATATCGAACTCGAGCGGAAGATTTTCAGTACTCTATTCCAACGATGAGAACAAATGCCATCGTTTTGTGTTTTCATCTGTTTGAGAATGTTATATTGCTGTACATTAATTTCCTTCACATAATAAATCGTCTCCTTCACCATTTAATTGGATGACTCACAAAGAGAGGCTTTAGTGCATTTGGTTTTTGTCCACATCCCCTACAATGTACGTCAACTGTACAAATGTCTTCCCACAACATGAGTCACCCAAACACAAATGCACCTTTCGAATTAGATTGACACAAGGTCTGTCAGGACTTAGTCACAGACAGTACAACCTGAGTATTACCAACTGAAGCCATGACACTGCATCATCAATAAAAGTTGACTTACTCTGGCAGGTGCTATTAAAAGGAGAACAGTGCTAAAATTAGAATGAGTCATATGTTGTTCCTCCGTGTTGTTTGGTGTGATAACGTTCTGGCAGACATTGTGTGGTCTGGTACTTTTCCAAGCAAAAGGTAAAAAAAAAAAAAAAAATAGCAAGGAGGTTCACAGAAGTTCTTTTTACCACAACAAACAGCTCGAATCACTTAACACCCCCGTAACTTCCATGTCATGCACACTTTGTCTCACACTAACTAATGTCTAGCTGAAATATTACAATATAATATTTTTTTATCAGCTCTTGTGATTATAGGGAGTATAACAATAGTAGGATTCCTTTGCCAGTTAGATGCTTTCAATTGAGTCTTTATATGTAGTCTGCAGCTGCCATAACTGTTATAAAACTAAAGCTTATTTATTAACTTTAAACAGTTTCTATTATGCTTATTCACTTAATTTCTAAAGGTTTTGTGAAATAACCAATCATCCAGCGCTTGTCATCTTTCTTTGTAACATTATTTATTCATTAAAGGAATAAAGCATGCAGAGGAAAGTCATTCCCATTTTGTTCTGCTGCTGTGTTCTGCTCAAGCCTGCACCAGCCCAACTTTATGTCTGTTTTCCTCACTAGCTGTAAATTAGCATATCTCAGCATTGTGAAGAAGCTTTTCAGCCAACTTTCTACTTGAGATCATAAAAAGATATGTTTTTTAAATTGCCAAATGGGTTCCTCGGGGCTGCAGGAATATTAATAATCTGCTACGATTGTTGCAGCCCTAAAAAGGTGTGGGTGAGTCAAGTATGGTGTGATTACTGGATAAATATCCTGATTTACTTTATGCTCTCTGTAATTAGATTTAGATAAAGCAACATCAGAGCAAATGCTTATTTAACATTATTAAAAGATGACGATCAGCGCTGAATGAGTAATCACCACTTTGCCCTGATGGCTCTGATTCAACTCAACCAGAGACAATTATGATCATTGTTTGAGTGTCTTAATCGTGTTAATTATAATCACACAGTTACAGGTTCAAGAAACAGTTGACCCATTTAAAAATAATGCAGTAGATAGTTAACAAGAACACTTTGAGTCCATTTAGCTTCCCAAATAAAAAAACAGCTATGTTTACATTTTGAGTTCAGATTATCAGTTTCTTCTTCCCTTTAGTTCTTGACACTGAAGGACCAGTGAAAACATGCATGAAAGGTATTTGATTTATCCCCTTTATGTGGACAATTTCAGGTAAGAGATGTTTGAAATTAAAGGGGGCATATTCTTGTTCTTTCTTTACCCTTTTTAAAATTCTTCCCGTGTCATTTTAATATGAAATGCAGGGAGGTGAATGTATAGTGAACAAAATGTTTTCTACCAGACACACGCCTTTGTCCTGGTCACACTTTTGATACAACTGAATATTTGCTGCTTCTTTACATTAGTCAGCAGTGACCTTTGGCTGTTTCGGTGCCACTGCAGCAACTTGCTCGCTCTCTGAAAAGTTACTCTATTCCACTTTCAAAGTGTGGCTGAAGGTGTGAATACCTGAATCACTCACCTTGTAAGTGATCTTGGGTAAATATATCAGAACTGCTGTTGGTGCAGAGGAGAAGACGCTGAAGCTGCTTCCGCATTTACATCGGATGCAGAGCGAGGAAACTCCCACGGGTGCAGGATGAGTCATCCAACACTTGGCACCATTTTATAGAAAGAGAAGAAAGGGAATGTCGAAGGAAATTATATTAGTATACATAAATATACCATCTGTATATATTAAGATTATATTTGTTTTGATGAGGCCACTGATACAAGATCATAACTGTGGAAAAGGTTTGCTGCTGTTTTGAATCTTTGTTTTCTCTAAACTAGCTATTTGTGTACATTCACTGTTGTTTTAAGTCTGCTATTTTTGCATCACTGTTGTAATTATACGTGTGTGTTGTATAATTGTAAAATTTGTTGGTTTTAAATATGATGATGTGCTGTGGACCTCTTGGCCAGGTCATCCGTGTAAAAGTGGTTAGATAACAGTTAAATATTTTTTAGAGTAAATTTGTTTATTTGTGTGATTGACTCAGTAGGCTGTACCAATTATGGTTTCAAATATTAAAACTGTTCTGTCTTTGCATGTGTGGATATTTTAAGGTATTCTGCTTTCCTCCCACAGTTTAAAAAAAACATTTGATATTAACTCTTGGCCTTAGATTTGAATGTGAGTGCATGTCCTGCCTGTTTTCTTGTTGAGTAAACTCCTCTCCTTTAAATAAAGTCAGCTGGGATTGGCTATAGCTTCCCGTGACCCTGACTCAGATATAAAACTTTAAGATCTAATGGAGCATACTCTTGTCATAACCACTAGGGTGCAGTGTTCACTCACAGCTGGAAACGGAATCATCTTGGAGAGGCATTTTCGCAGACCACCCCTCAACCCTTAAAACCCCCCTCCTTAAGAATTCAGTGTGTCGGGTCACTCGAGCTGAAGCACGTGACGTCAGAAACTATACCCCCGCGCCCCCCGCCCACCCCCCTCACCCCCCACAGGATTATGATGCTGAGAGCTGGTCACAACTGACTTTCAATAAAATGTTTCCATGCTATTAAAGCAGCAGGAGAAAAAAGGTATAAAAGCAAAGGTTTGGGTTTAAAAAAACAGGTTCTCTTTATTTTCCCATACTAATAGAAACATGAGGGTGCTATTGTGCCCCCCCCCCCCCCCCCCCCGATGTTTCAGATCCCAGTTTTACGTCTCCTTCCCACATTTCTCATTCAAACCTCACACATCATAAACATTTCTTCATGTATGCCATTTATCAACAATTGAAAAACGACAAGTCCTTTTAGATGCCGACATTGGATAGATGCATATATTTGATAAAAACAAACAGCAATAAAGGGTCCAGCTCGAGTAAAAAAAAAAAAAATCATAATCCTTTATCATCATTGATTGTGGTTTTTAAGAGGCATAGTTTGGGACCCATGAGACCAAATCAAACTACATCAAGTAGCTCCACATTGATGAGCAACAATAGCATGGTGATACTTTAGTATTAACAATAATGAGACAATAGAGCTCTCTGTAGAGGGAGTACTTTTTGTTCAATTGTGGCGGAATGTACATTTGTACTATGAATGCACTTGTATCAGTGTGTTTTGATCAGTTATTGTTCTACTAATCTACAGGATAAGAGAGATTTCCAATATTGTATTCATGTTTTTCATTTCATGACAGTGTGTTTCATAAAGAGAATCGTCAAAGAGAATCACCTTCAAACAAATGACTCAGCTTCAAAGTCTCAATAACTTTAAAGTTTCTGTATGATACATACCAGTACTGAGAAGTCAATATAAGCATTTTGTTATAGTGACGAGACGATGACTCATATTTCAGCTGTGGGTCGATCCACAAGAGAATAGTTTGTGTTACATCTGATACAAGGCACTACGAATGATAATTTATAACAATTTATTTTAATGTGGACTTTTTCATATGAAGTGTCGCTACAATTACATCATTTATTTGGGGAGGAAAAAAATTTCAAAATTATTAATCAAATACAAAGTATTAGAAAAACCTGGGTACATATCATCACTGCGAATAACAAATAATAATAAATGCTAAATTGAATAAGCTCCCTCAGCCATTTCTTTGGTACTATAACTTCCATGGGGTGCTGCTAAACCGCTCCATAAGACACGATCCAGTCTTACACATATATTAATCTTTATAAAAATGCAAATGTGACGGCTTTATGATGAAAGAAAGCAATAAAGCTAAATTTATGTTCAAAACTGGAACCAGAAGGATGCAAAACTCAATTTAACCATCGTATTACGACTCACGAGGTACGTCTATGAGCTGGATTAAAAATCTAATGTGTAACAAAGCCTCATCTCTGACTTAAGTTAAGAAAGTAAATTAATCACCATATATTGATCATTTTTGTGAATTAAATACCAAAGAGACATATTTCTCATAGCATTGATTGAAGGAGCTTCGTGGAGAAGACAGATCGTGAATTGTAAGGTGAATTTCAGCACTGGACAGCTCCTCTTCCTCCCTGCTGGCTTCAGCGGGCCTAGCACGTGGTCCTCTAAAAGGTGTGACGTCAAGTGTTGATATTAATCCACTGTTTAATTAATGATAATGTGTGAATCTAAGATCCATTCCTTTTTTAGGACTTGGCTCGGGGTCTTTCATTGACGCGGAAGAAGGATCCACTCCGATGGGACAGGGGCAGATGACGCAACTACCCACCTCCCCTCTCCACACCCCCCTGCACCTACGTGACAAGTGAAAAAGGCATGCCTATCTGATTCATAGATAAAAAACCAAAAGGAAGACAAGTACTTAGGACGCAGGAGGGGAAGTGTTTCTGCAGATAAATGTTTGGTGGTCTCCATTCCGTCCATGACCGGGTAGAAATTCCCGAGAACTGAGCTTGCGGGGCGCACGGAGGGGCTGCACACTTGGAGAAAGCACAAAGGCGCTGAAGAAGAGCTTCACTGAAGGGAGAGAGAGAGGGAGTGTGTGTGTGTGAGAGAGAGAGAGAGACTGAGATAGAGATCCTATCTCACTCTCCGAGTTGAGATCTTCAGCGGATCGCGTTCAGCGTTTGATAACGGGTAAGAGAACGCACTTCTCTGGGTTTTCACACACACATACGCACACACATACACACACACTCACGCACAAAAAAGAGTTTGGAAAAAGTCTGAAGTGACTGATCCTTTTTTGAACCAGGGTGTGTGGTAGAAATTGCTATATATAATATAGGGAAATTTGACTCTACCTCTGTACATTGGTGAACTGTAAATTCTACACCTGTTCACTCACTTGATGTCTTTTTTCTTTTGCAGCAGGACAATGTCAAGTAAAGCGACCTTAGCATTACTCATCTATGGGATCATAATGCATTACAGCGTGAACTGCTCACCTGTGGGGCTTAGCTTTCCCAGTGCTAGGTAGGTACACCCTTTTCAGGCTTCACTTCGATTTCTCTCAGTTTTACGCATTCGAAAGCCGAGTTTGTCACTTTTACGCAGAGCATCAGACGCAGGTCACAGGCTAAAGACCAAATTTGCTTTGCTGTAAGTGATTATAATTGCCCATTGGATCAATGAGTAACATCATCTGACAGCCAATCCATCGGGCTGAGAAACATTCACAGGGAGTCTAGGTAATGTAATTGACGCTGCTGTGGCAGTAAAGTACAGCGTCTGAATCTGATCTGCAGCCAGTGATCGACCGTTTATGAAATGATTAAGAGCAAATGATATGATGAAAAAAAAAACCCAACAACGCTGTCAACTTGTCGCATCTTTGGAAAGTTGCACTATAACGTGTGGTTATAACGGTGCGTAAAAGGTGCAACGGTCTGATCATCTCCTTTTACCCGAATCTCACTTGAATGAATAAAACTGTTATTGTGCGCTCTCAGAATACAAACTGGACGACTGATTTTTGAAAAAGTGACATCTTTTTGCAGACTTGACAGTGAGATTTATGATGAGGATGGCAATTCCCTATCCTCCCTGGATTATGACAGAGACCAACTGGATGTGAGAAGCGCTCCGTCTGTAGCTGACGACGTCTACACGTTGTACTATCCTCCGGAGAAAAGGTGACTTCTGCCCCCGCGTTGGGGAAAAAAAAACTTTTCCCCATTCAATACATCTACATGTTCGACATCTCATCTTATTTCTGTCCATATGTTGTGCGTTTTTGTGTCAATCGTCGAAACTGTGCAACTTCCAACAAGATAAAAACATTTTTTTGTTCATTTAATTTCTTCTAATTTCATATTGAATTAGTCTTGTCTATTTTTTTTCTTTTACTCAACTCCAAGGGGAAGCTATTCGAGTGAATTCGTGCTTTCTTGGACTGATAGAAATCGTTTTGCGCAAAGATGCGCTGAAATGGTGCTCCCTCCGATGGAGCCTTAAGGTCATATTTTTTTTAGTTGAGAAGTAGATATTCCGATATATGGTGGGTTTTAGTGTTTCCAAGCAAAAATAATGCAGTCAAGAAAAACAACCCATATTCCCTACACTAACATACATTAACATAAAGATATTATATCACGAAATGGCTTGAATAATTTAAACCTTAAACAAGATAAACGCTGTTTAAGGCCAGTTTTTAGGTTCATGCTTGAGATGGATGTGTTTTTGCAGCGTAGGGAGTTGACATTGTTGCCTCTTGCGCTGGGTGTGTGGTGATTTTACTGTGTGGCTATCTATCATCCCAGAACGGAAAGGCATGCAGACGGCATGTTTAATAAAGCCTACAGGAAAGCGCTGGGTCAGTTATCAGCAAGGAAATACCTTCATTCTCTGATGGCAAAACGTGTAGGGTAAGAACACCTTCTTGGCTGTCTTCTTTTTTTTATGTATATATTTGTAGATTTATTGTTTCCTGTCCAGTGTGCATTTTTTTTTCTCCTTTTGACTGATTCTTTAAAAACTCATAATTCACGCTGTTATATGTCTTGTGTGTGTGTGTGTCTGCGGTCCCATTATCTTCCAGCATGCTGTTAGAACTGGCGTCCTCACCCTCCGAATCAGTCTTTATTATTGCTATAGAATTGTTGGGGCGCACAAACGGGCACTTGATTGATTAGGGAAAAGTCGTTTCCTGAGCTCAGTGCAGTGCGAGGCACAGAGCACCGAATTAACCCACACAAGTTTAAATTTATTTCCATATGAATAATTTATAGGTCTGAGTCTCAGTGATTCCCAGTGGGAGGAGGGGGTTGCTGTTACTCTAGCGTCATGAGCAGGCCCAGCACTTCTTATTGTAGGTGGGAAAGACATGCCAAATTATTCTTGGCTGGGCTAAAAGTTAATAAGAACGAGAATAGGAATATTTTTCCATGTTAAAAGTCTTTTGGCGGAGCATTTGGGAAACATGCACAATCTGTCTGCTAAAGACAGTCTTGCTTCAAACAAGCAGATTTCTCACTGAATGCCCTTTGTTTTGTTTTGTTTTTTGTATTGTTTCTTATATTTTTACAATGCCCTGAAAACAAGAGCTAAGATTGTGTTTGGTAGCAGAAAAAAAGGGAAATTCTCTCAGGTCCTTAAACAAAGAGTCCATGCTCTACACACACGGTGGCGTTGACGTGGGGAGGATGGGTTCATGTGAATGCACATGTGTCAGTGTGATGGTAGTGAGACGAGCCTCTCATCTCTCCTGCAGTGGGGGGAAGGCGTTGGACGACAGCTCAGAGACCCTGTCCAAGCGACACTCAGATGGGATCTTCACAGACAGCTACAGTCGCTACCGAAAGCAAATGGCAGTCAAGAAATACCTGGCAGCAGTCCTTGGGAAAAGGTATAGACAGAGAATTAGAAACAAAGGACGGCGGCTGGCATATTTGTAGCATCCTTCTCTCCCCTCCTGAAAAACTAACAAAAAAAAGAAAAAACAAACAAACAAAAAAAATCTTAAGTGTGTGCAGCCCCAAATGAAGTCATTTTGAGATCTGACCAATCAGTGGATTGCTTTTGTGTTCCTAAACATGTATTTATGTATGAAGTAAGCCATTAAAATGAATATTTTGATAATAATATTGTTTTTTATTTTCTACTTAATGCACTTGAGGATGCACATATCTACTTTGTGGACCAATTTTTGTTGATTTGAAGAAGAAAAAAATAGCCTCTATTTATGTATTCATTGATTTGATTTTTTAAGTCTTATTTATTGAGGGGACACAATTGTTTGACATGATGATATGCTCCAACAGCCCTGTCTTTTAAACATTTAGTAAAAAGATATGAATGTGCAGAAAATAAATAGTTTAAAAGACAATCAATGTATTGAATGCTGCTTTTGTAAAGTGACACTAAGAGATTAGTTGTCTTTATTCACAACAGCCTTGAAGACATAGGTTTTCACCCTATCCTACAAGACATAGACTTTGATGCCCTTCCGGACGGGGATGAGTTTGAGGCTTTTTTGGGAGACTGGCTGAAACAGTTCTCTCCTGAATTTCTGGTGAGTTTTAGGCTCTTTCCTGAGGCCATGTCCTTGCGGGGGTGTCTCATGCCCCTCCCTTTATTTCCCACCTTTTAACTCTTGTGATCTTGCTTCAAACACTCAAACTCAACTCTTCTTCCACCTCATTTGTGCTCCTGTCTTTCCAAAGTCTCACAGTTTTTTGTTTTGTTTCTTTAAAGCCACCTGTATGGTCAAGAGCATACAGGTTGAATGTGGGGGCTCTTTGAAGAGACCAATTTTCAACATATCAGTGCCGATTGATACAAAAAAAATAATAAATCAATGTCGTTATTCTTGGGTGGGTCAGATCAGAGCCCTTGTTGGCTTTGAAGTCCTCCAAATGATAAAGTGAAGTCGGGGGTCTAAAATTCCAAATTTGTGGTGAGAACCAGAGTACTTTTGAGGTTTTTCCTGCCGTTTTTCTCCTGCAAGTGTTTACAGAGTGAGCTGACACCTTTGACTTATATAAAGTGCCAATCTTGTGTTTCTATCAACTGGATTCTGTGTTTGGAAACCTCCGATTCTGCTGAAGGTTTTCTCATGTCTCTCTGCCCATATAATAAGTATCAGTGGCATCTCAAGCACCATCAGGCAAAGTTTAAAAAGTATAAAAAGAAAAAAAAAAAGAAATGAAAAAGAAAATGATACTTGTTACATGGTGACTTTTAAAATCAGTTTGTCAATTGTGAGAGACATTTGAGGCAGTTAAAATTTTTGTGTTTGAACCTTTTGGGTCTATTGTGCTTCCCTCTTCTGTCATGTGAACCAATGTAAAAACTACAGTAGATTGCATGATTAAAGTAATTGCACTAGCCACCGCATCCGTGCAGACGACTCCAACAAGATGATTTTGCTTGCTTTCTGACTACTACAAACATACATCTCTGTCATCTCTGGATGTCGTTTTGTGTTCTGTTCTCCTTACTTACATTTCTACACAAGATGTATGTTGAACCTTGTCCTCCATTGAAGTATCACTCTGAATGTACTTTACTGCCGGCAACAGTTTCTCAGTCTAATGTCTAATGCTTTATAGATGCTGTTATTTAGACAACGGGAGATTTTTTTTTGTAACCTACTGTTAAGTTGTACATGAAGAAAAAGCTTGGAACAATGAAAGTGGTCATTTTCAATGATCTTTTCAGCAGTGAGGTACATTAGGTGCCATATGTCTACATTTACAGAAGAGAACAGGGCGAGAGCCAGAAAACTGAATTAGAGAGAAACCAAAGGAAAGAAAACAAATGATAAAGAGTCAGGGGTTCTGGAAATCTTATACAACAAGCATGGTTCAAGGAAAGACCAACTGTCTTACTGGTTCACCAGTCTGCACACACTTTTGTGAGGAAGGAATACACATTTTGAGAAAGCTGGGCTTTAGCCTTTCAAGCAGCAGGGTGAAGTTCTTCGATCTGTGTTTACTGTATCAATCTTTCTTTAATTTTGCATTCCCCTCTAGGCTTTGTGACGCAGGAGGCAGTTTGCGGCTGTGGTGCCTTGCATCGACTTTAAAATCGCCATGAATCACAGATGGCTATTTAGTGGCCCTACAATGCTGCACATCATCAGCTTACATTTCACCCTTTTGTTGTTGTTTTTGTGTTGCACAGATGTTTGATTAGGATATTTAGTATCATCCAGCTTAGATGCCAAGCATTCCTGCTTGCTCTGCTTTCATTTACGTCGTTGTTTTTAGAGCACTAGTTGTAATTTTTTTGTGAAAATACAGGGAACGAACAGTTTCCTGCTCTTCATGAAACATTATCTGTATTATAATGAAAGCGCCAATAGCCTTACAAAAATGAAAGAATCTTCAAAGATATAAATATATATATATATTTACTGTGTGAAAAGTGAGTATTAGATTACTTCTTCAAATGGCGATCTGCAAAGGGTCAAGTCAATAAATGTCTAAAAAAAAAAACGTGTTGTAAGATTTGTATGAATAAATTTTTGTAAACAACAAAAAAATTTCGTCTAATCTTTGGAGCAAATATCACCATAAGTTTTAAAACATATTTAACAGGAAAAGTGCAACATTGTTTGAGGAAACACTGGAAGTAGACCCTCCCTCAACAGTTCATTGGGATGGTGTGGTACATTTAAATGTGTAATGGTAGTGAAATAGTTGTAGCATAAATAAAAACAACAAAAACAAAAACCCCACATGAAGTCAAATATAATGCAGCATCATAAAACAAGTCAGACTCAACCGGCGCATGTGTGAAGCAGACACCTGCTACTCATGCTGGGAAAAACAAATAAAAGGAGTGTGCGAACTGTCTTCTTTATTGGTGTGGGTGTTATTTGTGTAAATGGTCGGAAACTTAAAGAAGATGCAAAACATGCCTGCAACAAAGGGAAAAAAAAAAAAGGGAGTCCAGAAAGCTCCAAGTCTCAGCCCCATTTTCACAGTGACTCAGTCGGTTTGGCGGAGGAACAGTGACACCAGTTGGCTGGGTGTCTACCTCCCCTCAGGACAGCATGAGTAAAGAGACGTGGGAGGGATCACCCAGCCCGCGCCGCACACTGCCTCGCTGCACTTTACACTTCTCCAGGACTTCAGCGTTCACCACCAAAGGCTTGGGGGACTGGTTGAACAGTTGGCCAGTCTCAACACTGGTACATGCACCTTTTTGTGCCAAACACAACAATGTGAAGCAAATGAACTGGTGCAAACTGGTTTCAACTACGCGTGCTCTGGAATCAGGGAGTACATGCATATATGCACACATGTTGGGAACTGAAATGCCGACTTTGATGTAAAACCAGCAGTTACAGCTACTCTTTGAGATGGACTTCATTTGAATATCTCAAACTATTAACTGAAGGTGAAATGATCCCATGACAATGAATCATATTTTCCGGCGCCGGATTGTAGAATGATAAGGGGTCAATTTGCACACGAAGGGGAATAACAGGAAGCGAGGGAAAAGCTTCTTAATCAAAATTTGCACTAAAAATACAACAATAATATGTCAATAAACAGCACAAAAAGTGAAACTTTTTGATGAGAA
This sequence comes from Blennius ocellaris, assembly GCF_963422515.1. Taxonomy (NCBI): domain Eukaryota; kingdom Metazoa; phylum Chordata; class Actinopteri; order Blenniiformes; family Blenniidae; genus Blennius; species Blennius ocellaris. The sequence continues at coordinate 17,392,555 of NC_137668.1, forward strand.
ACATGCCAGGCCAGTTATCAATGAAAGTAAACCCATGAAGCCGAGCTACGCACTATCACAGTTATTTCACAGCTCAATATATGTCAGTGGTTATTTTAATACTATATTGAGTATTTTTCCCCCCTCTCACATTTTCACAACAAATCTCAAGTTGATTGTGTGATTGTTTTCTTGTCTTGATAAGAAATGACTTGAACAGTTCACAGTGGGAGAACTATTTACAACAGCACTGTTTTCATTGTAAATTTCACTTGTAAAATAACAATGTCAGACTGAATAATGGAGTGAAAGCAAAATATTTAGCCGTAGCAAGAATATCAGTGGGATTTGAAATACACAAACTATGTTTATTTAAAAGGGGAATGCTAGTCATGAAAGAGTGAGATGTGTGGCAGTATCAATTTTGTGTGTCACCCACCCACCAAGACTCCTACATTATGGGTGCTGCAGGTGACATTTGGAAAAGCCCTCCACCCTGTTCTCTTTCCCCACAAGTGACACCTTTTTATAGTGGCATGTCATTCTCAATTACATCTAATGACCTCAAATAGATCCCCCATATATCATGATATCTGTTAATAGGTCACCAGAGAGCAGGACCTTTTCTACACTTTGAAAGCTTGTCTGCACACCCACACTGCAGACATGCTCACTGTAATGCCTGAAATCTCTTTAATGGGCTTCATTTACAATCACATCACTTGTGCCTGTGAGTAGTTGCGGCAGCACACTGCCGTGTGTGGTATGGGATGTTAGACTGAGCTGCCACACAAAGCTTGTCGTGTCTCTTTCTGTTCCCCTGTGTGCGTAATAACTGCCTCTCAGACATGAAGGCAGGGCTTTGATTTTGTGACCACGGCCTTGGCTCTCAGTGGAGCGCACACAGAGGATGATCAATGGGAATGATCTGATTCCTCTGGCCCGTGCCAGACCCTTTCTTAACCCCGCTAACCCAATCAGCCAGTGTTGCTAGGCAACCGGTCCCAGGAGGATGCGCCGGGAGTGGGTAAGGTGCTGGTGGCCTCCCCGAGAATCAAAAGATCACGTCGGATATATTTCACTCAAATGGCTCCGGTCTCAGCTATGTTGTCTTCTGCAGGCCGAAATGGCAAGTTGCAGGGAGGGGCTGATGAAAGAACTCATCCGGGAAAAAAAGAGGTTGAGTAATTCACAGTGATTCATAGAAGTGCACAGACAGGAAAACACACAGTGTAACTAATATCTCCTCACAGACGAAACACAAAACAAAGGATGTGATATCGGAGTTTAAAAAAAAACCAATCAGAGGAAAATATGAATCCCTCGAAGTTGACTAATGCTAACACCACGGCTCAAGAAAACAACACTAATGGATATATTTATTGATGGATATAACGCACACAATGAAAGAGCTTTTTGGACTCCATTTCCACCTTTTTCTGTTTCCCAGGTGGTAACCTGAACAAGACGTAAGAGGCCTGATTCAAATGGACTGTATGTTAAGTGTAATCATGTGAGGGGGGAAATACTTTAGTTGGAACAACAGCTTGCCGACTCAGAGAACATTTTGTTCTTTTTTGCTGCACTGCTGCCGTACGTGTAGAAACACGACAAACAACAGTGAACATTTCATTGATGGCAAAGAAGTTTTATGATAACAGTGCAGTGATTTGTGAACCTTTGTGGAGCAGTTTTTTTTTGTGGCCTTACAACTGATGTAAAATGCATGAACCCTCTAGAGAAGAATTAAATCAAAATGTGGGACCGTTGGAAGTGCACATAAATTCCTCATTATTCCCCTCCTATTAATCCAGTTGGAATAATGGAAATGATTGATTTGTTTGTTTGTTAGTTCCTTTGCTTGAATACTACTCATATATATATATACAGGTATGTACCACTCTACAATAATAAAATTAGTTTATTGAATTAAATCTTGACTTTATGACCATCGGTGAAAATGCTCTGTGCCACTCTCGACAGCAAAACCCCGACGGTGTGCATGCCACACATTATTTTAAGACACAACACAGACGTGTGCTCAGATGGGTGCAAACACATTTGGCATTTGAAGAACGTGATTGCTCCAGCGCTGTGGGACTTTGCTTGAGATCGGTCATCTCGTAAGATAGATGCTAAAGATAGCCTGTGAACACACTGAGGTGAGCAAAGTGTTCCAATGAAGAAGTTATTTTCTGAGATGTTGTCAGGTTTTATAATTTTTTTCTTGGTAAAAATTACAAACAAACAAATCAAAAATAAAGTTGAGCCATTTGGTTTTCTACATGATTTTTGAATGAAACTAAAAACTAATTCTCATTGGATGGAAGATTGCACGCACATCGATCCATGTTGCCACTAAAGGTAACACTCACTGTTTGCAGTGGCTGCTTTAAAGCTTGTCTTTCACACTTTCGGCTACTGTTGCACAATCTAAACTCCAAGCATCATCTCAGGATCCCCCATGCTCCTCTGGGGGCTTGCGTGAGTGACAGCTTTCTAGAGGGGGAATCCGCATGAAGCTCTTTCATCAGACCTGCCCCCTGGGCCTTGCTTGACTGACTGCAGCACGGTGCAAAAGTTCAGCCCTTATAGAGAGTCTCATGCAAAGCTATAACAGATTTTCAAGTGGCTGATTTCTAATGAAAGAGAAATCTGTTAAGTAGTTGGATTTAATCAAAGTTTTGCCTTTTTTCCCCCCCTTTTTTTTACGTGTTTGAGACTGTGAAAAAGTCCACGAAAAACATCCCTGTCAGTCTATTTCTGGCTCCGTGACCTTTTAAAAGCAGAAAAGAAATACAAATGCAACTTACATCAATCTTGCAGAGCTTGATAGTGATCCACTCATTTACATCAGACATACTGGAGCAGAGAGATAGGCTATGTAAAATATGCAGTACATCTAACATGTATGTATAATACTAACGTTTACTAAACATGAATGGATTCATATTTTCAAGAATAAGCTCTCACAATTATAATTTGATGAACTGATTGATCATTGTTGTAGTTAATAGTTGCAGTTGCTTCATTTGTACCATGGGTATGATTTCTTATTCTTACTTTTAACAGCAACCTTTCAAGGTGATGTCATTCAATTTGAAAAGGACAGGAAAAACACAATACACCCCTTTCATAAATGAAAAGTCAATTTTACTGCAACAAAAGACAACCTTGGTCAACTCAATACACACTATGCAGCTATACAGTGAAAATGTCTGGTATGATTGGTGGAACATTTCTAAACTCATGAACATAAAGACGGATTCAGGATCAATGTATCATGCATACCATGACACCTGCGTCACAGCAAGAAAATAAACAGGATGAAACTATTTTAGCCAGAAAAGTTAGTTTTTGATTGAATTGGGTGTTGGTGAATGTTTTTTTTCTTTATGCAGGCTTTTATCCAAAAGCATCTAACAGATTTAAAAAAAAAATTAATTGTCAACAGCCATATTTCAAAAATCCACAATAATGTTTCAAGTAAATAGTGCTGATGATGAGGTGCACGTTACACTATTGCTGTTTCGTGAAAAGTTGGCTCAGAGGGGATTTAGTGACTTATCTTGTTACAAATGTTTATTTGTGCTGTATGTATTAAATATAAATGTTGAGTCAAGGTGTGGCTGAATCTTCATATTGGTCATATCCCTTTTCCCTTTTCACTCTCAGCTTGCCACTTTGCTTTTCTGCAGATTTTACAAGCAGTAGTGAAAAAGACTTAGGTCTGTGCGACAAATCAATTATTTCTGCACAACACCACGTTCACCTGAGAAGGTAAAATGTAGACAATGCTATCTTCTGTCAGACCTTGACTCATCCTGTTCTTATGTCACAGACAGATAAATATTGATGTTATTTCTAACATTCACATTAACATATTATGTTCAAGACATATCTATGAGCTTCACTTTGGGGATATGATAAAATGATAGTTTACAGTCAATATCACACAGAGTTGGCCATATGACCTCTATGAGGACTAATAGCTTTACTTGGGTGATTAATCTTTTTTAATGCCACATCATAAAGAAAAAGTGAATGCAGACAAGCAAACAGCACTTGATATACAGCTTTTTTTGTAGGCATTAGAGTGAGCATGTCAGTATTATTACCTGATTCTGTAAAGTTATTTGTAATTTTTTAGTCTTTTATATTGACTTTCATATTTTCTTCAGTTATTGTTGAATTATTAAATGTTTCTCCATTAAATAACACATATATTCTTGGGGTTAGGGTTACGAAGGTTGCATGTTGTCCTTGGGAGTGACAGCACCTTGCATGGCTGCAGCCTCCATTGGTGTGTGAATGTATGAGTGAATGTGATGATGTGAATGTGAAGCGCATTGGGGCTGCTCATGCAGCTGAAAGCCACTTTATAAGTGACGCCCATTTACTATTTTTATTTGTTTGTACTGGTAGTGGAAAATGTGAATGGTGAAAATGTGACATTTGAACATTCAATAGAATAGCAATGGCCGATGCAGTAATTTGTTTATCGTATTCTCAGGTAAAAAAAAAAAAAAAGTACAATGTGCATGCATGTGGGTTTTTCTGTGTGTGTGTAGTATTTGTTTCTTTCTATTGGTCTTCATGAGAAGTGTACGGTGAGTGGAAAGAGCTGATAGCAGTTGACGACATACCTTGTTAACTGGTTAGAATTTCAGCTTTTTATCTCTCCTTTCTCACTGAATCAGTAAGTGCTGGGTGAAAGATAACAATCAGATCAATGAGAATCTGTCCAAAACAAAGAGTCTTATTTGAATTGTGAATTCAGAATATTTCATTTGGACAGACTTGTCAAATTTGGATTTGTAGCACATTGCACAGGTCTTTTTTCTTTTGTTTCCTCCTCAACCTTTCCGCTTTCTTTCTCTCTGCGGATGCTGTTCAGTACATCAGAGCCCAATTAGCATTCTACTGCCTCAGACGTCATGGCGGTCGGGTTCAGAGGCCAGAGTTTGGGGAGCATGTTCCTGGATTTGGACTGAACGTTGTACTCATTACTGGGCTTGTCAACTGACCCCTGATGTCATTTCTCTCACATCATTAGAGACACTGTGGGTCTCAAAGCTTAGCTGGACTCACAGATACCTGCGTCACAGTGCCATTAATATGCATCTTCTGTCGTTACGCTATCGATCCATCCATTAGCAGACTGTATTACCCCATGAAATCATCACTGAGAGAGACAGTGGTTGTAAGTTTTGTGAGCATACAGGACAAAGAAGGTCAAATACACATGACGAGATCTGGCAGTTATGTACACAATTAAAATCACACTCATGTCTCCACATCAAAAGCTGCTCCTGCACCGTGCCGGGAGGTTGGAAAAAATAGTGGAAAACAAGGCTGTTCCTTATCTTCTTGCATTAGTTTTCTTATCTCGATGGTCATCATTCATCTGACACCAATGAGAAAGTGGTAATCAATCAGTTTAACAACTTGCTCCAAATGCTGTGAAAGACAGAGAAGTAAATTCATCTCACTTGTGCTGACATGTATACCTGTCTTCTATTATTACAGAAAGCACACCGCAAGCTCAAATAAATCATTCATGACCAGAATGGTACAGACGTTTCTTAAAAAAACAGTATCAAATACATCAAGTGCACTTATTTCATTCATTCTTACCTTCTGTTCTATGTTCTTCAGCAGTTCTGCAAACCCCCCCCCCCCAAAAAAAAACACTTTTTAAAAATCCAACCAGTGATTCACCATCTACATGAATAAATGACAAAACTGTGCGTGTGTGTGTGCATGTACTAAAGATGGGACAAAATACAGTGCTAATTACTACCTGGAAATTATACCCCTAATGATCCTACTCAAATTTTATTTTCAGTGCTGCACAAAGTTAATGCAACCTAAATGGAGAGAAGAAAACACTTTCTTTGAAATATCCTCGACAATAAGTTAACTTGAATGTTAGTATAGACAAGATACTAACCATATGTGATGATTTACTTTCAGCATAAGCCAGACAGACAATGAGAAATAGTCGACCGATTTGAACAAGTTCAACATCCATCCATCCACCCATCCATCCACCCATCCATCCACACATCCATCCATCCATCCATCCATCCACCCATCCATCCATCCATCCACCCATCCATCCATCCATCCATCTCCTTTCCTGTTTGGTTCACATGAGGTCACAGAGGAGGTAGGGAGAGCAAAGAAACCCAGACGTTCCTCTCTCCTGCAACTCCTCCCAGCTCTTCTGGGGGAACCCAAGCTGCTCCCAGACAAAACAAAGGATGTAATTTCTCACTGACCTCGGGGCCTTCTCCCAGTTGGACGTGCCGCGGAAACTTGTAACCTAACCTAATAAGATACCCGGATCACCTCAACCGGCTCCTCTCAATGTGGAGGAGTAGCAACTTTTTTTTTCTTCCAGTCACTTCACAATCAGTGTACCATCTACACACACACACACACACACACACACACACACACACACACACACACACACACACACACACACACACACACACACACACACACACACACACACACGCACACACACACACACGCACACACACACGCACACACCTCAGCATATGAGTACAAGCGTTGCCTCCTATCTTGCCAATACCAGCTTTTCTATGACGGGGGCCTTTCATTTATTTTATTTCACATCGGCGCAGCACAAGGTTTGCGCTGACATTTGAAGAAAAGCTCTTGTTATTTGTCTTCATTGCAGATTTTCTCCATCGGTCTCCCGTGTTGCCCAAGTGAGTGGCAGCCTAATCAGATTTCATGGAATCCTTTAACCCCTTTTTAGGTGGCCACCGTCACAACGACACGTAAATCAACAAATGATGAATGGGAAAGGTAATTAGATGTGACTCAACATGAAACATATTTCTAAATTAGTGGAGCAATAGCTCCAAGGCCATTACAATCTGCTTTTTGGAGTCAAATTAATTTCCTGTCACACATGATTAGACAGCTTGTTCTGAACCTGATCCTCTTCATGCTTAAACAACTGAGTCATCCATTCCTCTTTGGACTTTACATATCATTAACATCTTTTTGTAAGGTAGCCAAACATTTTGCTGCACATTATCTGGATGATTCTGATTCCCACGGCATTTGTTTGATGTGCTTACATAATGAATCAGTGGGTTCATGATGTCAAACAAATACTGAACCAATTAGCAGCTCAGTTACATTCGCTTAAACATACACTTTTACACAGGTGGACACCAGGAACAGAAATATCTAACTGCAACTATCAATTTCTTTTTTAAATGTATATTTCAGTAGAATTTACACGATTTCTTTGGCTTTGCCAAGTGGCTACTGTGCCATATATTCACCGTGAGGCGTGAGTGCTCATCACTACACCACTGTGTAACTCATTAGTTTAGTGATTGAGTACAATTTAACAAAAGTAACAGAAGTCATAAACTTCAGTATAAATGTCCTGTGCCCTGATGGTCGCTGACTGACCTTAAGATGTTTCATTGAAGTTGTTTTCTGGTCAGCTACTGTGTGAATGAGTGCGCCATCTTTCTCATCTTCTCAGCTGCCTGTTTCATATGTATCTTTAATATCTCCAGTTACTAAAATAGAGTCTCTATCTTTAGCTGCTCACAGTTCATCTTAGCAGACAGTGACTGCTCCTGAAATAAAGTCTCCTGTCTTCTCAGATTCCTCCTGAGGTAATGCTGCCGGGCGGAAATGTTCATGAAGCAGCAGGGAGCGAACGGCTCAACAATCACAAAGCACTGACATCATCATTTTGTAGCTGATAAATAATGCCAAAATGAGTTATTATAAAGACAGACGGCCATGAATAACTCAGCAACGCAGCTGCTCCAGACTTTAAAGATGAGTGAGGGTGGAAACAGTTGTATTTCTTACATAAAATCTACAGTCTCCTTCAAGTGTGGAGCCTTAAAATATGCATGATTCTCATTTATTTGTCCCTTGCATACACTGAAAAATCTCTGCTGAGCAACAAACAACCAGTTATGACAGAATCAGCACCATAAATGACTAAAAGTGAACAGTACTGTTAAGCTCAGGGCTTATTAAAAAAGACTGAGCACGCCATATCTACTGACAGCCCTGAATCATTCAACAAAGCCGTTTTCTGGGTGAAAAAAAGTGGAGGGGCGAGGCTCTCGGGTGTCATTTGTATATCCTCGCGCTCCATTTGAACCAAGCTAATTACGTCATATATTTACTGAACAACATTATCAAGCACCACAGTGAGTTAAAAGAGCAGGTTTTTTTTTCCAGATGAATGGCCACATTATGAAATAGAGAGGAAAAGATCTGCAACAGACTTTTATCTGCTCTCGAGCAATTTATGTAAAAATGGCCCAGTAAGATGAAATCACTTTTATCAACTATTTTATTAGAAATTAATTTGCATGTATATCTTGCTTTATAGGTTATTTTTACACTCAAAAGTTCAGGCAGGTTTTCTCATCCAGGATTTTCACTTTTTTTAATAAAAAAAAACCAAAAAAAAACTTTTCTGTGGCTACTAAAACAAAAAGTACCCGAGTTACCCGGGCAACATGGCATTAGTTTTATTTTTCTGAAAGTTGAAATGTGTACTCACTGAACAAGTTATTTTAATCTTATGTTTGATTATATGTATAAACATAAACAGGTTCTAATGCGATATGGAAATATAAAGCTTTATAAATGTAGAATGGATTTAAAAGGAACCTCCTGAGCTTCATTGCAGCTTGATGTTGCTTATTTGTTGTCATATGACCTGGTGGACGAGACCTTTCCAACTGCGTACTAACCAATTTCCCAGCTGCACAAACTCGGCACTAATAACAGATAATTATTATAATAATGAAAAAAGCATTGGTCAGCAATCATTGTTCCCAGTAATACAGCAATTAGTCACACATTAGTTTAAAGTGTGTAGAAAGAAAAGTGCTGACTGTGAACCTGAGTCTGTTTTCCAAATGTTGTTGATGAAATAAAGATCAAAAAATTGTAAATAATTAAGAACTGATTTTTATAGACTTGAAGATGAAGGGGACCACAGTTGCTAATGCCGCCACTATAATCCACATCAACTCGTCTCCAGAGGGGCTGTATTGTTTTCCTAATGACAGGCAGGTTAAGGCAGCCTGAACTGTCCCTGAATCTCTACTCTCATATAGCCCAAGGGTATCCGGTCAAACAAAATGTACATGGTGGAACATTTTACATCCAGCTGTCATGTTGACCCTCAGTATAAATTTCACTGGATTATAATGGTTCAAATCTGAATAATTGACAAAATATCATTAAGAAGATGTAACTACAGTCTGAGCTCGTGGGATGTATTTATATTGAAAACCTTTTCTTCATGCAATGTTTAATTAAGAGGATGCTTTGCATAGATGAGTGTTTCCTCCTCCTGTTTTATAGAAACATTGGATTTTGCTCATTATTGGTCCATTGGATGCAAGGGTGTTTCAGTGTCAAATGAGATTTGTCTCACCATTACAAGACGTAATTGGCCGAGGCTCTCTCAATAATTTACTCCCAGCCAGCGCAGCGTTGCTTTATGGTGAATAATTGCTGCTGTCTGGCTCGCCACTGTTAGAGGCAACATGAAGCCCTTGTGGCTGAAGAGACAATGATCCTCGATCCGCAGGTCTCGGACTCTCATCTCTTCTAATCTGCAGTAATGTCTTGTTTGGAGCGAAACAGCTTTTGAAAAATGTAACAAATTCGCAAATTTTTTGGAGTGCGAAAGCCACCAGATGTGAGAGAGCTGGAAAAGTTGTAAATATTTAATGACCTGATGAGGACTGGTGCTGGTTTTCTGCTTCACTCTGCCAAGAGTTGATGCTCGTATAAAACTTCAATTCAAAACTTCACTCATGGCAAGTTTGAGATGACAACAGCTCTTAAATCACAATGAAGGGGAATAATTCTACAACAACATTAATGATCATGATGTGATTAGAACATAGGTTCCACAGCACCATAGGTGATACAGGCACACAGATATTGTAATATTGCTGAAATGTGGTATCCACCTCCCAGAGCCTATCTGAGTCACCTCACTGTATATTGAATAGGTTTATATAACTCTTGCTGTTCATATTCAGGTAGAAAATGTGGTATTGTCTCAGAATACAAGTTCATTTCTCCTCACCTGCTGTATCATCAAGTACCATCAAGTTTTCTACAGTAATTCATGATTTCATAAATCACTTTTTTTTAATTGTGAATGCCATTCAGCCAAATAAATACAAAAACATTCATGCTGTACTATATTTGGATAAATAGTCCAGATACATTTTAATTTTATTCATTAAAGAAGCTGCATATTGAAACCAAATCTATAACATTTTAATGCCGAAGTGCAGAAATACAGCTGCTGGCAGACTGACATTAAATGAGCTCACTAATTATTTTGGGATCAGCAAACTCCTGCAGTAATTACGTGTGACGGCAGACAAGTCCTAGTTAATATAAATATACTTGAGACATTAAAAAGAAGGAGAGTAAGAGAGATAGAAGGAGTGGGAGGTGTGAGAGGTCGCCACAGCAAATCACTGCAACTTGCAACAGAAACTTGGCTTTCCACACCAAAAACAATTAAGTGTTTAAATCATAGTAGTTTTTCTCCTTTGAGAAATTGCCTGAGATGAACTGATGTTGGTCAAATGTGTTTTCTGTGATTTCTAACTTTTCAGACCCATTCAATATAGCTCAATGTAGCACACAGATTAACCAGGAAAGGGAAGAAGTTGCTGGGGACAGGTTTGTCGAGATGTCAATGTTCCTTTGCTCGTCCTTCCGCCACTGCAACCTGATCTACATCTACACCACCACAAGAACAACAACTCGATTCTTGGTTTCATTTAAAGCAAATTCTACTCCAATTCAATGGAGTGTGATGATGTGCAGTAAAACTTAGTCGTACCAAAGTTTTAGAAACCAATGTAGCACGGTGTATCAAGTAATAAACCTTTGAGACTGCAAAGTCTGCAGTTGGTAGGAGCCGTTAGATTTACCAAGGCTGTTTAAATGTCGATCCACAGGCATTAGAATTACAGTTACAGTGAATTTTCACTTAATCTAATTAGTGAAGGATCAAATCAGGTAAAACAGAGAAAACAAAATGCAGAGCAAAAACAGTAGGACTCGATAAGAAAAGACTTCACTAAGTATGGACATGGACAGTTCTTGTCTTGCAGATTAATATGAATCATAAATCACCTTGGTTGTAGAAGACTGAATAAAACTAGCTTTGGTTGATGATACATTTCTTCACGGGTTCTCAACAGCTAATATGAGATGGCAATATTCTGAATTGCTTCAGTTATTATTTTCCTATTTGAACCTTCCTACTGATGACCAAAAGTGCCCTTTTTCTCATCAGTAAAATACATTGATCATGGTATCTCCAGCCTTCTAAATCGAGTACGAGGAGAATGGCTCTCATATTGATGGTCTTGGCTCAGATTCATGTCCTTCACTGTCTGCTAGATGTGCCCTGCTTATACATGCCTCACCAAATTGTACCATATGGTTAAGATTGATATAAAAGTGTCATTTATGATTTAAGAGTGCAAATGTTCCTGTAGTCTTGACACGCGCCCTTCGCTGTGAAAATTATTTGTCGGGCTTCTCACAATGAGGCCGCTTACATGACCTTGCTATATCTCAGAAATCTGTGTCGCAGCTCGTTAGATGAGCTCTTTAAAACTCACTCATGTAAATCCCCCCCAAAAATGTGTGGCAAAGACTAACTTTCTCAAATATTCCTGTGATGTTCCGTCGAAAAGTCGAACTCAATTTCACTTGCAAATAAAGAATGTAACAGTGCCATTTTTGCAAGCTTCCATTCACTCTCAGGTGTCAAATCAAAAGGTTAAACATGAAGTAAACAAACCGTTTGCATGGCAATACTTCATTTCCGTGTCGTGGAATTGACAGATTTTGAAGGCCACTCGGTGCCTGAAAAGTTATTTTCGCAATGCAAACCAAGACTATGGGGCTCGCACTGTTAATTTTCTTTAGAAAACTTTGCTAAAACTCTACGTCAGTCTAAAAATTTGCAAGTGAAAGTTTGGTTCATTTTGCAAATTTGCAATAAAATTATGCTTCACTGTTCCTCTCTGGGGTCATTAGCTTGAATTATGGTAATAGGCGGCTTCTTCTGATTTTCAAAAGATTTAATTACGGATGCGACTAATTAGATAAAGATCTTGCTTTAATAACATTCTCAGTTACCCTGGAAACGACAACACATTAAACCCTTAAACGACATTAAGAGGTATAGTGTGAATAAATGAGCAACATCTGAGATATTTGTTGCAGAAAAAAGTAAAGCAGGACCCCCCCCCAAAAAAAAACAACCAAACTTTGAAACTCCCAGCAACATATCTGTTCACACATATTTGATATGAACACGGCATCCCCCCCCCCACCCCCAGGCAGTGCCTTGATTATGGATTGAGCTGCTGTGAATTTCCCTCATGGAGATGAAGGAGGGAGCTGGGAGTGTGTGTGAGCAGAGGGCCATGACAGCAAGAGGGGCAGGATAATTTGCTCATGTCCATTCATTACCTTCATTAAAGTTTAAGGGGCAGACACATGCTCGGTGTCTGATTTATTCTGTCAATCATGGCAATGATAGGGCAGACTGTTACACTCGCTCCTCCAATCAGACTCTGCTTTATGGTTTCATTATGCTGCAAGTGTCACCATCAAAATGCTCATACAAAATGCATTATTAGTGGCTTTTCTACCGTAATCTCTTCTGTTCCATTTTCTCTGTAGTGTCACTAACCTATGTCACCTACATCTTCACTTTGGTAATTGAAGATAACGGTCACAGTGGATTTTTATTGAGTCGTGAAAACGTTCATCCAACAAATTAACCTGATATAAAGATTGAATCGACTTTATATGAGTTAATAAATCCACCTCTGGCTGCATCCATGTGTCGCTAGAAGCTATTTTCCACTACTTGTGTTTTACACTCAATGTCATTTTGTGTACAGGTCATTCAGTATGAAAGCAGCAGGGGCTTCCCAACGACCCATCTTCAATTCAACTTTATTTCTATCACGCCCAATACACCAAAGTCATTTCAGTGCAGTCGTTCAGAGAAAACCCAACAAATCAACACGCCATGTTTGACACAAATTATGTTAATATCTGCCCTCCAGTTTCACAGACACAGACGGGACCTTTGGCAACTTTGCCAAACTGCTGCAGCAGGCCACGGATCAAAAAAAGAAGAAGAATTTAGAAAAAGACAACAACTGTTAAAGGGGTTTTCAATGTGATGCAGTGGTTGAAATTGATATAACATAATTCAAACTTAAAAGTAAAAAAACGGAAACTTTTCCCAGGTGTCATCTTTTGGTTGCCATCCTGTCTGATGGATATTTTTAGATCATGAAATCCTTCTTGGATGGTTTCAAATAAAAAATAGACAAGAAATAACAGTGCATTTTTTTCCCCCATCTTTATTTTTCACTTTGATCACGTCCAAACACAGAGGGAGTTCAGAGATCACCCACCTGTGAAGGATGTCTGGATAAAACTGTTTGGACTAATGTCAGGGACATGCTTCCTCTGCGATAAGATGAGACTGTAAGTAACAGGAGAAAGTGGAGACTCGTTCGTCTGTTGGCCTTGTGGCTGGACAAGGTGTCAGGCAAAGAGCTTGATTGGAATTAAGGCTCTGCTGGAAAACCCAGCAGTGGTGGCCACAGGAGGCTAATTGGTCTTTGGCATTTAGCACATTGTCAGTTGAAGGGAACAGATACATTTCCCCACGTGCTTTGACTTGCAGATTGCATGAAAGAGCAGAAAACAGCATGAGAGAGAGAGAGAGAGAGAGAGAGAGAGAGAGAGAGAGAGAGAGAGAGAGAGAGAGAGAGAGAGAGAAGAGAGAGAGAGAGAGAGAGAGAAAGAGAGAGAGAGAGAGAGAGAGAGAGAGAGAGAGAAAGAGAGAGAGAAGAGAGAGAAAGAGAGAGAGAGAGAGAGAGAGAGAGAGAGACCAGGCTTCATACATCCCCAACAGTGCAATTAGATGACACCGGACATGTACATTGTGCACAAAATGTAATCCTATTAAACAGCCTTTGTCATTTCTTGTCAGTTCGGATAGATTTCAAACCTTATAAATCCTTAAAATGCAATTGATAATCCTTAGAAACACCCATGCTGGAGAAGTATTTTGTGCCACAGGTGCTAAAATGAAATTTGATAGTTAAGCACTGTTATTTATATATTTTTTAATATCTCAGCACCTTTACTGAAATTACATTTTTTATGGTCTCTAATACAATACTTTTATAGTGAAAATGCATATTGTTGGTAAATAATTGGAACCTTTTTATTATTATTTTTTTATTATTGATTATACTTTTCACATTACATGTTTTATACATGCTACGGTTTGATCGATTTTCCACCTCTCAGCCGATGGTGAAAGTTGAACCTGTGTCCACCATTCCTTGCACGGCTGTACTTTGTATTCACCTCCTTACTCTTATTACATGAAGCGACAGCAGCAGGCAGCCTGTAGGCGGTTTGCATTGTCTCACAATGCACATACTGCACTGGGGAATTCAGAGCGGTTTGGGTTTGACCTGCTGGCATTTTGGGATGCATAGTAGAACAGATCAGCTCCTCTTGCAGCCTCCCTGCTGGGCAACAAGCGTCTCACTGAGTCATGTATGTCAGCCTGCGTGTGCGTGTGTGTGTGTGTGTGTGTGTGTGTGTGTGTGTGTGTGTGTGTGTGTGTGTGTGTGTGTGTGTGTGTGTGTGTGTGTGTGTGTGTGTGAGTGTGTGGACTATAGCTTCGTGTTGGTGTCACCAGTTTCCACAGAGCCTGTCATCTTCAGAAAGAGAGAGAGAGAGAGAGAGAGAGAGAGAGAGAGAGAGAGTGAGGGAGGGAGGGCAAGAGACCAATCTGCCTACTGTACATGTCAATTCATACGAAGATCAAACCTTCTCTGAACTTTTAGCTGCAATTTAATAATCTATGTGAACTGAAACCTTTGCTTTGATAGTGCACTTCAGATATAATAGTTAAAGATTGGCAACAGGGGATGAAGTGGTACAGAAAATGAAGGGATGAAGGGAAAACTAGCCAAACTTCTCAACTGACATTCACATAACATGACTTTTCACAAATCATGCACTGCTCATACAGATACACTGAAATTTTAAATTCATCATATGTAGGGCAATAATTATTACCTGTTTCTCAAACCTCTGATAACAAATTTAGAAAACCAATGAATATTAATATCCGATATCACATGTGTCATTGCAAACTCCTTCAGCCAAAATGTACTTTGTTTATAGTGAAGCCAAGCTTCACAGTTGCAAACACACATTTTACATCTTTTTAGGCTGTGTTGTTCAATTTATAACATGTTGGTTTTTTTTCACTAAAAGTAAAGAAAATGATGATGAACGAACATTGGAAAAATGCTAGATGCAAGATATTAATGCTCTTTGGAGTACAAATAGCTTTACTAGGATTAAAAATGCTCCATTGGTGTCTCATTATGTGTGAGGAGGAATCGGGTTTGGCTGCACGTCAGCTTGTTCCCGCAAAAGTTCAAGTGTCACTATCTTTAATTAATGGTTGCTGTTATTTGAATGGTGGCACTTCGACCTGGAGATTAATGCACGTCACACCAACATAAAACTTGTTAGCAAACTTAATACGGGTAGGAAATGGCTCAGCCCAAAGTTACAGATGAATAACAAATACATGCCGACAACAGAATTCAACGTTAAGGTTTTTGATTGCACTGCCTTTTTTTTTAGTTTTAGTCTGTCTCTTGCAAAGATGGTTTAATATGTGACATTGTATTATTCATCGGGACAAGCTGAATACATTAATAAACAAAACAGTGGCAGGTCATTGAAAAGATGCTTCAATATGAAAACAGTTCTTTTCAATCATTAGCATTAAAATGTATCCAAACATCTCCTTTGTGATCGTTAAAGCTTTCTTTAGTCAAGTATTTTGTTTCATTAAGCCATGTCCACCCTCTACATTTTCCCTCATTAGCAGCTTGTTACTTCAGTCTGCTACTTAAGCTTTCAGGAAGCGTAATGGCCTCATGGGAGAACAAATGACCAGTCAGGCTTTGCTGCGGAGGTGTTGCTGCTTATGGAAGAATACCAAATAGCAGATTGGTGTTTCTTCCATATTAAACTTGGAAAACTTAACAATGTATTAAACCACAAAACATTTCTTGGTGACCTAAATATAATTCAATATGGAGGCTCTCTACCTGTATACGTATGTAATATTGATGAACATTTTTCTTTCAGAAACGCCAACCTCTTATTCGGGGCAAGGTTTAGCCATGAGACTCAACACTTCACACCTTTCAATGAAATTATTAGATGCGAACAAATTAGGAAAAAACAAAGGTGACAGCAATGATTTCCATCAAGGTTGAGCTTTGAAAGAAAGGAAAATCCAGTGCAGCCAATTAACATGTATTCAAACGTACAATGACAGCATCATCCCACTAAACCCACACATGCTCATCCATTCAGTCAAGGCCTACCGCTCTGTATTGATCTGCCCGCTGAAGAATGAAGTGCATTATGGGGCTGCATATTCACTATTATTCATCTGCACTGAATGGATGTATTGGATCAACAAGCTGCAGACAAACGCCATGGGAAAGTGAAGTGAAAAGGTATGTGTGGGAGGTGATTCTGGGCTCTTTCTATGCAGCTGATTCAGAAAAACAAGAGTTCAATATTTGGTGAAAATAATCGTGGAATAAAACTTTTCTTGTGTCAACATTTAAAGTATTTGCATAGCTAGAACAACTGTGGCACAGGGTAAAATTATATTTTAACAGATAAACCTGACTCGATCTGACCTAAAACAAGAGAAGAACAACAGCAATGCCTCGCTGTTGCATTATTGGCCCGATGAAAGATTGACATACCCTGAATCTGAAAAATAGACCACTTAATGATCTAGTTCATCTCTCAGTCCAGGTGAGAAGCCTCTGATACTTCCTCTTGCTCAGTAGTAGTTTGACATTGTGAGTTTGACACTTGAAGCTCATTTCCTGGACACGTCCGTCTGTGTGTTAGCTATTGATGATTTGACTCCAGCCGCAGTTCGCTCCTCATAAAGCCCTCGAACTTCCGAGTTTCCTTGTCTGTCTTTCACGGCTGACTTCATCCCCGTTGCGCTCACATCATTTCCTGTCACACCTTGCTCTTTCAGTTAACTTTTAATGAATCTGCTCTGATGGGGCTCTGAAAACAGCCACTCCTTTCGGTGGTGGTGAATCGAGGCTTATCCTCCATGTTTACTGTGTCAGTGTGTGGCTCCTCGACAGGTGTCTGCTTTTTTTTTTTCTTTTTTCTAATCAGTCTTTAAGTCACAGCGTTCACCTCCAGAGCTTTTTTTTTTAAATGAGGTTAAAGTGATATATGTCCCTCGACTTGGGTTGTTTAAACACTTGCAGAAGTATTCTATCAAACATTTGGTGCGACAAAATAATACAGGGACACTTTCAAGAGGGAGCGTGTAATTAATGCAAGCAGGACATAATTAAAAACAAACTGGGAGCATCTAAATTAAGTTCTCTGAGATGGAGCTCAGGTGTGTTTAGTGATTATTAAGAAGCAGCAGCAGCTGAGCTCCCTGATGGAGGGCAGAGCTGCACTGAATTCCCACGCTGGCCTGTTTCTTGAAGTTGATGGTACTAGAGTCTGATCAACACGAGCGGAGAGTGCATCCACCTACCACACTCATAATGCCAAGGGATCATGTTCTTAATTAAATGACTTGAAACAAAATACCAGCATGCAAAAATTGCGCTCGGCAGTTAATGCAACACCTTGAATTCGTCTGCAAAATACTGTTTTTCTGGTTTCTACAACAAACATTGATTGTCAACACACACAAAAGCATCAAACAGGTCTGAGGAAAAAACTGTGTGAATGTAATCAATACAAACTCAAGGTTAGCTGTTTATTGGAATTGTTGTAACTCTGAAATGCAAAAGTGCTCATGGCATTTAGGCATGAGACTCCCAGCAGATTTGGATGGAGGACTGAAAAACACCGCCAGGTCTAACTGAGCAGGTGTTCCCGTCGTAGACCGACAGGAAACCACCTCTGAAATTGAGTTGTATTGGAAGGCCTTTGATGCTTCCAGCACCACAGCTGGCCTCACTGTATTTTAGTGACCAAAAAGTGCCCAAGATCAAAGCTGTGATGTGACGCAACCTGCGCAGGTTTCCGTATGTGGCATGTGGAGTTATACACATTACTGGACAATAGATTCAATAACAGGAGTGTGTGGTTGTGGTGTGCAAAAGGTGAAAATGTGGGTGGGTGACAAGCTCTCTAGATGTGTATTGTCTGTATCAAGTTACCCATGATCATTATAAATAAATAAAAAAACAACCTAAAAACTAATTATAGAACCCCCACACATGTTTTAACTTATAACACAGTGAATGTAGATAAAAACTGACCGAAAAAATCTATCTTTTATTGCAACAATGTGGCAGGAAATCCATTAAAAGATCATCAAATATACAGTTTCATTTGCGTAAATAAAAATCAAATGTGGGTTTACTCTGAACAAGCTAATTATACATTTTCAGGAAGAGGAATTGTGACTTTCTTTAACACCATGAAGTGTTATGAAACTTCTCCGGAGAATAATTGTGCCGCCATTAAACATAAGATTTGTAAATTAATATCAGAGCTCTTAAACTGGAATTAGGTGTTAATGAACAGGGTGCTTGTTAGTGCTTTTCACAATGACACCATGAACCTGTTGTGTACAGCGAGAAATGTCTCCAGAAAGTGCACAGCCTCCCCCAGTATTCTCAGGAACGACTGACTTGTTGGCATAGAAACTCTGGAGTTCTTTTTGCTCTAATGAAACGTTTACAGATAAACAGAATTAAATATATATATATATATATATATATATATATATATATATATATATATATAGTAGATTCACCACAAGAACTAGTGACAGCACTAACATAGATCCAGAGACAGAACTTAATTTTAGTATTATTGCTTGCATCATCATACGCAGTATCCCCACCACCACCATCATCTGGATTTCTCTCACATACTCGTGTTCAAACAGTGGCTGTCAAATTCAACACCTCATCATATGCTGTTAAAAATGCGAGCACTTGCTTTTTTGTACCGTTTTCACATCGCTTCACACCTTTGAGCTGTTAGAAAAATGGCACCATCAGTCATTTTAGGAAGTTACCCAAACACATATGCTTATATTGAAGTGATAAAACCACTGGTGGTGTGGTGCATTTGGAAGTGAGCGCCACGTGGAGTGGTTGCAGCTCAGTAGACGAGGCCATCTTCCAAAAGCCAATGTTGGTTTGATTTCAATCCCTGCGTCCGTTTGTTGGACATCCAAATTTCCTTGGGTAGGAGACTAAACCACTAATTGCTCCCGTTACTAGTAAAAAGCCCTTGCTTGGCTGCCGTGGCCATTGGTGAACAAGTGTGTGTATGAATGGGGGAATGTTAATGATCGTGTGAAACACAACCAGACTAATGAAGCAGTGAATATGCACTATATCTGTCCACTATTATCTCCTTACATTCCCCATTGGGATGTACATAAATTAGGGCTGTCAAAGCTAATGGGTCAAAATGAATTAATCATCATGATTAATCTGATTAAACATTTTAACCCATCGCAGTTAATCCATCTGCAGCACAGAATGACTCAAAATCTCAAGTAGACTTACCACAACATATACCACCACCACTGCACATATTGTGCATATATTGTTGCCACACATGCACAGATAGGCCATTGATCAGGTAGTGACAGAACCAGCCAGAAAAACTAAAAAAAACCCACGATGGAATAGCATAAGTAGACTATAGTTAGGGATCCTGCTGACTGTTCTCTGGAGCAGTAAGAAGTGGTCAGCTATCCACACAGACAATGTTAACAAGACAAGGTAGTCTGTCCTGTTATCTGGCTGAAAAAGGAGTAAAATGACGATATTGATGTGGATAAATGTTTGTTTTGAAAATGTTTTTTTTTTTATTAACATGAACTGTTAAATGTTTTTAATAAACACATTAAGCACAGATATCTTCCCGTATTTCTTGAGTCTGTCATGACACGATTAAATATTAAATATTTAATGGTGATTAATCAAAATTAATCTATAGCAACCCTGAGATTAATCTAATTGTAAAAACATTATCGTTTCACAGCACTGATATAAAGTTACAAGTGCTTATCATTGGTTGTTGTTTTTGTTCTTTCTTTTTTTTACTAAGATCTTGAAACTTCTGTAGCTTTCACCGGCCCCATATGTTCGAGTGTATTATTTTTTATTGGGTGAAAACGTCTTTTGTCAGCCAGCGAGAGCAGTGCTACACCAGAGAGAATCAAGTGGAAGACCAGGAAAAGGAATGGAAGCAAAAACAGTGCTACAAGTGCAAAGAGTGAAGTTGCTATGTTGACCCGAACTATTCTTTTCAGTGAGGCAGGGGGATTGGTCATACAGAATGTGTGGTACAAATGATATTGTTAGAATGTCATTGGTTTTGATACCATGGCTGATTCAAACCGATTGAATTTCATTCAGACCTTGTAAAACAAAAAGGAAAGCCTTCCTAAACAGGCCATCAAGAAGCCAATGCGGCATTCGTTTCAGGTTCTCTTGACTTCAGGTAGTAATAAATGCCCATGTCACGTTCAGCATGTAAATGTTGATGCCCTTGTAACCGATCTGTCGTCCGACTCCCTCGACATACTCACGACCAAATGCCAGCAGTCTGACCTCCAGCTGCACACACTTTGTTTGTGCTTCCTGTTGGAGGCTTTGAAGAGAGTTGTCGGGAGAACGCCCCTCATACATCATTCATGAGGTGAGCTCCCCATTGATTCAGCTGCTGTTTAATCTCAGCAGTGGCGCGACAGTTTCCCACGTCAACGTCCCTGTCACCACTCCCTCCTCCTCAGCTGTCACACAGAATTACCTGCACCGCCCTGCGCTGAGCGAGGTGACTTCAGGGATGCGTTGGGCAGATTGCAGACTTTTCTAACAAGTCAGACGACTGCAATTGTGATGATTATTAGCACCTTCTTTTAATAAATTTTCTGGAATATCTAAATTTATTTTATTTGGATTTAGTTGTAGGATTCTTGCTGAGATTTCTGCCTCTTATCAGTCTTTGCATCTTCATGAGTTGTTTTTTTTTGCCTTTTTGTGTTCCAAACATCATGTGTTCTGACCTTGAGTTGATGAATATGGTTTGATAATGATGAGATAAAACAATACAATTCAACAATTTGCACTCTGAATTGATCATATCATTGTTATCTTGATCAAACTTTCAGCAGATCCCTTCAGCGTGCAAGTTTGGGAACTCGCATATCCCAAATTAAGTATTAATTATGAAGTAAAAGGAATATTATCAGCTTAATTTCATCTCAACCAGACAAAGTTTAGTGACAGTGTAAGTGGTGAGGTTGAGTTGTCAAGTGCTCCAAACCTTCAACATGTTCCCAAAGAAAAATCAATCACAGCTAAAACCTTGGCAAATCTGCCAATAATGCAAGAAAAAAGATGCCTTTGTGTTGCAGAAAACAATAAACTGCAGCTCTTTTATGAAATGTACTTACTCTGAATGCACCTCCTCACCTTGACAAAGACACAGACTGCAGCCTTGATGGCAAAGGAGTCACATATTCATATAGCCACAATGAACGCTGTCAGAGAAGCATCATTGACCACCTACAGCTTGGCTAATTGGCAGAGGCATTGAATATTTCATATCAGACATTAGTTATTAAACCAAAATGAGCTCCTATTTGCCTATAATGACCCCCAAAAGGTTAAGGACTGACTCACTACTGAGGCACTCCGTGTGCGGCGTGGGAGTACTCACACTGCTAACGACACTCATGAGTCCATCAGCGGCTTTACGCCGTGGTCAGACTACAGCGATTAGATGAAGAAACTCAAAAAGTCAACCATATTGATTATTCTCTAGTGAAATTGCTCCACTTTAACTCTGTGTCACTGCATTATTTATACCAGCATCAGACCGCTTTTCACCACAAAGCACATTTAAAACTTTAAGTACTATATTGACTAAAAACACTTAAAAAGTAAAACTGGAGAAAAAAGGAAGTTGCTTGGAAGTTGTATTTCTTTTTTAATCTTATTGGAGACAAATCACCTTCTTATCGAGAGACTTCTGAATTATGACTGCCCCCCACGCCCCCACCCCCCACATGAAGCGAATAAAGAGTAAAAGAAGAAATGAGTTGAGGACAAATGATCCTGTCCATTATTAGAGTAATATGAGCAGCTCAAGAAAAGCTAATTCTCTAACTATATAACGTAAAGCCCCTCTGCTGCCATGATTCAACTGAGGAACTCCCTGATGAGGGTATATACCGCCACCGCTGAGCTATCAGTGTCAGTGTTGACTGACTTCCCTCAGGCTGCAATTTGCACACTCTAATGACACGAAATGAGGTTAGTCAGCACTTACTCCCTGGTTGTGTAGGTTTTAATCCAAGTACTTCATTACTCTTACTGAAGTAATTGTTTGGTTACCTCCTCTGTGCTGTCTGTTTAGCACAGCAAACACAAGGTGATTTATAGCACCAAACAAAGGTCACTGCAGATTAAGTATTTTCAATAACAGTAGCAGTAATAAACTAATTGTAGCCTATGAACTGTACTTTAAATGTAGAATGATGTACACTTGTACCAATGCACCAGCACATATTATTTGCCATCATTTCCTCCCAATATAAAATCATTATGTGGAGATTTTATTACTTGAGGTCACCATATCTTTCTAACTTTCTAGAACTTTATTTATACAGTGTTTGAGCAGAAAAAGGGAGAAATTGAAGAATTTGCTTGTTGGTGGGTTTTTACTTGCAATGGCTTGCGACCAGGTAGCAATATATGGTAGGATGCAATAGCTGCCACTGTAATGATAGTTGTGCAACTACACCATAAAAACTCGTGCAAATACAATAAAACAGCTTTTTAATAGCTGTACATTGTAGTGACCTCTATGCTTAAACAGATTTTAATTAATGTTATAAACATAAAACAGAAGAAGTATTTTTCTCATCATGTCATATCTATAATAATAATTTAGGTTTTATAACACAATAATGGTTTAGTCATTCACGGCCTGTGCAAAAAACTTGCGTTTTTCTATCATTGATCTATTTTGCATTGATTTAAAATCAAGCATCCATTCTCGTAATATGTTGAGGTTTTTTTTTCTCAGAAACTATTATGACTATATCATAGTTTTCTGGTGCGAGGATACCCCCAACTTTGAAAATGACTGCTGTATATTAAACACTGACTCACCATTTAAGTGAAATAAAGGGTTAAGAGAGAGCATAGTTATTATTCATTTCTGAACTGTATGTCAAGTTACTTTGCCTAAAACTTTGTCAGTTTACTTATTCGCAAAATACCTTCTTATACATTTAGCTGAGCTGAAATCTTGAGCCTGGAGTCATGAACACTCCACCAAAAAAGCTAAAATTGGTATTACTCAAACTTGATTTGATTCACAGTAAACATAAATGTACTGAAAGCGGTAACTTTAAGTACTGACCCAGAAACATTACTTAATTTCCACCACTGATAAAGTTGTTTGCTCATCCATCTGAGCAAATAGGCAAACAAAATCGAATGACTTTTGAATGACTGTCAAACAAATCACACATGCTTCACAACATCCATTTATTACAAGCAGGAAATTTGAGTGTGTTCTAATTTTCTGTTGACCTAAGGTAGGCAAACATTGTACAGTTGGCCGCTGTAATATAAATTAATCTGCTGGTGTGGGTGTCACAGTGATAATATTGCAGGTCTCTATGAAAAGGGTATAAAATTGGCAGTTACAAAAGTGTGACTGTGTTTCTCTTCATCTGTCAATCTGTCACACTTCACTGTTATGGCCACACACTTATCAAACACTTTCTCCAATTTTGCAAGTGCAAGACAAGTCCAAACTCTTCATGCGTCATTCACATCCAAATATAGATTACACAAGTAGCTGGTAATAAAAAGAGTATCCTGTCAGTTTTGCCTTTGGCATTTCAAAGGAGATGAAAGAGCCGCATGGCAGAAATGTCAATGTTTACTAAATATTTCATCTATTTGACGTGACCACTCAACAGTCTGGTAAATTCTCTCAGGAGTAAAACGCACGACCAAATTAGCAGTTCAATTTCCATATCAAAAGACGTTTCAGCGCCGCAGCTCAGGACTTGGTTGGGGTTGAAAAACAGCACAGGCCAACAGGGGAAAGCCAAGTATCTTCGTTGTTTATGTGTGGATGATCTACAGTACGATCATGCAGTGAATGTATGAATTGAGACTCTGCTGTCATCGCTTCAGCTCAACATGTGACATCCTGTTATATCAAAACAGCTTTTATATTAACTGTGTTACTTTGGGGATCACACATAAGTGTCATGCTGCATAAACTCAAATCTATTCTTGCTCATTCAGGTGCTTGAAGTAATTTCCCTCTTTGAGTACGTGATTGAGTTTCATGATCAAGAAAGTCTTGTTTCCAAATTTCAGTGTACACTAGTTGCTTGTAAACTGAAATGTTGCTGCTTAAGAATCATTTCATGTGCTTCTTTGTTTTTTTCCCTGTGGTCACTGATGTTCATGCAAGTGTTGTTGCCAGTGCTAAGACAGATTTCAAATTCATCTGTACGTGTTTTAAGATCCCATTCAACTGAAAACACCACTGAAAAGTTTCATGTTAAGACGGCAGTGTTTTAAAAACAATGGCAACATATAAAGAAACACCAGAAATTATAGCATTTTCAAGTGAGGCCATTAAAGAGTGCTGTGCTTTTGTAATACAACCACCCCCAAATGCACACAGAGAACATGTAAACATTCACCTGTCTTTAAACGGTCGTTCTTTGTGGTAATGGCCCACTGAGAACCTGGTGTATGAAAGACATTTCATGAAATTCTGTTTTCTCTAAAAACTCTGAAAACCGTTGTGGTGGAAACAGCCAAAACACAACCAAAGTTTGTTGTTTTGACTTGAAAATGCTGTTGTGTAAACAGGGCCTTGAGACGTATGGTACTCCCTGGACAGGAGGCCAGTCGTTCACAGGACATTACAGAGACAGACAGATACACATATTCACAACTTTGGCCAACTTCCAGTCCCCAGACATCATAATATCCATGTTTGTGGATTGTTGACCAACACAATTCAAACCAAGAGCATTCTAGCTGTGTGTATGTATGGGCCATTATAACACAGCACTGTCCTTTTTGTTAATTGAATTGAAAAGCCTATTGCTGAAAATGGTTAATAATTCAGTATTGTTTTGTTGCTGAAAGATTCCAAAATACCTAACTGCTCAAACGATCTCCCTATCGACTCCTATTGTCATGCAAATGCAGATGTTTGCTCATTTTTCATCTGAAGTTGTCAAGATAACAAATGCTGGAGCTGCTAATGCAACTCAACTTATCAAACTTTTCCAACAAAGCAGTTCACTGTTTCCCAATGTAACTGAGTGCACGTCACTTTTTAACAGCTTTGAGAATTCAGCACTTCTAAAACTCAGCTGAGCGTGTAGAGATGTTTGTATGTGCACCGTTTACAATTGAATCACACTGGAATCAAAATGCACCTCGGTTTATTTGGACTCTTTAGATAGACTGAGTGTGATTGTTGCCAGAGTCCAGATGGCAGCATGCATACGTTCACAAATGAACCACAATGACGCACCATTTGCAGCAGGGTTTGTTTTCATTGCACCAAACCTGACAAGAGAGGACATGCGCTTATAGCCCATCCAAAATTATTCAGTTCTGACCCTCGGCCTTGCTGATGAGTCACTCAAGAGCGATGAAGAGAATCGATGATGTCAGAGTTCACACCATCTGAGATTACATTACATTTTGGGATATCTCATTAATTCCACACCAAATCTGGTGTTTGTGGAAAATCCTTCTCCATGCCAACATGGATTTGGGGTCAATGCCACAGAGGCATTGACACAACCTTTGGATTTAAGAAACACAAAGCTTTGAGAACCACTAATGCTATGGCAGATGATTTTACTTCATTAAGTAATCCCACAAAATTCTTCCCTCCCGCTGGTGAACCAGATCTCTCACAACTGAGGCTGGAGTTGTGAATTCATGAAGAAGAATTATTCAAAACCTTCGGATGAAACTACACAAACACCCCGAGGGGCCTCTAACTCTCATAAAAACCCAACATGAAGGTGTAGGAAAAAGAAGTGGTGAAGAGGGAAAGCTTAAATGGAAGCAAACAGAGTATTCACGTTGAATGATTTGAAGTTACAACAACTGACGCATTGTAAGCTTAGAAAACCGATGGCGATCGTGGCAAAAAGAAATAGCTTTTGTGCATATCCAGCAGGCGCGCTACTTTGAAGGCATTTCAAAATGGAGACACTCAACCTCTTCAGCTCCATGTCAAGGATAAATATTTGAGTTAAAGTCAAAGCACGGGCTGCCACAGAACAGAGCTGACTTTACCTGCAGGGATGCCTGGAGACAAAGTGAAGCTAACTCTTCAACTCTTCCCATGGGAAGTGAATTATCCAGATTTTTTTTTTGTTTTTTTTAATTCACCACATTGGTCATTTTTTTAGTACTTTCAGTGAGGTGTTTGATTCAAATTTATGTCATTGCCTTGTGTTTGGTTTTACAAGTCAAGACACTGCACTCAGGCTAATGAGTAAATGCTGAAAGGCCTCGTAAGAATGATTCGTGTGCATGCTGTCCATGCATCTAATATTCACACCACTTGTGATTGTCTGACAAATATTCACACGCAGCGACATATGTGACAGCTTGTGCGTGTGTGTGTTTGTGTGTGCGTGTGTGTTTCTCTCTCACCAACCGCTGCTCCATGCTCTCCAAAGATAAATCCTCTCAGACGTCATAATTCCGCTGATTGCATGTATGAGCATGCCCCTGCGCCAAGCACAAGAGAGGGCCAGCAAGTTCTCATCGATTGTGCACGAGTCTCTTAATTAAAAAAAAAAAAACCAAAACAAAACACTATTTAGGGTTTCGCTATGCTGGAATACGTCGGGTAAAGATAAGAATTGTTAAGCTTTGATTAAAGTGAGAAACGGATTCAGGAGATGATAGTTCCTAAATGCAAGCAGATGACAAGGTAATTCATTGTATGTGTTTGTGATGATCTTCAGATTAGCCGCATTAGAAAAACATAAGTGTATATTTTCTTTTCTGACCAAAGGATGCTGGCTATGGGTGAAGGCACTTTACACCTTGGAGTAGGATATCAGCCCAATATGGGGCAACCATACACCCTGGGTAGATTATTAATAAAAAAAAAAAAGTTTTAGATTTTAGGTGGTTTTGAGATTAAATAAAAAAAAAAAACAACAACAACAGCAAACCAATAGGTGAGGTTAACACATCTTTTCCCAGTGAGGAGTTTTATGACAAACAGCTCATGTCAAATCAGAACAGCTAAAAAGCCATTGTTGTTTGTTATTGATCCCACAAACATTGTTGGATAAACTAACTGCGTATATTCAGGAAGCTATGAAGGAAGTTAGTTCAGGAGGCTGTTATCAGTGACAAATATGAACTTTGAAGGTTGTCTAAGACCCAACAGGTGGGGCAGACTTCAATTATGATGTTAACATCAAACATGAGTATAATGAGGGAAACTAGCTGTAATCTGTTTAAGAACAACTGAGTGGTTTCATTAAAGTGCTGAAATTTCAGACACTCATTAATACTCAAACTAGAGAAGGTTCACGTGATTTTTACCTTTTGATTACAAAGTAGGAGAATCAGAAGGAAAGTTACAGCTAACATTTGATTGTCAGGTGTGAAGTTTTTTTTGACAGATTGGACTCAAATGCAGACTTCAAGTGTAACAAATGTTAGGGTTTATATGAAGGAGAACTCGAGAATGGGGCGATGAGAAGAGAAGAAGAAACAAAGGCAGAAGATGAGATCGTGGAGAGAAAAAGCTATTTTCCAGTAAAACTAACAAGACTTCCGATATGTATTAAGGTAGGTGTAGCCTTCAGAATGAATCAAAACTGTCAAACTGGTGGTGAATGGCTGGGGATCCAGTTTAACGAAGCTTCAGGATGATGAGATGATGGCTTGCAGGAGTATCCTGACGAGTGAGGATCCACACACACAAGAAGAGAAGAGACAGAGATTCAGAGATGGGCAGGCTAGGCTGTTACACTATGAGGATATTTGCTTTCTGATTGAGTCCACAACTTTATGTTGCCCTGAAAATCAATTAATGCATTTTAAATTAAGTGCAGCTGAGTGGTGGCCAATTTTTAAAACTGTCAACGTGACTCTTTTTATTGTTTCACATCTCAACAGCGCCCTCTAAATGTAAACCTTGAATACGAAGATTTAATTTATTTTTTCAAACATTGTTTGTGTTTATTGCGTTCAAACATTACTGCTGAGAGAGAGAGAGAGAGAGAGAGAGAGAGAGAGAGAGAGAGAGAGAGAGAGAGAGAGAGAGAGAGAGAGAGAGATAGCTCCTGTACACTTTATTTCCGTGCTCTTCTGTTTGATATGTAGAAGCTGGTCAACACTTTGTTTCCCTGCCTTGCTAGTTCAACATGTGTAATTGCAGATATCACATTCGCACGCCTTTGTTTGCCTTCACTCCATGTGGCGGTGAGTAGGTGGAAAACACAAATGTCAGTAACGATATGGTGCAACTCTGATAGCACCACGCACATGTACACACACACACACACAGTGAAATATTATATATATATATATATATATATACATATATATATATATATATATATATATATATATTATACATACAATATCATACAATATCATATAATATAATATATATACAATTCCAGTGTTGGCCGTCGTCCTCATGCTGGAGGACACTGTTATAGAAAGTTAAAAGATTGATAGAGACTTGGGTGTGAGGATGTGTTACAAAACTGTTGTGCTGCCACACACGTCTCTCAAAATTCATTTTACCTGTCAATCTGTCCCCCGGTTGTATATTTCTGACATGTCAACGCGCACAGTTCAGTGTTGCACAAAGGAAAGCAGGCAAGGAGATGAGATTCTTGAAGTTTGGAGCTCGGAGTTCAAAACCCAGCATGAACAATGGCACAAAGAAATTATGACGCAATATTGCCATTTGGATGACAAAAGGAAGAGAGCAAAGCTTGGACGTGCGCTTATCTCTTCTTTTGTGTCACTTTTTTACACTTTGTACGGGAGTATAATAGAGAAGCTTCCCTGTTAGTGTGGACACAATCTGAGTCAGCCGCTTTCACACTCTGTCACAATCTCTTGGCAAACCAGCTCCGATTGTCTCTTTGACCACGCTGTCAGGGAAACCGTGGACATCTTGGGAAGTGTCTCATCTTACTTCACACATTTACTCCACCTCATACAAACCTCCTCGGACCTCCTCCCACATCTTTAGCTCTGTTTGTAGTGACACGATCGCCCTGCTGCCTCACTCACCTTTCCATCACGAGTTGCTTTCTCCTTGTTTGGTCCTGAACCTTCAGATGAAGACAAGCTGAGTGTGGCCCTTCTTTTCTGAAATTCTTCATTGGGTTTGTGCTTCATTCACATGATTTGAGCATTCATAATGTTGCTGACAACTGCATTGTGTGAGCTGCAGCTAAATTTAGAGTGTTAATTAACCATCCTCTCACTTCAACTCTGACTGTTGTTGGGGTTTGATTTGTTTGTGCCACCCGGGGCAGACCGACCCCCGGAGTCTGCTGGTGATCTTGTACAGTTGAACATCTGAATGTGAAATATATTGTAAATCATGAACGGCGTTGCTATGGAAGGATCGGTTTTACGGGTTGATTTATTTTAAAAGTGTCCACAAATGTCTCATTTGGAAACTTCAACATTGTTAATGTTTGTGTGTATTTACATGAATGTATGTTGATTAATTGCTGCCTAGACACTCTGTGTCTGTCCCATCTGGTGCCTAACCACATTGGTGTCTCCAATTGCTTCACAGTCTGTCAGCCAGTTTAAATACAGACATTCCACTAAAATATGACTTCTACAATCTGTTTGAATTATGTAAATATTTGTGCCACGTTGGTAACATTGCTGGAAGATACTGCAAGGGTGTATCTAAGCCTGGAGAAGCAATTTGGTAAACACACGTTTTTTCTTTTATGCATTATGGCACAGCATTCTCATTTTGTGATGGGGTTTTAATGTGTATTTTTAAAGAGTAAATTGGTGTAGTGCAGTACCTCATTTTTTTTGTCGCACTGATTCCATTACATTTGTTTAAATGTAGCTTTGTTGTTTGGTATCTTTTTTTTGTTGAAAATCCTTTAATTATAGTGCATTTTACACTTCGCTGGTGGTTGAGAAGTGAGACATAACAGCTTTGTGAGGTGGGTGAAGCTACCCACAGACTAATTTATGCACATGGTACTGGAAGCGTTTAATCCGTGGAAAACAAAGAAAATATTTCAGATGGGAAGTTCTACCATAACAAGTGAAAGCAGTGCAAAAATAATAGGGATGTTTCACATAGGAGAACAATAATAATTCCAACACGAATCAAATAGATTACAAAATCAATCCAGTGTCATTAAGTCAAACAACTTCCAAATATATCTGTGGCTTGATGCCAAACTGCACAACAAATGAAAAGCACACTGTACAGATGTAGAAACAGATGGGTATATACAGCTTCAAAGTGTTAAATATAAGTCGAATGCATCGATTCAAGATGTCTATGGACCCAAACAATGGTATCCACAATAGCAGCTTGTGTTACAAATGAAGCTGCAATTTGCTGGTTGTCTATGAACTCTTTTGTAGTGAGCATTATTGGTTACAAGGGTTGAAATAATCTTTTTGAAGATGTCAAAAAGAGGCAGAGAACTGAATGTTCTTGAGTCATTTCTGTGAATGACTTCAATATCGGGATGGTATTTTTCGTTACAAGTAGTTTTTGTACACCAATAAATAAGGCTTGCTCTATAGCGTCTCCAGGCAGTTAATTCTCAACCGTGTGGAATTGGAAATCAAGTTATGTGTAACCACAGTTTCTATAATGAAGACATTTGTTTATTATGCACTGTAGGACGGGCAGAGCCTCGACTCTGTGGCTATTAAATTCATATCACTTATTTGTCACATAGTTTTTCGGTCTCAGTGCTTCCTCTCATTGGTTTACTCCAAGCAGCAAGATGTGTTTTGGCTCTATTTGATCTTTGTTTCCTCCCAAAAGATGACAAACAGACCATCTGAGTGGATGACAGCAGCATCTGCTCCACTCGTGCCGGTTCCATTGTTTATGAATAAACCAATAGTTAACAGACTTGCCCTGGTGACAATAAATCTGCCAATCTCTGAGCCATGTGTACAACTTGGTCCCTTATTTTTACATCTACTCTAAGTTTGGTAAAGGCTTAATAATAACGATAATGTTTCAGAAGTTGGAACAATTCAAGGTAAATATAAAGCTTCAGTTTCATATCTTTGTGCACCAGATGAGATTTGTTTGGTTTTAAGCTTTTCGTGCAACATTTATTTTTGCCAAATCAGTTAATTGGCAGTTAATTGACAGTTTTTCGAGATCCTGATTTTTTTTGGCGTGGAACATTTCTCAAAAAGAAACTGTGAAAGGCTATTTTATGAATCTTGGATTACTTTAAACAGCATCTGCAAACACAATGAAGAGCACAGTGTAACTCATCTAAACTACAAACCTTTTATTCATCCAACTTTTATACACACTTTCTTCAGAAGGCAGTCGTACGTGGTCCCGGCTAGCATTGGGTGATGGCAGGAGCAGTCTGGACAGGTTGCCAATCCATCACCGAGTTAACAAATAGAGACAGACAATCACCCACCCTCACAAACAAAATTTACTGCCAATTTGGAGTCACCATTCAACCCAACAGCCATAGTTTTTGTTTTGTTTTTTAATTATCAGATTAAGCCAGAGTACCTGGATAAAACCAGATCTGGCAGAACATCCAAACTTCTCAAAGGAAAGGTCTTGCTGCAAAGTGACAGCGGTAGCCTCTGTGAGACATTGATAAACAAATCAAAATCAATTAACCAACATTTTGTGTGAATACCACAATTTGTCAACTCATAATGAGGCTCATGCACATGAAATTAGCACAGCTTTCTGAACTTATTTTCATCCAATTTTCTGTTTTATTAGCCTCATATAGACTGTGCCTTTGAAAATCGAGCTGTTTTGACTAAATGTTGTTCTGGATATTGCATAAGGTAACTTGTCAAATGTGTGTTTTAAAAATGAAAATGTCAGAATTCGCTGTTCACCAGATCAAGTCAACACTAACAAAAACTCACAACAGTCCTCAGTAGTGCTAAGATAAACGTTTTTATTGTTACAGCTTACCTCATCATTTACTTCTTTTTTTTTTTGGCTTGTTTGTTTTGCAAAAGGGAAAATGTGTGTGACCAATTCTTGACTGTTTAAACACCTTTATGTCTCCTCAATATGACTGACACGAATACACACAAACACACTCATTGGTCAGGTCGTATTTATAGACCCGAACCTTCGGAGGATTGGAGGGGCTTCACTGTTCTGGCAGTTTTTGTGCTGTTAATGGATGTTCATTAAAATCCAGTCACTGTGTTTTGATGTGTTTTTGTT